>NC_136279.1:1409138-2609138 GCF_964198595.1 Lampetra fluviatilis | reverse complement strand
TGACTGCAAGGATTCATACTCTTAGGTTTTTTCGGTAAAGTCACGTAGGTAAAAAATAAAATTACCTGCTTTTCTGCTTCTACCATTTACATAACAAAGGCTCAGTCCCATTAGCAGCAGCTGCACCTTAACAACTCTGGCACCTCCCAGCTCAACCAGTCTACATAACAAAGGCTCATTCCTAGCAGCAGCCTCAGCCGCACCAACCTTACCATAATAAAAAACTCCGATCCAGGGGCCTACCCTGGCTCTTCCCCCCTCAACCAGTATATATACAAGGTCAGGTCTCTTGGAATTTCTCTTTACTTGATACAGAAATCGTGCTGTGACGGTTCCACCTGAAGACGGAAGCTTGTGTTGCCTCCGAAACGTCGTGATTTTTTATTGTTATTTTACTTTTATTAATTTTAATTTTATTTTTTACCTACGTGACTATACCGAAAAAACCTAAGAGTATCAATCTTCTTCTCTCCCACCTGAAGACGATTGCTTGTGTGGCAATAGAAACGTCGTGATCTATTATTTTTCTACCTACGTGCCTTTACTAAAAGAACCAAAGAGTACAGCAATTATAAATCACATTTACTCAAAAGCACACCAAGTTATGTAGTACATCACATAATGTACACGGTTAACCTTGGAACACCAAAGTAGCAAACGATATTAAATTAACAGAAAACAAGATGAAATTCAACTGAAAGTACAATTCCAGTGTTCAACACGAGAGACTAGAGAGAAGACAAAGGTGGTCATGGTGCGTGACACTAATGAGGTATTGTTAGTTTGCATGAAATGTTAATCCCCAGGTGACACCTTTGTCAAGGGCAATGCAAAACCTCCTACCTGTTGAAAGCTGACATGGTCGGCATTGTTGCTGAGCGCAATGTTGTGCGCAAGATTCCTTAACCCTTTCATGTTCCGAGACTTCTACAAGTTGCAGGGTGGTGGGTCCCGTTCACCGCCGAATTCCGGAACGTGCCAGCGGTTAGCGTTCATTTTATTTAGAGAGGCGTAGCCTCCGCTGTTTTAAAGACATTGTTACCCACCGCAGATAACCATAGTGACAGGACGGCACTCTGTGATAGCTGGTGCCAAACTGTGCCACACGCCCTCATACACAGCCTTGTGGGAGCCTTGGTACAGATGAAGTTATTTTATTTTAGTTTTCCTTCCTGTTTCGTTTTCATCTTCTTGGTTCTTTCGGTAAAGTCACGTAGAACGGAAATAATAAAATAATAAAAATAACACAATAATAAAATAAAATTCTCACGACGTTTCGGCCACAACGCAAGCAGCCGTCCTCAGGTGAAGAACAGGGCTGTCGGAAAGACAGCGTCCGAAGCTTTAAATCGAAATTTGTTTCGTTTTCATTATGTACACGTACGTCATGGGAACGGAATCTGAAGAAAAAAATGATGACGTACAGCTACACGTGCGTCATCGGAGCGGGAAAGGGTTCAGAATCCTGTATTCGTTCTCTGCAATGTAGATGTTTTTGTTGTTGTTGCTGCACTCACACACCACGGAACTCCCTTACGATATAGCCGGCCAGCTGGCTAAACGGGACCATCTGTGTGGCAAATCTAAATTAAATCAACGCTTAAATTACACAAATAAACTCACCAAATGTTGTATTTGCGAGTAAATGTAAATCTTCGCGAACGTGAAGTGTCATGCGGAAACGCTGGTGCCATCGCTGTTGGACAAACATCCCATCAAATACAGCAGGAGCCTCCAGACTCAGCCTGACTCTCTGGGGTTATCATTGTTATTTTTGTCTGTTGAGTTAATACGTTACCTATCTGCAAGGGTTACGTCTTAGAGAGAGTATTTACATTCCAACTTTGACCATTGTATTATATTTTTGAGATGGTAAGATATTCGGGTACATTATATTAACAAAATAGATTAGCAGGTAATGTCTCCCTCTCACCATACATTTGTCTCTTTACCCATCAAATGTAAAGTACTGTCCCTATAACCCATTGGCTCTCGCAGCCTCCATGGAGTAAATTCAATACAAGCAAACTGGGCCGGTTTTGACATATGTCGTCTTATCAGCGGGCTTGCTTGATTCAATGCTGGTGAACTGCCAGATGTTACAGGCAAGGACTCTCTCTTGAAGATATATAGAGTTGGCCATGATGGACAACGTAACTCTTACGAGAGGTGAAATTCCAGGGCTGGGTGGAAGACCGACCTGGTCTAGCTCATTTCAGGCTGTGGCTTCAGTGTATTTTTATCCCACATGACCAGAGTCAATTATCATCGGGAAGGAAATGAGAATAAGTTGATTAGAGCTGGATATAAAAAAAGAGATTTTAAACACCTTGGTAACGTTTTGTCTATATGTCTTAAGGTATAGATGATTATGCAACCAAATGCCCAGATATTTTTAGGATGTGATATTTTTCAGCCGTAGGCATACACAATGTGTGTTATGTTAATTCGCAGTAATTAAACCTTTAAGAGCTTTTTAGGGCTCGTGAAATTCAGTCAACTATTTTTAAAAAAAAATTCATTTCAACTCAACACGAGCCCCGGTGCATAGCACCAGTTACAGAACAGGAAGGGGGGGGTGGGGGGGGGCATAATTTCTGGAAATTCTTAACACAGAACGAAACCATGTAAATCACACGCCTTGAAAGCTAGTTGCCCCACACACCCCCCCCCCATTCCTATCCATACCAATTAATCACCAAACCACACTGTTCGGAGTGGTGAGCATTAGAACTCCCCACTCCTCCATCCCCTATTCCCACCATCCTGTCCTCTCCGTCCTCCTCCTCCACCCTCCCCCTGTGCCCTCCCCTCGTTCCCCCTTTCCCACGCAAATACCCACATCTCCCCCACCGCCGCACCTCACGATAAATCAGCAGAGCAGACATTCCACTCTCCAGCACTCTTCAGCCCCACATATCCCCGTGCCCAGTTCTCTCAAATTGGAATCTGCGATCGCAGATAATCAATGAACCCAAAGGCTTTGCCGTGTTGGCATGTCCCCGCCCCGTCTTGTTTTGCTAAATAAAGTTAAAACAGAATTCAAGGTAACAATATTTTCAAACAAAACACTGCTCTATCTCACCATGTAAATAGTGTAATTTTCCTAACCTTCCATCACCACCATCATCATCAACAATTGTCTGTCCACTGCTGGAGGAAGGCCTTTCCACGTCTTCACCATCCCCTACCGTCCTGCGATGCCACAACGCATCTCACTCCTGCATATGGACAGATCTCATCGCTCCGTCTCTGCTGTGGGGTTGTCCTCTCAGGGCAATGTTCTCTACCATTCCGTCATCAGTCACATCCATCAACCATGTGACTGTTTTCCTTTTGGCGTTGTTCTCTGGTCTGCCACTGGTAAGATTAGTGTAGGCCAATCAGTTTCAAAGACAATGCAGATATTATCAGAGCATGTTTGTTTGCATGTTCACCACAAGTACGTGTGGCTATTGCAGACTTGATTCCTTGCAAAAGGTGTCTATTTGGTGTTTGAACATCTTAACACAACTATTTATTGCCAGAAAGGGTAAAACCTATTCTTATTTTTCATCGTCCCTTCTCACGACATATTCTTCCCAAGCCCTCTTACTCGCCTTGATGGTCAGTGTGATGTCCCTGACTTGCATTTGTTCCCTGCTCTAAGTGTTCCTCTTTCTGTGTCGGTGTAATTCCAAACATGAATGTCTCCATACCTTACGTGTGCACTTTTCAGCTCTTTTTCCATTTTCTTTGTAAGTCATAGCAGGTAATTTTCACCGATTGTAAACTTTAATTCCACTTGGCTGCACAATTAGCACGGGTTTTAATCCACATATCCAGTTATAGTTTCAAATTTTCAATTAAATCATAATTGTGTACTTTTCCTTGGCCGTTACTTGCGTTGAGTTGAACACCCCTGGAGTTTGCGAGGAACATTCCTTGCGTTCATTGCCCTACTTATGGCATGGTTGCAGCAATTGACATTTGACAAGGGGTCAATTGGCCACTCGTGACACTTAAGCCATTATAGGAATTGCAGTTCATCCTCCACAAAAAAATCTGTCTGTTTACCGCTTTGAGTGAAAACCTCGCTCTCGTTGCTGATCGTTGTGTCGACAGATAAAGCCGCACATTGGCGACTTCATGCATCCGCGTTGTGTTGCGCTATCGCCATGCCACTGCTTTCTCGTAAAACTGATCCAGATTACACAACATTGTCGACAGTTGTGTTCGGTTTACTATCGAGTCTTGTTGTGATCTTGATTTGATTATGGCCGATTACATAACGGTCGGGCGTCACCCCCACACAAAATGGTTGGGGGCGTTGAATCATGAAACAAGATGGACACCCTGTACTCTGGTGAAGCAAGATGGAGGAGGCTGCCTGGTGTGCTGGGTTTGGGAGATGCTGCTCTTATCCGTGGATGACCTTGCCGTAGATTCTGGTGCAAGAGACCATCGAGGCGTGTATATTATGTTACCAGCATTGTTATTAAAATATTTATGATAATTACCTATATTTTGCATTTTACACTTTACACAAGTATCTTATAATCCAGAGAATACAGTATGTTTACAACAAGAGCACTTGGTATATGTTGGTGCAGCATTGCCTCAACATCTCTTACAGATAATCGTGAAACTCATCAAAATTTGTTACGTAAAAAATAGATATTATTTTGGTTTCTTAACAACTTGATATAACACACAGAGGCTAAGAGTATCATGTGTCCCGATGGGCCTATGTTTCATCTCTTAGTTAAATAAAGGATACTAGATTTGCATTCTCAATTTATTTCTGACCAAGAAATGTACCAGGACGTCACGGAGACTGCGGACTCGTGCTGAACTGTGTCCTTCACTCTTCATGTTCAATTTTAATGTTCAATTTTATTGAGGGACTATTTGTTGTTGTCTTGATGTAGTCTGGGACAGTTTTTTTTGCTGTTGTTTTGCTGCCTTGCCCAAGCTTGGAAATTGATGTACTTACACAATTTTAACTTATTTTATTTCTACTTATTTATTTATTGCTATGTGCTTAACTTTCCTATAATTTGTACTCCTATCGTTTTTGTTGCATTTTTGTTGTTGTAACTTTATGTCCCGCCCCCCCTTACTGGACATATGTGAAAAAGAGCTTCATGGCCCGTCGGACTTCTCCAGGCTAAATCCAGATTCTGATTCTGATTCAGGAGGTGTCTTTGCAAGATGTGCGCAAGGAGATCAACTTCTGCAGGAAAGTGAACCTCCCAATCATCGGCGTCGTAGAGAACATGAGTGGCTTCATCTGCCCAAAGTGCAAGGTATAACTGCGTAAAACATCGCTCGGCAACACTTCGTGATATCCTGTTGAATTTGGGTATGGACGTACGAGTAACACGGGGGACGGTTTATGTACGTACCTATGTACGTTGAACTTCTCCCGCACTTTACATAGCCAACTGTGCTAATCGGGAGGTATGGGAGAAGGACGACAAACTAAACTAAACACAAGCAGTTTATATGAGCGTTATCTTGCCGCCTTCTTCAGAACGAGTCGCAGATTTTCCCGCCCAGCACGGGAGGCGCCGTGGAAATGTGCCGCAGCATGAACGTGCCTTTCCTGGCGAAGCTTCCCCTCGACCCAAGGCTAGGTGAGAATATTTTCACAACTATATTGCTTCCTTCCTTTCTACTCGAGCCAAGTCGTGTGGAGTAAGGAACCCAGCATTAAATATAGGTCGGTTTAAGATTTCCTATTCATGTTTTTTTGTTAAATACATAAATGACCAAATAAAACACATGACGAGAATCGGTTATATTTCTTCATCATCGCAATCATCAGCAAGCTGTGGTCAGTCCGCTGCTGGACGAAGACTTCCCCTAATCTGCCGGGAAATCTCTCACGGCCCTGCGATCTGAAGAATCCACCAGGCAGCTACATGTGGGCTGATTTTATCACTCCATCTCCAAGCTGGACGTGCTCTCCAGCACGTTCCCTTCATTAGGTGCAACGCTTTAAATTTTCTCGCCCAGCGGCAATGTGTCTGCATACGTCCTCACATCCACGTGTTTTTCTTTATGTTTCTCAGTGTAATTTCACATTGCCAATCCACGTGTTTCAAAGCAGCTATTTTACGCTTCTTCACAGACGTCGGCATGTTGCTCTTCATTTTCAAGTTTTAGCTTTCCAAAAGCACTCGCAGTATTTTGCCGGAACATATGGGGCAATTGGTTCAGAATTGAGCAACGATGAAAGGCGTCTTATTCTCGAGTGGAGAATTCACACAGCCCACTGTGCCCTCAGAATATGCGCCGACATTTTGAGTCGGCGAACAAATTATTCGCACACGGCACAGGCTATGTTTGTACTTGTTTGCTGAACAGCTGTCACATGATCCCTGCGCGAAGGGGCAATGAGGAATGGAACAGGCGGGCACACCCAGGGCCCAGAATGAATGAGGCACAGCTGCTGGCGTGTGGCAGTGTCTCCCGTAATTTGTTGGACACTGTCCCGAAGTCAGGACTCTGGACATGCCAAACCCGTAAGCGAATTAATGAACGCCTACTCAGTGGCCGATGAAGAGAGAGAGAGAGAGAATAGACAACCTTCAAGGGTTGTGGTTGTTGTTCGTGCATTTGGTCTCTCCAAATGCCGTCCATCCTCTTCGCACAAGAGGGTCGAGTGAACTGTGCCGTGTGCCACAGCAGTACTCCTCAATCTTTCTGCACCCGCTCACTGCCGTCAACCCCCCAGGACGATCTTCACCGGCCCACCGCGCACACCAACACAATTTTTCTCAATTAAAACGACCTTGAATCGTAGTATCAATACCGGTCCCGCGGAGCGCTTCCCACGGTTTTTGCAGACCCACCAGTGGCCTGCGGATCGCAGGTCTGGGAGCCACAGCACTCGCCTACGCGGCCAACACCTTTGCCTTTTTGCGTAGACCTAGGACTCGCCTACCTTTGCCTTTGTGCGTAGGCCTAGGATTTCGTTGTGATGAAGCAACGCTTTTGGATCTTGTCCGTTGGCACTGTCATATTTCGGAAATCGTTGCTTTTTTTTTTGCTGGAAAATGTATTGTTTTAATAAATGTACTGCATTGAAAAGATGCAGTTTTCCCCCAGTGGGATCTGTGTCAGCAACACCCATTGTGCATGCAAAGGCACGTTTCCCTTCCAAGGAAGAAGCAGCCCAGAAAAAAAACATTTGCCTCTTTTCCTGCAAATACCTTCCTGGGTTGCATGCTCTCGTGCAGCACGAGATTGAAGCTTTGCTAATGAGAAAGATAAAAGACCTTTCAGTTACGGACAGACAAACCATTAGGTCAGATGAGTCACTCTCGTGACATCCCTGCGACATCACCTCGTGTTTTTCTAAACTGCAATTTGATGTGACTCGAGCACTGTAATGGCACGCCTGACCTAAATCTAAAGTCCTTTTTTTCTTCTTCTCACGAATGAAGCTTCAGCCTCACGCCAATGGCTCTGCACACACACGGCGGGTGTAGGAGTGTGTGTCTACAAAGATGAGCTGTTTGCATTGCATCTTCACTCCAGGAAGCTCACGCATGTCACAGCTCAATTTTTTTACGATCAGTGACTGTGTGCGATGTTGTCAAGAGGTCATCATGACCAATGCCCGGTTGATGCCACAACACCTTGCCATCGCTTCCTTCCGCTAGATCCTGCAGTTTTAATGTCAGCACCTCTTCTTCGAGAGGATGACGGATAGGTATTGGAGTGAGATGAGTAACGGTCAACTTAGGTAACCAATCACATAACCACGAGAACAAGTTGTATTTTCTAAACTTTTTTTTCTACCAGTTGAAGTAACCTCTTAATTGAATATCAATGAAACTCACGAGTAAATCTAATAGGGAAAAGTTAACGTCCCACAGTTCCACGTCCATTCACCTTAGACTACGATGCACCATAACACGTTCAATGCGGCGGTAATTAATAATAGGTCGCGCTCGGTGTATTCTCTCTCTCTGTCGTCGCCGCTCTAGGGCGGTGCTGCGATGAGGGAAAGTCTTTTGTCACAGAGGTCCCCGACTCAGCGGCGGCGTTGGCTTTCCGAGAGATAATCCAAAGTAAGTTCGCTGCACTGGTGCAGCCGCGGGCACCCAATTTATTATTGCTTTGCACAACATCCACAACACACGTGCTTCAGTGCCTTGTCGTGGCCCTCGCCCAAATGTCCGTGGCCTCGTCCCCAACATTTTGGTGGGCCTAACCCAAACGTGACTTTTGAATTTAACGGCAGTTTTTCTTGCCTCTAAAATCGTGTCAGCCTGTGTGCATTAAGTGCAGCTTCGATTCGATATACAACGTGCGTTTGTGTTTCTGCGTCCATTTTTGTAAAGAGGTTCATGGCTATAAAGTCAAAAGCGTGGTGTAAAAATAATAAAATATTGCGAATCCAGTGACATAAATAAAAAAACGTCACTCCCTCTGCTCTTCACATTTGTTAATGCAGCTAACATTGCCCCTCTAGCATTCAATCCATCTCTTGGCACTGTAGTCAAGTACTGTATCCTTGTGCTTCCGGTCCACTTGAAAAATATAATTGCTTAAAATATAAAGGATAATCTTGAAGTTAATGATTCCTGACTTCGCCGAGCTAATTGAATAAAGTTCATGATGCGCATCATGGATTTCTCCATCAGATTTTCCCCGTGTACACGCAGTATGTAATTGGTAAAAAAAATATTCACCTTACCATGAGGACATGCATACGGGACGCGCGTAACATCCACATCGGAGTTATACAGCATGTGAGCTTTTACGTTTAAAAAAATATATATATTTCCAACTGTGTCATTCCAATTTCTATTTTTGTTTAGCTTTTTTTTAGGCAAGGGCATTATTTAAAAAAATGCATTCCAGGATGAAAATGTATGCCGGGAATTACACCGGGAGACAGAATGTGGAATACATGAATAAAAGGACAAACTCAAAACTCCCACAAGCTTTTCGTTGCCCAAACATCACCTCCATGTAATCCACCAACTCCATCTCCTATTTTTATCAATGTGTGTCATAACTCCCAGCCAGTTTAAAATAATAATAATAATAATAGAACATCATAATAAATGACGACAATAGTAATGTTCCCTGGTTTATGGAATAAAGCCTCACTGCGTCTGAAGAATCCCTTGAAGGAGAGACCAAGGATCCTTTTTATTCTCTGGGAGCAGCACAATTCCCCAATGAGCCTCTGTATACAGGCCACATATCACCTCTAAATCGTTGGGATGATCTCTCCCCGCCTCTCAGTAGCTTCCAGCTGTTCATCTGCCCCTGGCTTTGTGATAGGTGGAAATGAGGTCCCATGGGTGTGATCGTATAAATGTTGCGATGGCAATACACGGAGCCACCATGTGTCTTGCGTATTTCACACGTGAACGTAGGCACATTCCCCCTCTCTCTCACCCCCCCCTGCATCCCACTCCTTCATTATTCCCAGGCTCCATCATTCAACACAGCTCTCCATTGCGGCACCACGAGGCAATCCGATAGGATAGTTAATCCACTACCTCCACCTGCCCATTGGCCAGGTGTTGGATGATGGCGGGGGGGGGGGGTTGCTGATGGTAGGCGAGTGTAGGGTGTGCGTTCAGGTAGAAGGTGTAACCTTATAGGAACTACACGGTAACATCTTGCAGTCACGTTCTAGTACCGTGGCATTTATATTTATAAAACATGTAAAAATAGTTTATTGCAAGACACAGTGTAGCTTGGGTCAAATCTGACACATGTTTAGTAGGGTATTGTGGGTGGTAGGCAAGTGTGCACATCAGGGCTATAAGGATAATATATATAGCAAGTGAGTGGGTGAGAGTAGAAAACTGTGCTCTGAATAAGGAATGGAGTGGTGACGCAGTGGTGAGCCTGACCTAGAATCCTGGTAACGGATAACGTTCGTGTCGAGTGATATCAGCAGTAACGAGCGTGGCGAAGTATGGTCAAAAAACCCTCTTGACCAGTACAACGTGGGAAGAGATCTGTGAATTGATCAAGGATTAACCTATAATATGGTTATTAATCATAGATGAAGAAAATGGGGAGAGTGCTTCGTTGTGATTTGAATGAGGGAAGCCAGTAATGAACACAACCCATTGTATGGGAGCTCCAGACAGCAGAGATTAAGGAATGATCTCCCATGGTCAGGAGCTGATGGGAGGATTTGAGAGAGGACTTGGAGCGGCTTAGCATCAGAGAAAAGAGAGCGAGTTGAGATAAGATCAGAGAGTTAAGTGGGAGCATTGCCGTGGAGTAACCAGAAAATAATGGCATTGATCTTGTGGTAGATTTGGATTGGAAATCTATACGGAAACCAGTGGAATGATCTCAGAATCACGGAGAATCGGTCGTATTGACATGTGAGGAGTTTGGCAGTGTTTGCCAGGATCATCTGGCGTTTAGAGGGACTTAACGTGGAGCGTAGAGTTGGGAGTTTAGAGTAGTCGGGGTACCAGGTAAAGATTGATCAGAGGCTTTGGCGACAGCAGGGTTCGGAATGTGCCACATGGACGCACGTGAGAGATGTCTGTACGTTGAACTTCTTTTCCCAATGTACGGAGCCGACCGTGCTAATCGGGGACGAGGCGTGTGTGGGTATATGGGGCCCCGCGGAGTTGTGAGCTTGCGGTTGGAGGAACACCGCTCGCAATCGACGATGGCGCCCCAACGTAGGCCTCGGGGAGAGCTTGAGGCTCGGGTTCAGAAGTAGCACAGAGGTGGATAGACCTTATCTTAACGTAATTGATATAGCGCCTTAACCAAGGTGCTTTACAGAGAGTTAAGAACGATACAACATCTGAATGTAATGGTGGAGATGAGGTGAATCAAATAGATGAGAGGAAGCAATGGGCAAGTCTGTGATGCGTGAATTCGGTGAAAACGAAATTGATGATAGTAAACGATGATGAATGGAGTGAATGAATGGGCAATGAGTGACCGCCGCATAATGAGAATATGAAGAAGGAGCAGTAACGGCGGTGGTTATTCAGGGGAGATTAAGGGGTTGTGGGGTGAGCTAGGGAAAATAAGTTGGTTTTGAGTGAGGAAACTAGTGAGCGAAGGTGACTCTTTAATGTGGAGGGGAAGTTTTTTCCTCTTAGATTTTCTTGCCGTATAGGAATGGAGGTGAAAATGTCCCGGACGCATTTTCTTTCCTGTCAGGCCTTTGTCCAGTGACCCCCGTTTTTACAGAGGGCTGCAAGATACAAGGGTGTGAAGGGGAAAAAAAAATCGGTTTTGTTTTCATAGGAGTGAGGTCTAAACAACTGTGATTGGTGAATGGAGGCTCAACTCAAACCCGTCATTCTTCCAGCATCCATCAACATGTTTACCACCAATGTAGGAAAGTCAACAGAAGTAATTTCATCATTCTCGTCCCTCGCCACGGGAAGGTGGAATTTCCACCGCTGGCTCAAGTTGACCAATGAGAGATTAGTTAGGCTGGCCCAGTTAGTTGTTGGAGACTTGATGGAGCGATACTCGTGGAAAATATGCGAGTGGTGGGAAGGGAAGGAAGAGCCGCCACGGTGGTGTGACGTCATCTTCCTCGCCTGGTACGCAGGAGGTTGGAGGTTCCATCCCAACCCTGACTCCTGCTGCTGTATATTTGGAGTTTGCATGTTCTCCCCTTGGCTTTTTTTTCTCCGGGTCCTCCGGTTTTCCTCTCCACAATTCAGAAACATGCGTTAAGATTATTTAGATTATTTTATCGCTATTAATGTCTAGATGATGGGCCACTTTGTTGAGCTATCATTTGTGGCCAGGTCGCTTCTGAAAAATAAGTTGATACCTCAGTGGGCTTTGCCTGGCGGATGGGGATGGTTTAGTTTCGTTTGTACGTGTTTGGGTGATTTGTTTACCTTTCTTATACTCTGCACTACTATCGTGTTTTTGTACTGATTCTTGTTGTAACCTTCTTAACCGCCCCTACTGGACATCTGTAAAAAAAAGAGCTTTATAGCTCATAGGATTCCTCCAGTATAAATAAATATTCTGATTCTGTTCGGAGGGTGATCTCACCAGGGAGGGATTAAACCGACAAACGTGTGAATTATCTCTCTTGCATTGCTTTGTGTTGCGTCGATCTGCATTGCAGATTATTGAATCCTATCGGATTTCTGCTGCGTGATGTTGCACATCGTGACCCACGTCCTGCTTGCGATATTGGCTGAGTGCATCGTGCACCGCATTGGCTTGGTGAGCCACACTCGCGACACCGAAGCGTCAGGGGGGGGGGGGGGGGGGGGCTGGAGGGGGCTGAGCCCCCCACCCCTCCCTGCTGTAGGAAGGCTCGGCGCTCCCTTAAAAAATCTTGACAGTGATTTAAAAAAAAATAGTCGGTGAAATATTTAACACCAGGGATGACAGCTTTCCCTCATGTACGATAGGTAAATGGCAGAACGTACTCTTGCTCATGTTTAACGTTTGTTTAAAGTTTGTTTAACACTGACCGTGTGCGTGCTCCCCTGAGATTCTCTATGCGTCTGCCCCCCCCCACCCCGCCTCTTTTAAAACAAGGTCACGCTGTAGGGTTGCACATCCCTGTTTACACGAAGTTCACATCGCGAAATGCAAACAGCAAAAATGGCATTAAATTTACATGTCCCATGTGACCTCCGCCGCGATTGGGATTTCACGAAAAAGTTCAAATTTTCCTTGGGATAAAAAAAAAAACCTTAGAGAATCCCGTTGAAAAACACCCTTGCGACGTTTTGCATCCTTAACCTTGCCGTGCTCTCCCTGCATCCATTAGCGCAAGGTTGTAAAGTGGATAACGCCGAGGTAAAAAAATAATAATGTCGCACGGTGGATACGGGGGAATGAACTCGGCGGGTCGGTTAATGAGGAAGGTGGAGTGACAAAATGAGGCCACGGGACAAGCAAGACAGATTACAGCCGTACAGATGCTGATTCCGTAATGGGGAGCACGCAGTTCAGTGAAGCGTATAAAATGGATGCTGATATATATTTTAAATACGTGCTCAACGCTACACACTTTGTAATTGAAGTAATATGCTCAAGTGTTACGCAAAAAAGAATGCCGTTATTTTCACTACCTTAAAGAAGCGTATTATTTCTGTTGCGATGCACAGCGACCAATTCATATTCGTCAATCGGTCAGCTAAAAGACGTGCATACGATATTTATTTGGAATTGTAACCATTAGAGCCCCCATAAAATAATTTTTGCCCAACAGTTCGCTGCAAATACGTTCAATGTAAAACTCTTTATGACTGGCAGGTGGGGTGGGGGCGTTGTTGTGCGTAAAAGAATCGTCGTGGTGGTTTCCTGCTCAAATTAGCACCGAAGCTGTGGTCATCTCCCATTTAGAGCCCTGAGCTGGGAGCGGAAATTCTACATTCCTAGAGTGTTGGCGAGTCCATCCAAAGGACAAACCACTGTTGATTTCCCCACAAAGTGGTACCGCATTGTATCGACCCCGGAGGGATGATGAGCCGAGTCCAAACCCGCAACCAGGACTTGAACTCACTGGGTTCCAATTGCGAGCCGCTCGCTGCACGCGCTGAGCCACGGAGTGCTTTTCTGGTGTGTTTATGTTTTCGTAAAATATCGTGTGCACGTCTAATTACATGCCTTATGATGTACTCCCAATTTGTGTCCATCTACGAGCGTATAAAATGTGTCCATCTAGATGGACACGCGATGAGATTCACACTATGCTGTATGTGTGCATGTGCACGGATGTTGGTGCTGGCTAAAATCCTGCTATTTTACTCGTATTGGCATTTTATACTCGAGGACTTTTGGATACCTCCCAGAATCCTTTTTTTTATATGCCCATGCCCTTAATCTAACGCGCGTTGTCATGAATTCATAAATGTACGTCATCTGCTATTTTTGTTACAGCCGAGGGGTTAAAAAAAAATTCAGCCGACAGAGGGAGAAAAAAAAGAAATATTTTTAGTGGACTCTTTGCATCTATTGTCTTAAAGATTGTTCTCCGTTCATGCCCATTTTCCCCTCGATTTATATTTTTAGACCATCATAACTACGGAACCGATACGTAATTACCATACAGTGTATCAATTTTTTTTTAAGTACCCCATCACTCAAACGCCACCATTCCATCTCCGTCCTATAAACAGCCACTGCCCCTTGCCTGGTCGTCATTGGCTTTCATAAAAGGAAAAGGGAGATGTAACTGATGTTGTCATTAATATTTAAAGAGTGTTGCAGTAGGTGCCGTGTATACATAAGCCCCCTCGTGTCCCCCGGGGCATGTGTGGGAAGAACAGAAATCCATTTTACTGTACATGTCAGACGCTATTCTTGACTCACCTTTCAGCAAGACACATGCCACTTGTGTATGAAACCTTGAATAATAATGCTTATATTACCCATATATGCAAAACTAGAATTTGAACGGTTAGATGACCTATGGTAAGTTATGATTTACAGCCCTGTCAATCCACCGCTTGGACGAAAGTATCCTCATGCTGTGCTGTCACGGAGGTCGTGTGACCGCAATTAATCAAATTGTACATTTGGACGAGATGCAAGGGATGGATTCATAGGAGAGTGATGTAGTCGTGAGAGGATGGGTCGGAGACGGCCGAGGCGTTTAGACGAAATAGACGAGACATGCAAGAAATGTGTTCAGGTGACAGGAGAGAGAGAGAGATGGACTCAGAAGAAGACGGGAGGGAGAGATGTGTAGAGAAAAGCATGTGAATACTGTACGCACCATACCGTTCGATGTTTGACGGTCTAAGCCCTGACCCTCACTGACCCCTACCCCTGGTGGAGCACATGTCGGGTCGCCTACATGTGACCTTTCCACAGAGCCAAACCCGGATATGTTTCTCAAGCAGCCGAGATCGATCAAAACGGTAGTGTACCGTGAGACAGTTCAACACAGCAATTCCGGTACCAGGTCTCAGTACAAATCGATTCCCGCTGCATGTACAAACATATGCTGAATAATACAATACAATAAAACATATCTTTCATTGTCGCATTAGAATTATTATCTTTTTATACATATTAGGATTTGAATTCAAGCTGTTTGGCACACCCATATATATTTTTGATGAATATCATCCCCCTTTGGAGATCTACTGAACATCTACTGAACATCTGTGAAAAAGAGCTTTATAGCTCATCGGATTTCTTTAGTATGAATATTCAGATTATTTCGCTGCGTGGGGCCCTACGCCTTTGTCGAGTTTGCCTCTATGCCGCCAAGCGCCACGGCTGAACGCACTTCATTACAAGAGCATGTCCTGTTTCTATTTGTTTGCAATGTCTTTTATAGATATTACATTCTGAATGGACTGCTGTGATGGTATACTTTCTTTCATAGTCTCTCCTCTTCCATTTTACTTGCGAACGAGCGAAAGCAAATACACCAGTATTGGCATCTTGATACGGAGCAGACCTGTGTAGCCATGAGGTAAGCGTTCATCCACTGAGATGCCGACCTGTCTTTTGTGACAGCTCAACACATTCGTCAACAGCACTGCCCTAAAAGTGTATAATCCGTGACGTTTCGGGCAATGGACCTTCATAGGCATGTACATGAGTTGTGTGCTTTGAACAAGGTCCATTTTAAGGCCCACGGTGTTATTGACTAATTAATGTATTTTTTTGTTATTTGTGCTTGTGCGTCACTGCCAAACAACTCGTATTTTGTCGCTGATATGTCTGTAAGCCTTTCTGCTGCAAATTGCGGTAAGATATAAAATGTGTCGCAATCCTGCGTGAGAAATCTCTGGAACACTGCATTGTATTTTAGTCCAACAGGAAAGCTGATGTCACAAATTTCGGTGCAATAACCTATCTGGTCTTTGCGCTGATGTTTGGGAGACATAAAAATGGAAATATGGTTACATTGAACATTTGTATTTAACAAATGAGAAATATAACTAGTGAAAGGGAGTCTAATAAAGAATTTGCATGCAAAATTAACGGCACACAATCTGACGTTTGTATTTATATACAGTACTTATTTTATCCAGTAAAGCTTCAGCGAGGGTTAAAACTCATTTTAGAGACAGTTTCCCTTTGGGATATTTAGCAAATTCCTTTCAATTATGCGAGTACTCTGGCATGGAGAGGAACACTGCCGTTTCAATACACAGGATATAAATATAATAAACATCGCTCAAGTACTGCAAACCTACTTGCTGTACCGCCGAATGCAAGGCAAATCACTGCCCTGCACCATCTTATCTTATTTAGATGTATATAGCGCATTGTTCCAAGGCGTTATGAAATTGTGCATACGATGATAGGGTGGCGCTATTGTTTAAATTGGCGGTGTTAGTTATGGTGACGTTGAGCAGAACAGGTGGGAGAGGTTAAGGAGAGGTTAGGGTAGGCGCCATATGCTAATAATTGGCCTTCACAGTGTAACACTAATAACATGATCATTTACAACGTTACAATGCGAAATGTATAAAAATGAATATTTGCGGGCGGGAAAATTTGCTGCGATGACGTCACCGCGCACGTCTGCGTAATGACGTCACCCACATTCCACAGCGTGGAGCTGCGTCGGTGCGTGCTGATGTCACGCACCACGCACCCCCCCCCATCCACCCGGGATGTGCATGCGTGGGCAGTTGTGAGTTCGTATTTTGTGAAAATGAATGTTAAATTGCTCATCGTTATCGTCATCATCGGACATTGTCAGTTCACTGCTGGATGAAGGCCTCGCCATGCTGTCACCATACCTCAAGAGCCCCTGGGATGCCACAATCCAAGTTGCGCCCGCACACGAACTGACCTCATCTCAATAACAACACCAATGGCCCTTCTTCACAGCGCGCAAATCAGTCATCTCCACGGTGGTCATCCTCTCGGATGCCACCACTTCTTCGCCCAAGCACGCGTGCGTACATTCGCAGTCCGATTAGCACGGCTGGCTACGTACGGTGCGAAATAAGTTCAACATACACATCATACATACAGTCGACATGATGCGTCTAATTTGCGTTTCATCAGCGGTCCATGAATTTTCGTTCGTGCGTCTCATTGTAATTCCATGCATGCACCCCTTCACGACATGATAAATTAACAACACCGTCTCTCACATTTTTCTGGGCATGTCTCAGTGGCTGCTTATGCCAGGGTAATGAGGAAGCTTCGCTTAGATATTCATGCCTTGGATCAGATACGTCCAAATTGGCACGAACCATTCATAGCAAAATAGGCGTTAAAAGTTTGATGATCTCAGCAGAGTCAATAAAAATTGCACACTCAAAATACTGTTCTGAAATGTTAATGGTATACCCAAATCCTGCAGATGCAGAAAATGACAGCAGGTATAAAACACAGGGCTTCACAGATAAAGCTAAATTGGTATCATTTATCTCGTTATTTACTCCGAGAGCAGTTCCCTCTGTGTCTCATTACTACGTGTTTTTTTATATGGATGTCTGCTATTGGTATGGATTTAAAAATAATTTATTTAAATCTGCAACATACCAGTGTGGAGGTGATCCTTCGGGACTCTTACATTATCTTATCCTTGTGTTCTAATGTATACAGAGGCTAGGGACAATCGTAATTTAAATGAATTAATCTTTTTCAGAAAATCTGATGCATGGTTTTGGCCGATGGTAGAGAAATCTTTCTTAAACCTCGCTTGCGCCCCGTGCATGAAGTACGTTTCATTTGAAGAAAAAAAAAACTACTCTGCAATAGCCGTAGACGTTCGGTAAAAAAAACATCGACGCCCTTCTTCAGATTAAGCGCACTACGGCCAGCTACACAATGAAACACAATGTGGTATTATACTTTTTTTTAACAAGGCATGGTCATATTTTTGTGACGGCATCAACCAGCCTTGTCCCCCACACGCTGTGCTTGCTCCATCACTCTCTTCCTCAGCCTCCTCCCCCCGCTGCCTCCCCCCCTCCTCGCCCTCCACGGCTAAACTTGTTTTTAATGGAGCCCAAGGTTAAGTTCTTACAAGCGAGCGCTCGGATTTTTCTCTTTTTTCACGGCCAAACATCCGTCCGTCTGCAGACAACGCCGACATTTTCAATTGAACTGAAAAACCCCGGAGCCAGTCGCTACCGGACTGAATGCTCGGCTCGCCCAATGCCCAGTTCTCTGTCGATGTTTGGGTAAATATAGGCAATACATCACATCAACGATTAAAAGCGATTTTCAAAAATGAAAAAAATGTTTATTTAACCTTTTGCTGCTCCAAGAGGCAGAAGTGTGGTGCTGTGGATGAGGAGGGAAGGGATGGGGGGATGAGTGCATTGTGGAGGGGAGGGGGGCTCTCAGGAGCGGACCTCCCCCCTGCGTGCAGCACGTGCCCTGTGACAGCATTGTGCTGTGCAGCACGTGTCCTGTGACAGCATTGTGCTGTGCAGCACGTGTCCTGTGACAGCATTGTGCCGTGCAGCACGTGCCCTGTGACAGCATTGTGCTGTGCAGCACGTGCCCTGTGACAGCATTGTGCTGTGCAGCACGTGTCCTGTGACAGCATTGTGCTGTGCAGCACGTGCCCTGTGACAGCATTGTGCTGTGCAGCACGTGCCCTGTCACAGCATTGTGCTGTGCAGCACGTGCCCTGTGACAGCATTGTGCTGTGCAGCACGTGCCCTGTGACAGCATTGTGCTGTGCAGCACGTGCCCTGTGACAGCATTGTGCTGTGCAGCACGTGCCCTGTCACAGCATTGTGCTGTGCAGCACGTGCCCTGTGACAGCATTGTGCTGTGCAGCACGTGTCCTGTGACAGCATTGTGCTGTGCAGCACGTGCCCTGTGACAGCATTGTGCTGTGCAGCACGTGCCCTGTCACAGCATTGTGCTGTGCAGCACGTGCCCTGTGACAGCATTGTGCTGTGCAGCACGTGCCCTGTGACAGCATTGTGCTGTGCAGCACGTGCCCTGTCACAGCATTGTGCTGTGCAGCACGTGCCCTGTCACAGCATTGTGCTGTGCAGCACGTGCCCTGTGACAGCATTGTGCTGTGCAGCACGTGCCCTGTCACAGCATTGTGCTGTGCAGCACGTGCCCTGTGACAGCATTGTGCTGTGCAGCACGTGCCCTGTGACAGCATTGTGCTGTGCAGCACGTGCCCTGTGACAGCATTGTGCTGTGCAGCACGTGCCCTGTCACAGCATTTTGCTGTTTTAAGCTGTAGCCGAAGAATTGCCCTCATGAAGCAGTGGGCAGGCATGCCAGCCTCTTAACGTTTGTATGCAAAATGCGCCCCTCCATATGGTTTCTGCTGCAGTTTATCTTACGATGTACATTACTATGTATATATTTTGGCCTTGCCAAATTTTTTATAAAGGGATAACTCCTAAAATTGCATTTTTTTTGTAGATTTGTGGAGTCGTGTGACTGAAAACTCGTACATTTTGCAACAAATCGCCAATTTTCGATTTTTCCCATGGTGTATTGCGGATTATAGGATCCGCCAATCGGTTCCCCCACATCAACGACGTGGATTAAAGGAGTTGCACTCCTTCGTGACCCCACACTAGACGGACGCGGCTAATGCATTAACGCGTTCCTAGCCCACGCTAATAAGCGTGGTGAAGTAGTGAAATAAACCCCACAACCTGCATGGCGTGGGAAGCCTCTCATCCAACAGTGGATTGACAAAAGGGCTTGTACGGTCATGTCAATGCACATCGATCATATTCTTGGTTTTTGAAGGCCAGCCTGATGAGTTTGTACTGCAGTTAATTCCACCAGTTTGTAAAGAACATTCCAGAGCCCTCCTTCCTCTGTAACCAAGTCTACAGATCTGATAAGAAACAGAAAATGGCATGGCAATGATATGTAAAAAAAAATCCTCAATGTACCCTTCCAGAAGAAACTATTTCCAAAATCATAATTATGGGATTTTGAATGTGTGAAATTTCCTGACCATTCCATGAGCTTTCAAAGTGAGGTTCGTGCATGTGAATCGTTTAAGATTCGATTCACATGGTTCGCCCACTCGTGCAATGGATAAGGGCACACTTGACAAGGGCATGCAATAGCAAACATTTTCCTCGTGGCGTTCGGTTGATGCTCACGGTGTTTTAAATAGCCTTGGCTGGGCGCTGTAAAAAGTGTCCCGGATAATGTGAGGACCATTCATTGGATTTCACGTTTAAGAAAATTACGTACAATTTTTGTTAACACTATAGTTGTTCGTTTCTCATTTGTGACTCTTCAAGATATTTGTTAAGTTTTAACATTAGGTTAGTAACACTTCGTCTGTGCTCTCCAGTTGCCTGGGTGGAAAGGTGGGCCAGGTGTTGCCCAATGCTGGCCCAGCTGGCTACTTTGTTGAGCTATCATTTGTGGCCAGGCCGCTTTTGGAAAAATAAGTTAATACCTCAGTGGGCTTTGTCTGGTAGGATGGGGATGGTTTAGTTGTATTTGTTTGTTTGGTTGATTTGTTTACCTTTCCTGTACTTTCCACTACTATCATGTTCTTGTATTGTTTGATGTAACGTTCTTACCCAGTGCCCCTAATGAACATATGTGAGCTGTATAGCTCACTGAATTCCTCCAGTCTAGATACATATTCTGATTATAATGCATGAAATGAAATGAGCAGCTGAACGAGCGAGCACAGCGAATGGCCTGCACTTTGTCCATGGTCGTCCGCTGGCGTGTCCCGTCTCTGCGCCCACGCCAGCTTGGTGTTGCGGAGGTGCGATGGGTAGGATTCCCACCATGGGTGGTGGGGAGGATGAATGTTGAGAATCTTTATATAGCATGAAGCCGGTTTGTACCAGCGCGCGTCCCTCCCTACCCTCAATTTCCACGGCTGCCTCGCTGCCAGAGTATACAATAGGGCCCCGCACTTCCGATTAGCATGGTTGGTTACGTATGTACATTGAACTTCTTTCACGCCGTACATAGCCAACCGAGCTAATCGCAGATGCTACGTGTGATGCGAAAGAAGTTCAAACATATACACACACACGGGGTATTTTAAAGGTTTGTTTCCAAAATAAGGTGAACTGGCGGCCGCATGCAAGAGAGCAGAGCGTTCGTCAGTGGGTCAAACAACGGCAAAGGTCTTTTGCATCTCGTTTCACTGTAATGCGTGGCAAGAAATAGCTGGGATTATGTTGCGTTACACTTTGCGAAATATTCCTATGGCCTGCTGCTAAGCCTTATATAGGCAGTTATAAATACATGTGTGCAGCTTTATTGTAATAGAACTCAACATTTAAAGGTGTACTTGAAGAGATAGAACATTTTTTTTATCTAAATAAATCAAAATGGCTCAGTCGACAAAAGCCAGGCATAGAGTTATTTGATATTATGTTTTTCATCAATGGTAGAAAATGTTTTCCATATCGATCTGGCTAGCTTGGTTGGTCAGCTTCCAAATTGTGCGTTCTTCTATTCCCTATGATATTCGTAAACACTTAATGTAGGTGTTTAATAAGCAAACAGCTCTGGAGTAATTTAAATGAGAAATCAGTTTCGTCTCCTTTTTTTAATATATAAAGGATCGCGGCATCTGCCCACGATTGAAGTATTTAATTTCTGTGTTAGGCACTTAGCTTCTATTAATCCAACAACTGGTCCCACTTCTTTGATGATACCACTTTGTTGATGGCGACGGAATGACAGCCAGTAGGGGAAGCACCCGAGAGAGGACGCCGGCCGTAGAAAACAGAGCGTTGGGTTCAGTTTATGTACGGCAGCAAAGCGGCTCGTCATCACGTGGATCATCAGGATGGCAACAATGTGGGGAGGCCTCCATCCAACAGTGGATTGATCATGGCTGTCGATGATGTTGGTCGATGACGATATCCCAGCCACGATTTAGCTCAGTCGGTACACCAGCGTGCTCCCAGTTGAGACCACTATTGATATTCTATATTGATATTCTATCCAGTTAGGAGGTTGCTAATAATTCCATACTGGTCCACTGAATCAACAGTCATCCCATGGGGGACTGCTACACCACTGCCCCAGTGCCACCTATGGGGACGAGTCCTGTAAACAACATGTTTGAGCATGGGGACACCATTATTTTGCAAGCATCATGCATATTCATGGGGTTTTACATTTTTAGAACGTATTCAGCCCGTGTTTTTTTCAGCTGTTTTCTACTTGGCAAAGAAATTTTATTTTTTTCTGGGCAGTACACATTCTGCCCCCCCCTCCTCTCTCTGCTGACTTCCAGCTCTCTCACTCTGATCTGCAGCTGCACCAAAGCAGCCAAAGCAAGCAAGACACAAGCCAGCTCTTTCCATTCACCACACACCCAAGGATTTTTGCCATAAATAGCATTCCCATTGTGAAGCCACTTCCCCAGCCATAAAACAAATGCTGGCACGTGTCTCTTCACTCCACCAACATTCTCGCGTCAAAGATGAAGAGGAAATCAATGACATTTTTTAACACCTACAAGTGACCGTTAGAACTTAAGTAATCAACTCTGAATTATTTTGTGCAAAATGTACCCGTGCATTATATTTACCAATCTGGCAACATGAAATGTATTAAATCTATTGAATGGAATATTATTTTTTACAAACTAGACGGATACTTGCATTATCCAAACACAGATGGAATAAGTTAATTCTATACTCGGTTGATTAGCCATGAGAGTAAGTCTTTGGTACATTTTTGGAGCATATTAAAGCCGTACTTATCCAAACATTAAGCAAATAATAACAAACACCAGAGGTGCGATGGACATTGTTATGAACACATGTCATAATTGAGTGTTGTGCAACCTCAACGCATGACAATACTTTTTTATCGTCTTGTTTTTCAGAGATTCAGGAATATTGCACATCCATCAAAATGAATAACGACTGAAGCAAGAACTCTGCACCGTGTGCGAAGCCAGTGATAGCTGCTGTTGAAGACACGTGGATTTTTTTTCCCCTCACAGAAAATGTGTTTATTGCAAATGGTAACATTCCAAAATTACAAGAATGCAAATGTTTATTTTATAATCGTCACGTCTTTGAAAAATTGTTGCATAGATGCAATAAATTATTTCTGATTCTGCAGTCGCAGTTTCAAAATACATGTTAAGATTTTTTCGTTTTCCTAAGCCAACAACAAGCACATCTCAACTTGGTCAGGTAATGATATGTGGGGGTGAACAAACCAAAAACCTTGGGCTCTCAAAATCTGAGCCGTTTCACAAGCGAGTGTTTGATGTTCACGTCTGCTAGGCGAGTTCTACAGGATACTTACAGAGAAAATAAACCTGTGATATGCCAGTATGATATTTCTGAAAATTACATACAATGCAAATAATGTAATGTACCTCTTGATTTAATTTTTAAAAAACAGCATGGTCCTGCACCTAAACATTAACAATAAACATAATATACTTCCCCTCGGAATGTATCACCTCTAAATTGCGTCAATGGCACTTCATTGTTATTAATCCAACCAGGAGATTAGAGCCCCCATCTTGACGTGTTTAATTTACGAGAAAAAAGCAAATACATTTTGAGTAGCTCATTGCATTTCTATTCAAGAGAAGAAAAAAACCCCGGAATATTCTAAATGATTGACAAGTGGTATATGTTAAATTTTAATGCACCAAGATTCCCGGCTTTAATACAAATGAGAAAAAAAAATTGAAGTTCTCACAAGTGTTTGTGAAAAAGTGTTCATTGCACGATTCGTAGGATGAGACCCGATTGATGTGTCGGTATATATAGCGATTCCACCAATATTTGGTGCATGGATTAACTGCTAAATTACCACAGATTTTTGCAGATCTGTTTTAAGTTTCAATTAAATAAAAATCAGAAGGAAATTCTGTCACACCAACGTTGTGATCGAGTCAATTTGCTATCTTATAATGCGCTCCGATTAAAGATGATTCCTTACAGCGTTTATTGATTAAAGTTGTCGATGTATTTAACAGCTTCTACAAAGTTAAAGTGCACCTTTACATGAAGCTATGGAAATGCCCACAGTTGAACCCGTAAATATACACCCACGTTTACAAAGCACTGGAGCTGCCAGCCACAGTATCAAGACCCCTCGTAAGCCCAAAGCAACACCACACCATTCTCCCACAATCACCAAGTAACACCAAACCATTCTCCCACAATCACCGTGCGGCCACCTTGTGTCACTTCTCAGCATTTGGGTCCGCCGTCTTCCCAAACGCCTGTAACACAGCACAGAGTTTGTTGTCATTTCACATTCTGAAGTGAGTGAAGGAAAATTATTGTTCGATGAAGAATTGCAACAGTTCTGTTATTAAGCGTGGAGCAAATTGCAGGTAATTTACCAGGAACATAATTTAGATGAATTAGTATGGGGGTGTTTTCGCAATGTCTCTTTATGATACTTCAATTACTTTATTTAATGAGAAAATACATATTCCATGATTTTTTTACGTGTTTTCAGTTGCTACAGGAGCGTAATTGGGTTGTCACGTAATGAAAGCAACGCCATTTAATCAATATTCTGAATCATAAATACTTCATAGCCAACTTGAGCCGACTAAAAGAGTACATACAGCAACATTGAGCAAAGCGTCATCAACTTAAAGGTACAACTGAGCTCATGACCACATCACAATGACTGCCCAGCCTCATCCGATCTCAGAAGCTGAGGAGAGGGGGATTCAACACTGGTTGGTGTTTGGGTTTGGGGACCATCGGTGCATACCAGGTGTTACAGGTGAGGCAGCGGCGAGGATGTGAGGTGCCTAATAGCAATACAGCACGGATGGATTTGATCCACTCCACTGGATTGTCTGTTGCTTGACTCCACCTGTGCGGGTCTTTGAGTCTCTCAGCCTGATACTTGTAAATGTGACTGACCAAACATCCCAATGAAGAACCTTCCTTAAAAAAAAGTCATAAGGAGGTTTTCCTTGGTAAATAATTGCCATTGTTTCACGAGTTATAAAGATGCCTCTTACCACCTCAATGTACAAACATTTCGCAGCAACGTCCATCGAAACGAGAGCACGAGCGAACCTATTCCCGAATGTAATCGTGAAGATTCATTGAATCACTTTGGGGAGGAGGAGGAGGGGGTGAATCATCAGAGGCAGTTATTTTTCCAGCAAGTTCCCCCCTCTGGCGAGAAAAAAATCTGGCAGGAAGACGGCGATGAAAAGAATTGGCCTGTTTTGCAAACAAATAGCCGTGCGGAGTTAAATCCACCCGAGGACAGATTTGTTGTGAATAACCTCCCTCGCGTAAGACAAGCTAATGGCCGGAGCGACCACTGCTCCGGTTACCGTTGAGAATTCTTCAGCCGCTGGTGTTGTGGCGTTTGCTATTTATGCCCTAATTATATATTTTTTCCTTTGGATAGTTTTCTTTGCCCCGTTCACCTATTTATTTGATTCTCACAAGCACAATCGGATGCGTGTGCCGCAAGTGTAAGAATCTGTTTTATTCGATGCGTCGTCTATACGCGCTTGGACCATAACCTTGCTGATTTTACGTAAGGTCAAGTACCACCATGGTGCTCATGACACGCACAACATTGATATCACCCTGACCTATATCTCTCCCACCTGTGAAAAAGGTCAGTGCTTTGTGTTTCTGTAAGTACACAAATATTGATGGCCCTATTCTTGTGTTGCCATAAACAAATTTGGCAGGTTTTTAAGAGAAAAAAAAACCTGCTAAATACCCAGATCGTGGAAAGCCATTTCCACGAAACACCGCTTGAATTTGTCCTTTCACCAACCATATAATCAGACCCGCAACTTTCCCTTTCAGCGATGGACCATGTATTCAATTATATTTTATTCGACAGCAAATGAAGATCACTTGGAGAAGTTAATCGGGTGGGAGGTAACTTCCCATTGAAGCTCGCCGTAGTTTCAAGTTAAAAAAACTGGCAGCCATCTGCCTGGGTTTGAACAGAACGGGAATGCTGCTCCAGCATTCAATGCAACCTGCTGCCCACATGCCATGCCTGTTCGCCTCGCCACACGTGGAGTGAAGAGGCTATTTTCCCATTCGACAGCGGTCTCGTCTGGATAAAAGAGGACACTGCATCCGGCTCGCTCTAAATCCAGCAGCGACATCTGGAGAGGATGACAAGGCATCCGCTATCGGGAAGCTCGGCTACACCATCTTCAACGACTGGATGTGGTGGGAGAGCTCCACTCCACATTTAGCAAGAGACTCTCTGCTTGCCTGTGAATGTGCAGGGAAATACACGTGGACCGATGGAGGACGGTAGGGAAACAGATCGGACCGAGTGGCAATAGTTGGGAGAGGCGGTGGGCCACTAATAGTTAATTGCGAGTGTATGACGTGAACATTGCAGGGCCTCGTATTAACCCGATGCATGGTTAACGTAAAGGAAGAATGGGCCTGTTACTGATAACAGCAGTCACTTCTCCTTGTCAGCACTACTCTCTGCATTTCTTAGCTGTTGCAGCCAACGGCACCCCTTCAAAGCCCTGGCTTACCATATCGCCATCTGCTTTTAGCCTTTTCCTTGATTGGATTTCTGACCTTTAGGCGCTCATTGCAATGAGCAAGTTGACCTTGCACGTCACCTGATGTGCTTTTATGAATGACGATGCATTCTTCCAAAAAAATGTCAAGGTATGCAATGGTTTCAGGCCTTGAGTTCCTAAAGATTACTGTACTAATAATTTGCAGTCCTTTGTCAATCCACCGCGGCATGAAGCCTTGCCCATGTCAAGGTTAGTGTAATAGTCAATATAGTGAAGAAAAAAATGTATGTACTTATAACATATAAAAGATATATACGTCAATACAAAACTAAATAATTAGTATACAAGCTATTTGCACCAGTTTTACAGCACAAAGGATTTCAGAGGTGTTTTGTTTATACATTTGAGCATACACTGCCAGGAGGGGACAATGTTGCTATGCAGTTTTACCAAATGTAGTCCTTTGCAAATATAAAAAAAATTGGACCATAACGCCGGCACACACGCCTCTTTTTTTTAGATGACATCATGGGATCCATAAAACCACTGAAGATGGCATATATTTTAATTTTACCAACGCGATGTAATATATCAGTACCAATAAAAGGTACATTTTTTTACATACTCGCAGCATGAACCAAGGCAGCCGCTGGACTCGAATCACGACCCTCTTACAGCAATCGGCAAATGTTCTACAACTTCTTTGCCCTATCACTGAAAATCCCACGTTAAATCATGTGGTTGAGTAATGGAGCGGTGATGCAGTGGTTAGCATATTGTGCTCTAAACCAAACAAGAGTTCCATTCTTGGCCACAGCTATCATCAACGGTAAGCACTATCTGAAGCTGGAGTGCCTCTCTTCACCAACCCACACTAACCGGTGTGGTGAAGTATGGTCAAACAACTCATACGCAAACGATTTGTGAAATGGCATGCGCTTTTTAAATAATTGAAAAGGCACACGTTCAAGACAAGTCTTTTAATAATATACATCAAACGTGTTATCCCCATGGAGGTAAGTCCATGTGTTTAAGACGTTCCACAGCGAGATTTTGCTGCTGAATTTAAACCGAGAAACGTGACTCATCCTCGTACATGTCAAAGCCCCGCCACGATTAGATTGTTAAAAATATAACACTACATTCATACTACAGTTCAGCTCATTAAATGAATTGCCATGCTTTTCTAGCCGTAATACTATTTATTTAAAAAAAGAAAATAAAAAGGCAACCATATAACCAGTTTTTTTTTCAATGAATATATTTCCTGCACAGAAGTTAATTTTAGACGTGCAGCTTATTCAGCCACATTTCCATAACACGAGGGAGCAGTGAAGTCACCATCTACTTTCTCATCTAATTACCAGGTGGTATACCACAACAATTAGCGCGACTTCTCAATGAAAGGAGGCATTCCAAATTGGATAAGGAAAATAAAATCTCACGTGACAGTAACCGGGTGATAATGGTGTGAATGTACCGTTTTAGTTTGTACATCACAGTACGATCACATGGCCACATTTTTACTTTCATGCTGCGTCTTACTTTGGGGTAAAGCAACACATGAGAATTCGGCAATACTGAATTGTAGTGATCACATTCACGTTTATTTAATTGGTCCGAAGAAGCAAAACAACTATTATAATACAAGCAGCTTCATGTGACCGTGCAAGTTGCCAGCAAACGTCAGAAAATCCTGCCCCGATTTCAGGGGTGCCATGGTGGTGAGATGTCATCTTCCTCGTCTGGTATGCAGGAGGTTGGGGGGGGGGGGTTCAATCCCAACTAGGGGTCGGCACGGTTTGAACCGACTCAAACTGGTTTCAAATTGAGCAATCCAAACCAAACCAGCGACGACTGAACCAAACCAAACCAAAACCAAACCAAACTAAGCTAAACCAAACCTCTTAAGTTGGCTTGAACCAAACTAGTTTGAGCCGGTTCCACCCTGTCCGAGCCAAACCGAGTCGGTTTTCGTAGCCCCAAACCAAACCGAACCAGTTCAAACAGAGCCAAACCAAACCGATTTGGTTCGGTTCAAACCGCGGTTTGGTGGTTTGAGCCAAACCGTGCCGACCCCTAATCCCAACCCTGGCGTCTATAGATTTGGAGTGTGCACGTTCATCTCATGGTCACATGGAAGTTTTTTCTCCGGGTCCTCCGGTTTTTCCCTCCACATTTAGAAACGTGCGTTAAAGCTATTTAGATTATTTTGCTGCTATAAATGTCCACATAAGCCACTTTGTTAAGCCATCATTTGCGGCCAGGTCGCTTTTGATCAATAAGTTAATACCTGAGTGCGCTTTGTCTAGTAGGATGGGGATTGTTTAGTTTTATTTGTGTTTTGGCGATTTGTTTACCTTTCTTGTACTTTGCATTACTATGTTTTTGTACTGTTTCTTGCCGTAACGTTGTTACCCACCCCTACTGGACATCTACCCACCCCTACTGGACCAGTGCAAATAAATATTCGGATTCTAACTCGCCAACAGCAGCCATCTTTAAAGCGAAAAACAAAGCACACCCAGAAATTTGCATAACTACACACTATTACGTTTTTTTTATTACTCAACTAATCAATATGCTTAGAATACACCGTCATTTAGTTTACTTCCCAAAACCTACAGATTTACAATTACTTTTAACAACGCAGCATTATGGCTGTGCGCAAAAAGCAATCACATTTGGAATATAATTAAATATTTCCCATTGACAAAAAATGTGCTGATCGATTCAAAACACGAGGCGCCTCCTCTCATGCGTAGCTCGTCGAATAAGCTGTAACGTTAAAGCCGCACTCATTAAAGTTGTAAATCATCATTAAACCCTTGCCATCCATATCCGAATTAGCGAAACCGTTATTTATTCGTGACAGGCTGTTATAAAGCGTGTGGATAACATCTCGTTATCCACCGATAAGTACTTCCAATTATCTGCGAATTTAGAGATATGAGGAAGGTCGCGAAGAGACAAGGTGTTATCCATTTTTAAGATCAAAAAGTTCAGAAGCATTTTTGCCAAGTAAGCCAATTGAGCAATACCACTTTTTCTCAAGGCCAACTTGGCCAGTAGATATTATTTTCCAGGATAAAAACTAATCTGCAAGATGTTTCTGTTTTCTATGATGTCCGGTGAACTGTGCAACACAGCACCTGCACACCATGCACTTTCTTCACAAAATAGCCCAGTGCAATACAATCTTTGCTTGCAGACTCGGCATTGTCTTTGGGTATCTACAGCCTCAATTAGATGGGGTAAAATACCTTAAATTCCATCTCAAAATAAGAAAAACTGTCCGCTGAAATCCCGTCAGTTATCTGTAATTTTCCACAGATAACTGGATTTAAGGTAAGCACTCGGATGTTTGTTTTCGGTGTTCCGTCCATTAAGACTGTAAAGTACAGTCATCTCGTCAAATGGGAGTTTGGCAGCGGCAATTGTTTTTGTAGCGTAATCCTTTATATCTAGTGCACATACATACTCCTGTAAGGCCGTGGGGCTGATGGGTTGTGTCAAAATCTCTCACCTTTCGTCTCGTGTAAATTTAGTGTGCCCATATTTGGACAACAGCACACGCGTGCACACAAATGTGATCGATTTTAACGTACGTACAAGATCACGTACACATGCGCACACAGGCAAAAACCACTAATCATGGTCTAACCAACAGTGAAGGGTAATTCTATTTGCGCTGTCTCAGCCCTCATCAAATTTACTAATATTACTGGCAAGCCGAGGTTTGGTGGCAAACGGCAATGGCCGTGTTGATCTCTTGACCTTGATATGCTGGTGTGAATACAGATGCACTACCAGCTTTTTCCACCACTGAAGTAAGAGTCAGCCTTGAATGCTCCAGGCTGCAACACATTTGAAGAAGCCAAGCAACACAATTTAAAAAATGATTGCATGATTTTCACAGAAATTCCTATACTTATTGACTTCAATGTCCAGTTACAATTAGATGCAGATAAAAGCAGTATATGCCATTGTTGGAGTGAACATGTTCATGTTTTCCGATCTTGATAACAGTAGAACCCTAAGAATTAATCAGATACAACTGGGTGGGGCTCATAAGGGACATGTGCCCATATCAAAATATCGAGTTTGCATCACTGAAATTGTAGTGATCTGAGCCACCACCCACAATTAAACCAGATACTTAATTTTACTGGTAGGAACCTCTTGGTTCCACCAGCCCACAGGGGATTATTGTGTCCGTCTGTCGTGCATCAAAAAATGGGAGGGGTAGGGCTGGGTGGAGAGGGGAGGGTGGGGAGGTTGGGGAGGGTGGGGCTGGGTGGGGGGTGGGAGGGGTGGAGCTGGGTGGGGAGGGGCTGGTCACCCCGTGGTGCCCTTATAAACCTCAACGTTTAACCTACTCACGCCGGCTTGTGCCCGCCCTCACAGTCGGCCATATTTGTGGAATACACCACGCCGTCGTTGACCCTGGCCATTGACTGAGCAACCCAATGTTCCTACCAGCTCCCTCCGCAGGAATGTGTTACGGACTCACTATGGTAACCAACTGCTGTATATGAACACCATTTGCAATTATTTTGCACTTTATTTGGACCGTCCCAGCTTGTGAAAGCATATTCAGCACAGACCCAAATGAACTAACTGCTCAGCAAAAGAATGTCATCCAGTGGGTGTGGTAATACAACATGTAGGTAATACGAATGTAATTTAAAAGCCTGTGGTGTTACATCCAGGTAATATTCCAACATGAATGATGGTTACGATCTTTATTTAAATTCTGATATCCTCTACTGGGATGTGATCCTTAAAAAGATAGGAGTGCTTTACAACAATACCTCAAGCATCGTGTATCAGCGATGGACATTCAAGGGCTCAACATTCCTCCTTGTCGACAATCTCTACACGACTAGCACATATGCGCAACTTACCACTCATCTGCAATGGGCGAGGGCATATTTGCCCACCGAGGCAGAGATATGGGGGGGGGGGATTTCGCTTAGCTGCATATTCTGCATTGAAGTTTTGCGCTTTGGGAAACTGGGCATGTTTTCAAATTTTCTAATGCGCACGTACAACTAGATATGTCAAAAATATCTAAGGACCGCTTTTGTTCACCGCCACATTCATTCTATTCTTAAGATGATAAAATCAAAGGGGCATTAAATCACCATCTTGTCTCAAGTGCCGCTGCACTTTTTTGCTGATAAAACTTTTTTGTCAGTGGCTCTTGTTCACCTGACAAACACAAGAGAAATAAGGAACACGTGTACGGGTCTTTGCAGAAGGTAAATCCATTGTGCTGCATAGACTACACAACAAACCTCATCTATTCCTCTACACAAATTGATTCTTTAATGGGGGTGGAGGAGGGCTGACAACCATTCAATGGTTCCCAAAATTAAGGAATAAATCTTTAGTTAATTTGTCTCGTGTAATGTGCTGAGGAATAAGCATCTTCATCCTCCTCCTTTGATTTTTAAGGATTCTTGCCATCTAGCGTGTTGTAAAACATCATGCATAAATTTTCTCTCACTTATGGGCTGTCTATTTTCATTTGGGGGCCTCAAGAGAAGGACCATGTCAGCGGAATGTATAGGCTTCATAGAACTAATAGCAAGAGGAAGGTTCACAGGGGCTCTATGAACTGCAGCACGTATGACTCCATGGTTTTAGCATGACTGAAGTAGCACTTCAACCACCAGGGACCAGACCCCACGGAAATGGAGTGAAGTTGTCCAGTTTGACTTGCATTTGGGGGTTAGAACCACTAAAAAGAACTAGGATGGGAGTAAAAAGATTTCAAGCTTTGCTCAATGGATTTCTTTCAATTTCAGCACCAAGCGCTGTCAACTATGTAGACTGGATAAACTTCTAACCGGCAGAATTTCAATGAAGGGCGATGTAAACTTCTGCCTGCACTGTTGGCCTTTGAAGACTATCTTGACACCTCATTCATCAATGTTGACAGCACACATCGCTGCCAAACACCCACGAGCTTCGTTTTTTGAAAAAAAAATTTAAGTAACCGGAACATTTTGATGCATGATGTTGCAGTCCGCGAGGCATGCCCAACACCTTTCATTGATTTTTTTTTCACCTTCAGTGGCCTGTTGCACTTTTGTAGTGACATAAATGGGTCATGGTGCTTATTTGGTATTCACAACTGCTCGTCATCACTCTGTACCATGTAATCTGTATGGGCCACAGAAGTATCCGTATTCAGAACATTGGTTTTTCAATACTGCCGTCATGGAGGCTGTCATTCTAAGAACATTGATATTTCATCGTAAATATCTTATGTGCAGTCAGAAAGAGTGTGCCACCTTCGGTGTTTTTCAAGACCTAGCAGCTTTTCTTAAAGAAAATTTTTCATTTTGCACATCTTATTCAAACTCCACAACTCTGTCTTGATGAGTCTTACACCTTAACCTCTGGAAGTAAGACATATTCCAGTCCAAAATCCAAAGTAACCCCCAGAAATTCAATTATGCCAGATGGAACAAAAGAACATTTCGATCTGTTCAGAAGATATTTAAAGCTGAAAACTGATGGCTGGATGTGATTGTCCTAATGGAGGAGTTTAGAGAATTGATGGGGGTGCGTGAAAGCTCAATTAAAGGCATACGAATTCCTCACAATAATCTGAAGGGCGCATAATGCAATGTGATCAGTAATTAAAGGCATGGATGATGAAGTAAGAGTCAGAGTTTCTTGAATTGAACAAGGCTTTACAGGGACTTGGGGAGGGAGCTATTGGGAATGCGTTCCCAAGTCGAGCATTTTGAGGAAAATACATTCCTGCGGAGGGAGCTGGTAGGAACGTTGGGTTGCTCGGTCAATGGCGGCCTGGTGTATTCCGCAAATATGGCCGAATGCGAGGGCGGGCACAAGCCGGCGTGAATAGGTTAAACTTTGAGTTTTATAAGGGCACCACGGGGTGACCAGCCCCTCCCCACCCAGCCCCACCCCTCCCACCCCCCACCCAGCCACACCCAGCCCCTCCCCACCCAGCCACACCCTCCCCACCCCCCCACCCAGCCCCACCCTCCCCACCCAGCCCCTCCCCACCCTCCCCACCCCTCCCATTTTTGGATGCACGACGGACGGACACAATAATCCCCTGTGGGCTGGTGTAACCAGGAGGTTCCTACCAGTATAAGATGAACGTGTCCCTACAATATGGTGGTCGAGCACGGGTCCCGAACGTCGGTCAGTTACAACGGTTGTGTATTTGGTGATAGAAGCATAAGGGGTGACTGAACGATGGCCCAGTGAGACTGGAGTGAACCAGTAAGCACCGGGACAATCAATCGACTAATTTTACATTTGATTCTATCAATTACAGCAGGGTAATAACAAGGAGCCTCACTCACCCAAGATGACAACGGCACTAACACTGCTGCACCCATTAACACGGCGGCCAAAGCAGCCGCGTTTTTTCGGAGGTGCAGCATTTCCATAAACCGTGTGTGCCACAAGATAAACATGAATATATAAATATTGGAGCTCCGCATGTGCCCGAGTCGTGGCACCTAATCACCCCCTCGTTTCATCCCCCTCGAGTGCCCATGAAAGAGATGAGGCAGACTTTTAAAATACCATCCAGCAGCGCGCCTCTGTACATCCTCCACAGCAGGTATTTGCGAACACCTACTGTGTAGGCCTACCAACCATATGGCAGCGTTCGTTAAACTGTCACACCAAGCCCACAGCTAACCTCCTTAACACCTTGCCAATTAGTCACACTTTGAAGCCTAATTAAACTCGAATGAGACAAATATAGCCGAAAGCGACCACCCTTCCACCATCACCCCTCGCCCTCGACTTACAATTAGTGCTTTATCAACAGTGTTAACGCAACTAAAGCCAATGCCTGCAGGATATTTAAGTCTATTAATCGAAGCCTCGGTAAAGGTAATTTTTCTTAACATTGAGAGCTTCTTAACAACAGAAAAGCTAAGTTATTTTTGAACATGTTTATTTATACAATACAGTACGCACCCTTAATACTCACGGGGACACGTTCCTTGAAAATATGAAATCCGTGATTAATAAATAAAGCTTGAGGAGAATAGGGTTAGGCGGCATTAACATATACTAGGTTTAAACATACAAACTGTATTATCTATCAATTAATACATATATTGTATAGTATTATTCTTATTTAACTTACCTTTAATCATGATTAATATAAACATTTAACCCTTTCCCATTCTGAGACCACTGCAAGTTGAAGGGTGGGTGTCTCGTTCACCTCTGATCTCACAACGCACAAGCGGCTCAGCATTAATATTCTTTAAGAGAGAAGTAGCGCCTTTGTTTTTAACGACATTGTACTCACCGCAGAGAACTGTAGCGACACAACCGCACTATGATAACTGGCGCCAAACTGTGCCACATACCCTCCTGCTTGGCTTTGTGGGAACCTTGGTATCGCAAGTTATTTTATTTGTACTTCCGGTTTCGTGTTGATGATGCAAGCGTACGTCATTGGAAGGGAATCGGAAGAAAAAACTATGACGTACACATACGTACGTACACATATACGTACGTCATCGGAACGTGAAAGGGTTAAGAGCGCAAATATCAAAGAATATAAAATGTGTCAAGAGAGGCAGACAGAGGTTAGAGTGACGTCGCGTGGGCAAGGCAATTATCACGCTCCAGCGATCCACGCCGCTCCCACGCGTCACATACTTCTTGTCGGGTAGTCGCGAGATACGGCCGCGAACAATTAAAATACAACCCCTTGAATTTAAAATATCCATGACGATAAACTTGTCGTGAAATACTGAAAAGCACAATCAGAAAACCCACGAATGTAAAGGGTCAACTGTATTTGGGCTGACATTACTATGGGAGTCGGTGTGATACTTTTTTGTATTAAAAGTGAAGCATATATAATTAATAAATGCTTCAGTAGCTCTGTAAGGTGCAGATGGAGAAATATCTCAAGACTTACCCTTTGTAGAAATTGCTGGCCTAGGTATGTAGAAGCTAAGGTGGTCAAATTGCGCTTGCCTCCAAGTTTACAGCGCACATAGCCATACAAGTTGGCTCCCTGTAGGACCACTCCAAGTATCACCAATGCCTATAAAAACAGACGTGCAAGCCATGATCGTGTGCATAAAAATAATGCAAAACTAATGTATACATTGCTTATGAAACATGCATGTTCCCGTAAAGATGCTGACCCATATTTTTGCTCAACAGAGCACAGGGGACATACTTTTCACAGGCACATGTCTCTAAGTACATGCAGTGACCTGTTTTTGTTACTTTACAAGAACATTTAATATTTCTAACCATTTTATGCTTCTAACCATTCCTAACACCCAACGCCTAAATTATGATTTACCCAACTGACAATGTGATTAACTGTCACAATTCAGGATCTGGAATTTTTTTTGTTAATGTATTATTTTTTTGTAATGTTTTTACAACCCCGTTTGTATTTTCTCACTTTTTCTGTAGTTTCAACAGTAACTATCACTCGTTTCTGTTGATACTGTGGGTGTAAGAATGTATTTTTATCAGTAAATATTTGCATATATTATGTACTAATACAAGGCATACATCTACAAAATATAAAATGTATGCGAATGTATTAGACATCACCGTAAAAAGCTAACTTTTGTACACAACTTTACTTGAAAATCCATATTTTCAGTATGGACAGTGCACCACTGTTTTAAAAGCATGTATATGTAAAACTTGTAACATGCAGCCATTACCCTTACCATCCACCTCAGCTTTAGAGAAAAGAGTGTGCTGAAGAAGAATATGGACCAGATGAGAGGAGTGATGATCAGGCCCAACCAAAATATTCTGGCTTCTGCTTCTGTCGAGTTAAGTTTGTTTCGTGAAGACGCCTGAAAAAAATAACACGAGGTACGAAACATTATTAAACTTTTAACCAAACATTGCTTCATACCTCAGGTGGTGCATCTGCCAGCCATCTCAGTCAGTGTAAATAAAGGTGTCATCCATTATTAAACGATTAGAATTCGCAGATTAAGCGAGGTTAATAACACTACACACACACCTGGTAGTGTCAATATATTATGATCAGTTTCATCTCTTTAAACCTCCACATGTCTGCTATGGCATTAATCACAGCATCCCATGGAGATGAGTCCCAGCTGTTCCTGCAGTTGTTCGCCAACATGTCATGTGTAATCGTTTTAAATGCTGCTGAATATTCAAGCTCTTTTGGTTTTTCATCATACACTTTATCTTTCAACAGAACCCCAACGTTCAACCAAGCAATTTAAACTGCTGTTTAATTTAATTACTCGATATATGATTATAACTTTATGGACACTGTATTTCAGTCTGCATTTGACACCTACATATCTTTTCATGTGAAAACAAGTGACAAAACATATGTTTTACGCAATTGGCTAGCGTATAGTTTTGAGAAACTCGTCCAAACTAAATAACGGCCCTAATGAAACAATTCACTTATTTAAATACTGGACAGCGACATGAAAGTGTAAAACTAAATTAAAAGGTGTGGCCCTTCCATTGAACATGTTAATTATGTGATTATCAATTCCTTAATATTTGGTTCATGTAAAAATGGAATGCAATGTCTATATTTAAAATAAATATATATTTGAAATACGAACATTGGCCTTCCTCCACACCCACACATCTCCCATTGGGCATCATGACAACTTGTGTACTTCAAACTATGATGTAAATGAGGCATGTACAATTTAGGTAGAGCTCAAAATGTGCCATCCAGTGAACCCATAACATTCAAAGATCAAATCCTGACCATGAACAATAACAAGACATTTTTAACAAGACTCAAAACTTTGATTCAAAGCTTTCGTGACTGCAGGGATTCATATTCTTGGTTCTTTCGGTAAAGTCACGTAGAAGGGAAATAATATTGTTTGATATTTTTACTATTTTATTATTTCCCTTCTACGTGACTATACCCAAAGAACCAAGTATAAGGCTCAAAACCTCTATTAAATAAGAAAGCTGCCGTATAAATGCTGGTTTTGAGGTTATGTTAAATGCGACCAAACCTTTCTGGCTTCAAACACCCAGTGGCCCTTTCCATCTTCATCGATCTGGTTCCACCAACGCAATCCCACCATCAATCTTCCAGTGACATTCTAGTGAAATATATATTATTTTACAATTATGTTTTGTTATGCAACATATTGCATTATTTTTTGACAGAAAGAGATCTTAATTTCAAATCAAAATGCGAGATGTATTTCGTACCTTCACAGTCCAGAAGTCGAAGGAAAGAAATAAGATGATGATGACAAAGTTGGCAATGAAACTGCCGATGAACCACTCGCAAATTAAGTAAAAGATAATTGCAGAAACACGGAAAAATAGGTGGAAAAACGTCGCCAACGGGTGTCTGAAACACATGGAAACCATCGATAGGGTTAGGGTAGAAAACTAACCCTGGGTTAATAATAACTGTCCCCGTCTTTACGAATTCCCTGTCTGTAATACAACTAAGGAAAAACAAATGTTTTGACCATTCCACTACATCAGCACTGTGGCGGTCCTCTCTAAAAAGTCCCAACGTACGGTGCGAAAGAAGTTCAACATACTGTTCATACATACAACTCCACAACTACTGCAACATCACAAAGTACTGTTTGACAATCCTCTGCGAGAAACTCTTTCTCCAAGGCCACTGCATAAGTGAACACTACCCACACTACAGCACTGTATACAATAGTGAATAGTTGAGGCATATTATGAAGTGTTCAATTAGCTCATTAAGCCACCGATTGTAGCCAACCTACGCGCAAAAGCGCTGTGACATCGCAGGATCGTGAGTGATGGCGGTGGCTTGGGGAGGTCTTAATCCAGCAGCGGATTGACCATGGCTGGTGATATTTTAGATTGTTTAATGTCTAATAAGACGTCTCTAACACCGCTAAACGCACTCTAATGCGATGCAAAGTGGGATTCAGTCATATGCAAGATGTTCCCCTCCGAGACTGTTTAATAAAAGCTACACAACCCTGTAGTTTTAATTTATCATTGATAGAGCGCCTTCGCTCAAGTTGAGAGTTGTTTGACGGTCCTGGTCTCTAAGAATATATAGTTTTAAAATCCACCACGTAAAGCCACGAACTGCGCGAGCAAAGCCCACGCGCGGCCTAGCCCGCCTCGGGCCCCCCCGTCTCGCCTGGGCGCGCAACCCACCCGACGCGCCGCCTCGCCCGGCCAGGCGCCCCCTCATCGTCGTCGCCGAACTCGAGAGCCACGTCCTCCGTGTCGTCGTCCGACGCCTTGGTGAGGAGGGAGAGATACAAAGACGTCCGCGGGTTAAGCACAGCCGCAGTGAGAGAGATAAGGAGAGAGACAGAGAGGGGAGGCACTACGGACGTACCGCTCTCATGACGCCCACGGAAATCGGCAGTCGCTCTCGGACGTGGCGATGGAGAATCGCCGCGGTGGGAATTCGATTCGACTCCCGCGATTCCTGCGATCGTCACGATTCAAAGTGATCCCAGTACACGTGGACTAACGATTTTATTAATCGATGCAAAGCGCGAGAATCGATGTCCGTTGTTGTTGTTTGTGCTTAGTGTGGGGCACAGGTGGAGTGAGTGCATCTGCCAGCCGTCTCAGTCAACCCATGGCACCACCTGGGTCTGTCCCGTGACCTCCCGCACCTCGCCTGGCACAGGTGGTGCATCTGCCAGTCATCTCAGTCAGTCAACCCATTGCACCACCTGGGTCTGTCCCGTGACCTCCTGCACCTCGCCTGGCACAGGTGGTGCATCTGCCAGTCATCTCAGTCAACCCATGTCACCACCTGGGTCTGTCCCGTGACCTCCTGCACCTAGCCTGGCACAGGTGGTGTATCTGCCAGTCATCTCAGTCAGTCAACCCATGGCACCACCTGGGTCTGCCCCGTGACCTGCCAGCAGCGAGCCTTCGACACTTCACGTGGCCTCAAAGTGCACCTAGCATGGCACAGGTGCCGTGGAGACGTCACCGCAACTTAGTGGTGAATGGCGGTTGTTGTTGTTGTTTGTGTTGTCACCCTAAACCCTGTACCCTGACCCCGGGACATGTGGCCACCTCCTATTACCACCACTTACATAGTCTTACAGTTTTGCTGCTATAACCGTGCTATTGTTATATCTTCAAAATTATCACACAGGGTGTTTAAATAATATTTACCATCATTTAAAAATGTTATGGCTTATAATAATGTAAGAATCTACCACGACAATTCTTTTTTTTGTTTCCCAATTAAGCAAATACATTTGGTGGTGCAATTGTGTTTTGTTATTTGTAATTATAATATCTAAACAATTATGGGAAAAGGAAAAACATCACCAAGATGATGCTTCTCCAACCTCAGTAATGTCATCGCAGAAATTACTGACATCACCGCCACTTATTTGGAAAAGGCGGCTGTTGTTGTTTGTCTGACAAAACAACCGCCACCTCATCATCGCTGGTGTCACAAAGGGCAACACTGTGTATCTATGCCACTGTGGTGAGGGGAAGGCGAAGAGTGTGCTGATGCATGCTTATGAGCTGTTATCATCATAGCATGCACATGACCACCGCAGTAGCCAACGGGGACTCTGCATTTGGTACAAAGAGCTGCTGTCCCCTCCACCTTCAATAAAATAACTAAAACAAACAAAAACACGAATATACTTTTTCTTTTTTAACCAGGTAAGGCCCGCTAAGCTATAAAGCTCTCTTTCAGAAGCGACCTTGCCACAAATGATAGCTCAACGAAGTGGCTTATCGCGTGGAAATCTATGGCAGCCAAATACGCTAAACGCACCCTGATTCTAAATTTGGAAGCAAACACCCGGAGAAAAGTTTAACACGTAGGCTTTCGCGACCAATCATTTTTTAAAGGTTTTTTTTGGGTTAGATCGCGTTATTTATAAAGGTGTCATAACCCTCCACCACCCGACAACCGATGTGTTGAAGAGTGAATCAACATCATTTAAAATTTTGAGTACGACGTTTCGGAGAAAAATCCACACGACCACGGGGAGAGAGACTTGCAAGCTCCAAATATCTAGAGGGCGTCACAGGGTCGGGATCGAACCCACAACCTCCTGTATACCAAGCGAGGTAGTTAACATCTTGCAACCGTGGCATCCACGACCTCTCAGATACTAGAGGTTTTGGGGATATGGTGAGGGATTTCGCTGGCTCAAATGCTCATGTTTTGTATTTCTGCCTTGCCGGCTGGCTCCAGTAAGATAAAAAAAAGTACGGCTCATCACTACAGCACAGTGATTGGGGATTTGCTCTCCACAAAGCTCTGCACACACTGCCACCTCTTGCTCAAGTGTCAATCTGCTGTCAGGCGTGTGGCGAGGCTGACGTCAAGCCGGGCCTGACGACCGTTTTGGATCACGCCGTTGCTGTGCGATGCGTTTATTGGTAAACGCGTTTGCCGTGACAGCTTTTATACTTTAGAAGTTACCGAACGCTCATGTGGTGGCAACATCGCTGAAATACCGTGGACTGTATATCAATGATTTAATCCGTGATGCAAACAATGTTTACTACGTATATGTGTGTAGTACTTAAATATTGAATGTCATTAATTTTTCTGTGGGTCCTCTATTGAAACAGGTTTTTATCACATCTTTGTTAAATAAAGATGACGCACACTGTAACCTGAGCAGAGAGTATGGCATCTTAAACAGGTATCGTAAGAGTGTTTTATTTTGGGGGTTGTGCAATGGTTATCACACTGTGATATGAGCCCCGGCCGGTAACCTGAGTTTGATTCTCATCCACGGCTAACAGCAGCAGCTGTGAATTCTATGATAACTGGTCTTGGTCAGCGCGGTGAAGCCAAAATCTGTATCTCTCCTGGAGGAATCCGATGAGCTTGTGAAGCTTTTTTTCATAGATGTCCAGTAAGTACGGTCATACAACCCCCATGGCTGACAAGGCGTGGGGAGGCTTTCATATCCAGCAGTCTTTTCATATCGGAGTGCCATACGCTCACTCGCCAGGAGAAAGCGGTACAGCACAGTGTGGACAAATATGATCTGTCCCTTCTGTGTCGGATGGAGTATTTTCCCACTCGCACGCGTGGCTTTTCTTTGGGTGCTTTGGATTCCTCCCACATGGATAAACATTCACATTAATTGACTGAAAACATATTCGTATCTAGATGTCTGCAGAGGTTGGGAAATTGCTCGTACCGGCTCGTTGCCTGGCTGCTTTCCAGCTTTTCTGTCGTTCATCAGCGATTGTGAGACGCACATTTGCTTGAGCGATGCTATATGAAACTAAACATCCTTAGTACTCTTAGTTTTTTCGGTAAAGTCACGTAGGTAATAAATGCAATTAATAAAAATAAATAATAATAAAAGTGATTTTATTATTATTTTACTTTTTATTAAAACTAAGAGTATGAATCCTTGCAGTCACGAAAGCGTCAAATCTAGAATAAACATCATTATATTTTTTATTGTTGTGAAACAAGACGTTGCATCACATGTCACGATCCGGTACTGCTGGAGAAAAGTGGAAAACTTTCCTCCTTGCAGAGCCATTCTGTTTGCAGTGTGTGCATCAGATATTGTCTGTACCTCACGCTGTTTTCTAGTGAGCAGAAACCAGCTTCTGCAAACACATAAATTATTCCCTCGAACATTGCAACAGAAACTGCTGCTTTTCGCCAGCAGTTGATTTATCGGTCGCAGACTGCCATCGCCTGGCATAGGAACGAGAGTATTTTTAAGATCTGAAAGGTTTATGGAACAAAAAGCTATAGTCCTGCACATAAATGTGATGGGCAACCGTAAATTCTATGTTAATAAAGACTTAATTCTGAAAGCATGAAATTTGTAAGTCTTTTTATGGTTACTGCTTGTATTTTTATTTTACTTTACAATTGTTGTATGCTGCAAAAAGAGAATAAAGCATATAATGCCTGAATTAAGATTAAAAACTCAACACATTCATCAAGAACACTACCCTAAAACATCGTCTCTTCCTTTTTTGGCCTTTAAGGGCACAGTGTTACTGATGAATGTTTTTGTCTTTTTATTTGTGCAGCATTGCCAACACTTTAAGATTATATAACTGTGGTTGTATTAATGTTTCTAGCGCCACATCAACTGCAGATGATTCATACAGTACCGTAGCAGCACAAATACTTGTTTATTAAGGTCAATGGTAGGTAGGCATCCAGCTGTACGGTACAAGAGAATGAGATTTGCACATAAACATTTTAATTGCAAGGAATGTTTTATTTCCAAAAGAATGTTCACAGTATTGCAAATACTTCGACATTGATTGGGTTTCGCACAACGTTCCGTTAAACTTGGCGTTGTTGATCTCATGCGAAATTATATATCAGAGATGTTCATGGAACCTGTTGGAAGCATGCACACCTTTTAAAATCACGTGACATAAGAGATAACCCGTCCGCCGTCTCGAGATTGATTAACGTCGCGTGCTGCCAATCACAGTGAAGACCAAACCCCAAATCTTAATTTGCAACTTTAGTGCATTCATTTGAGAACTATTTATTTAACATTTACTTAAACGAAAACAGGGGAGGGGATGGTGGCACTAATGGTCAAGCGCTCTGCGCTATCAACCCGGCGACCCGAGTTCGATTTCTGGCCACGGGTAACGTCGGTGGTGATATCTGAACTGGTCCTGCACCCCACCCCGTTTGCCAACCCACGCTAGCCAGCGTGGTGAAGTATGGTCAAACAATCCCCATGACCGACACGACGTGGGGGAGGCTTCGTGAACACTGGATTAACAAAGAGCTGTAAATTATTCTGATTGTAATAATAATTTAAAATATATATTTGTTTGATGTTATTGTGTTTTGTTTCATATCATGGAGGTTTTCCTCGCATGGCAATTGGTTTTATGCCTTTAACATAGAGAATCATTATCACTATGGTAACATATTATACTCCACAAATCCAATGTGTGCTATTTCAAAACGCTTAATGGTGCAAAATGTCAGTGTTATGGAGAACATTGAAAGCCCTTTGGAAACCCAGCATGCAATCTTAACCAAATCACTCCCTATCGGAAAAATAACTATCTTGGAATCAGTCAGTTCCCAAAATCGGTGTTTAACATAGGTCTATTCCTAACCATAAACTAACTATTATAACTATTCCCATACCAGTCAGAGTCTAAATCCCTTAATAGTTGTAAAAATCGCAATCTTGTAATATTTCAATTTAGTCATTTTTTTATTATCATTCGAGCACCAATCGGACGACAAACACTCCTACGCCTAATTCCCATGCCTCGCACTCTCAACGCAATCGCTTTGGTCAGTTTCACACGGCTGAGATGAAGCAAAGTAGAACGTTTAAGGTTTGATAATATAATATTCTAAAATCAAAGTAACATTGTGCAATAAGAAACGTCAAACTACTTCATAAAGTAGAGTAATATGCTTTGATGAAACTGCACCGTAATTCAATGCAAGCTCATTCTGATTTTGGGGAATTGTTAATTGTTCATTCGGTTTTCTAATTGTAGGAGATGTACAGTGGTTAATTAATTGACAACGTATTTTGAGCAATGTATTATGCATCATGATAATTTTTTTTTTTACCCTTTTATCTGGCAACAAAACTGACACCGTTTTTACAAGGAGTCATGTTTGCATTGACCACAATACCTGCGGTCGGAATGCAAACAAAAAACACAACTCTGATAATTTATGCACTGTCCTTAAAATTGATTGGCACACACCCGAGACAGCTTTTCTGAGAGCCTAGTCTCGGGTGTGTACCAATCAATTTCAAGGACAGTGCATACATTATCAGAGTTGTGTTTTTTGTTTGCATTCCGGCCGCAGGTATTGTGGTCAATGCAAACATGACTCCTTGTAAAAAAGGTGTCAGTTTTGTTGCCAGATAAAAGGGTAAAAAAACAATTATCATATTTTGCTACTGGCAAAGGAGGTTCCAATGGTATTATGCATCAGTTAACGTATTATCCGACTTATCGTTCCATATGTAGCCACTTATTTGTGACAAAACTGTTTTGTAATATCGGTAAAACATTACCTTCCTTCAGACACATTTTCATCTCGTTCAGTAGTATCTTCCAGAATAAATCTCTCCTCATTTTAGGGTAAGGGTTGGCAACCAAAATAACGAGAAGAGCCACATGTTTGCGAATTCGAAAAAAAACCCCATCAATATTTCAAGAGCCGCAATTCACGTGAATACGAGATGGTGGTCCTGAATAAATAACAGCCACGAAGCAGTCTTTAAAGAGCCGCATGCGGCTCCGGATTTTGCGTGTGTTCCGACTCCTGTTTTAAAGCAATTATCTTGTGGAAGACGTCTTTTCATCATATCACGGTATTCTCCACAGCGTCCACACTTTATTTCCTAACGTTATGTGCGTGTATTTGTACCCTTACATCTTTAATTCCCGGGATGTCGTCTTTTTTTTGGGTGAGATCACGTAAATATAAATGTGTCGTTAAACCCACCAACACCCGACACAGCCAAAACGACCCCAACATTTTGGGTGCATCTTCCTTTCCAGAGCAACTCATAATCTGGCTAATACGGTAATTAAAAGCTGTATATGCACAGGTGCATAATACGTTGCCCTTTTTAAGTCCCTTGAAATGGCTATGTAGTTCCTTTCTTGTTAACGTGACGTGCAGAGATGCCACCGCACTTGGAGGCCGTCCATAAATGACGTCACGCGATTTTGGACCATTTTAGACCCCCCCCTCGTCACTCGGCGTCACAAAAAGTCAGACCCCCCCCCTCAAATATGACGTCACAAAGCTCTGCCTCCCCCCCCCAAAACCATATTTCCATTTGGAAAATAAAACATGCTTCAAATCGCTTTAAACTATTGTCATTGTAGTGCGTATTTAATGTGCCGCTGCACTCTGATGTTGTAGGAGAAAACGTTTATTTAAAAGTCTATTTAATTAAGTAGAACGTTGTCTATATTTATTTAAAGATGCGCATTTTGATGTGACGTCACATTTCTCAAACCCCCCTCCTCGTCACACATCGTCACAAATGTCTGACCCCCCCCCCCCTAGGTGCGTGACGTCATTTATGGACGGCCCCTTGATCTCCAATGAGGATGCGTAGATTTAAATGTCGTCAATCCAGAGGCGATGATTCCAGCTCTCAAACTCAAGTCGTGCGCCGCCGCTGCAACTCAAACTCTGCCACGTACAGCCCAGCAGCCCACCTTCTGTACTGTATCACACAGGTGGGCATCACACCTCCGTGGGGTTCACCAGCCCCACGTCTTAAACTACAGGTGTGGGCCACCACTCCCGGCAGAACGTTGTGCTCTTGCTTCGTATATTTAGGTCTACATTTTAAAACAAATGCAGAGTTGTTTTAAAAAAAATATTTAAAGTTATAAATAGAGTTTCCGCAAAATATGTACGAGGTGACACTTTACAATAATTTAACAAAATATTTCAGAATATTGAGCAATGGTATATATTACTTTTCTTTCATAAAATAGCTAATAGAGTTTGAATCTGAATAACTTATTTCATAGCATGCGTTCCCTGCTTGCAACAAGCTTCTACTGCTACAGTCATGATCAGACATTGACGAATGGGGTCACATTGGGACCAAATTGGCCGTAGGAATGTTGTAAAAACAATGACAGTGCGTGCTTGAGAAATAAAAATACAAGAAATGGCATGAGTTCACTGCAAAAAAAATTACGTGTACGCTTTTGCACACTTATAGTGCCACAGTTTTAAGCCGCGTCGCGATCACCGTTAACGGCTTGAGTTCTGTCAACTGTGCCTTTTCCCATCGTGATTCAGGCCTTTTGACAGTACTCGTATTTTAGACGAGAGAGGTCTCGTGCAATGGTGGTGTCCAGAATAAGAATGCACTGTGTTTAAAAGGTTTGAAAGACAATTAATCGCCTCAAATCTCGCTATTGCTAAGGTCTTCCTGGCCATAGTAAGATGCAGTCGTACCTTGATTCAGTGTAAAATTGTTACGAATAAAGGTGATAGCCGCTTCCTGATTTTTTGCAAAAATAACTTGGAAGCTCCACGCAAAACCCACTTCATTGGGTTCTGCCTCCAATGGTTTTTCCACGTGTGGCATACATAAAAAAGATGGCGCAAAGTCTATACCTGCAAATACGCCATCCCTAAGGGCTTAAACAGTTGCTTGGGCCAACTCAGCAGCTTATTCCTCTGGAGTCGATGAAATGAGGACCACTTCGTAAGTACTGCTTGGGGGTATCAATGCTGGCAGCATCTGATTGGCTTTGCTCCCAGCCATTTTATTGTATTGCCCTGTGTAGCATAACGGATGCTCGATGCAGATGTGCAGATGTATAGCCACAGCATGTTGCCATATTCCAATCAGCAGTATCATCACCGCAGAGATGGAGCGTCGAAATCGGCTGGCGTGGAGTTGTCAAACCAACGTAACAATACATGGAGTGGAATTGGATTGGGGAGGTCTTGATCCAGCGGTAGATAGAGCATAGCTGATGACAACGAAACACATCTACACATTTTCATTAGAAAATGTGTTTTTTTTACAAATCTGTTGGTATAATACAAGGAAGTGAAATAGTTTGTTGTTACAAAAAAATGTCATGAACATCAAAACGGACACCAAATTGATGTTGGGAGAGCCTTGTTTCTTTCTATCAATCTCCCGTTTTTGCAGTGGCGATACGGGTTTTCCAATCTCAGGTGATGCAATGCAGGTGGATTAAATGATCATTGAAAAGTACAAGCAGCGTCCAAGGGTAACGCGGCAGTGGCAAAAGCAGCCACGATACCAGTTCTGGAAAGCTGCACGGACTCTGAATGTGTCCATCCGGTGGTGGAGAAACTCTGGGGGAAGCTCCTGCCAACGCGTTACACTTTCTCAATCGACCCGCACACATTTTCCTGACAATGGAAAACGCGAGGTGAGTTTCATAGCCTCCCGAACCCAGAGCTCTGTGCCGCCACTGCTGTGCGGCCGGGCTAATGTCTGATGGTGCCATTCAACTGGACAGGTCCAAGTTCAGATTTTGGATCAGGATAATGGGAGCTCCACACCGATTTTCTGCAGGGAGGCAACGATTGGCAACCCAGTCGGACAGAGCTCTCAGAAACAGAGCAAGTGTCGGCCAGCACCCAAAATCGCGAAATGAGGTTCTCAATCCAGGCCCAGAGGGCCTTGTCTGTGAGTAAGGCATGTTCGTTAGCTTCCTGTTGCCCTGTGTTTTCGACTGGAAGTTTCAGCACTCTTCTGAGACCTTGGAAGCTCTGCTCCAAATACTTGTTCTGCGGAGGGCCCATGTGCGCATAGGCAGCTTTCTCTGCAGATAAAGAATTGTTAAGAAGTCAGCACAATGCAAATACTGTTCAACTTCAAACGCCAGTTTGTGTCGCAAAATTACATCCTTTACACAAGGGGGCCAGAACTAGAGCCGAATGCACGATCGACAACAGCAGATCAATTGTTAGGCACTGCACGTCCCTGCCAACTACTGCGGCACAACTCCACTCAATGTGCAGCGGTAGAGGCGTCGCCGCTTGTTGCAGAAGTTCGCGGTTCAAATCCATAGGCAGCCCTAGTCACTACCGTGGGTATATTAGCCGTAAAAATACGCGCCGTCTGCTTCACAGTAGATGATACAAATCGCGTGGTGTCATTCGCAAAATAATGACGTAGCTAACCGTGCTAATTGGAGGTGCGGTGGAAAGACAACGAACTAAACACAAAAAGCAGTGCTAAAGAAATTCGTTTTCAATCATGGCCCCCTCCTGTAAACATTTGGCGGGACCCTCCTGAAACAGAGTCGCGAGACTCGGCGAGGCTCACCTTTGGTTAACAACCGTAAGAAAAAAAGGCGTAGTTAAAAATACGTGGCAAAAAATAATGGACGAAATACCTCACCTTTCGTCATCGGTTGCCCGTCCAAGAAAGCCAACGGGCAAACCATGAACGACACCTCCGCCACGGGGCGCCAGCGAACGAGCAGGCGGACGGACCAGGCCCCTGGTCGGAGAGGCAGCCGCAGCGGGGGTCGGTACAGGGTCACGAGCAGGTCCCCGCGCACGGGAGCGTCGTACGAAGCGGCGATCACGCCGGCGGGGTCCAGCCACACCACCGTCACGGTGACGTTAGCCCCCGGCACCCAGTGCTGCACGGCCACGGGCTGCTCCCACGGGCCCAGCAGCCCCCCGAAGTTTCTGAAAACCCTTTCCTTGGGGTCCCAGTCTGTCCCCACCTGCGGAAAACAACGTATAAGTAATTTCCCACTCAAACCAGCTCGTGACGGTGGCGCAAGTCCCCCCCATCTCAGAATCAGTTCGCAGGCTTTCCACCATCACACCGTCGTCAATAATGGCCCCTTCTGCGTAGCACATGAAGAAGGGTCATTGCCCAAAACGTCACCTAACATATATTTCCCTTTAAAGGCCACAGTGCTAATGACAAATGTGTCGAGTTTTTAGCCTTGGTGGTGAGTGTATTTTCACCTCCATCTTCTGCAGCCGGGGTAACAGAGTGGAGTTGTACACTTTGTGGTGGTTGCTTGGGTACGCCCAGGTTTCCAGAACTTCCTCGTGGCGGGAGGCTGAGTGTGACGCTCTCTGCTGTACCAAGATACCCTGGAATCGGTCGGCTGAGAAGTAAACGTGGGCAGCTGTGGGATGCCCCACTGGCTCGTAGCTGCGGACACAAGAGCAGTGAAAACAAGAGGAAATAAAAACATCTTGAAGTAAAACATAAATGTTGTCATCACATTATTATTTATTAATAAGAACTCAATAGTACAAAGAGTGTAAGTGTGTGTAAACGTATTCAAAGCAGCTATTGTCCGTGCTCATAGAGGTTGGTGGTCCTGAGAATTTAGCGGAAATTCCACGCACTAAATCTCCTATGGCCGACAGAGTGACCATCGTGGAGAAGGAGCAATGGGATCGCCTCACGTGCGCAAGCCAGACGGACATTGCGACATTGCGGCATTGCGGGACCGTGACGGATGCCGATGACCCCGTGGCGGCCCTCATCCAGCGTGGCTGCCGATGACGACGACGACAAGAATGATCTCACCTGCACAGGCTGCTGCCGGACCGTGGCGTTTGGTGCGCGTTTTGAGCGAGGCCGAGGCGGAAGAGGCCCTGGTAGATCGTGAGGGCGGCGTCGCCGAGCGATGCCGACGAATCCGTCCTCTCATCGTACGCATTTTCCCAGTAGGCCTGCAGAGACGGTCCGCTCGGCGGCGGCGGCCCTCCGAACAGAGCCGCGTCCAAACCCGTGAGCACCCCTTGGCTCACCACTGCCTCAAATTTACGGGCAAAAAATGTCGGGCGTGTAAGTTGCTGCGAATGCAAACAAAAGGAAAGGAAAGAGACGGTGCACAAGCTTAATATTCAGCAAGTCATTAGACGAATCGCTTAAAAGTTAAAAACACGTGACACATTTGACAAGAGAATAGACCAATGTTGATTGCTGATGTAATAAAAAAATAATGATGTTCAGTGCTAAATCGTGTCGTAGTTCATGCAAATTTAATCTCACAATCGCTTCGGAACCAGAGATGAGCTGGAAGGCAGCCAAGCGATGAGCCCACGCCAACAATTGCACAAAGCTCTGCAACCCTCTACGTATGAATTTACTTTCAGCCAAAAAATAAATGTGATGGTCAAATGTGTCTGCGAATTGAGACTAAAATGTATTACTTTAATCTAGAAGGCAGCATGGCACTGCTTTCTCTGCATGCTTAGAGTGCATGTACCTTTAGAAGCACATTCATTTTTTTTGTAAAGGTAATAAACACACTTTGTGATTTTAAAGGAAGCTGCAACCCATACAACTGCTCTCAATTCTCAGATACACACCTGGGCTGCAAGCCCTGGGCTGGTTGACAAAAGCTTCGTTATTGGGATATAAAAAAGTAAAGTAATGGTCAAGCTTTGCTACCATAGCTCACTCGAAAGACGTCACCACATTGGCACTGCATCAGAATGAAGGGGGTCGACATCACGGGGGCGCAGTGCTTAAACTTGCCGCTGGGCAGACCAGGACAATGCCGGCTCGCTGAATTTCTACAATAGCTTTCCGTTTCCGAGCCACGTGTCCCTCTTCAAGCACGTGGAAGATGTATGTACGTATAACTTATTTCGCATCGTACGTAGCCAACCGTGCCGATCGGAGGTGTGGGGGAAAAAAACTTACTTTGAGATGCAGCTTCGATTATTTAGGTGGTACGAGAGATTCAAAATCCTTATCTTTGTGAGCACGGGACATCAATAGCCTCCGTCTAAATTGAATGGCACGTACCTGGAATCTTGGCAAGTCGTGGATCTTGAAATCATTTGGGGAACAGCCACACCAGTCCACGATGTGCTTGTACTGGCACTTGCAGCCCAACTTTCTATTCCAGTTGGTCATGCGCAGGTTGTTGTCAACCAGTGTGGCACAGTGCTCGCTGTTCACCAGCAAGGTATGGAAGAACGACTGCAAACGGCAACATAAATCACGGTTGGTCGTCGTATCATTGGCTCGCACTACAGCCAACAAATAACGTTTATTCAACAGAGCTGTTGTTCGTCTATAGCACGCACGGTGTTTCTCAAACTTTTTTGGCCCGCGAACCGCTCCGCTCAGCCGATGCAAACATTTCCGCGGACCACCCAGCCCACCGACCCCTGGTGACAAAACGCATTCGCTTCTCTCTCTCAATGCCAGTAAGACAAAATGATTCATATTACTGGAACAAAAACACATTTTCTTTTTAAACGCAGCTATGAGGTTTTTTTTAGGGGAAACATTTAGATCTTAGGGTTTAGGGCAGTTTAATCAGGGTTGCTTACTTAACTTTATTTTTTAATTAAATGTCATAAGTGAAATGTTAATTAATGTTTGAAACAAAACGTATAGACATTGTCATTATTGTCCGGATCAACCTGCATTTGCATCACAGCCCCGCGAATCACCTGGAGGACTGTCGCGGACCACTGCTGGTCACTTTGAGAACCACTGGTCTCTCGCAAAATAACCACACAGAGGAGGGCGCAAGTCACCGTGCCATTGATACCTCGAATTAAAAAACAAATGTCTTAAAAGGAGTACGTGCACGAAATGTAATATGCTGTAGACGTGATCGCGCATTACCTCTGCCGGTAACAGGGCGAAAGCGTAGAACTGTTTGAGCTGAGACACCAGGCGGGATTTGGAGTGAATGATGTAGGACACAAATTGGCGGGTGACCGCAAACCAGTCCGAGCCGCCATCGATGGCAATCCCTGCCGGCATTTTGCGTTCTCCTACGCGCCACATGTGTTCATCGCATTCGTGGAACACTTTGTTCAGGCCCTGTTTTTTAATGAACCTGTGGAGCAAATCAGCAAGTTTACATGTCCGTACCTAGCCACTGAGAGTGTATTTGTGTTCTTTCAGCATGCTGTATTCTTTCAAGATGAATCATAACATTTACTTACAAAACTTAATCTCTAAAATGGGCATCAAACAAATATGCCACTGCTGATAAAGATGTAGGTATAGCTACACTTCAATATCACATTAAAACTATGTCATTAATATAAAGTACGTACAAACATTACAATTAACCAGTGTAAGCTCTAGATTGCTACGTAATTACATTGCAAAAAAGTATCCATCAACATGTCTTGAGAGAGAATTGGGCCTTCTTAGATTTTCTGATGACATCATCTGCAACCAATGAAATTTAATGACAGGAAATTATTCCATATTGCCAGCTATGTACATGGCCCAAGCACTTACGTGTTGTGTTTTTGTAATTTGTGCTTTTGCGCCACTGCCAATCCAGTATATCACACAAGAGATTTGTTTATAATATCCACAATATTGCACATTATGAAGAAACCTAATCTTCAGTCAAAGGGCCCATTCAAATTTGTCTTGGCAACAGATGACAAAGGGATTTTTAAAAGTTAAATTAATATGTACAAAACAAGATCATACCTGGCAACCCCCTATCAGTGCCTACCGTATTACAGACCAATTCAGACCTTATTGGTCACCCCGTGCCCTTACAAATCTCAACATTCATCCTACAAAGTCCCATCACAAGGGAGAAACACAAACAAATATACACAAACAATTGTTTGCCCATATTGAAACGTCTGTACGCCGTATGGACCTAAAAACTCAATTTCTCTATATAAGAATACGGGCAAACCGTATAGGTTGACAAGTATGCAATATACTCTACTATGTGAAGTGTAAGGTGTTTGACCAAAGGAATAGTTTTATGAATAATGATCATCAACACACTTACTTTTCAGTTTCTCGACCATGAGATTTTAGGAAATTCTTGTCTTTGTATTTGGTGAGGAAGGCGACCAGTTCATTATTGCTTCTAAAAATAATGTAAAAAAAGCAGCATAAAACATTCGTCATATTTTAAAACATAAGCAGACTGATTCAATGTATAACATTTGATATTTACACGATTTCAAATCAACGGTTGATGCGCATCATTCAGCACTGCTACAAATGCCTCCTTCACTTACTCAATGTCTGTTCATTCTCCCACAATCCACCAAGACAGTTCGTCATAGTATTTTGTTGTACTGTACTGTGTTGCCTCACCTTTTACACACGAGAGCTGAAGCTCGGGCATTTTGCCTACAGGCCGAGAGTGCTTTGTGCTGTCTACAGACTGAGATGTAACATGGATACATTTTACCCTCATAGGCCTGTTCAGCTATGGACCACAACGGGCATAGAGTGGTGGCCAGCCAACAGGAGTGGACATACTGAACTGTGGGAGAAGAGAATGCAAGTCTGTTCATGAGAAGTCAAAAGAGACTGCCTGCCATACTAGGTAGGAGGCACCATTCCCTTTTGTTCAAATGTAATTATGTCCGATACAAAAAAAGAGGTTAAACTCCTATTGGCAAACCACTCGGAGAACAATGAAAGCCATCCACTGATCGTTCTACAGTTATACATTACACACTGGATTTTAATGCAGTAAACAGACCACCCGACACAGCCAATTAGCAGAGGTGGGACAAAGTCATTGTTATGCAAGTCCAAGTCGAGTCGCAAGTCATCAAATTCATGACTCGAGTCTGACTCGAGTCCAAGTCACATGACTCGAGTCCACATCTCATAGGTGGGACAAAGTCATTGTTATGCAAGTCCAAGTCGAGTCGCAAGTCATCAAATTCATGACTCGAGTCTGACTCGAGTCCAAGTCACATGACTCGAGTCCACACCTCTGCCAATTAGTAACAACATTCATATTTACAATCGTAAATGTTGTGGGTTTGCTCCGTAACACACCGGTGTGCTGGACTAGTAAGGAATTGGCATGTTTCGGTTACGTGACAAACCTGACTAATTGGTTGTGTCGAGTGGACGCGGGTTTAACGACACATTTATATTTACACACTCTAACCCATAAACCTCTATTATAGGCATAAAAACCTAAGTAAATGCACCTATACCTTACCAAGCATAATACACTGCAGGCAAGTTTCTGTATATAAACAAATGGCAAGCCTTACTGTCATCATAACTATAAACATTAATGATGTGTGCCTGGGATTCAGACTCAACATCTAAACAATCGTCGATCAGGAAAGATCTCAACGAGAAGATGTTTCACGAACCGTAGTTCTGCTCACAAAAATACAAACCTCAAGTTGATAAAAAAAAAATGTAATCACGTATCAACAAAAAAACCCTGTCCCCTGTGCGCCGTATAAAGTAAACGACTCCCAAATGTGCTGGTATAGCCAGAGCAACGTAATAACGCTGGCGTCTACGGCATCCTGTGAACTAAAACTTGCGCTCGGGACAACAATGGCCTCCAGTGGACAATAAAACACACACGGTTCAAATTCTACCTTGGGCTCAGACTCAACACATTAAGTCCCACGTGGGCTGCTCCCCTGGTTTCCCCAAGATATCTAACAATCAAATGTTGGCCTCTAAATGGGGCTGTTTTGGATTAGGCTTTTGAACCTCAAACTCTGAATGTTGTTAGCCTTGGCCTGGATTTAAACTCGGGTTGGTAATTCGCTTGTGTAACGTGAGATTGAGGTCCACCATGTCAAAGTTTACTACTACTACTGCATCAATGTACATTGTTCACATGAAGAAATGTGTTACACTCTTATCTTTTACAACTTTGATCGCGCTGTTTATTGCTGGCCGTTTGACATGTGGTGCCTTTTTGGCCTGTGCTCAGCATCTGTGTTTAACATATCAAAAACAAAAATCAATCCATTGATTTAAAACTGGCTTTTTGCTGGCCTCTTGACATTTGAGAGTTACATTACGCAACCACGGGACAGATGCGCGTGCGCGTGTGCCGCTCAAGACGAGACGACGCACGGCGCCGTACGAACCGAATCGGGTAGTCGGAGCCACTGAGGTTGATGAAAAAGTCCCACGGCCAGTCGTCCATGGCCATCAGATCAGACATGGCACGAAGGTACATGGTGAGGAGGCTGGCGCCCCCCCAGATGGTCGACATGCGCCAGGACGTCACGCGGACGTTCTCGTAGCGCTGGGCAAGTCCCAGCACCTGCTTGTAGAGGTAATTCGAACGCTGCAACAAACAGTAACACCTCCCGTTATGTTTCACGGAAAAATATATTTTGCGTAATTTTTTTTTACGTACAAATGTTGAACTTCTTTCGCACCATTCGTAAACCAACCGCGCTTCAAAGGACATAATTTATTTATAGCACATAAACGTGCAAATAAATAAATAAATGCTGTGCTGTGATGAAAGATCATTACCCCAAAACGCTGTGTGTAATGCCACATAGCGTTTGCGACGGTTGCGTGTTGAGAGTTTGTCACGGTAATTTGTGCTCGCGCGCCACGCTGCCAACACAGCAGCGTCGCCAACCCGTCTCTGTACCACGGAGGACAGGGGGCCGTGCATTGTGAGTGAGAGAGAGACAACAAAAAAACACCCCAGAGCAGCGCTCGGCTCGCCTTGTCCACGTGGATGTAGTAGAAGTGCGACGCGTGGTAGATCGCGCGGAACATCTGCAGCAGCTGCCGGGAGGCGCGTCCGTGCACCGCGAGCACGAAGGCGACGCGGACCGGGGATGAGGAGGCTGCCTCCCCCGCCGCTGCCGGCCTCGTCCTCTTCGCCGGGAGCGCCGCGCGAGCCGCCTCCTCCTGCAGCCACTGCACGCTGACCCCAGGCTTCTTCTCTACACGGACACCGCAGGCGGGGGGACAGCACAGAGACCAAGCGCAGCCGTGGAGACCGCACAGAGACGGAGCGGTGAAGATAGGGGACTTCACACGGACATGGACGTGAAGACAGGGGGACATTGTGCTGGGTGGTTCAGATGTCTTGTGACCCCCAATTAATTGACCCCTAACATGTTTTTCCTTTGCATTATTCATTTATGTTTTAAATAAACCTTACTTTTAGAAAATATTGAATTTTAGAGAATGACAGAGTGGTCCAAGACATCTGGGCCACTCTGTGCACAAGAGATAACACAGCCATGAAGACAACACAGAGGCACAACTGTGAAGACAACACAGACACAGAGCCATGAAGACTGCACAGAGACAGCGAAGAAAAGCCAAGAGACGTTCAACAAATATGAACTCATTTCATTCAGAGCGCGAACGTTCATCAACGATGTAGCCGGTGCGAATCTAACCGCTACAGACAATCCAACTAAATTACAGTACTCTACTCGCTGAGGTTTGTACACGTATGAACAGTAACACAGTTAATCTAAAAAGAAACCAACTGGTGATGTTTCCTATTTTGCGTTACCCTCCTGAGCCCCACTGGATTTCATATTTCAAATAAGTGACATTGGGGTGGGGGGAATGGCTCAGCTACATGTGGCTGTGATTATTATCATAACGCATTAAAACAATCCGTCGATCCGGAGGGCTTTTGTGGCATTGCCGTGAGAGCCCATTTATCATTTCACGAGTTATTTTCACAGCTACGCCTACCGCAACGAGTGAAACGGCATGTTGGCAGTCCGTCGGGGGTTAGGTGACTTGCCGCACGAACGCAACATTCACATGTGGCACAGCCGAGAGCACTGTCCTGTATTTACACAAGTCCGATCAACTTGTCACATGTGGGGCTCGGGGCAAAAACGAAAATGTTGACTCATGGCTTATGCTTCGGAACTGTATTTAAAACTTTTCACCGCCAATGCTTTGTTTCAGCTGCTACTACGACTGTGCATGAAGTTGATATACGAACAGCTTTAGAAGTTTGGGTATAAAACAAACCCGTGGACGCTAAAAAGTGAAAAATTTGAGAAAATGCACCAAATTGAACCTTAGAACCGCACCAGGCCTCATCATACTTGGCCTGATCACACCTGGCCCTGTCACCTGGCTGCGTCACACCTGGCATCACACCTGGCCACATCACACATGGCCCTGTCACCTGGCTGCGTCACACCTGGCATCACACCTGGCCACATCACGCCTGGCCCTGCCACCTGGCCTCATCACACCTGTGCTCATAAAATCTGGCCTCATAAAACCTGTGCGCATCACACCTGACTGCGTCACACCTGGCCGTGTCACAGCAGGCCGCGCCAGATCGAGATGTTACACGTGCCTCTTGCTGCAGAGGCAGCGCAGCCAAACGCTGCGACTGCGGCAAGTGAGCTGCCACGGTGGAGGGCACTACGACTCCTTGACCAGTCGGGCGCAGCAGTGGCAGCATGCGCAGCGGTGGCGTGCAGCAGCCTCTCTTGCCTACCTTTAAGAGGACACGTTCGCGGCAACTCCTCGGGCATAAGACGTCCTTGTTGGTGGAGGCAGACGACAGCGGCCAGCTCCTCCTTGCACTGACGGCTCTGTGCCCGGGACATGGCCGACAGGGCGTCTGCTTCCACGATCTTGCACGGAGTGGCGGAGATTGGCTGCGGGAAAGCCTGAGACTCTTCAGTTGAAGCCTTGGTTTTAGCCCTGTTTTGTCGCAGCGAATTTCCGCCGACCATTACCGCCTTGATATTGTTCGACGTCAAGCCGCCGTGAGTCTTGATATCCTTTTGTACAAATTTCGAAGCTTTGATGCCGTGTATGCTGCCAAGGCTTTTCTGATGGTGCTGACTCCACAGCTTGCTCGAGATGTTCCCCTTGCGCGCGATGCCGTTTGCTGCTCTAGCGTTCCACAATATTTTCTTTTCAATTTCACTTTTCACTGCAATCTCATTTCCCAGGTTTTTCCACGAGGAGTACTTTGTCTCCAACGAAGACATGTTGTCTAACTGTTTAACGTTTTCTTTGATATTGCTCTTGAAACGTTCACTTGGTAGATACAAAGCGTTGTAGTCCTACAAAAACAAAATTGTTGAACTGTTACAAAACATGATAACAGCACACTTTCATGAAAGTATAAAGTTTAACGTGTTCCACATTAATATCTGAATCCTGTTCTTAGTGCCATACAATGCAACTCTGTACGTAATTTTTTAAAATTTCTATAATCGCTATCTTCCCGACCTCTGATCAGCATGGTTGGCAACGTATGGTGCCAATGAAGTCCAACGTACACACATGCGCACATACATCTTCGCGAGCATTCCAACTGCAGGAAATGGAAACACTGAGCAAAGTTTGCCTTCGCTCCCAAAAAAAAGCAATTTGGCAAGTGGAATCCTGGGATGCCAGGCTCCTCTGGCAAGCCCAAAGCACTGTGCTGTACTGGAGCGATATGCCGGAAAAAACCCATCGACGACATTGGAGACGACCCCTGGGCGGGCCCCCGGTTGACACGGACCACGCTACTCTCAGCGTGGTGGCGGGAGCGGGATATAGGATCGCCTACCGGCGTCTCGTTGGGGACCGCTACGCTCCGAGGCGTCTGCGGCCGTCTGGAACGTTCTTCCTTTCGATATTAGGAAAGCCGCTGGAGCTGTCCACTTTTAAATCTAGATTGAAAACTAATTTCTTTAGAACTGATTTTGGTATTTAGTAGTTCCCCCCCCCCCCCCCGCCGCACCTCTGATTAGCACGGTCGGCTACGTACCGTGCGACAGAAGAATAACGTACCGTACATACATGATATGCCGGGCAGATGGGAACACCATGACAAGTGTCTCTTACAAGTCCCACCATTGCTAACTCATTCGCTGATTTTCAAAACGAGCTTAAGCCATGCAATGCCCCACCTTGAAAATCCCAATACACAACACAAATCAGTGGTCTAAATGGGGCGGGTTTATGATGGCGCGCCACACCGGCACTTGTCAAAACGGTTCATATTCCTACACCACGATGTTTCCGCAGACGGCAATGAAATGGCATTGAACATGGGCTGCAGGAAGAGTAGGTTTATAGTGGCACTTCCACATTTATATTTTGACCACATTCTAGAGTGTAATATATATACACACTGGATATTGTAAACAAGTATATTTAATCTACAGCTCTTTGTTTGGGTCATGGGGGTTATTTGACCATACTTCACCACGCTGGTCTGTGTAAGTTGGCAAAGGCGGGGAACATAGGTGTGGGAGCATAGACGTAGAGTATAACTCTAGATTTTTCTGTACTGCCCGATGTGCGTGTTTGTTAAGTGGGTCCCAAGACCAGCTCAGATATCAGTCGCCACTGAAAATAGCCATACCCGGGAATTGAACCCGGCTTGCATGGTATGCTAACTGCTGCACCACCACTCTAACCCCATGCACAACGCATTGCATACAAAATTCTCGGTGCTCATTGTTAATGTCACAATTTTTTGGTGGCAACAAGCCAGAGGCAGAACCGAGACGGGTGGTGCCGGGTTTAACGGCACCATTTATATTTACGCGATCTAACCCCAAAAAAATACCTCGTTTAAGGCCTTCTTGTGCAAGCGTGCGAAGCCGCAAGTGCGTGTTCGAGCTGCCCGTCGCTGTCACCTCATCTCGACTGTGTGGCAGAACTACGAACGTGATGATTAAGTGACCAGGATCACAGGCCTGACCCTAACCCTGTCCCTACACCCCTAATCCTAACCCTGAACCTCCACGTAAAAATAGAAAGTCTTTTAACACATACCACATCAGCCACACGGCAATTTGGAGAGTGCGTAAATTGTACGGCATTGGTTCAGCGAGGTTTGTTTCTCGAGTACAAGTTCTCTCTCTCGGCGAGGCAATGACAGCCAGCTGCTAAACCCCTAATGCTAGTTAAAATACAAGTTTGCAATGTGAACTGATTTTTATGTTTCTTCAACTACGCCATTACGCAGATGAGAGGAATGACCCAAAAGAGGTGAACGATCCATCGTATTATCTGACCCTTCGTGCTGATAAGAAGAGCGATCCATAAAGTTGCGCCAACTCATCCTATTGTCAGGACAGTACGGCTCCTTGTGGCCGTGGTTACTAATTGACGTGACGGGCACTGACAGGGTCGCGTAAGGTGGTCGTAAACAATAATTGAGACAGGGACAGACAGGCCCAGATGAGGTGAGAGAGTGTTCGGGAAATGGGGCGTGGCCGGGTCGGGGAGTGGATAAAAGGCGGCGTGGAATGGGGCTCTGGGCTGTTGTGGGAGAATCAAGAAACTGTCCTCGCCGCCGTCGTCATCTTGGAGTAGGTCGTCTTCATCATCTTGGATCGGGCACCTTGTAGTCTTGGAAGGCGAGAGTTAATATTGTCTCCGTGACTACTACGCGTCCGCTCCTGTCTAGCCAGCTGACTTCATGGGGAGCGTCGCATAGAGTCACAGAAGTTACCCAGCTGAAAATAGTCAACTCGCAGTTACTCGTTTCATTATCAGTGAGTCGGCGGACTTTATTCACAATAAATATACAGGTAACTGAACAAAACGGTGTCTCTGAGAGTTACATTACACTATTATCCTCTTAGAGGCCTGATTAAAACCGGAGGTTTGTTTGTGGGTGAACACGGATGATAGGATCCGTTGCAAACGCTCCATGCATCTGCTCAGATAAAAGGGTGTCCACTATATGGCATAGGTTAGCTAGTTACTGTGCATAAGAAGTTCAACACACATACGCAAACTCTCAATGGCACAACCATTGCGGATTTCCCAAAGAGCGGTAAAAAAAGCCTTTTTTATCGACGTAAAAAGTGATGATTGGTCACATTTTTTAATCCTTTATATTAAGTTCACTTGCTTGCGCGCTTACGACCGTGCAAATCTTTCGGTCGTTTTTTACCCCACTTCCCGTGATCCAATCGAGCTGACATTTTGCCCCCAGACTCGTTGTGCGTGACAATTTATTTTCGTGAAAATTTTTTTCCAAAATTTTACACTTTTTAGGAAAAAATTAATTATATTTAATTACCAATTGCTTAATGGTGGCAGGCAATCATCTGACCCATAGGTGGCAGCCATCTCAAGCCAGAGGACGAGAGGACTTTAGCCGCCACGCATATAAAGGATTTATAGTGAAAAACTTTGTTTTTACGGGTTAATTTTTTTTTTACCTCTCGCCCATCCCCATTGAGAGCCTCTACTGTAGCCTCGATCTCAGTGGGGGCCACTGCCCACGCCTCTCTGCGCTGATTAATGCGGTCGTGAGCCGCGGGACTACCTCCACTGGGGTCCCAATTAGGAGGAGAAAAAAAACAACTTCACTCAAGAGGATACAATGTTTTCCCTTCTCATTCACTCTAACATTCATCTATTTGTTCTACCTCATTTGAAATAATCTTTTAAAACAGGTTTTATATATATTTTTTGTATATCTTACATAGTGAGTAATCTTTGTTGGGGGGTGGGGGGTGGGTGGGAATAATGGCACTTAAATATTTGAGTTGTTCCTGGAGGTTCCAGTTATTTCGCACACTCACAAAGACCCCCGTGTAGTCATTCAGACTGCTGGGGCAAGCCCTGTTAACGAGCACCACTTGGGGCCAGTTTACGCAACAATGGGGCGTTGTGGCCAGGACTGCACCCGGCTGCCTTTGTCTGCACACTGCTGGTGTTGATTGTACAGCGCACCAGGTACTCGTTTGAGGCTGAGTCGACCTCGGAGAGGCACTCGACGGGGTTCACATATCACTCGTCACTGACGTCAGCTGTGTGAGCGGGGAATTGAACTCGCACTGCCTGATCCCTGGTGCATAACGCAGTGCGCGACAATCACAGCAGTTCCCGGCGAGCTCAGAGCACGAGACTCTTAACCTCAGGGTGCGTGGGTTCAAGCCCCACTTTGGGCATGCATATCGTGACACACAAAGACAAAGATCACCCGTATAGCCTTAACAGAGTTTAGGGGCAAGTGCTATTAGCGAGTAGGACCTATGAAGGCCGGCATGGCACACGAGGGGGTGGGTGGGTGGCCGGCACCACGCCCGGCCGCCTTTGTCTCCCCAGTGGCGACGCTTACACATCGCACCAGGTACTCATTTGAGGCTGAGTCGACCTAGAGGAGGCCCAGGACCGCCCCAGAAAATCGCCACCGGTGTTGGCCGTGAGCGGGAATCGAACTCGGGTCACCGGATTCTTAGCGCTAACCGCTACACCACCGCTCCCCACGGTGACACACACAGAGTGACACACACACACACACAGAGTGACACACACACACACAGTGATACACACACACACACAGTGACACACACACACACAGAGTGACACACACACACACAGTGACACACACACACAGAGTGACACACACACACACACAGAGTGACACACACACACAGTGATACACACACACACACAGTGACACACACACACAGAGTGACACACACACACACAGTGATACACACACACACACACAGAGTGACACACACACACACACAGAGTGACACACACACACACAGTGATACACACACACACACAGTGACACACACACACAAAGTGACACACACACACAGTGACACACACACACACACAGTGACACACACACAGTGACACACACACACAGTGACACACACACACACACAGTGACACACACACACAGTGACACACACACACACAGTGACACACACACACACAGTGACACACACACACGCGCGCACGTACGTGGCTACGTGGAAGCAGCTCGTCGGCGTCGGGCAGCTGCGCTCGACTGCGCCGCCCGCCCCTGCCCCCCCACGGCGTCTCCGGGTGCGCCAGCTCCTGCACGCTGCCGAACCTCCACACGGCCACGCTCTGCGCCACGAGGATGAGCAGGGTGACGGCCGCCGCCGAGCGGTACCGCCTGAGCAGCTTCACTACGCGCCGCACCACGGGGCCTCGGGTGGTGGACGGCGAGGGCGGAGAGGACAGGTGACCCATCATCTCTCACGTCTTCTTCCTGCCTCACGGCCACTGCGGGAATTTGGCCGATGAAATGTCGAGGTTGCAGTCTCGGTGGTCGTGGTCCTTTGGGCACGCAGAAAAAAACAAAACCCACAGCGGTGGAGGGATGCGTCACGAAATACTTAGTTCACTCCTCGAGGCGGAGTGATTGACGGTGTAGGCGATATCCGTCGTTTGAGATGTTGACGCGGCTCGGTCTTTCGCCTTGATGGCAGGTGACAATCCCAGCAGTGCCCTCCAACCTCACTTTACAAATTACACAAGAAACTCCCCACAGAACATCAGGTGATGCGTCTCTTACGCAAGCGAAGGGCTATAAGCGTTGGATCTTTTTAGGGTTTTTTTAAAATAAATATCCCGGTGCTCTGAGACTGTGCAACTGGTGTCAACGCGAGCGTGGAAAACTTCTCTTCGAATTTGGCAGAATGAGCCGGCGTCAGGGAGTTAGCAGCGAGAGCCCTGCACGCGAGGCTGGGGACCTCCCCAACTCCACCTCAACTGCCGCCAGGGCAGCCAGATGCGAGCCAATGGAACTTGAGTAAGCATTAAGCAGCCGCTGGAAAGAGAGGCGAAACCCCAAGATGAATAGCATAATATTGGGGCTCACAGTGAGGTAGTGCAAACTATAGGGGTGGGTGGGTGGGTGGGGGGTGTAGGCCATTCTGGGAAGTCTCAGTTGAAATCATTGGACGTCTGTGTTGTATAAGCTTAAATGAACGTGCTGTTCGTTTCTCAGTCCGCTTATCCTGGTGACAAGCGGACTGATAGGTTTTGTGGGATTTTATTATATATAAAATATATGACATGTCTATTGAACCTCGTGGGGATTTTAGGAGATTAGTTTAGAAAGTGAAGAATAAAAATCCTAAGGGTACGGAAGCGTGCCTCTCAAAGCCTCCGCATTTGTAATTTTCACTCAATTTGGCCCTTGGCATAGTAATGAAAGAGCAGAGAGTATAACTGCTCTCCCCTAACATTCGTTCATTATTCCCAACCGATCTCAATTATCCACCACCACACCAGACCGCGTAATCCTGCATTAAACACAGGGGTGTTGGTCGTGCATTGCCCTTCCACTCTATAGCCCTCAGAACTCCTTACACAAAGTTGCAGGACATTGTGCGTTCCAAGAAAAAAGTCAAAAGTCCAACTAGCTGCATGAAAAGAAATATGTTCCCCCCCCCCTTTATTTATCAGCTCATGGACCTTCCAGACCAATGTTTCATAACAGAGTTTGTTTAAGCAGGCAAATGCTGGAATGGTCTTACCGTCTGGGTCTCATATCAGCAGTGAGGCTTGCTTACACACACGCCGTTATACAACACGAGTCTGCAAGGAAATTAGCTTGGTGAACTAGAAAACAAAACGTATACAGTACTGCACTTCATGCGGACAAACTATTACGTTTTTAGTCCCTTAGAGGAGCCCGCTTAAGTGAACACTGTGAGGTTATTGGTAACCAGACAGACACTATGAGTTCACTACACATGAGATCACCCATTACACAATCCTCTGAACTCAACACTGACTGCACAGAGCACTCTGACACACGCCACCAGAATGTAGTTATACATTCTTTATATATTTATAGAGCGTCTTGAGCTAAGGAGCTCTGTAAACACAGAACACGATAAGATAGCTACAAAAATGCTCAGTCAGCCCATTTAACTCGCCTGAATGTTTTGGTGTGAGTTCGCATTGAAAAGCACGCAACACAGCAGCTCACGTTGCTCATGACATTGTGAAACCAAAGAGCTCACAGGTTTCAGGCCTCACATCAACCCTTGTGGCTAGCAGCTCAACATGAGCAACACCTCAACGCAGCGTTGTTGATAATATTGCACGCACAATTATCAACAATACTAATGTACAGCCCCGCCCACTTCGTTCTGAGACCAGGACGCTTGTGCCACGCCCATTTTTAAACCTTTAAAACAACTTTCCTTCAGTGGCCTGCCCCCCCCCCCACTTTTCCTCCTGATGACGATCGCTTGTGTTGTGATCGAAACGTCGTAGTTTTTATTTTGTTTACTTTTATTTTTTCTATCTACGTGACTTTACCGAAATATCAAAGAATATGAAGTCCTGCAGCTGTGTCGGTCGTGACGGTCGTTTGACCATACTTCACCACGCCGGTCAGTGCGGGTTGATGAAGGTTGGGGAGAGCCCAGGACCGGTTCAGATATCGCTCACCACTGATATTCGCCATAGGCCAGGACACAAATCAGGTCGCTGGTTTCAGAGCGTAGGGGCCCTAACCACCGTGCCACCGCTCCCACACACGCGGCACACGTAAGGGGCACCTTTTAATTTGGCGTAAAACTATTACCAGAAATGCACCTACAAATATTGCTTAACTATAGTAAGCCTTTAATTGAGCACTTCAACTACAACGCGTATTAACTATAAATATCTATTAACAATAGCTGTTGAAAACGAGTCTTATATGGATATCAATACAACAAACCTATGAGCAACTGATGCATATTGATAGGGGGGGCAACCTAGTGAATGCTAAATGCACAGACACACCCACAGCAGCAGACATGAGACATATTTCTTAAACGAGTCGTGTGTGTTCATTGGCAGCCTCGGAGGGCGTGTTAGCGTTTCTTGCCCCACCCCTATCTGGGCCAGCAAAGCCACAGTGGGTTCATTCTGCTTGGGCCAAACATCCCGGAATAAATTGCCATTTATGAGTTTGAGTCACAGTGTGTTTGGAGAGTAATAAATAAACATCGGACTGTGGCGTCCTTGTGGCTCGGTCCAGCTGTGGGCACACCGAGGCGGGCAGTATTCACGACTCAAAGGGGCACTATATTTGTATAAAGACACGCTGTTAACTTATTTACTAAAACGCGTAATCGTAGTGCTTTGATATTTTTTTATAGGTTAAGACATCCACCGGCTTTGCAGCGCGTTGCATGTTTAGGGGCTTTCTTTGATAAATAATGATATACTAAATGTGCATTTATTTTCAAATGTATACCATTCTTTGTTTTAAAATAATGCGTTTGTGTTTTTTCCCCAGATATTTATAATATTTCCAACATTGCAAATGTGCTACCAGGCATACAAAAAAAAGTGTTTCCCGCCTTCACCAACCCCATTGACCAGCGTGGTGAAGTATGGTCAAATAACCCCCCCCCCCAAATGACCCGCCCAACCTGGAGAGCGGGAGGGGGGCTTCATCCAGCAATCGATGGACAAAAGAAGCTGTACGTGTACGAACTACACTTGCAAGCCCCACAGCAAATGATCTGCAACTCAGTGGTAGAAATCGTCTCTTCAACCACGCCATCGCGAAGGCGTCACGGACACTGAGACACGTCAGCCACAATGGCAACGGTTTTGTTTTTGCAGAATGATGTGATCAAGCCCAATTGTCGAGGCACAATCGTGTTTCCTTCCACACATGTGTTGAAGCCTTCTTATCCTGGGGGGTGGGGGGGGAAACATGGAAGTTAATTGGATCCAGAGGCCACGAGTCACAGCCCAACCCTCTTACCTCTTCCCCAAAGCGCCAAGTGGGCTGCAGATTTATCGAGTCGTTGATTTACAACTATTTTGCCATAACACACAAAAAAATGCACCGTTTAATTAGCAGAAGCGTTCATGTCATACCCTTTTAACTTGGCCTCACGAGCAGCCATAGTCCAGTTTGGAACAGTTTTCACAAAAGATTGCACTTTAGAAGAAGAAAAAACGTTCAGGAATTTAGCTGCCGGGAATTGGCTGGCTATTAGGAAATCACTTTGCCATACACGGCATCATGTAGAGTCCCATTCCATATGGCGCGGGTCCACAAGAGCTGTGTAAACAAGTTGGACATACAAGCCCGATGCTATGGGCGAGTTTCTTTCACTTACACAACATGATTTGTACATTGCGTATACACACAGACGCATGCTTAGAATTATAGCGAGAGACGGGGAGAAGAGCACGCGGGTTCAACAACGTGCGATGGCCATTGTCACTGACATCGTTCGAACTGCGAAGAAAAGTCGGCGCTGGCTTGGGCAGGGCGCGTAGCGGCTGGAAGGAGACGATGGTCAAAGCTAATTAAGGAGTGGCAGCCAACGAACGGAACGCAATCTGAAAGGCCACCCACCGTAGAGACGGAGTCATGAAATCGGATCGGATGCAGGTGCTGGGCGGATCATTCACATCGCGGGATCGTGGGAGGTGGTGGTGGCTTGGGGAGGTCTTCATCTAGCAGTGGATTGAACATGGCTGACGATGATTTGTATTCAGCAGTTTTTTTAAATTTTTCTATCAGTCATCCTCTTATCTCTGAAGACCAGGGAATCTACAATTATTCTCTTTGTCTGTGGATCTCAAAGGAATTGTAAGACAGTTAATGATGGAAAATAAATATTTTTGTCGCTTACAATATCAACATGACACCTGGTTTGTAGATTTGTAAGGGCATTGGCCAAGCTCACTTGAGACGTGGATCTAGCCAAAATAAGAATACATAAATAAACTGTTAACATTGTCAGCTGTTATTGTAATTGCTTATTGAAACGGCGTGTTGTTGTTCATTACTTTTCAGTGAGAGAAATTATATGGAGCAATCATCGTGCGTAAAGGCAATTTGCTGTGGATCGTTACGAGCTACGTTTGCTGTGTACCTCATGCATGTGGCCAGAACCGGCCCTAGACCTTTGGGGGCCCTAAGCAAAATTTGGTTGGAGGCCCCTTTGATGTATGATTTTTTTCACCCACTAGCTAGCAGTGACTCTAGGGGGCGCTCTGCTGGCCACGGGGCCCTTTGCAATTGCAAGGGTCGCTTAGTGGCTGGGCCGGCTCTGCATGTGGCGCGTTTTGTGCTAGATCTATCACGCGCGCGTGTGTGTCTGTGCGCAAGAGAAGGACCTCCGGATTTTTTTCTTTCATACAATTTCCTTCTAAGGAGATGCGGCGGAGAACATACAAATCCTGTCTCGCTATGGCTTCACGCAGCCAGACAGCAAAGGGTGCTTGCTGATCGTTTCTCTGTTCTCAAATGTCGACAACTTATTTTCAAGCTGCTCATTAACGTCAAGGGCTCTTCATTACTCCCTGTGAAGCAGGTGCGTTTTTATGGTCGATACATCCGCGGTATTTACTAGGGCTGCCGTGCGTTCGAACTGCGAAGCTCTGCAACGATGCTTCATGTCACGTGTGTATTTTATAAAAGATGTCAATTGCAACTTAAATAGGAGTATGGGAGTAGTTTGAACGTTTCAATGTGAACTGTATAGGTATAAACCCCAGCATTCTACATTCCAAAAGTAAAACGTGATTTTCAGGATTCAGAGTTTTGTATATTCGCGTGAGCACCACATTGTGCATCTGGATCTAAGGTCTACATTGTCGCGCGGATGCAGGGATCCAGAGCTCGACAGAGAGAGGCGGTACGTTCGAAATCTGGAATGCGGATTTTGCTTCCTCCGTGTGAAAATTCAAAATAGGGTGACAGTTTTATTTTTATGCCAGATTTTAAAATTTTTGATTTCCACCCAGTACAAGTAAAAAAACGTCTTCTTGCATGAGATATTTTTTTGGGACCTGTGATGGAATTAAAATAAATGTTCCTACTGTAATGCCATTGTGTAACATCGTTTTATATTTGTTTCAAGATTCAGGAATTCCCAGACAAAACTGCTCGAATATGATGTTCCAATAATCGTGTAACAGTATTTTTTTAGCTCTCCACACGATCCAGCGAGTGCGTGGCTTCATCCACATGTAGTGTTGTTCACCAACACGAAGGCACACGCTCTGGACTGGGAGGCAACACTTTCATTTAACTTCCCTAGCGAATAACACTGATCGTAACTCGGGTTTTATATGGTACATGTTGTTTATGTCGTTTATTGTGAAAATTCGGTCACAGGTCCTATGATCACTGTTACATTGCTTTTATGGCTTTATTTTGGTGATTTCGAAAAGTTTTTTGGTTTGGCCATGTTTATTTGTTGTAGTACGGTGTTAGACTGATGGCCTTAATCTAAGTTGTCTTGTGGTTGTTGTTTGACTTGCATCCCGCTGGGATTTTTGCAAACAGCGTTGGTGTACGGTGCTTTTTTCTGGAATTTTTGCAGTTTTTTTCCTGGATTTTCAGTTTACACGTAGTCACAGTCACTTTAAGCTGTTTTCTTGTTCATGTTTTTGTTTTTTGTTTGTTGCGGTTGCACCCGATTCAAGAGCCGAATGGCTCACAGGGCTATACCTAATAAATGAACTTGAACTATAGCAGGTGATGTGGCTATGTGAGTAGCGAGTTAACTCTGGACGAAGACCCGGAGACTACGAGACGCGGGACCCAGGCTTGATTCCACAGGCGAGCCAAGCTCTCTCTCCCTTTATGCTCCTGGGCGTGGCCTCGCTCCGCCTTAGGCCACGCCCCCTTCGAGACCTTTCCCGGAGGATCTCGGCCGAGCATCACGTTCCCCCTATGGCTGGCTGGCTGACATGCCGTACCCACTCTGGTGCTAGAGAGAAGCTCCAGACGCACAGCTGCACTCCTGTAACAGCAGCTGGCGCGAACACAGACACCATACTCATCCTACGAGTGATCACTGAGTTGTTATTGTGGGAAGGAGACGAGACGAAAAAAATCCCTTCCAGCTGCTACAAAAATGCAATAAAGCAGAGATTACTTCAACAATATACGTCAGACATTAATGTCCAATATCGATTAGAAGCTTTCGTGACTGCAGGATTTCATACTCTTAGGTTCTTTCGGTAAAGTCACGTAGATAGGAAAATAAATACATAATAGATCACGGCGTTTTGATCGCAACAACACGCGATCGTCCTCAGCTGAAAGAGAGGCATTATATAGAGGGGGAGGGGAGGCCGCAAAGGGGCGAGAGGGTGGGGATACAATTCAAAGAGGGCTCGGGTGAAAGAGAGAAAATAAATGTGACAAGGAAGCTGAGATATCAAACTTAACAAAATTGAGAAATGTAATGCAACTCAGAGAGTCGGCTAGCACAGCAGTTAACACTTTAGCTGGTTGATCCAGTCCTTCCAAAGATTGCAAAATGTTGCATCCTCCCCCACTCCCCCCTCTATATAATGCCTTGTCACAGAGGCATGTTTCTCTTTCACCTGAGGACGATCGCTTGTTGTTTCAATCGAAACGTCGTGATGTATTCTCTATTTATTTTCCTATCTACGCGACTTTACAGAAAGACCCTAAGAGTATAATGTCCAATATGTTTGGAATAGCAATGCGCACGTTGCTTAGGATTCACAGAAAATTTAAGTTTCAATGATTTTATTTTTCACTGATGAATTTACTTTTTTGTGATATTTCATGGGATATGTTACATTGATATTTATGTACACTCTATACACAAAAGTAGTTTTTTTAAATTGGACGTATAAGCTCACTCATCCTGCTGGAAACACAAAATTCCTGTACGTGTTGAATTCTAAATATTGAATGTAAATGTTTAACCAAGAGACAACCACGGGGTTGTGTTTACATATATGAAAATGCATTTCACTGCACTGACAACTCATAACTCACTTATCCATCACGACTGCCACCATTGCATCATCAGATGTAATATATTCTTGGTTCTTTCGGTAAAGTCACGTAGAAGGGAAATAAGAATTTTATTGTTTGATTTGTATTATTTTATTATTTCCCTTCTACGTGACTTTACCGAAAGAACCAAGAATATGAATCCCTGCAGTCACGAAAGCTTTAAATCGAAAAGATGTAATATAATTGGATTAAGCTGTGCGCTGTGGCTCGCCACTATTTGCTCGTGAATTAAAAAAAAACAATTGCAGCATTTGGTCAGTAAACTGAAGCGTTTGCTTCTGTTCTACTGTTCAGCCAGCAGTGTGTCAACCTGCAGAGCGAGTTTAACATCGTTTGGACTCTCTAAACAACAAGATTTTGACAAACTGCCACGATGGCCGTTCAGAGGTGGGGGGGGGGGGTTTGGCGTGGGTTTTGTTTTGATCACTGGAGCGTGGCTCATCGCATGCAGTTTTGGGTGATGCACCACGGCCGTCACCATACAGCACGAGCAAGGAAAACACGCACCACCTCTCATCCCATCTATTTATGGGTCCATTGACAAAGGCAAAAAAAACACCCGCCACATAAATCTGCTGCCCCTGATATTTAAAAGATGTTATTTATAAGGATGGTGCGCACGGCTTGCTGTTGTATGTTCCTCCAAAAAACAACGTATGCTTTGTTAATTTACGGATGGATGAAGAACTCACCATGCCGTGTCGGTCATCGGTGGTGTCGGACCATACTTCACTGGTAATGCAGTGGTCGTGGCAGAACCTTGGATTATACATAGCCGGGAATGGAATGCAGGTCACCAGGTTCATAGATGAGTATGGTAACCAGTGCACCACCTCTCATCCCATCTTCTTTTACTGCCATAATAATAGAGTACTTCTTATATTGCTTCAAAAAAAAGTTTGTCTGGCTGGCACACGAGTGCGCGGTTGCGACGTCACCTTCATCCCACAGCGCCGGACCGGGTTCGTGTGTCGCGCAGGCTTGAGAACTGAGCTGCTCAGTGTTCTTTCCATGTACAAGTATCCCTTTATTTCTCCAGTCCAAAATTGAGGACGGGGGGAGGAGGAAATATCTCCCAAAGTCACAATAAATGAAACCAAAGCGTGTCAGCTTGCCCGACTCCAGGATTCCTCCAATGTAAAGACATTTTGATTCTGGATATATATTTGTGCTTTGCTCATGTCATCTCAGAGTAATTGGTCAATTAATAATACATATATGCCCCGGTCTGACAGCATCAAATTCTTCCGAGTCTATAAAGGCTAAGCACAATGATCATTTAAATGCAATTCTTCTTCTCCAGAACGCGATCGTATTTAGTTAATGGCAGGAAACTTTCCATAGACGGTGCCTGCTCACTTTGTCGGTTGGTTGACCTGTTTCTCCTAATTCTGTTCCTGGTCATCTTCATGAACAATTCATGTGAGATAAGAGAATATTGCGTCTGTAAACCTTAACTGTCTTTAAGTATCATCGTTTTTATGAGTGATTTGGGCATCATGCCATCAGGAAGGTGTTAAATGACTGAACATTGAATGTTCCAACAATGGGTTCCACCTCTGATGTTCAGCCCTTTACATCCGGTCCATGAGCTTTTCCTTTTTTCACACTGTGAAGGGCAGAGTTTCCTTCAAATGTGACATCTGGAACACTCATCTTTATCTGAGAAAATGTCTTATCCCCGGATGATTTTTGTTTTGTTAGAGTCAACATTAATTAGGGAAAGGTGGGATTCTTCGTCTCTCGGGATCACATTTAGGGTTCAAGAGTTCATCAGGGAGAGTTCCCCTGTTCACAAAGCGCGTGAAGAACTACAAATTAAAGGTTGATCAATATATGCTCCAATAACCCACGATTAAGTAGACGAAAAATATATTAAGAAACTATCCAACTACTAAACAGAATAAAATGCATTACACCGTAAAAGGTGATTTTAATGCAAAAGTCAGTCAAAGATGCAGACGGGAAAATTATCAGTAAGTTTGCATAGCAGTGAGGAATTAAAAGTTGCAACATTTGATCATTCTCGGCCGACAAAAAAAACAAACATAAATTAAATGAATACCTTATCCCAAAAAGCTATTTAGGATTTTTTTCGTGAAGATGCCCAAACGGTGAAATTAAGAGCAAGACTGAGCTGGTGCTGACGGACCCCCCCCCCCCCGCGTCGTGCTGGAGGCGTCTCTGTGCTCAACACAATCGACAGAGCAAAGCGATCACAGATGAGCGCTGTTCGGCGCCGATGCAGAGGGCGCAAAGCTAATAACACCAACGAATCTATGCCAGCAGGTGGCAGATTTTGAACTCTAAAACATATTCCAATACCTGGAGAAAACAAAATCGTTATCACCCTTTTGAATTATGCATTTACTGGAAAAGTTATAGTGCATAGTGCAGTGAGTGGGGTGGGGGTGTTAGAAAAAGAGAAGAAACGCAACGGTCTGAAACCACAAAATATGTTGAGGAAGAGAAGTTTCAATAAGAGATGCTAACCAAATGTTTATGAAGAACGATTTCAGATTAGTGAAAATAATAAAACAATCAGAAACACAACGCTAACACATCATAGCAAGCAGTTAAGAGTATCAAAAGCCGGGAAAATGATTAATTGTAGCCCTTATGAACAGAGATGGAAGCACACATGATAGAGGATCTTAAAATGAGTTTAGAAATGTAGAGATCAATAATGAACAGCATCAATACATAAAATGACAGCCCTTGAGAGGTGCAGTTCTCAACCTGTGGGTCACACCCCCGAGAGGGTGTAACCACCTCTTCAGGGAAGGGAGGGGGGAGGCAGGCAGCGGCATGGACACCGTGCAGGCGAAATTGTGTGTGCAGTAAACAGCACCACGTCGCATCTACAAAACAAAAAGACAGTATCCCTTGTCCACTGGCACATCCGGTCCAAGCCAGCATCGGGCCTTCACAGAACGAGCGATTTTCCCCAAAAATTTACCAAGCTGAGCTTTTTGCGTTTAGTTTGTTGTCCTTCCCCAGGCACCTCCGATTAGCACGGTTGGCAATGTACGGTGCGAAAGATCAACATACATTACGTACATCCAAACAAAGCGTGCTATGCTAGCTTGGGAAGGCATAGGAATTTGAATTGGGGCAATGGTTAGGGGCATCGATCATAACGTTCATATTGTGACGTTACTACACCTTAAGATCAATATATATCGAAAAGACAAAACCTGAATCGAGTGCGTGTGTAACGTGCAACAAGCACACAATGAACGTGTCTCGACTCGTTCGTTGTGCATGATGCGAACGGCATGACTTGGGATTCTGGCTCGGGACTGCCCCGGCATGGCTCAGTTGTGCCAGTGGGAAAAAGAAAAGGTGCAATACACGACAAACAAATGCCCAAGCACCACGTTGACTCGAGGCTTGGACATGTGATCACTATCTTGTGGCCTAAGTAGCTATGTGGGAGGGGGGCAGGGACCAGTGGTGTTAATTAGGAACCATTCCAAAAAGGTTGAGAGCCTCTTGCCTTCGGGAGAATGATGGAACCACAACATGATATAATCGTAAAATTTTAGGAATTTTATGCAGATCTCTAAAGCAAAAAAGAGGATTGTGTCAATGCAAGTTTATTCGGTTTTATATAAAATTATATTAACAGGCAGATTTTTAGTAATGCCATTGTATTTTATTGAGCTGAATTATGTTAACTAAACAAAACTTTAACATTAAACAATGTTGATGAAATTTTTATTTACTTCTCACTGTAGTGCATATGTAACCAGGTGAAAACCTAGCTGCAGGTTGAGCATATGAAACGGGACAATATTTAACAAAATTAAGACTACAGTGGCCAAAACATGGCTAATTTGATGTACAGGTCATATGCATATGAACACATTGCCAATGTCGTGAAAAATTAATGGTTATGAAGATAAACATGTTAAATCCACAACAAAAGTTAAATTGGACCTATGATATAAATAAATAAGATTGTATGCACCCTTTCCAGTGTATAAAACCATAAACAGTTAACACTGCGGCAAATAAAAATCCACAATTATAGGGTCTGCAAACACACCACACACACTGAATAACTAAACTTTAATACATTATATGACATTACTAACTAGGTCAGTTCTATGGCTATATGATAGAAGAGGGTATATTGGACATATTGTAAGAGATTCTAATTTAGAAATGTGTGGGGAGGACAAAGACAATTTTGAGATGTCGAGACAATTCCCCCCCCCCTCCCCATTGTAGAGGCATGAGTGTAGAAAACCCAAATGGTCTGGGCTATGCATCTTAAACCTGGCAAATGTCTCCACCTGTGTAGTTAACATCATGTGTAGTACCACATTTCATTGAAACAAACTCTCATCATTGGTGGTAGCTAAAATGCATTTGATGCTAGATCAACCGGGTTATCACAAGGTGCTTTTCAACACCACGGGCAGGTGGTTGAGCCACCATCAGCACACCACCCAAACACACGGCTATTATAATGCCATGGTTTACTTACACAATGAAATGTAAAATGCCAATTTCTCGATCACAAATGGCACTCAATGTTAAAATTTCGAAATGGGGGCAACCTACAAAAATGTGATCCAGAGCATCTCAATTGAATAAGTTAACACATTTCCCATCACCATCCAAGGAGCATTAGATGTTACATTTTAAATGAATGTCATGATGCAAGGTTAAATATCCTGAATAAGGCTTTTCAAATTATAATTGAAAAATTAAATCCAACATGTTAAAATTTACCATGTTTTGTAAAGCAACCCATACCAGTTTAGTGGATGTACACTCAACCTGTCTTACTACCTGCATTTCATGGTTTTGTAAAAGGATCAGCAATGTGAACAACAAAAATAACTAAGCATTGAAAATTATCAGTTGAAGAATCCAATCAACCCCAGATATAATGCATGCGGTTATGACAGCTGAAGAAAATAAACAACCCATAAACATCTGCTGTCAAAAAAATTGAATAACTTTATTCAAATCTGAAAAGAATCAAGATAGATTTCTGTACACATAATTACAGTCTGGAGCAGCTTTCACCTACAGCATGGCTATATGCAGCTCTCCTCGTGTGAATCAGACCAAGTCTTGTTCTGTCAAAGCGAAGCAAAGCAGTCTGAGAAAACGAACGGCCAAATCATCCACCGGTAAAGTGTGAGGTGCAGCTGGGTAGGGCCACTGCTGTGTTTAAACAGCTGACAAACGTCCCGCACACGGAACGCCAGCACACCCTTACGACTTGCCAAAACCTTCCGGTTCATTGCAGCAATTCTGTGAAAAGGGAAACAGAGTGACATTAACATAATTAGTATTTTGTTTTTTACAACTTAAAACCCACAGCATGGCAATAAACGGCTCTCTCCACTTGTGCAAAAACTGACCAAGTCTTGTTTTGAAAAAAAGGAAGCGGTTCGGGAAAATACCTTACAAACTTCCAATTCATCAAGACTCGCCAGTTTTAGCTGCAATTTTAAACATTCTGGAGAACCTGTGGGGAATCTTAAAATACGCACCATTTATTTATCAAAGATTTCCAATTTGATCACTCAGCACTGCTTTTAAGTATTCTATCAGATTTTTATGCTAAGGTTAAAACAGAAAGACGCTATCTACTGCATCACTCCTGAGTCAAAGTAATCAAGAATGAAGCTGGCACTAGTGTTGGGTCCCGAGCACCCAATAAATCAAGGCTTGACTTTGGGTGCCTCTAGTGGTATCTCACTAGCAACGCATTTCAAATGCAATGACACCGAGTTGTTAAATATTTGGACATCTGCCTTGAAGCTAACTTTATCTGTGCTACCCATATGTGGGAATAGGGGAACTACCTCATAAACGTCCAGTTTTAGATGCCTTATTTCATACGCTTATACAGATGAAAGCATCACTTAACTCGGAATTACATAATCATCAACTATCCTTTCTACTGTTGTAAATGTTGTTGAACAAATCAACGACAAAGCACGCTTACCAGATTACAGGGAGCAGTGTGCAGAGGGTGACAGTCAGCTGAATTGGTTACATCTTCTAAGTGTATTTTCTGTATTTTTAATTGCGTATTTTGAACAAGTTCATTTGATTTGCTGTCCTGGTCACAATCGATGCCAGTAGGGCTCCATGCATTCTGGAAAAACACAGCTTCAGAATTGTTCAAGGTTTGTCTGCCGAACAGATTCTGATGGCAGCTTTCTTGGTTATCTTGGGGCTGTTCTTCTTTGTGTGGTGACGCAAAGGGGTTAAAGTCAGGCTGTACCGCTGAGTGCTGAGCAGAAAGCTCCGCTCCAAACGTAGACAGCTGTTGTGTTACTCCAAGAACTCCTCCAACTTCCACGGAGATGATCACCCAAATGACATCTACAACAAACCAGAGACACACACACACAATGAGAACATAAACATGAAATTAGGAAATACACTCATCAGAAGCTGCAACTTTTTACTATACATCTGTGAACAAAAGCTTCCAAGATAAAATAAAAATTCTGATTCTGAACTTTCAGTAGAGAGCACAATCGATACCTCTACCTTATTTCCTGTGGACCCCCAATAGTACAGAGAGAGACTTCAGCATAGATTGTGTTGTCATGACCATGGTGAAGCATTAACACTGTGGTGTCGAGTCCCCTTGCTTCAATTTTACATCCACATATTTCTTACATATTCCCATATCCTCCGCATTATACGACGAGGCATTTTTCGCCTGTATTTGAAAGCAAAGCTTGGGATGTGTCTTATCATCTGGTAGGTTGTGTGACCAGATCAATTAAACTTTATTGACACGGTTCACAAGTTTAGGTTGTGTGTTAATTTCCTTCGCATCTTATAATTAGATGAATATGGTATATGTCAGGGTATGGATAATTCCAATTCTAAAAGTAATCAAATATCCTGGCTATGGGGCTCACTTTTGCCCAAGGCTTGAAACACAATTTGAATCAACCATATTTCCACAAAATGTCAGTGATGAAAGTTCCTTCTAGTTTGTGCAGTTGGCTGAAAACATCCTCGTCATTTCGTGATACAAAAATCCATCTATCTCCTGCAACATGAGTTGATTTAATTGCCCAATCTTTCCAGTGATTATACTCTCAGCTGTATTTTCAGCTATGTTCACCCCTTTGACTGCCACTCCATTATCAGTTGGCCATCGTACCTCGATGTCGAGCCTAAACCCACTTAAATGTTCTTATCAGTTAATGTCTTTAACTCGTGTATTTTCTCAGATCCATCCATGTATTCCTATTTTTTCGTCTCTCAGTGTAATTCCAAGCAGGCAGATTGAAATTCTCCCCTGACTATTCTCTTGTACTGGAATGTTTGTATTGCTTTGTCTCATTTGCAATCTCGGTCTTCAGATGATTTTTTTTATAATTATGTGTTCACTTTGTTTGACATTTGACACTTTTTTTATCTCTGTCTTCACTTTGATGTTTGTGGTTTCAGACAGCTGATTCTCACATTGCTTATTAACTTTTCCTTTTCTATTCTCGTGCTCTCCACGAGAATGCTAGTTTTTTTCCACTGTTTAAAACGATACCCTGTTAATAATTTTGTGTGGGGATATCAATCTTTTGCTTAGAATAAGTCAATATTCTCCCAGTCCTGACCGAGACATTTGATGGCAACTGCCGTACTCTTGCACACGATGTCAAAGGGTACTTCAATAACCTCTTAGCAGTGGATCATGACTCTGCAAACGCTTTACAGAAATACTGTCCAGAAGCAGAAATTTAAAGAGCAATTTGCGCACTCATCAGTGTAGCTCTCCGATGACGGCTTTTCGGGTTGTGCCGTACATATTTTGTTCGGCATGACGTGCAACATCTCCTTTCATGTGCCAAAAGCTTTTCCAGGAACTGAATATTAAATTCCAGTCGGACAACACGCCAAACACCCGTCGGACACAGCTGCACGGGCACAACCGTGAAACTCTTAAGCAGCAATATTGACTTTAAAGTGATAAGCTCACCTCCAAAGAAGAGCCCGTTGGCAGTGCACATCCTCCACTGGCCTTGGTACATGGCAGGTGGGCCAGGGCTCGTCATGTCCACACTCACGTCCGCCATGTGCTGCGGCTCCAGCGCCTGTACCGGCACACAGCTTACCGGCCCAAACTGGTGCCCGTTCACAAATTTGAGCACGACACCAGCAGGCCAACACTCCGTCCCTGCGCACGCAATGAAAAAAAGGGGCTGGTGGTTGCATTTTGCACTACCAGAAGTGCCAAGGAGAAGACTAAATGTGATGCGAATAGAAGGAAACAATGCCTCTATATGTTTTAGTTTTTGTTGCTTCTTAAAATAATAATAAAGCCTGGACCTCAGAGATGTTATTTCAGTGACACTAAGTAATTCAAATATATAGGCTACATTTTTCTTATTTTGGAAACAAAAGTTGTTGGCTAACATTAGTAAAACCAATAAAACATTAACTACATATTTCATGACTTCAGAATGTTGTCCAAGGATTATAAACATCTTTAGCATTTCAAAAATTATTAGGAATACATGCAAATTCCTAAGCCTTCAGGAGGCAAACTAGGATTCGTAGGTTTTGTGACACCGAGTCTTCGGTCACTACCCAAGTCTCAGTGTCAGACAAGGTATTTATAGAACTATTAGGTTTCACTCTAGCTTCCAAAAAGCATCCGAGCCAAAATTAAGCAAGTTTGGAATTCTTAACGAGTTACACACAGCCAAAGGGAGGACTTCTTCAGATTCTTAAGAGTCATTTGAAATTCCTAAGATTAAAAAAGCCACATGAAACTTATTGAACAAATTATTTTGGTGATCCTTGGTTGATAGTTGTGCACAAGCAGTGAACAAACTTGACGTTTTTGGCAATATCCATTTCTCATTGCACATAGAGGCCAGTGACAGAGTGGATAATACGGGTTGGAGACTGCACTGGAGACTCCACTTAACAGACTAATTAAACAAATGTTTATATTACAAGTCCAATTATAAAATGTTGCTGCCGCATTGCATTGTGGGAAAATGTGTTCTTGTGAGCACATCGTATGATCCATGTAGTAATTCATCCCGAAGCCCAATCACTATCTCATTACTTGAATGTAATTGTATTGTATTTGTACGTTACAATTATGTTGTAAATTAATACACCTTATATAGTACCTTTATTAAGATTAAAGAACATTGCTGTACAAAATCACCTATAATATATTTCTCCTGTAAGAGTAGTGTTAGACTTGAGGTCTTTTAAATACCTTATTCAGGATTATTCGGTTTCAGTTTAAGAAATCCTATACTCAACAAACCGAATCAAGGTGACCTATTGAGACTACCAAACAAAAAAAACACAATTTGAAATACCTTGTTTGAATGCTTAGACCCTGCCTGACAAAATTTGAGCATCCACCCTATGTGAATGATTAAAGATTAAGTTGGGATAGAGATTGACTCTGGGCTCACTTGGCTGTCTAAGGAGGTGATTACAGTCTTGTGCCCCACCCTCCCATGAAACTATAAAAAGATAGCCTTCTACAGTGCACTGGGGAGCTCGCAAGCTCTGACTCATGTGTTGCTGGGACCTGGGAGGAGCAAAACGACATATATGCTGTCTCTGACCCAACCAGAACAGTAGAGGTTTTAAGTTGTACTTTTGACTTGAGCGTTTGAGTGAATAAATAAAATAGATTTTGCTGAGCTTGATAGGGAATGTTTCCACCACAACATACTGACATTTAAATGACCATATGAGATAGACCTTCCTTGATCCAGGTTTTGGCATGATCAGCAGTGTTGAGAATTTCATCTCAAGCCAATGACTTTGGACACCTGTACCCTTCACTTCATCGAACTGGAATGAAATCTTGGGTTGACTTAGCACATGGCTCCGAGGCAAATGGCCAGAATTATTACGTCAGGAACAACACTGATGGTCTAGACATGTTCTGCTGGTTTGTGGGCTTCTTAAACAGTGCTTGATAGTATCCACGCTCTCTGCAAGACCTCTCAATGTCAGAAAGTAGCTGTAGCAAGGCTTGCACGCTAATCTTGGTTATTAATGAAAGAAACCAGGCTTTGTCAGTATATTGTAGCCCTCTTAAAATTGAGTAGCATTCACAGTAACCTGAACAATTGTATTGGCTTGAAGTCCACGATGTGATACTCGTGCAGAACCGTGCACTGCATGTTCACAATTACAAACAAAGCAAAGGAGCAAAGTTAATAAATGTTTTGCAGTCATGGCTAATCTTTAAATATATTTGTCAGAGGTCAGAGCTTCACTGAAAACATACGAAAAAAAAGCTAAACATTAACAAGTACAGTGCTCGTTTTTATTTTTATTTTGAGTAATGTGAAGAAGAAATCAGTGGGTGGGGTGGAAGAACTTTGGCCAGAGAATGGTGGGAAACAGGTCAGGAAGAGTAACACCACAATGCGGGGGCAGAGGAATGAGAGACTTCGTGCTGCCACTAAGTAGAGTAAGATGCTGTGGAAAGTCATGTTACATACTTTTACAATGAAAAACACTATTAGATTAAACGTTAATGTATAACTCCTGGATTGTAAATGTAACTTCTCCCTGCACAGCTTAGATAATAGGGGGGTATTCTGTATATACTAAGTGGTGACATTACGAACTGGCCATGTCACAGTGGTTACAATGAGGTCAGAAAATTGTGATTTCAATTCCTCGTCAAGGGTAACTCAGCTAATCATCTCAGTTGTCAAGATAACTTTTACCAATTAGTGATGAGCCAACAGTGGTCATGCTTTGGATAGACTGGCCCAAACCACAGGAATGTGGACATCCATAACGGCAGCATTCCAATGTGCTCCAGTCCATGAATATTTCATGTTGCCTTTCAGTTAATAATAAAATGCGTACCCAATTAAAAAAGTTACTCATGACTGCTTCTTTTATTGAGTATTGATAACTAAGGGTACCCTTATGTGCTGCGGCCTGACAGTGCACACATAATTTTTTAATCTGGCCAGAGTTGAAGCCATGCATTAGACCTCTTGTTGTCTTTCGTGATCATATGGGGGGATTAGCCAAAGACAACCGAGTTCCAGAGAAAAGTAATTCACTATGGATCTCACACAGCAATGTGTGGGTTGTCTTTGTCATTCGCCTGATGGGAGGTGAGTCAGGAGGGTCAATAGGTAAGAAGACAGGACGTAACATTACATGAGGATTGAAAACGGTCTTAAATTCCCAAGTCATCACTGCCCGTGTATTCAGTACGATGTGCATGTTGCTGTGCAAGATACCTGAGTTCTGTATTCTCCACGTCTTTGTAAAAATTGTGTTGGGAGGGATGGACTCCCCTTCGCCAATCGTGACGTCTTTGATGAACGACATGCACGGCGTCACGATGTTGGGAGTTTCAAAGTCGTAATAAGCGCCAATGGCTGCCTGGAGATTCCTGTAATAAAACAGTGTCAACAGGACACAAGAGCCCACTTTAAAATAAACCACAAAACATGTGTTCCACTCGATAATGGAATGCTCAACGTTTCAGGTAGACTTTGTAATCAGCATAATTTTCCACTTTTGTTACTGTATAATGTATGTGTTAACTTATTTTGGGCCTGGTTTTCTAATATCAATTGTCACTGGTTAAGTATTCATTTAATAATTATCATTCCAGGGTGTTTGCTGGTTTCATAAAAGGTTTTTTGTGGGTCGTGAAAGCAGAATAGACATTATTATAACGCAGACAGAGCACAAGTAACCCTGCGATCATTATTTTCACTGGACAATTTTAAGATTAAACATTCACATTAGGAAATGTGAAAGTCAAACACAAGACAAAACATATAATAAACATGTATATAATCTTCAACAAGATCTTACAGGTTAATTTAAGCAGAATAGTGACACCGCATCTGTAATTGTGTTCATCACCAGTAACTAATCTATCTTCATTTCTGATATGGCAGGGTTAATGTACAGCATTAACATATGAAGGGTAGTTATGGAGGGAAGAGAAAAAATTGGATTGGGAGGAAATAGGAAAACAGAGGAAAGAGTTGAGAGGATCTAGACAATGGCCACAAGTGGAGGTGTGGCTCTCCATACTCTGCTCTCCCTTTGTTATAACTTCCGTAATACGTTCCAGAACATGGAAATGGATTTTGTCCGGCACAAAAGACTTGAAATTGAAGCTTTATTTTTTCTAAAAAAAGATCACTCATGAGTGGCTGCTCATGGTCATGTTGGACGTCACTCACAGATCCTCGAAACCAAAGTCGCCATACATGTTTTTTACAAGTTTTTTTTTACTGTGTGGGCATCTTACATTGTGTTATGCATATGTGGTTACTGCACAAAGAAGCATGGCGATACCATGCTATTGATGAAGGTTATGAGGTCAACAGTGACCAATTTTGCTAATGCTACCATTCGACCGTGCATCTGCTTGCATGTGATGCTCCAGTTGTTGTTAACTTGGTACTAGGGCTTCAAGGTTCACTATTACAGTATCCCACCATCTTGCTTTGGTCCTCTTCGTGCCCAATTTAATGCCTAGCTTTAGAAACATACTACAGGTAAATTGACTAAACCTGGCTTTAAGACAATCTCAAATTAACTCCTGTTGTGTGCCATTTATTTTTCTCTACACAACATCAATTTAAGACTGTTTTAAACAGTACATTTTCTCTCTCCTACTAAAATACCGAAACAAATTCCAAAAGTGGATGAAAAAAAAACTTGTTAGATTTATTGTTATTGCCAATGCAATGTTGCAAAAACGTTCCAAGCTTGGCAAGCGTTCATGTGTTGGACGAACGTGATTCGGTGAGAAACCACGAGAAGAGACAAAATGATTACTGTAAACTTCCTCTGTACCGCGATATTGTGGACCAAAGATGCGTTATACCACCAACTACATGGCACGAAGAATGGCATATGTGTCTGTGCCAGAATTTCCTCTTGTCTGCAAAATCATGGACCTCAGAAAGTTTAGTACTCACCTTATTTTACCTGTGGAAGCAGGCAGGGCCTCTATGCTAAAAGCAATGCTCTTCATTGCTCATAGGCGTCACATGCGGCATGTGACGCAGACATCTCCAAAGAAATTAACAATATTACATTGTTGCTGTTAAACCAGAATATATGCATATATTTTAATAAACAATCATATGCATGTTTTCTTACCCTTGCCTAAACCTGTGCACTTGGCACTTATTTTTCTTGTATCAAATTGGTGCTGTCTCAATTAGCTCCAATATTTTTTTGATTGATGAAATGTGTTAAGGCCTTATACATCCACACCACTTGACTTCATTGCCGTGGCAGACAATGCATGATTTCAAATTCACATCAACAGACCTGTCACTTTAATGCGACTCAATAAGAGTTGGTCTTTCCACTTCATCACGTGACTTTGCAGTCTGTGAAATGTGATTGTCACAGAACTGGCAAAGTCTTCTCTCATCCTAAGTTAAGCTCTTGCCTTACATCCATCCTCGAGGGATCGTAACTACATGAGAATCAAATCCCAGTCACTTTCACACCATGGGGTTGATAAAAACAGGTGCCACTCAGTGGGAAGTCAACAGTGGTCGTCCTTTGTAAAATTTATCCCGCCATGGGAATGTGGAATTGTCATCACTGGCTCAATGCTCTTAAACAGGTGGCAAGCTACGTTCGAGAGGAGACATACAATTATTTTTGCCAACAACACAAGGGGAAAACTTCAGCTCTTGATGTCACATACTTTGTAGTTGAAACACACCATCACACGCATTCCTATTGTGATGTGGCCAATTTCATAACAGGGCTTAATGGTCTCCCTTTAAAGTTATTTAAATAAAAAACTCCATCAATGTAAATTCACGCTTAGATAAGCGCGGGCCAGAGCTCACCTCATGATTACGATGGGCCAATGGTGAAAATTCGATATTTCTAGATTGAGGTGACTTACACGGCAGGTTAAAGGCGAATTTCCCACAAAGTAGAACTTCTATTTCACACACCAGATCAAGGCAACGAAGCGAGCCGTGTGCTTCGAGGACTGGTATCAGAAATATCAGATAAATCTTCATCCTCACCCATCGATAGTTAAATTTTATTGAGGGACTGTGTATATTGTCTTGGTGTGGTCTGGGACTGTTTTTGTTGTTTACTGTTTTTGTAGTTTTGCTGCCTTGCCCAAGCTTGGGAAATGGTGTACTTATGCAATTTGAACTTATACACTTAATCTATTGTATTTATTGTTGAAACTTTCTGACCCGCCTCTACCGGAAATCCGTGAAAAAAAAGCTTCGTTGCTCATCAGATTTCCTCCACAATAAATAAAGATTCTGATATGGCAAAGCCACAGCCGTGACACCACAATAGGGATCCCACACACGGGTAAAGCCGAGTGTAAACAACAACCAGAATTAGCGGTGCCGACGTCAGGAGTGGGATGACGAGGTCTTTGTGCCAACTCGATTTAAAAAAAAAAACATCACAAACCGGGGGGGGGGTGCAGTAACGCGATGGGTGTAGCAAACAAAACATTTAATTACCGAACCAACACGACGTAACCATGTAAGGCTTCGCGTCACCACGTAAACACAACAAAACACGCCGTGTCGGTCCATCAATCCCTCTGCTGGCCCCATATATCTGGCAGCGTCAGTACGCGTGTAAGCAGGGATTTAAACCTGGCTGGGGTTTCGCGTTGTTACGGCACTCATCAGCACGCCACTCATCAGCACGGCTCCCCCCCCCCCCCCCGTGCTCATCACTTTGTTGTGCCCGGGCAGGCCCAGGGAGACCCCCCCACCACCACCACCCACAATGACGTAGGGAGTAGGCCGCGTCAGGGCCAGGCCTCTCTCAGGCTCGCGACTCTCCCCTCACGTCTCTCGCCCCGCTGAGGAGCCGAGCACGGGGGGCGACGCGAGGCGAGCACGGGGAGAAGGCGAGCGAGGCGAGCGAGGCGAGCGAGGCGGCTACGCGCGGGGATTCGCGGCGCCTGAGCGCTGTGAGTGAGGCCTAGTGCCAGGCCTAGCCTAGCCCCGCGCGTCCCCCACCCCCCTCACCAGTTGGCCATGTCCAGGAAGAAGGCGCAGCCCGCGGGGTTGAGCTGGAAGCCCAGCAGCTTCTGGAACTCGGAGATGAGCACGTCCTTGTCCGTCGTGCCCATGCAGCTAAACTTCTGCATGAGCTCCTGGTCGACATCCATATCGCAGTCCATGGCCGGCCCGTGCCGCCGCGGCCCGGCAGCACCGAGGGGCGGGGGGGACAGGGTGACGTCACCGACAGGCCGGTGGGGGGGGGGGTGTGACGGAATGACGTTACCAAGTGGCGGGTGTACGGGAAGACGTCACCGAGGCAAGTTTTGTGGGATGACGTCCGGGCGGGGAGGGAGCGGCCATTTTTGTTTGTTGTAGTACGGACTACGGAGTTAGACTGATGGCCTTAATCTAAGTTGTCTTGTGGTTGTTTTTGTTGTTTGACTTGCATCCCAATGGGATTTTTGCACACAGCGTTGGTGTACGGTGTTTTTCTGTAATATTTTGCTGTCTTGTATTTTCTGTTTACACAGTCACATTAAGATGTTTTCTTGGTTTTTGTTTGTTGCGGTTGCACCCGATTCGAGAGCCGAATGGCTCACAGGGCTATACCTAATAAATGAACTTGAACTTGTTTAGCGCAGGAAAAAGCCAGGCGCGGACGCTATTCGTCGCGATGGTTACTGCGTTGTGACGTCATCCGGCAATAGATGAAAACGTCTCGCAAACGTGATCTCATCGTGCTGCGCGACTGCCCGCGTGACGTCACGCGTGGATGGGGCCGTTTGACGTCGACGCGTGCGGTGGCGTCATCACTCGGGTCGGAGAAAAGGGGCAGGGGTCGCATGTTGACGTCACCGCGCCCACAAAGGAACCACGTGACCTCACACGCGCGGGGTGGGGGCGTCACGACGCACGAGGGCGGGTCGCGTGACCCACGCCGAGGGCCAAGCTCCCATGACGCCTCGCGCGCGATCCGAAGAATCGAAGCTTCTCATTGGAAGGGCAACGCTCGATTCTTAGGCGGAACAACTTTGACTGTCAAGGTCAGCAGGTCATGGCCTATTGACCTTGACCAGCTCCCCAACCTCGCCGTGCCAGGTGTACGACACTGGTCGTATTAAGGTGGGAGCTTAACGGGGTATATATTCCAAGACTGGACATGTCCCCAAGTCGCTGCCATCCCTCCGTGTCGTGAAGCCACAATCCACATGCCACCAACTCAAGTTCGAATTCCCCTTCTGGGATCACGCTGTCACAATCCTAGAATCTTACACAAATCCAGAATAACGCTGGCATAGTGTGGAAAAATGCGTACAAAATAAATGTGTACAGAATAAACGCCTCATTCCAGACCCAAACACTGCATCTCCTGGCTTTGACAATCCTCGCAAACACTGGTGTAACCATCAACAACATCAGAACATCAACAGGCTGCTGCGTACTTCATAAATGGAAATTTTAAGACAAAATAACAGTGCAAATGTGGCAATGCAACCTAGATTATAGACCATATAGTAACACCACTGTAGTATGCCCTCCAATGGAATAGCGAAACTACTTTAACTCTCCTGAAGCCCTCGTGTCGAGCAGTCCTCGACATTGGCATTTAGCTCTTACAAATATTGCTATGCGCTAGAATATAATTTAAACACATTACGCTGACAGGTGTACATTAATACAAGTAATTTTACAAACTAACATAGGATGCTGTTAGCGTGAAGACCCGATCATGGGTTTTTGTGGCTCTAGACGGGGCTGCTGGAACCAGCATGGAGCGGAGGCTGAAGCGCAGCTATTGGAGATACTCTGGATCCAGAACCAGCAAAGCCAGAACACTGCCAACCGTTTTCGTAACTTATCTTTACAAAAAAAGGCACAATTTCCATCATGCCTAGCACGCATGTCACTTGACCACGTTGCATGAAGAATGCACTCAGTCTTGTCTAAGCCGCCACCTTGGAAGCTGAAACGTGTGGCCGTTTTGTTTGTTTAGGCCACAACTCAAAAGTTCTGATTAATAAAACACAAGGGACGTGCCATAGAGGCAGATCCTCAAGTGTAAAGGTGAACGTAAAACTCATGTGAACGTTAACTGATATCCTCTTTATTTACACAAGTTACCCACGTTTTACAAAATAAACACCTTTCGATAACTAACTACATGAACAAGCAAGGCGTCAGTCAGCCAACACATCTGCATCGCCTTCACAAATCCTGCCCTTTCAAAGTCATGTAAGGCAATATTGACACGTTTTTTTCCTGCAGGGAAAACTGTAAGTCTTTTAGCGTCATCAAATATGCAGAGGGGTTTGCATTTCTGCATCAGCTGGTTCTTTATGCAGACCTGTTAGCAATAATTCTGCAGCTTTCTCCATTCCTCTTCTGGACTGCACCTAATACATGGACGAGATGAAGTCACTTAGAATTATCAAATATGCAGAGGGTTTTGTATTTCTGCAGCAGCTGGTTCTTTATGTGGACTTGTTCACGGAGGTGCTGCAGTCTTCTCTGTTGCTCCTCTGGGCTCAGGTCGATCCCTGGCATCACAGCGACAGTCTCGCGCAGCTCCTGAATCCGCGATTTCAGCCGACTCAGCTCCTGCTGCACCTCTTGGTTGTCTCTCTCCATGCTACCAAAACAACAACAAAGTACTGTATATAAACAGACGCAAAGGCTTTCAATAAATGCCTCTTCAAACCACATTCCTTCCGATCAAGACCACTTAGACGTTAACCCCCCCCCCCCCTACATCTATTCTCCGTTCTCAATGTCCGTGTTTCCAATCCCGCATTTTCAACGTTTTTCAACAGTTTTATTCAAAGTTTTTACTTAACTTGACTCCCCTGTGTCGTGGTCAAATCTTTTAATCTACATTTCGTCCACTTCCCGTTGTCCAATCAATCCTTAATTTTGCACACATATTCAGATCCGGTGACAATGCATGCATGTATCAAATAATCAATTACCTCCTTTCAAGCAATTAAAATGTTTGCATGGACGGCTTATTAATTATATATTTTAGTGTTGGTCAAAAACTCCGCGGTCCCTAAACTGTGGAATCCACTCGCACATAAAAGCAGGCGCCAACGTGTCTCAGGCGCCATTTATGTTGTTGATAACCCCGTTGTTTAAAAAAAAGATACTTTTTTTTAACACTCCACGCGACGCTTTCCCGGATAAACACAGTACGACATTATTTTAAAACGTAGGCTTTCGCGGCCAAATATAATCCATAAAAAATTGTTTGCTGGGTTACATCTCGTGAATGTGTCGTTTATAACCCACCACCAACAAAGCCAGCGAGTAAGGCTTTTACTACTGTGACTTTACCCTCCAACATCCCGGGCGTGCTGAAGTAGCAACTGGCACGTTAGCGTGACAAAGCGTACTAATTGGCCGTGTCGGGTGGTGGATTTAACGACTCGTTTATATTTACGCGATCATACCCAAAAAAAACTTGCATTAAGCGCGACATTATTGTTGCTATTCTTTACGTAGAGTCCACAGTAATCTGTTACATGAGCCCCGCGGCCTACTAAACTGTGAATGCACAGCCTGCGTCGCGGCTAGCGCGCCCCCTCCCTCAAACACCGGGGCCCCGCACCTCTTCATGATGTCGTGGATTAGCGGGACGAAGGCGGTGTTCTCCTCTTTGATCTGCGTGGTCGACATCTTCGCAAGCCTCCAACCTCCTGGTCGTCGTAGTCGTCGTCGTGTCCGAAGCCACCAACGACCCCGTTCCAGATGGGGGCTGCGGGCCCCGGAACCAGCACTGAACCTACCACGTGGGAAGAATCGATTCCCGCCTCACTAAATCTCGAGTCGATTCTTGCCGATTCGTTGCGGTGTTAGACTCGCGTAACGATCTAGGATCGATTCGCGGTGTTAATCGATGCTCGATAATCGATTAACGCGTGTTAAACAACATTGCTTTTCATACTTTTTGGGTCTTTCGGTAAAGTCACGTAGATAGAAAAATAATAGATCACGATGTTTCGATCGCAAGAGTATGAATTCCTGCAGTCACGAAAGCTTTAAATCAACAATGGTTTTGTAATATACATGTATTTTTTGTTATTGTTGAGAATTTCTCTCCAAATCTGGCTGTCTCCTGATGCCGATTGTAATTACTGGCGAAACGTCGTACTCCGATTGTAAATGTTGTGGATTTGCTCTCCAACACACAACCGGTGTGCTGTACTCGTGACGAATTGGCGACCTGGCTATCACAAATGACAGCTCAACAAAGTGGCTCATCGTCATGTCGATATTTATAGCAGCCAAATACAATAAAAAATATATATACAGCAGGCATCGGGGTCGGGATCAAACCCACCAGCTGTCGACCCAGCGAGGTAGTTAACATCTCGCCGTCATCGTAATGTTAGTCGGGTACAATAAATTAAACATATGGGTGGGATTGTTACTTAAGACGACTTGTGGACAGTAATTAGCACACTGCATGTGGACTCCGACAACCTGAGTAAAATTCCTGGTCACGGCTATCATAAGTGGCGAGTTGCAATCCTTCAAGCCACACTTGACCGACAATGGTCAAAGCTCACGACCGACATGGAGTGGGAAGGCCTTCATCCAGCAGCACATTGCGAAACTAATTTTAAGACTCGTCTCCACCACGCTTCATTAAATTGAGCTTTGTATGTTTTTGCACATGAACAAACCCTAAAGCAAGAATTACGTAACTAGCAAAGCATGCACAATATACAGATTCATCCATGTTTTGAGAATGACATGCAGATGCATTTCACAGCCTGCTGCAATGTTTTATTTACACATGGCAAATTCTGCAGCATTAAATTAAATGCCCTCGAGTGTAGTTAACTGGTGCAGCATACCCATCCATTCCCACACCTACGTTTTAGCACGGTTGCATACCCTGTGAATCCATATGGTTTACCGGTATTCTTGCACAGGTCCATTCAGCCGTTTCAATGCAGACATTTGTTTTGTCTTTCTCCGTTGTGATGCGACTTTGTTGGGTGAACATTTGACATTTATAAGGGCAAGGGGTGACCAATAAGGTCTGAATTGGTCTCTAATAAGGCACTGATAAGGTGTTGACAGGTATACAGTTGGCTAGTACGGTGTTAAAGAAGTTCACACATTCATACATTCCTCGTAAAACACTTTCACAGCAGCTGAAGGAACGACGTGGGACACTTATAACCATTTAATATTTTTTTGCAAACTTTAAATATAGTGCATAATACATTTTTGGTCAGTTTTTAAAACCTATGTCAAAGTTCATAAGTTGTACATAGTGACATCACTACTATGTTCCTTCTGGTCAAAATTACCACTTAAGTTTCATTGTATTTGTACATACATTACCATTGCCATTTAAAACCTCATTAATATTTGAACACAGCATTGAAAATATATTACGTTTAAAATATTAAAGGCAAGATAATTATTTTTGAATAAAATACAAAACCTACATTATGCCCTTCAATTATGTTTCTTGTAAACATCAGGGTTGGAAGAAAGTCCATTTTCAGCAGTTTCAATTTCACTGTCTTCTTGTGCAGGACTTGATGATGAAATGACATTGCAAGGTTTGCGTGCCTGTTTGAGTTTTCGATATCTTCGCATTACATATTTAGAAATGTTGACCATGAACAGCCAGGAAATGGTGTACATTCCCACACCACTGATCTTCATCACGAGTATAGGTGTGGGGGATCGCAGCACACAGACAAGAAGGATAGTGCCAACTCCCATTCGGACGCAAAAGAACAACGTCACAAACGTGGCGTCCAGGCACAAGCCAAGGTTGGTGTCCTCATACCTGCATACACACAATGGCAACAGTTCATAAAATAACAATGAATTCCAGTGAAAATGCTTTATAAATGAATAGTATTTGTACATGTCAACGTTTCTATATGAAATTAATTTAACATTTTGCAGGCTTTGTGGAACATGTTTCTCTCTCTCGAGACACAGTTTGTGGATTACACGTTTCCTTATATGTGCTAGGCTTTTAACTTGAAGAGTTAAGGAATGCCAGTTGATAAACCAGTTGGTGAAGTGGCGGCCCCAGTATCTGCTGATGTAATGCTTGAAACAGATGTTACCCATGGCTGGGAATCGAACATGCGTAGCCAGATTGATAACACAGGCTGTGAACCACTGCACCACGACTCCCCCTCAGACAAGGTACTTAGATAGACGTTCTACCTACATAACTGGTCAGTTTGTGTCCACGGACTTAGTTGGAGGCTAAGAGCTTAATCCATAACTGTCCCTAGCCAAATGTACCCCCCTGCTAACGCAACCTCTAGACTCTAAACATAGGGGGAAATTTAGTTCCACAGGAACCGTTTGGGAAAAAATGTGGAAAAAAACAACATGGCTTTCATCATTATTTTACCAACTCTTATGAAAATAATTTCACGACACTATACGTACCGTCCCATTTTACGAAGAAACCAGCGGAGTTGGAGTAGAGGGTTGGTAATTTCACTCCCAAATATAACACCGTTTGTCTCTGTTGCAGATACACCCAGGAACAGGCATCCTACCAGTCCTAAAATGCTTATTATGTGGTGTGCAAGCATTACGATGCTTTCATTTCCATATGAGACACACCACAATAAATCAAATATGAAGTATCCCAGACAAAAAGACAAGGCAAAAACTTGCAGCTCTGAATTAGGGCCACCTGAAAAAAACAAAAAATACACATGCAAGTCAGATTCCATACAGGACGTTCAAAATAGTACCGTATTCTCCATATTATATAATATGTATAACAAACGTGTGCCACTGTCAATAAGTGTACAAATACGTCACATGGGAACACCTACCGGATTCTAAATTACACTATCATCTGGAGAATACAATTACAACTGCATCATACACTTGATACAATATTCAAAATTAACAATCAATGCCACTCTTACATACCTGGTTCATTGTGAAATATTCTTAAATTGTTTACATTAATATGGCAATATGTACACACATTCCATTGGTGGTAATGCACTGTCCAAGTAAATTACATTATGTTATGTAACTCTATACTGTACTTTAAATAAAGTTAAAATAAAATGCAATCACATTTCATGGCGACTTTGTTGTTAACAATGACACATGCACGTTCATACATGACGGAAGACCCCTAGTTACAATTCACTTACTAACCCAACCCAATCTGTGATATGATGATTAATATCAGTAATGTAAAATGTCTGTGTGGCAGTGTTAATCTCTACCAGGGATCCTGAGCCAGTGATGGAAATTCCACATTTCTTTGGCAAGGATACATATTTCCATAGGGCCATCGGAATTAACTTCCTACCAAGTGGTATTAATTTCACTGAGACCAGGAGGTCAGTGGGCCAAGCTGAACCCCAGATAGACATGTAAGTCAAAACCTTCCCATATTTGGCTGTCCTACTACAACACAGCTGGAACAACTTTGTAAATGTTATGAAAGTAAAGCACACTTTGTATCGAATTTAGATGGAATCCCAAAACAAAAAAATGTGAAAAAAATCGAAATAACCATAAGCATGGCATAGTGTCTGAGGATCACAAGATAGTCCAAAGGTCTCTCAGATCTATCATTGTATTAATAAAACATCATAACAATAACAACCTCCATTCGACACTAAGTGGCGGTGACGTCACCACGGTGCTTGTGCCAGGCTATGTGCACTTTACGGCCATGTAAATATCACACATCAGTGCCCACAATATATGTAAGTTACGTGTTAAACACGGTACCATAATTGCACATATATGCGGTATTACTGAACACACGAGTTTGGATTAATAGATGATATATTGGCAACTGCATCTCGAGATACCTTAGAAAAATGTCGATGTGCATTATGGGGAAAACGGAAGTGGCTATACTTAAATGTTTTAGAGAAAAGCAGTAAGTCATTGGCAGAGGAGGGCAAGAAGGTCTTCATCCGGAGTTTGAACATGGGTAGCAAGTCAACAATGTAGAAAGTTGGTGGAGGGAGTTCAAGATTCTAGGGGTAGCAGAGGAGAAGGTGCAAGCTCACAATGAAGGATGAGAATTGGGCTTTCGACACAGCCTTGGTGGCTACTGGAGGCACATGGTGTAGAGTGGGATGAGACGGCGAGCTAGACAGGAACAGGTTCGTGAATGATCATGAAGATGGCGAGTGATTTTGAAGATTTTAAAGACTGGATATGGAGCCACTGAACGTATTACAGCAGTGAGGTAATGTGGTTTTCTCACCTGGCAGTGGCATATTGGATCGTGGTGTCTGGAGGCGAGGGATTTGGAGAGGCCATAGAGGGGAATAGTTGCAGTTGTCAAGTCAGAGGGGTGGTGGAGGCATAAATGGGGGTCTCAGCAGCTGCTTGAGTGAGGAAGTAGCTGATGGTGGAGTGAGGAAGTGGCCGATGCGTTAGATGTTGTGGAGATGAAAATGTCAAAACAACTGTGATAGTAACAATGAGGTGTACATTCTAGATGACATTACACTACAACAGGACAGACACCAATGCACAAGATGCACAATATACACGATACCATAAATGTAAATGAGATGTTATACAGGTCCCATCTGTACTCTAAGAGCCAGAACATATTTAACAGACGACAGGCATACACCACAACCCAAAATAAAAACCGCTACAGACAGTACAATAAAAACAAGACAGAATGAACATTCACAACGTAAAGTAGATAGGACATCCAGGAAAACCCAGGCAGGATGTACAAGCCAGATAAATAACCTTATTTTTCATTTATTTCACACTCTAATGACGTTTTAATTACTATGGTTATACATAAGTGCATACTTCCAAAAAAAATGAACCTCAACTGTTGATATGTGCATGCTTTCAAAAAAAGATGGCATCACGTCCTACCTGGATGTGTAAACGGCCAAGGGCCTGCGATGAAGCCGATGTAAGCTGACAGTGGAACGATGAGGCATCCGTGAAGTAGGGTGACGAGTCGGCAGTTCCACTCTTTGCCGTGCGATGGGTTGAGGCGGTAGAGGACGACGTAGAGCAGTGACCACCAGACGGTGCTCGCAGACACGAGGAACACTGGGAACGATGTCATGCCTCAAGCTGACGGGCAAAGTAGAAAAACAAGATCGTGTTTTTAAAACCTCAACTCGCACAGCAATTTACAAACAAATGCGAGTTTTACAACGCAAGCTTATTTTGTTTATCCAGGTGGAAACTCAACATACGAGGATGGTTTCATATGCAAGTGACATGCGGTCACCAAAATGACAAAATAGAAAAAAAACAAGCACAACAATGAAGAAAATAGATATCTGAGCAAAAACATCCAAATTAAATTCGGAGCAAAGACAACCAAATAGAAATGCCTTTGACCATTGTGCAAACCACTTAATGTTAACTTGTTAAAAAGGGTCGTACTTGGTAGGATGGCCAAGTGGTTCAGGAGTCAGGGCAGTGAGCTTGAATCGCTGAGGGCGTGTGGTACTGTTAGGAACCTCCTGGTTACACCAGCCCACAGGGGATTATTGTGTCCGTCCGTCGTGCATCGAAAAATAGGAGGGGTGGGGCTGGGTGGAGAGGGTGGGGAGGGGCTGGGTGGGGAGGGGCTGGGTGGGGAGGGGTGGAGAGGGGCTGGTCACCCCGTGGTGCCCTTATAAAACTCAACGTTTAACCAACTCACGCCAGCTTGTGCCCACCCTCAGTCGGCCATATTTGCGGGATTACACCACGCCGCCGTTGACCCTGGCCATTGACCGAGCAACCCAACGTTCCTACCAGCTCCCTCCGCAGGAATGTGTTTAAACTGGCCTGTCAAGTGCAGCACAGTTCATGGTCACCAGACACTGCATGAAGTAAGATAATATTCAATCATATAAAACTTAAATTGCGAAATATTCCAGCACTTATAATAAAAATAAATATATAAAAGTGCAGCACCCCTAGTGAGGACCAGGAGTTATTTAAACATATCTCAGGAATAGTTATATTGTATCACATTTTGTGGCTGTTTGCTACGTGGAATTATGCAATGCATTGTTTAAGTTCCGATAGGGAACTTTTGAGAAAAAAAACGATTTTTTTTTAAAACACATCCTACACTTCTATGGTGTTACACCAAGTTGCTCAACAGGTTTTTTTTTGTCGTTTTGCATGCAAGGGTAAATGAGCGTGCAATTTCTGCATGCAAGAATTCTCTTGCAGTCGCACACGCAGGCGGTAAAGGTGACATTTTCAAGGCCAGATTTTAAGGCCAAAGTACTGCAAGAGCCTTTTAAGTTGAGTTTTGTTTATTTCACCAGAGCTAAAGCATGACTCTCGCTGGACTGACACGTCTCAACTCTTAAACATTGTGGAAGCTTTCATTCTTCCACTTCCTCTATCAGACGTGCAGGTGAAAAGAGAGCCACCTTCCTTTATAATAATTAAAAGTTGGCGACTGAACTTGCTTAATTGTCTTTTAATACTGGAAACACTCCGTGTTTAGGCTTTGTGATAATGTGTGCATCAGCCAAGCAACCTAATACTGCACTGTAAGGCGGCCAAGTGGCTTAGACTTAAGAGGGCTAATGCTGGGTTCACACAGGATGGCTTAACGTAAGTAACTGCTATTAAAGTGTCAAGTGACATCACAAGGTTGTAATGTCAACCTGGGAAAATATTCCCAAGGTTGAATTTTGCTAATCGGTAAAATAACCAGCAGCAATCGCAGCCAATGGTAAACCAACCAGGGTTTGAGGTGGTGTAAAATGGGCAGATCTAAAGGGCTCTAGAAACTTTAAAATCAGCCATCGATTAAGAATATTGCAAGTTGTATTCCCAGAGATGATTTTACAAAGTGAAGACACAAACACCACCGAACCCCAATGTGACGTTCGCCAACCTAAATAAAAGTCTAAAATCCCGTGTGAACCCAACCTAAAACCTTGCCAGAACACTGCGTTGAAATCCTGGATTACAGCTGCAAGGCGTTTGCCAACTCGTGAACAAAATAACAATACTATAATGTTACATTTGCATTTCACCTAACTTACCATATTTCCAGATTTAGTTTTTAACATTAAAATGTGCAGGCTTGCAGGCAAAATTTTACCGTTGGTTTATGCTATGCTGTACATAATACCTTTAAGTAATATCAAACGCAAAATTACATTTATCATAAAAAGAGATAATTAAGGCCAAATTATTGGTTTACACCGCAACAGTTCAAATGGGACTACAGCGTACAGAACAAAACCGCAGTTTTATACGGACGGAGCCCTGTACACACAGAGAGCTGTTTTGCGAGGAATGCGATGAGACTTGTAAAGAGGATGTGAGAGTTTATGGGGCTATATGACCCACACGAGTTTGAACCCTCGTTCAAATTCGAAACGACACTTTGTGGAGTTGGTGACTGGAGTTAGGGACTGGAACACGTGGTAAAGTAATGTTCAATTCGTTTCTGTCACGAAGCTTCGGACTACTGACGTGGGGTAGTTCGAGACACGACCTAGGTGTATGTATGGGCACTTAATAGATTTAAAATATATATTTACATTCGTCACTGACACTACCTTTCGAGCAAATGCCCCTTATTCATGGGGCAAAAAGGTCCACTGTCCGAAAAGCCGCCTCTTAAATATTTTCTTTTTATAGCCGTGTCATTGACAAAGGCGTTGCATTGTGTTGCTCCTGTGGAGTGCTATCAAGGCGGTATCACTAAATAGTTGACTTTAGCGATAACGTATCTGCTGCTCTGGTGCAAGTAGCAGTTTGCGCGTAACCATTCCATTCTTCAACGTCGATATTCAGTACCGAATCATTGCGTGTGGAAGAATCGATTATATGCGACGTTTAATAACAATCCTTGTGTATGCAGGACTATCTCAAACATAAGGTGAGGATAAATCACAGCACCACGGCACTGATTCGACAGGCAGCAGCAGCAGCAACAGCACGAAGGGCGGGCCAGGCTCACAGCGCACGTGGTTACAACTTGCTCCACACAGCCAAACGGGTAATGATGGGTTCGATAGTCGTCTAGGGGTGCCTTTGTGTGCGGCTATGTCCTCTCCCCATGTTCTCCACTGGGTTCTCCGGTCCCCCCCCACCCCCCCCATAGCTAAAACAAATATATCGTAACAACGCAACTTGGTATTAACCAAACATTCCCTGCAAATTGCTCAATCGGCGTGGCGGAAAACATCGACAACCCCCCCCCTCCTCCCCCCTTACTACAAAACAACTTGGCAGCAGCTTCCCTGAGCAAAGTCTCAAGCCTCGGCGAAGCCTTCCTGGGTTTTAACGAGCGAATGAAATCGCGACTCCGCGAGTGAGTTGAGTGAATGAGTGAGTGAATGAGTGAGTGAATGAATGAGTGAATGGTCTCTGGCCCAACCTATGTGGCTCATTTGCTAGACGTGAATGCTCGTACACACAACTCCCAAGACAAAGACCCCCCCCCCGTGACAGGCTATTGGAGCACCTATGGTGGTGGTGGCTGGCCAGCCCCACGCCCGACCGCCTTTGTCTCCCCCAGTGGCGATGTTTACTACACACCATCGAACCCGGATGCTCATTTGAGGCCGAGTCGACATAGGGGAGACCCAGGACAGGGTTCAGATAAACCGTGGGCGGAAATCGAACTCGGGTCGCCGGGTTCGTAGCGCAGCGTAGCGCTAACCACTGCGCCACCGCTCCCCTACAATGCCAATCAATGATAACACGCACAGATAAAGATCCCCCGTATAGCCTGTAACAGGCTGTTGGGGCAAGTGCTGTTGGCGAGGAGCAGCGCCGATTGAGGCCGGCCACTGTGGCACACGAGGGTTGTGTGTAGGCCAGCACCACGCAGGGCCGCCTTTGTCTTCCTCGTGGCGACGTTCACTACACACACACACGGGGGCGATGGCGGTCATGTGTCCCCGCGGGCTCGCCGTGTTACAGGACGCGGGCACCACAGGAAACTCGCCCCGCGGGGTACCTGCAGTTGGTGCCGGCGGCGAAACGTCGCGGACAGACAGCGCGACTCGGGCCTCAGCAGCTAGGAGCCTGGGGCGCCGTGGGGGGAGAGTGGAGCAGGTTGGACGCCGAGGCGACGAGGAGGCTGGGGAGCCGTGGGGGGAGGAGGAGGAGGACGCCGAGGCGGCAAGGAGAGCGGGAGAGCGGTCACCACGGCCCTGACGACGCCGCCGCCGCGCGATGGGGAATATAACGCGGGGCCCGGGCCGCGCCCCCACCACGCGTAACTACAGCCCCCTCCCTCCCTCCTAACCACCGCCCCCTCCCTCCTAACCACCGCCCTACCCACCTCCCTCCCCCCCTACCCACCTCCCTCTCCCACCCACCCACCTCCCTCTCCCACCCACCCACCTCCCTCTCCCACCCACCCACCTCCCTCTCCCACCCACCCACCTCTCCTACCCACCGCCCCTTCCCTCCCCTCCACCCCCTCCCTCCCCTCACCTCCTACCAATACCCCCTCCTACCCACCCACCCCCTCCCTCCTAACCACCGCCCCCTCCCTCCTACCCAACGCCCCCTCCCTCCCTCCCTCCTAACCACCGCCCCCTCCCTCCCTCCTAACCACCGCCCCCTCCCTCCTAACCACCGCCCTACCCCTCCCTCCCCCCCTACCCACCTCCCTCTCCCCCCCTACCCACCTCCCTCTCCCACCCACCCACCTCCCTCTCCCACCCACCCACCTCCCTCTCCCACCCACCCACCTCCCTCTCCCACCCACCCACCTCCCTCTCCCACCCACCCACCTCCCTCTCCCACCCACCCACCTCCCTCTCCCACCCACCCACCTCCCTCTCCCACCCACCCACCTCCCTCTCCCACCCACCCACCTCCCTCTCCCACCCACCCACCTCCCTCTCCCACCCACCCACCTCCCTCTCCCACCCACCCACCTCTCCTACCCACCGCCCCTTCCCTCCCCTCCGCCCCCTCCCTCCCCTCCGCCCCCTCCCTCCCCTCACCTCCTACCAATACCCCCTCCTACCCACCCACCCCCTCCCTCCTAACCACCGCCCCCTCCCTCCCCTCCTACCCACCTCCCCGATCCTCCTTCTTCAAACCTCCACCCTCATCATCCCCCACCCCCATCATCCCCCACCCCCATCATCCCCCACCCCCATCATCCCCCACCCCCATCATCCCCAACACTCATCATCGCCCACCCTCATCATCCCCCCACCCCCATCACCCCCATCACCCCCATCATCCCCCACCCCCATCACCCCCCACCCCCATCATCCCCCACCCCCATCATCCCCCCCACCCCCATCATCCCCCCACCCCCATCATCCCCCACCCCCATTATCCCCCCCTCTCCCCCCACCTTCCCATTGTACTTCCAATGCCCGAAGTGGGAGAGGAGCATTCCAGCAGCCCGGCTAGCTCAGTCGGTAGAGCATGAGACTCTTAATCTCAGGGTCGTGGGTTCGAGCCCCCACGTTGGGGCGCTTACTTTTTTGTGTTGTGTTTATTAAGTCACTTTCAATAAAATAGTTGTTTGATGGAGATCAGGTATACATATTCTTTGGGTTTTTAAGTAAAGTCACGTAGATAGGTTCAAATTTATAAAAATAGAATAAACAAAAAACGACGACGTTTCGATCACAACACAAGCGATCGTCATCAGGAGGAAAAAAAGAGGGGTAAAGCTGCTCAAGGCAGGCTGTTTTTAAAGGGTTAAAATTGGCGTAACCCAATGGTTATTAATTTGAACCGATCTACGTGACTTTACCGAAAACCCCACAGAATATTATAACCTGCAGTCAGTAAAGCTTTAAGTAAAGATTTAGATCAAGTATTGCTAAGCAAAATGAAAAAAGAGCCGTTTTTTCGAATTCGGTAAAAAAGACTATTTCATAAGCCGCAATGCACGTGAATATGAGACAGTGGTCATCACGAACTAACGTCACGAAGCAGTCCTTACCGCGCCGCGTGCGGCTCTGGAGATGCTGGTTGCCGAACCCTGATGTTGACCGATTAACCACACATTACACTATATAACACGATTTTTGTTCTTGGGTAGTAAGTGTTATTTTCTAATTGCGTGTGCCTCAAAAGTATAGAAATGCTATTATTCCCCAAAAACTTTGCTTTTGTGACCAGGACTTTATGTGAAGGAAAGACACAAATGCACACGTTTTCTCATTGAAAATGGGAACATTTCTAAATATCACTTTTTGCTGAAATTCATGCTTTTTTGAAATATAAGGTGGGTGACATGACTCACAATCACCCCAAGTTAGACAGGGGCAGACCACAGCAGCCCGGCTAGCTCAGTCGGTAGAGCATGAGACTCTTAATCTCAGGGTCGTTGGTTCGAGCCCCACGTTGGGCGCAGAATAATTTTGTGATTTGCTTTGACTACCATTGTGCATTTCTGTGGACCAATTTAGCACGCATGATGAAAACAATCGAATTACCTTTTACTTATTGTCATGTTTTTTCTGAAATATACTGTGAGTCACTTGACTCACAATCACCCCAAGTTCGACTGGGGACACTTACAACAGCAGCCAGGCTCGTTCAGTGGGTCGAGCTAGAGACTCTTGATCTCAGGGTCGTGGGTTTGAGCACCATGTTGGGTGCAGAAACAACGTGTGATTCCAATGGACTTAAATTGTGCATTTATGTAGATCAAACACGTTCCTTCGGAGTGGGCAGGTAGGAACGTGGTTGGACAGCGCATTCGTGCGATCCGTGTCACGCGGCGCAAGCTGCGTGGGGCGGCGCGTCACGTGGTGCAGAGCCCGCCCAAAGCGCTCTATGAAATACAAATCGAGGGCGTGGCTATGCACGACAGACAGACAAATACTCCCTGGTGGGCAGTGTTGTTCCTACCTGTATTAACCAGACAGTATATCAACATACGAACTCCTTTTAACTTAAATTCATTTTTTTTAGTATACGGTGGGTGACATGACTCACAATCACCCCAAGTTAGGCAGGGGTCACTCACCACGGAAGCCCGGCTAGCTCAGTCGGTAGAGCATGAGACTCTTAATCTCAGGGTCGTGGGTTCGAGCCCCACGTTGGGCGCATAATAATTTTGTGATTTGCTTTGACTTCCATTGTGCATTTCTGTGGACCAATTTCGCACACATGATTAAAACAATCGAAACACATTCCTGCGGAGGGAGCTGGTAGGAACGATGGGTGGCCAGGGTCAACGGCGGCGTGGTGTATTCTGCAAATATGGCCGACTGCTAGGGCGGGCACAAGCCTTAAAAAAACACGTGTGTACAGTGCCCTGTGCAGACATGTGTAGTGCTGAACTAAAGGTTTTATTTTGACCGGGCAGGGCCCACTGAGCTCTATACGATTCGGAAGTGACCTTGCCTCGAATGATGGCTCAACGAATTGGCGGATTAAATGTAGAGATTGAGTGCCGTGGCCGCCTTCCGCACCCATCCCCTCCCTCCCCACCCATCCCCTCCCCAAACTCCCCTCCTCACCCAGCCCCTCCCCACCCTCCCCTCTCCACCCAGCCCCACCCACCCTTCCCATATTTGGAATCCACGACGGTCAAAATAATCCCCTGTGGGATGGTGTAACCAGAGGTTCCTACCAGTATTACCTGTTACTTATTGTCAAGTTTTTTTTTAATACGGTGGGTGACATGACTCACAATCACCCCAAGTTAGGCAGCGATGACACACCACAGAAGCCCGGCTAGCTCAGTCGGTAGAGCATGAGACTCTTAATCTCAGGGTCGTGGGTTCGAGCCCCACGTTGGGCGCAGAATAATTTTGTGATTTGCTTTGACTACCATTGTGCATCTCTGTGGGCCAATTTCGCACACATGATGAAAACAATCGAATTACCTTTTGCTTTTGTCATGTTTTCTGAAATATACTGTGGGTCACTTGACTCACAATCACCCCAAGTTCGACTGGGGACACTTACAACAGTAGCTAGGCTAGTTCAGTCGGTCGATCTAGAGACTCTTGATCTCAGGGTCGTGGGTTTGAGCCCCATGTTGGGTGCAGAAACAACGTGTGATTCCCATGGACTTAAATTGTCCATTTATGTAGATCAATTAACTAGACAGTCTTTAAACTTACTAATTCCTTTTTGCTTAAATTCATGTTTTTTTTAAATATACGGTGGGTGACATGACTCACAATCACCCCAAGTTAGACAGGGGTCACTCACCACAGCAGCCCGGCTAGCTCAGTCGGTAGAGCATGAGACTCTTAATCTCAGGTTCGTGGGTTCGAGCCCCACGTTGGGCGCAGAATAATTTTGTGATTTGCTTTGACTACCATTGTGCATCTCTGTGGGCCAATTTCGCACACATGATGAAAACAATCGAATTACCTTTTGCTTTTTGTCATGTGTTCTGAATTATACTGTGGGTCACTTGACTCACAATCACCCCAAATTCGACTGGGGACACTTACAACAGTAGCTAGGCTAGTTCAGTCGGTCCAGCTAGAGACTCTTGATCTCAGGGTCGTGGGTTTGAGCCCCATGTTGGGTGCAGAAACAACGTGTGATTCCCATGGACTTAAATTGTCCATTTATGTAGATCAATTAACTAGACAGTCTTTAAACGTACTAATTCATTTTTGCTTAAATTCATGTTTTTTTTAAATATACGGTGGGTGACATGACTCACAATCACCCCAAGTTAGACAGGGGTCACTCACCACAGCAGCCCGGCTAGCTCAGTCGGTAGAGCATGAGACTCTTAATCTCAGGGTCGTGGGTTCGAGCCCCACGTTGGGCGCAGAATAATTTTGTGATTTGCTTTGACTACCATTGTGCATTTCTGTGGACCAATTTAGCACGCATGATGAAAACAATCGAAACACATTCCTGCGGAGGGAGCTGGTAGGAACGATGGGTGGCCAGGGTCAACGGCGGCGTGGTGTATTCTGCAAATATGGCCGACTGTTAGGGCGGGCACAAGCCTTACAACACACGTGTGTACAGTGCCCTGTGCAGACATGTGCAGTGCTCAACTAAAGGTTTTATTTTGACCGGACAGGGACCACTGAGCTCTTTACGATTCGGAAGTGACCTTGCCTCGAATGATGGCTCAACGAATTGGCGGATTAAATGTAGAGATTGAGTGCCGTGGCCGCCTTCCGCACCCATCCCCTCCCTCCCCATCCATCCCCTCCCCAAACTCCCCTCCTCACCCAGCCCCTCCCCACCCTCCCCTCTCCACCCAGCCCCACCCACCCTTCCCATATTTGGAATCCACGACGGACAAAATAATCCCCTGTGGGCTGGTGTAACCAGAGGTTCCTACCAGTATTACCTGTTACTTATTGTCATCTTTTTTTTATACGGTGGGTGACATGACTCACAATCACCCCAAGTTAGACAGGGGTCACTCACCACAGCAGCCCGGCTAGCTCAGTCGGTAGAGCATGAGACTCTTAATCTCAGGGTCGTGGGTTCGAGCCCCACGTTGGGCGCAGAATAATTTTGTGATTTGCTTTGGCTACCATTGTGCATCTCTGTGGGCCAATTTCGCACACATGATGAAAACAATCGAATTACCTTTTGCTTTTGTCATGTTTTCTGAAATATACTGTGGGTCACTTGACTCACAATCACCCCAAGTTCGACTGGGGACACTTACAACAGTAGCTAGGCTAGTTCAGTCGGTCGAGCTAGAGACTCTTGATCTCAGGGTCGTGGGTTTGAGCCCCATGTTGGGTGCAGAAACAACGTGTGATTCCCATGGACTTAAATTGTCCATTTATGTAGATCAATTAACTAGACAGTCTTTAAACTTACTAATTCCTTTTTGCTTAAATTCATGTATTTTTTAAAATATGCGGTGGGTGACATGACTCACAATCACCCCAAGTTAGACAGGGGAAACTCACCACAGCAGCCCGGCTAGCTCAGTCGGTAGAGCATGAGACTCTTAATCTCAGCGTCGTGGGTTCGAGCCCCACGTTGGGTGCAGAATAATTTTGTGATTTGCTTTGACTACCATTGTGCATTTCTGTGGATCAATTTAGCACGCATGATGAAAACAATCGAAACACATTCCTGCGGAGGGAGCTGGTAGGAACGATGGGTGGCCAGGGTCAACGGCGGCGTGGTGTATTCTGCAAATATGGCCGACTGTTAGGGCGGGCACAAGCCTTACAACACACGTGTGTACAGTGCCCTGTGCAGACATGTGTAGTGCTCAACTAAAGGTTTTATTTTGACCGGACAGGGCCTACTGAGCTCTATACGATTCGGAAGTGACCTTGCCTCGAATGATGGCTCAACGAATTGGCGGATTAAATGTAGAGATTGAGTGCCGTGGCCGCCTTCCGCACCCATCCCCTCCCTCCCCACCCATCCCCTCCCTCCCCACCCATCCCCTCCCTCCCCACCCATCCCCTCCCTCCCCACCCATCCCCTCCCTCCCCACCCATCCCCTCCCTCCCCACCCATCCCCTCCCTCCCCACCCATCCCCTCCCTCCCCACCCATCCCCTCCCTCCCCACCCATCCCCTCCCTCCCCACCCATCCCCTCCCCAAACTCCCCTCCTCACCCAGCCCCTCCCCACCCTCCCCTCTCCACCCAGCCCCACCCACCCTTCCCATATTTGGAATCCACGACGGACAAAATAATCCCCTGTGGGCTGGTGTAACCAGAGGTTCCTACCAGTATTACCTGTTACTTATTGTCATGTTTTTTTTTTAATGCGGTTGGTGACATGACTCACAATGACCCCAAGTTAGGCAGCGATAACACACCACAGAAGCCCGGCTAGCTCAGTCGGTAGAGCATGAGACTCTTAATCTCAGGGTCGTGGGTTCGAGCCCCACGTTGGGCGCAGAATAATTTTGTGATTTGCTTTGACTACCATTGTGCATCTCTGTGGGCAAATTTCGCACACATGATGAAAACAATCGAATTACCTTTTGCTTTTGTCATGTTTTCTGAAATATACTGTGGGTCACTTGACTCACAATCACCCCAAGTTCGACTGGGGACACTTACAACAGTAGCTGGGCTAGTTCAGTCGGTCGATCTAGAGACTCTTGATCTCAGGGTCGTGGGTTTGAGCCCCATGTTGGGTGCAGAAACAACGTGTGATTCCCATGGACTTAAATTGTCCATTTATGTAGTTCAATTAACTAGACAGTCTTTAAACTTACTAATTCCTTTTTGCTTAAATTCATGTTTTTTTAAATATACGGTGGGTGACATGACTCACAATCACCCCAAGTTAGACAGGGGACACTCACCACAGCAGCCCGGCTAGCTCAGTCGGTAGAGCATGAGACTCTTAATCTCAGGGTCGTGGGTTCGAGCCCCACGTTGGGCGCATAATAATTTTGTGATTTGCTTTGACTACCATTGTGCATTTCTGTGGACCAATTTAGCACGCATGATGAAAACAATCGAAACACATTCCTGCGGAGGGAGCTGGTAGGAACGATGGGTGGCCAGGGTCAACGGCGGCGTGGTGTATTCTGCAAATATGGCCGACTGTTAGGGCGGGCACAAGCCTTACAACACACGTGTGTACAGTGCCCTGTGGAGACATGTGTAGTGCTCAACTAAAGGTTTTATTTTGACCGGACAGGGCCCACTGAGCTCTATACGATTCGGAAGTGATCTTGCCTCGAATGATGGCTCAACGAATTGGCGGATTAAATGTAGAGATTGAGTGCCGTGGCCGCCTTCCGCACCCATCCCCTCCCTCCCCACCCATCCCCTCCCTCCCCACCCATCCCCTCCCTCCCCACCCATCCCCTCCCTCCCCACCCATCCCCTCCCTCCCCACCCATCCCCTCCCTCCCCACCCATCCCCTCCCTCCCCACCCATCCCCTCCCCAAACTCCCCTCCTCACCCAGCCCCTCCCCACCCTCCCCTCTCCACCCAGCCCCACCCACCCTTCCCATATTTGGAATCCACGACGGACAAAATAATCCCCTGTGGGCTGGTGTAACCAGAGGTTCCTACCAGTATTACCTGTTACTTATTGTCATGTTTTTTTTTATGCGGTTGGTGACATGACTCACAATCACCCCAAGTTAGACAGGGGACACTCACCACAGCAGCCCGGCTAGCTCAGTCGGTAGAGCATGAGACTCTTAATCTCAGGGTCGTGGGTTCGAGCCCCACGTTGGGCGCATAATAATTTTGTGATTTGCTTTGACTACCATTGTGAATTTCTGTGGACCAATTTAGCACGCATGATGAAAACAATCGAAACACATTCCTGCGGAGGGAGCTGGTAGGAACGATGGGTGGCCAGGGTCAACGGCGGTGTGGTGTATTCTGCAAATATGGCCGACTGTTAGGGCGGGCACAAGCCTTACAACACACGTGTGTGCAGTGCCCTGTGCAGACATGTGTAGTGCTCAACTAAAGGTTTTATTTTGACCGGACAGGGCCCACTGAGCTCTATACGATTCAGAAGTGACCTTGCCTCGAATGATGGCTCAACGAATTGGCGGATTAAATGTAGAGATTGAGTGCCGTGGCCGCCTTCCGCACCCATCCCCTCCCTCCCCACCCATCCCCTCCCCAAACTCCCCTCCTCACCCAGCCCCTCCCCACCCTCCCCTCTCCACCCAGCCCCACCCACCCTTCCCATATTTGGAATCCACGACGGACAAAATAATCCCCTGTGGGCTGGTGTAACCAGAGGTTCCTACCAGTATTACCTGTTACTTATTGTCAAGTTTTTTTTTAATACGGTGGGTGACATGACTCACAATCACCCCAAGTTAGGCAGCGATAACACACCACGGAAGCCCGGCTAGCTCAGTCGGTAGAGCATGAGACTCTTAATCTCAGGGTCGTGGGTTCGAGCCCCACGTTGGGCGCAGAATAATTTAGTGATTTGCTTTGACTACCATTGTGCATCTCTGTGGGCCAATTTCGCACACATGATGAAAACAATGGAATTACCTTTTGCTTTTGTCATGTTTTCAGAAATATACTGTGGGTCACTTGACTCACAATCACCCCAAGTTCGACTTGGGACACTTACAACAGTAGCTGGGCTAGTTCAGTCGGTCGATCTAGAGACTCTTGATCTCAGGGTCGTGGGTTTGAGCCCCATGTTTGGTGCAGAAACAACGTGTGATTCCCATGGACTTAAATTGTCCATTTATGTAGATCAATTAACTAGACAGTCTTTAAACTTACTAATTCCTTTTTGCTTAAATTCATGTTTTTTTTTAAATATACGGTGGGTGACATGACTCACAATCACCCCAAGTTAGACAGGGGACACTCACCACAGCAGCCCGGCTAGCTCAGTCGGTAGAGCATGAGACTCTTAATCTCAGGGTCGTGGGTTCGAGCCCCACGTTGGGCGCATAATAATTTTGTGATTTGCTTTGACTACCATTGTGCATTTCTGTGGACCAATTTAGCACGCATGATGAAAACAATCGAAACACATTCCTGCGGAGGGAGCTGGTAGGAACGATGGGTGGCCAGGGTCAACGGCGGCGTGGTGTATTCTGCAAATATGGCCGACTGTTAGGGCGGGCACAAGCCTTACAACACACGTGTGTACAGTGCCCTGTGCAGACATGTGTAGTGCTCAACTAAAGGTTTTATTTTGACCGGACAGGGCCCACTGAGCTCTATACGATTCGGAAGTGACCTTGCCTCGAATGATGGCTCAACGAATTGGCGGATTAAATGTAGAGATTGAGTGCCGTGGCCGCCTTCCGCACCCATCCCCTCCCTCCCCACCCATCCCCTCCCCAAACTCCCCTCCTCACCCAGCCCCTCCCCACCCTCCCCTCTCCACCCAGCCCCACCCACCCTTCCCATATTTGGAATCCACGACGGACAAAATAATCCCCTGTGGGCTGGTGTAACCAGAGGTTCCTACCAGTATTACCTGTTACTTATTGTCAAGTTTTTTTTTAATACGGTGGGTGACATGACTCACAATCACCCCAAGTTAGGCAGCGATAATACACCACGGAAGCCCGGCTAGCTCAGTCGGTAGAGCATGAGACTCTTAATCTCAGGGTCGTGGGTGCGAGCCCCACGTTGGGCGCAGAATAATTTTGTGATTTGCTTTGACTACCATTGTGCATCTCTGTGGGCCAATTTCGCACACATGATGAAAACAATCGAATTACCTTTTGCTTTTGTCATGTTTTCTGAAATATACTGTGGGTCACTTGACTCACAATCACCCCAAGTTCGACTGGGGACACTTACAACAGTAGCTGGGCTAGTTCAGTCGGTCGATCTAGAGACTCTTGATCTCAGGGTCGTGGGTTTGAGCCCCATGTTGGGTGCAGAAACAACGTGTGATTCCCATGGACTTAAATTGTCCATTTATGTAGTTCAATTAACTAGACAGTCTTTAAACTTACTAATTCCTTTTTGCTTAAATTCATGTTTTTTTTAAATATACGGTGGGTGACATGACTCACAATCACCCCAAGTTAGACAGGGGACACTCACCACAGCAGCCCGGCTAGCTCAGTCGGTAGAGCATGAGACTCTTAATCTCAGGGTCGTGGGTTCGAGCCCCACGTTGGGCGCATAATAATTTTGTGATTTGCTTTGACTACCATTGTGAATTTCTGTGGACCAATTTAGCACGCATGATGAAAACAATCGAAACACATTCCTGCGGAGGGAGCTGGTAGGAACGATGGGTGGCCAGGGTCAACGGCGGTGTGGTGTATTCTGCAAATATGGCCGACTGTTAGGGCGGGCACAAGCCTTACAACACACGTGTGTGCAGTGCCCTGTGCAGACATGTGTAGTGCTCAACTAAAGGTTTTATTTTGACCGGACAGGGCCCACTGAGCTCTATACGATTCAGAAGTGACCTTGCCTCGAATGATGGCTCAACGAATTGGCGGATTAAATGTAGAGATTGAGTGCCGTGGCCGCCTTCCGCACCCATCCCCTCCCTCCCCACCCATCCCCTCCCCAAACTCCCCTCCTCACCCAGCCCCTCCCCACCCTCCCCTCTCCACCCAGCCCCACCCACCCTTCCCATATTTGGAATCCACGACGGACAAAATAATCCCCTGTGGGCTGGTGTAACCAGAGGTTCCTACCAGTATTACCTGTTACTTATTGTCATGTTTTTTTTATGCGGTTGGTGACATGACTCACAATGACCCCAAGTTAGGCAGCGATAACACACCACAGAAGCCCGGCTAGCTCAGTCGGTAGAGCATGAGACTCTTAATCTCAGGGTCGTGGGTTCGAGCCCCACGTTGGGCGCAGAATAATTTTGTGATTTTCTTTGACTACCATTGTGCATCTCTGTGGGCCAATTTCGCACACATGATGAAAACAATCGAATTACCTTTTGCTTTTGTCATGTTTTCTGAAATATACTGTGGGTCACTTGACTCACAATCACCCCAAGTTCGACTGGGGACACTTACAACAGTAGCTGGGCTAGTTCAGTCGGTCGATCTAGAGACTCTTGATCTCAGGGTCGTGGGTTTGAGCCCCATGTTGGGTGCAGAAACAACGTGTGATTCCCATGGACTTAAATTGTCCATTTATGTAGTTCAATTAACTAGACAGTCTTTAAACTTACTAATTCCTTTTTGCTTAAATTCATGTTTTTTTAAAATATACGGTGGGTGACATGACTCACAATCACCCCAAGTTAGACAGGGGACACTCACCACAGCAGCCCGGCTAGCTCAGTCGGTAGAGCATGAGACTCTTAATCTCAGGGTCGTGGGTTCGAGCCCCACGTTGGACGCATAATAATTTTGTGATTTGCTTTGACTACCATTGTGCATTTCTGTGGACCAATTTAGCACGCATGATGAAAACAATCGAAACACATTCCTGCGGAGGGAGCTGGTAGGAACGATGGGTGGCCAGGGTCAACGGCGGTGTGGTGTATTCTGCAAATATGGCCGACTGTTAGGGCGGGCACAAGCCTTACAACACACGTGTGTGCAGTGCCCTGTGCAGACATGTGTAGTGCTCAACTAAAGGTTTTATTTTGACCGGACAGGGCCCACTGAGCTCTATACGATTCAGAAGTGACCTTGCCTCGAATGATGGCTCAACGAATTGGCGGATTAAATGTAGAGATTGAGTGCCGTGGCCGCCTTCCGCACCCATCCCCTCCCTCCCCACCCATCCCCTCCCCAAACTCCCCTCCTCACCCAGCCCCTCCCCACCCTCCCCTCTCCACCCAGCCCCACCCACCCTTCCCATATTTGGAATCCACGACGGACAAAATAATCCCCTGTGGGCTGGTGTAACCAGAGGTTCCTACCAGTATTACCTGTTACTTATTGTCAAGTTTTTTTTTTAATACGGTGGGTGACATGACTCACAATCACCCCAAGTTAGGCAGCGAAAACACACCACGGAAGCCCGGCTAGCTCAGTCGGTAGAGCATGAGACTCTTAATCTCAGGGTCGTGGGTTCGAGCCCCACGTTGGGCGCAGAATAATTTTGTGATTTGCTTTGACTACCATTGTGCATCTCTGTGGGCCAATTTCGCACACATGATGAAAACAATCGAATTACCTTTTGCTTTTGTCATGTTTTCAGAAATATACTGTGGGTCACTTGACTCACAATCACCCCAAGTTCGACTTGGGACACTTACAACAGTAGCTGGGCTAGTTCAGTCGGTCGATCTAGAGACTCTTGATCTCAGGGTCGTGGGTTTGAGCCCCATGTTTGGTGCAGAAACAACGTGTGATTCCCATGGACTTAAATTGTCCATTTATGTAGATCAATTAACTAGACAGTCTTTAAACTTACTAATTCCTTTTTGCTTAAATTCATGTTTTTTTTAAATATACGGTGGGTGACATGACTCACAATCACCCCAAGTTAGACAGGGGACACTCACCACAGCAGCCCGGCTAGCTCAGTCGGTAGAGCATGAGACTCTTAATCTCAGGGTCGTGGGTTCGAGCCCCACGTTGGGCGCATAATAATTTTGTGATTTGCTTTGACTACCATTGTGCATTTCTGTGGACCAATTTAGCACGCATGATGAAAACAATCGAAACACATTCCTGCGGAGGGAGCTGGTAGGAACGATGGGTGGCCAGGGTCAACGGCGGCGTGGTGTATTCTGCAAATATGGCCGACTGTTAGGGCGGGCACAAGCCTTACAACACACGTGTGTACAGTGCCCTGTGCAGACATGTGTAGTGCTCAACTAAAGGTTTTATTTTGACCGGACAGGGCCCACTGAGCTCTATACGATTCGGAAGTGACCTTGCCTCGAATGATGGCTCAACGAATTGGCGGATTAAATGTAGAGATTGAGTGCCGTGGCCGCCTTCCGCACCCATCCCCTCCCTCCCCACCCATCCCCTCCCCAAACTCCCCTCCTCACCCAGCCCCTCCCCACCCTCCCCTCTCTACCCAGCCCCACCCACCCTTCCCATATTTGGAATCCACGACGGACAAAATAATCCCCTGTGGGCTGGTGTAACCAGAGGTTCCTACCAGTATTACCTGTTACTTATTGTCAAGTTTTTTTTTAATACGGTGGGTGACATGACTCACAATCACCCCATGTTAGGCAGCGATAATACACCACGGAAGCCCGGCTAGCTCAGTCGGTAGAGCATGAGACTCTTAATCTCAGGGTCGTGGGTTCGAGCCCCACGTTGGGCGCAGAATAATTTTGTGATTTGCTTTGACTACCATTGTGCATCTCTGTGGGCCAATTTCGCACACATGATGAAAACAATCGAATTACCTTTTGCTTTTGTCATGTTTTCTGAAATATACTGTGGGTCACTTGACTCACAATCACCCCAAGTTCGACTGGGGACACTTACAACAGTAGCTGGGCTAGTTCAGTCGGTCGATCTAGAGACTCTTGATCTCAGGGTCGTGGGTTTGAGCCCCATGTTGGATGCAGAAACAACGTGTGATTCCCATGGACTTAAATTGTCCATTTATGTAGATCAATTAACTAGACAGTCTTTAAACTTACTAATTCCTTTTTGCTTAAATTCATGTTTTTTTTAAATATACGGTGGGTGACATGACTCACAATCACCCCAAGTTAGACAGGGGACACTCACCACAGCAGCCCGGCTAGCTCAGTCGGTAGAGCATGAGACTCTTAATCTCAGGGTCGTGGGTTCGAGCCCCACGTTGGGCGCATAATAATTTTGTGATTTGCTTTGACTACCATTGTGCATTTCTGTGGACCAATTTAGCACGCATGATGAAAACAATCGAAACACATTCCTGCGGAGGGAGCTGGTAGGAACGATGGGTGGCCAGGGTCAACGGCGGCGTGGTGTATTCTGCAAATATGGCCGACTGTTAGGGCGGGCACAAGCCTTACAACACACGTGTGTGCAGTGCCCTGTGCAGACATGTGTAGTGCTCAACTAAAGGTTTTATTTTGACCGGACAGGGCCCACTGAGCTCTATACGATTCGGTAGTGACCTTGCCTCGAATGATGGCTCAACGAATTGGCGGATTAAATGTAGAGATTGAGTGCCGTGGCCGCCTTCCGCACCCATCCCCTCCCTCCCCACCCATCCCCTCCCCAAACTCCCCTCCTCACCCAGCCCCTCCCCACCCTCCCCTCTCCACCCAGCCCCACCCACCCTTCCCATATTTGGAATCCACGACGGACAAAAGAATCCCCTGTGGGCTGGTGTAACCAGAGGTTCCTACCAGTATTACCTGTTACTTATTGTCATGTTTTTTTTTTAATACGGTGGGTGACATGACTCACAATCACCCCAAGTTAGACAGGGGTCACTCACCACAGCAGCCCGGCGAGCTCAGTCGGTAGAGCATGAGACTCTTAATCTCAGGGTCGTGGGTTCGAGCCCCACGTTGGCGCAGAATAATTTTGTGATTTGCTTTGACTACCATTGTGCATCTCTGTGGGCCAATTTCGCACACATGATGAAAACAATCGAATTACCTTTTGCTTTTGTCATGTTTTCTGAAATATACTGTGGGTCACTTGACTCACAATCACCCCAAGTTCGACTGGGGACACTTACAACAGTAGCTAGGCTAGTTCAGTCGGTCGATCTAGAGACTCTTGATCTCAGGGTCGTGGGTTTGAGCCCCATGTTGGGTGCAGAAACAACGTGTGATTCCCATGGACTTAAATTGTCCATTTATGTAGATCAATTAACTAGACAGTCTTTAAACTTACTAATTCCTTTTTGCTTAAATTAATGTTTTTTTGAAATATACGGTGGGTGACATGACTCACAATCACCCCAAGTTAGACAGGGGTCACTCACCACAGCAGCCCGGCTAGCTCAGTCGGTAGAGCATGAGACTCTTAATCTCAGGGTCGTGGGTTCGAGCCCCACGTTGGGCGCATAATAATTTTGGATTTGGTTTGACTACCATTGTGCATTTCTGTGGACCAATTTAGCACGCATGATGAAAACAATCGAAATACATTTCTGCGGAGGGAGCTGGTAGGAACGATGGGTGGCCAGGGTCAAAGGCGGCGTGGTGTATTCTGCAAATATGGCCGACTGTTAGGGCGGGCACAAGCCTTACAACACACGTGTGTACAGTGCCCTGTGCAGACATGTGTAGTGCTCAACTAAAGGTTTTATTTTGACCGGACAGGGCCCACTGAGCTCTATACGATTCGGAAGTGACCTTGCCTCGAATGATGGCTCAACGAATTGGCGGATTAAATGTAGAGATTGAGTGCCGTGGCCGCCTTCCGCACCCATCCCCTCCCTCCCCACCCATCCCCTCCCCAAACTCCCCTCCTCACCCAGCCCCTCCCCACCCTCCCCTCTCCACCCAGCCCCACCCACCCTTCCCATATTTGGAATCCACGACGGACAAAATAATCCCCTGTGGGCTGGTGTAACCAGAGTTTCCTACCAGTATTACCTGTTACTTATTGTCATGTTTTTTTTTAATACGGTGGGTGACATGACTCACAATCACCCCAAGTTAGGCAGCGATAACACACCACAGAAGCCCGGCTAGCTCAGTCGGTAGAGCATGAGACTCTTAATCTCAGGGTCGTGTGTTCGAGCCCCACGTTGGGCGCTCAATAATTTTGTGATTTCCTTTGACGACTATTGTGCATTTCTGTGGACCAATTTAGCATGCATGATGAAAACAATCTAATTACCTTTTACGTATTGTCATGTTTTTTCTGAAATATACTGTGGGTCACTTGACTCACAATCACCCCAAGCTCGACTGGGGACACTTACAACAGCAGCTAGGCTAGTTCAGTCGATAGCGCATGAGACTCTTGATCTCAGGGTCGTGGGTTTGAGCCCCATTTTTGGTGCAGAAACAACGTGTGATTCCCATGGACTTAAATTGTCCATTTATGTAGATCAATTAACTAGACAGTCTTTAAACTTACTAATTCCTTTTTACTTAAATTCACGTTTTTTTTTAAATATACGGTGGGTGACATGACTCACAATCACCTCAAGTTAGACAGGGGTCACTCACCACAGAAGCCCGGCTAGCTCAGTCGGTAGAGCATGAGACTCTTAATCTCAGGGTCGTGGGTTCGAGCCCCACGTTGGGCGCAGAATTTTTTTGTGATTTACTTTGACTACCATTGTGCATCTCTGTGGGCCAATTTCGCACACATGATGAAAACAATCGAATTACGTTTTGCTTTTTGTCATGTTTTCTGAAATATGCTGTGGGTCACTTGACTCACATTCACCCCAAGTTCGACTGGGGACACTTACAACAGTAGCTAGGCTAGTTCAGTCGGTCGAGCTAGAGACTCTTGATCTCAGGGTCGTGGGTTTGAGCCCCATTTTTGGTGCAGAAACAACGTGTGATTCCCATGGACTTAATATGTCCATTTATGTAGATCAATAAACTAGACAGGCTTTAAACTTACTAATTCCTTTTTGCATAAATTAATGTTTTTTTGAAATATACGGTGGGTGACATGACTCACAATCACCCAAAGTTAGACAGGGGTCACTCACCACAGCAGCCCGGCTAGCTCAGTCGGTAGAGCATGAGACTCTTAATCTCAGGGTCATGGGTTCGAGCCCCACGTTGGGCGCATAATTATTTTGGATTTGGTTTGACTACCATTGTGCATTTCTGTGGACCAATTTAGCACGCATGATGAAAACAATCGAAATACATTTCTGCGGAGGGAGCTGGTAGGAACGATGGGTGGCCAGGGTCAAAGGCGGCGTGGTGTATTCTGCAAATATGGCCGACTGTTAGGGCGGGCACAAGCCTTACAACACACGTGTGTACAGTGCCCTGTGCAGACATGTGTAGTGCTCAACTAAAGGTTTTATTTTGACCGGACAGGGCCCACTGAGCTTTATACGATTCGGAAGTGACCTTGCCTCGAATGATGGCTCAACGAATTGGCGGATTAAATGTAGAGATTGAGTGCCGTGGCCGCCTTCCGCACCCATCCCCTCCCTCCCCTCCCCACCCATCCCCTCCCTCCCCACCCATCCCCTCCCTCCCCACCCATCCCCTCCCTCCCCACCCATCCCCTCCCTCCCCACCCATCCCCTCCCTCCCCACCCATCCCCTCCCCAAACTCCCCTCCTCACCCAGCCCCTCCCCACCCTCCCCTCTCCACCCAGCCCCACCCACCCTTCCCATATTTGGAATCCACGACGGACAAAATAATCCCCTGTGGGCTGGTGTAACCAGAGGTTCCTACCAGTATTACCTATTACTTATTGTCATGTTTTTTTTTTAATACGGTGGGTGACATGACTCACAATCACCCCAAGTTAGGCAGCGATAACACACCACAGAAGCCCGGCTAGCTCAGTCGGTAGAGCATGAGACTCTTAATCTCAGGGTCGTGGGTTCGAGCCCCACGTTGGGCGCTCAATAATTTTGTGATTTCCTTTGACGACTATTGTGCATTTCTGTGGACCAATTTAGCATGCATGATGAAAACAATCTAATTACCTTTTACGTATTGTCATGTTTTTTCTGAAATATACTGTGGGTCACTTGACTCTCAATCACCCCAAGCTCGACTGGGGACACTTACAACAGCAGCTAGGCTAGTTCAGTCGATAGCGCATGAGACTCTTGATCTCAGGGTCGTGGGTTTGAGCCCCATTTTTGGTGCAGAAACAACGTGTGATTCCCATGGACTTAAATTGTCCATTTATGTAGATCAATTAACTAGACAGTCTTTAAACTTACTAATTCCTTTTTACTTAAATTCACGTTTTTTTTTTAATATACGGTGGGTGACATGACTCACAATCACCTCAAGTTAGACAGGGATCACTCACCACAGAAGCCCGGCTAGCTCAGTCGGTAGAGCATGAGACTCTTAATCTCAGGGTCGTGGGTTCGAGCCCCACGTTGGGCGCAGAATTATGTTGGGATTTACTTTGACTACCATTGTGCATCTCTGTGGGCCAATTTCGCACACATGATGAAAACAATCGAATTACCTTTTGCTTTTTGTCATGTTTTCTGAAATATGCTGTGGGTCACTTGACTCACATTCACCCCAAGTTCGACTGGGGACACTTACAACAGTAGCTAGGCTAGTTCAGTCGGTCGAGCTAGAGACTCTTGATCTCAGGGTCGTGGGTTTGAGCCCCATTTTTGGTGCAGAAACAACGTGTGATTCCCATGGACTTAATATGTCCATTTATGTAGATCAATAAACTAGACAGGCTTTAAACTTACTAATTCCTTTTTGCATAAATTAATGTTTTTTTGAAATATACGGTGGGTGACATGACTCACAATCACCTCAAGTTAGACAGGGGTCACTCACCACAGCAGCCCTGCTAGCTCAGTCGGTAGAGCATGAGACTCTTAATCTCAGGGTCGTGGGTTCGAGCCCCACGTTGGGCGCTCAGCAATTTTGTTATTTCCTTTGACGACAATTGTGCATTTCTGTGGACCAATTTAGCACGCATGATGAAAACAATCGAATTACCTTTTACTTATTGTCATGTTTTCTGAAATATACTGTGGGTCACTTGACTCACAATCACCCCAAGTTCGACTGGGGACACTTACAACAGCAGCTAGGCTAGTTCAGTCGATAGAGCATGAGACTCTTGATCTCAGGGTCGTGGGTTCGAGCCCCACGTTGGGCGCTCAATAATGTTGTGATTTCCTTTGACGACTATTGTGCATTTCTGTGGATCAATTTAGCACGCATGATGAAAACAATCGAAACACATTCCTGTGGAGGGAGCTGGTAGGAACGATGGGTGGCCAGGGTCAACGGCGGCGTGGTGTATTCCGCAAATATGGCCGACTGCTAGGGCGGGCACAAGCCTTATAAACACACGTGTGTACAGTGCCCTGTGCAGACATGTGTAGTGCTCAACTAAAGGTTTTATTTTGACCGGGCAGGGCCCACTGAGCTCTATACGATTCGGAAGTGACCTTGCCTCGATTGATGGCTCAACGAATTGGCGGATTAAATGTAGAGATTGAGTGTCGTGGCCGCCTTCCGCACCCATCCCCTCCCTCCCCACCCATCCCCTCCCCTCCCCAAACTCCCCTCCTCACCCAGCCCCTCCCCACCCTCCCCTCTCCACCCAGCCCCACCCACCCTTCCCATATTTGGAATCCACGACGGACAAAATAATCCCCTGTGGGCTGGTGTAACCAGAGGTTCCTACCAGTATTGTTACTTATTGTCATGTTTTTTTTTAATACGGTGGGTGACATGACTCACAATGACCCCAAGTTAGGCAGCGATAACACACCACAGAAGCCCGGCTAGCTCAGTCGGTAGAGCATGAGACTCTTAATCTCAGGGTCGTGGGTTCGAGCCCCACGTTGGGCGCTCAATAATTTTGTGATTTCCTTTGACGACTATTGTGCATTTCTGTGGACCAATTTAGCACGCATGATGAAAACAATCGAATTACTTTTTACTTATTGTCATGTTTTCTGAAATATACTGTGGGTCACTTGACTCATAATCACCCCAAGTTCGACTGGGGACACTTACAACAGCAGCTAGGCTAGTTCAGTCGGTAGAGCATGAGACGCTTTATCTCAGGGTCGTGGGTTTGAGCCCCACGTTGGGCGCTCAATAATTTTGTGATTTACTTTGACTACCATTGTGCATCTCTGTGGACCAACTTCGCACACATGATGAAAACAATCGAATTACCTTTTGCTTTTTGTCATGTTTTCTGAAAGTTCGACTGGGGACACTTACAACAGTAGCTAGGCTAGTTCAGTCGGTCGAGCTAGAGACTCTTGATCTCAGGGTCGTGGGTTTGAGCCCCATTTTTGGTGCAGAAACAACGTGTGATTCCCATGGACTTAAATTGTCCATTTATGTAGATCAATTAACTAGATAATCTTTAAACTTACTAATTCCGTTTTGCTTAAATTCATGTTTTTTTTGAAATATACGGTGGGTGACATGACTCACAATCACCTCAAGTTAGACAGGGGTCACTCACCACAGCAGCCCGGCTAGCTCAGTCGGTAGAGCATGAGACTCTTAATCTCAGGGTCGTGGGTTCGAGCCCCACGTTGGGCTCTCAGCAATTTTGTGATTTCTATTTGACAACTATTGTGCATTTCTGTGGACCAATTTAGCACGCATGATGAAAACAATCGAATTACCTTTTACTTATTGTCATGTTTTCTGAAATATACTGTGGGTCACTTGACTCACAATCACCCCAAGCTCGACTGGGGACACTTACAACAGCAGCTAGGCTAGTTCAGTCGATAGCGCATGAGACTCTTGATCTCAGGGTCGTGGGTTTGAGCCCCATTTTTGGTGCAGAAACAACGTGTGATTCCCATGGACTTAAATTGTCCATTTATGTAGATCAATTAACTAGACAGTCTTTAAACTTACTAATTCCTTTTTACTTAAATTCACGTTTTTTTTTGAATATACGGTGGGTGACATGACTCACAATCACCTCAAGTTAGACAGGGGTCACTCACCACAGAAGCCCGGCTAGCTCAGTCGGTAGAGCATGAGACTCTTAATCTCAGGGTCGTGGGTTCGAGCCCCACGTTGGGCGCAGAATTTTTTTGTGATTTACTTTGACTACCATTGTGCATCTCTGTGGGCCAATTTCGCACACATGATGAAAACAATCGAATTACGTTTTGCTTTTTGTCATGTTTTCTGAAATATTCTGTGGGTCACTTGACTCACATTCACCCCAAGTTCGACTGGGGACACTTACAACAGTAGCTAGGCTAGTTCAGTCGGTCGAGCTAGAGACTCTTGATCTCAGGGTCGTGGGTTTGAGCCCCATTTTTGGTGCAGAAACAACGTGTGATTCCCATGGACTTAATATGTCCATTTATGTAGATCAATAAACTAGACAGGCTTTAAACTTACTAATTCCTTTTTGCATAAATTAATGTTTTTTTGAAATATACGGTGGGTGACATGACTCACAATCACCCCAAGTTAGACAGGGGTCACTCACCACAGCAGCCCGGCTAGCTCAGTCGGTAGAGCATGAGACTCTTAATCTCAGGGTCGTGGGTTCGAGCCCCACGTTGGGCGCATAATTATTTTGGATTTGGTTTGACTACCATTGTGCATTTCTGTGGACCAATTTAGCACGCATGATGAAAACAATCGAAATACATTTCTGCGGAGGGAGCTGGTAGGAACGATGGGTGGCCAGGGTCAAAGGCGGCGTGGTGTATTCTGCAAATATGGCCGACTGTTAGGGCGGGCACAAGCCTTACAACACACGTGTGTACAGTGCCCTGTGCAGACATGTGTAGTGCTCAACTAAAGGTTTTATTTTGACCGGACAGGGCCCACTGAGCTTTATACGATTCGGAAGTGACCTTGCCTCGAATGATGGCTCAACGAATTGGCGGATTAAATGTAGAGATTGAGTGCCGTGGCCGCCTTCCGCACCCATCCCCTCCCTCCCCACCCATCCCCTCCCTCCCCACCCATCCCCTCCCTCCCCACCCATCCCCTCCCTCCCCACCCATCCCCTCCCTCCCCACCCATCCCCTCCCTCCCCACCCATCCCCTCCCTCCCCACCCATCCCCTCCCTCCCCACCCATCCCCTCCCCAAACTCCCCTCCTCACCCAGCCCCTCCCCACCCTCCCCTCTCCACCCAGCCCCACCCACCCTTCCCATATTTGGAATCCACGACGGACAAAATAATCCCCTGTGGGCTGGTGTAACCAGAGGTTCCTACCAGTATTACCTGTTACTTATTGTCAAGTTTTTTTTTAATACGGTGGGTGACATGACTCACAATCACCCCAAGTTAGGCAGCGATAACACACCACGGAAGCCCGGCTAGCTCAGTCGGTAGAGCATGAGACTCTTAATCTCAGGGTCGTGGGTTCGAGCCCCACGTTGGGCGCTCAATAATTTTGTGATTTCCTTTGACGACTATTGTGCATTTCTGTGGACCAATTTAGCATGCATGATGAAAACAATCTAATTACCTTTTACGTATTGTCATGTTTTTTCTGAAATATACTGTGGGTCACTTGACTCTCAATCACCCCAAGCTCGACTGGGGACACTTACAACAGCAGCTAGGCTAGTTCAGTCGATAGCGCATGAGACTCTTGATCTCAGGGTCGTGGGTTTGAGCCCCATTTTTGGTGCAGAAACAACGTGTGATTCCCATGGACTTAAATTGTCCATTTATGTAGATCAATTAACTAGACAGTCTTTAAACTTACTAATTCCTTTTTACTTAAATTCACGTTTTTTTTTTAATATACGGTGGGTGACATGACTCACAATCACCTCAAGTTAGACAGGGGTCACTCACCACAGAAGCCCGGCTAGCTCAGTCGGTAGAGCATGAGACTCTTAATCTCAGGGTCGTGGGTTCGAGCCCCACGTTGGGCGCAGAATTATGTTGTGATTTACTTTGACTATCATTGTGCATCTCTGTGGGCCAATTTCGCACACATGATGAAAACAATCGAATTACCTTTTGCTTTTTGTCATGTTTTCTGAAATATGCTGTGGGTCACTTGACTCACATTCACCCCAAGTTCGACTGGGGACACTTACAACAGTAGCTAGGCTAGTTCAGTCGGTCGAGCTAGAGACTCTTGATCTCAGGGTCGTGGGTTTGAGCCCCATTTTTGGTGCAGAAACAACGTGTGATTCCCATGGACTTAATATGTCCATTTATGTAGATCAATAAACTAGACAGGCTTTAAACTTACTAATTCCTTTTTGCATAAATTAATGTTTTTTTGAAATATACGGTGGGTGACATGACTCACAATCACCTCAAGTTAGACAGGGGTCACTCACCACAGCAGCCCTGCTAGCTCAGTCGGTAGAGAATGAGACTCTTAATCTCAGGGTCGTGGGTTCGAGCCCCACGTTGGGCGCTCAGCAATTTTGTTATTTCCTTTGACGACAATTGTGCATTTCTGTGGACCAATTTAGCACGCATGATGAAAACAATCGAATTACCTTTTACTTATTGTCATGTTTTCTGAAATATACTGTGGGTCACTTGACTCACAATCACCCCAAGTTCGACTGGGGACACTTACAACAGCAGCTAGGCTAGTTCAGTCGATAGAGCATGAGACTCTTGATCTCAGGGTCGTGGGTTCGAGCCCCACGTTGGGCGCTCAATAATGTTGTGATTTCCTTTGACGACTATTGTGCATTTCTGTGGATCAATTTAGCACGCATGATGAAAACAATCGAAACACATTCCTGTGGAGGGAGCTGGTAGGAACGATGGGTGGCCAGGGTCAACGGCGGCGTGGTGTATTCCGCAAATATGGCCGACTGCTAGGGCGGGCACAAGCCTTATAAACACACGTGTGTACAGTGCCCTGTGCAGACATGTGTAGTGCTCAACTAAAGGTTTTATTTTGACCGGGCAGGGCCCACTGAGCTCTATACGATTCGGAAGTGACCTTGCCTCGATTGATGGCTCAACGAATTGGCGGATTAAATGTAGAGATTGAGTGTCGTGGCCGCCTTCCGCACCCATCCCCTCCCTCCCCACCCATCCCCTCCCCTCCCCAAACTCCCCTCCTCACCCAGCCCCTCCCCACCCTCCCCTCTCCACCCAGCCCCACCCACCCTTCCCATATTTGGAATCCACGACGGACAAAATAATCCCCTGTGGGCTGGTGTAACCAGAGGTTCCTACCAGTATTGTTACTTATTGTCATGTTTTTTTTTAATACGGTGGGTGACATGACTCACAATGACCCCAAGTTAGGCAGCGATAACACACCACAGAAGCCCGGCTAGCTCAGTCGGTAGAGCATGAGACTCTTAATCTCAGGGTCGTGGGTTCGAGCCCCACGTTGGGCGCTCAATAATTTTGTGATTTCCTTTGGCGACTATTGTGCATTTCTGTGGACCAATTTAGCACGCATGATGAAAACAATCGAATTACTTTTTACTTATTGTCATGTTTTCTGAAATATACTGTGGGTCACTTGACTCACAATCACCCCAAGTTCGACTGGGGACACTTACAACAGTAGCTAGGCTAGTTCAGTCGGTAGAGCATGAGACGCTTTATCTCAGGGTCGTGGGTTTGAGCCCCACGTTGGGCGCTCAATAATTTTGTGATTTACTTTGACTACCATTGTGCATCTCTGTGGACCAACTTCGCACACATGATGAAAACAATCGAATTACCTTTTGCTTTTAGTCATGTTTTCTGAAAGTTCGACTGGGGACACTTACAACAGTAGCTAGGCTAGTTCAGTCGGTCGAGCTAGAGACTCTTGATCTCAGGGTCGTGGGTTTGAGCCCCATTTTTGGTGCAGAAACAACGTGTGATTCCCATGGACTTAAATTGTCCATTTATGTAGATCAATTAACTAGATAATCTTTAAACTTACTAATTCCGTTTTGCTTAAATTCATGTTTTTTTTAAATATACGGTGGGTGACATGACTCACAATCACCTCAAGTTAGACAGGGGTCACTCACCACAGCAGCCCGGCTAGCTCAGTCGGTAGAGCATGAGACTCTTAATCTCAGGGTCGTGGGTTCGAGCCCCACGTTGGGCGCTCAGCAATTTTGTGATTTCTATTTGACAACTATTGTGCATTTCTGTGGACCAATTTCGCACACATGATGAAAACAATCGAATTACCTTTTGCTTTTGTCATGTTTTCAGAAATATACTGTGGGTCACTTGACTCACAATCACCCCAAGTTCGACTTGGGACACTTACAACAGTAGCTGGGCTAGTTCAGTCGGTCGATCTAGAGACTCTTGATCTCAGGGTCGTGGGTTTGAGCCCCATGTTTGGTGCAGAAACAACGTGTGATTCCCATGGACTTAAATTGTCCATTTATGTAGATCAATTAACTAGGCAGTCTTTAAACTTACTAATTCCTTTTTGCTTAAATTCATGTTTTTTTTAAATATACGGTGGGTGACATGACTCACAATCACCCCAAGTTAGACAGGGGACTCTCACCACAGCAGCCCGGCTAGCTCAGTCGGTAGAGCATGAGACTCTTAATCTCAGGGTCGTGGGTTCGAGCCCCACGTTGGGCGCATAATAATTTTGTGATTTGCTTTGACTACCATTGTGCATTTCTGTGGACCAATTTAGCACGCATGATGAAAACAATCGAAACACATTCCTGCGGAGGGAGCTGGTAGGAACGATGGGTGGCCAGGGTCAACGGCGGCGTGGTGTATTCTGCAAATATGGCCGACTGTTAGGGCGGGCACAAGCCTTACAACACACGTGTGTACAGTGCCCTGTGCAGACATGTGTAGTGCTCAACTAAAGGTTTTATTTTGACCGGACAGGGCCCACTGAGCTCTATACGGTTCGGAAGTGACCTTGCCTCGAATGATGGCTCAACGAATTGGCGGATTAAATGTAGAGATTGAGTGCCGTGGCCGCCTTCCGCACCCATCCCCTCCCTCCCCACCCATCCCCTCCCCAAACTCCCCTCCTCACCCAGCCCCTCCCCACCCTCCCCTCTCCACCCAGCCCCACCCACCCTTCCCATATTTGGAATCCACGACGGACAAAATAATCCCCTGTGGGCTGGTGTAACCAGAGGTTCCTACCAGTATTACCTGTTACTTATTGTCAAGTTTTTTTTTAATACGGTGGGTGACATGACTCACAATCACCCCAAGTTAGGCAGCGATAATACACCACGGAAGCCCGGCTAGCTCAGTCGGTAGAGCATGAGACTCTTAATCTCAGGGTCGTGGGTTCGAGCCCCACGTTGGGCGCTCAGCAATTTTGTGATTTCTATTTGACAACTATTGTGCATTTCTGTGGACCAATTTCGCACACATGATGAAAACAATCGAATTACCTTTTGCTTTTGTCATGTTTTCAGAAATATACTGTGGGTCACTTGACTCACAATCACCCCAAGTTCGACTTGGGACACTTACAACAGTAGCTGGGCTAGTTCAGTCGGTCGATCTAGAGACTCTTGATCTCAGGGTCGTGGGTTTGAGCCCCATGTTTGGTGCAGAAACAACGTGTGATTCCCATGGACTTAAATTGTCCATTTATGTAGATCAATTAACTAGGCAGTCTTTAAACTTACTAATTCCTTTTTGCTTAAATTCATGTTTTTTTTAAATATACGGTGGGTGACATGACTCACAATCACCCCAAGTTAGACAGGGGACTCTCACCACAGCAGCCCGGCTAGCTCAGTCGGTAGAGCATGAGACTCTTAATCTCAGGGTCGTGGGTTCGAGCCCCACGTTGGGCGCATAATAATTTTGTGATTTGCTTTGACTACCATTGTGCATTTCTGTGGACCAATTTAGCACGCATGATGAAAACAATCGAAACACATTCCTGCGGAGGGAGCTGGTAGGAACGATGGGTGGCCAGGGTCAACGGCGGCGTGGTGTATTCTGCAAATATGGCCGACTGTTAGGGCGGGCACAAGCCTTACAACACACGTGTGTACAGTGCCCTGTGCAGACATGTGTAGTGCTCAACTAAAGGTTTTATTTTGACCGGACAGGGCCCACTGAGCTCTATACGGTTCGGAAGTGACCTTGCCTCGAATGATGGCTCAACGAATTGGCGGATTAAATGTAGAGATTGAGTGCCGTGGCCGCCTTCCGCACCCATCCCCTCCCTCCCCACCCATCCCCTCCCCAAACTCCCCTCCTCACCCAGCCCCTCCCCACCCTCCCCTCTCCACCCAGCCCCACCCACCCTTCCCATATTTGGAATCCACGACGGACAAAATAATCCCCTGTGGGCTGGTGTAACCAGAGGTTCCTACCAGTATTACCTGTTACTTATTGTCAAGTTTTTTTTTAATACGGTGGGTGACATGACTCACAATCACCCCAAGTTAGGCAGCGATAATACACCACGGAAGCCCGGCTAGCTCAGTCGGTAGAGCATGAGACTCTTAATCTCAGGGTCGTGGGTTCGAGCCCCACGTTGGGCGCAGAATAATTTTGTGATTTGCTTTGACTACCATTGTGCATCTCTGTGGGCCAATTTCGCACACATGATGATAACAATCGAATTACCTTTTGCTTTTGTCATGTTTTCAGAAATATACTGTGGGTCACTTGACTCACAATCACCCCAAGTTCGACTGGGGACACTTACAACAGTAGCTGGGCTAGTTCAGTCGGTCGATCTAGAGACTCTTGATCTCAGGGTCGTGGGTTTGAGCCCCATGTTTGGTGCAGAAACAACGTGTGATTCCCATGGACTTAAATTGTCCATTTATGTAGATCAATTAACTAGACAGTCTTTAAACTTACTAATTCCTTTTTGCTTAAATTCATGTTTTTTTTAAATATACGGTGGGTGACATGACTCACAATCACCCCAAGTTAGACAGGGGACACTCACCACAGCAGCCCGGCTAGCTCAGTCGGTAGAGCATGAGACTCTTAATCTCAGGGTCGTGGGTTCGAGCCCCACGTTGGGCGCATAATAATTTTGTGATTTGCTTTGACTACCATTGTGCATTTCTGTGGACCAATTTAGCACGCATGATGAAAACAATCGAAACACATTCCTGCGGAGGGAGCTGGTAGGAACGATGGGTGGCCAGGGTCAACGGCGGCGTGGTGTATTCTGCAAATATGGCCGACTGTTAGGGCGGGCACAAGCCTTACAACACACGTGTGTACAGTGCCCTGTGCAGACATGTGTAGTGCTCAACTAAAGGTTTTATTTTGACCGGACAGGGCCCACTGAGCTCTATACGATTCGGAAGTGACCTTGCCTCGAATGATGGCTCAACGAATTGGCGGATTAAATGTAGAGATTGAGTGCCGTGGCCGCCTTCCGCACCCATCCCCTCCCTCCCCACCTATCCCCTCTCCACCCAGCCCCACCCACCCTTCCCATATTTGGAATCCACGACGGTCAAAATAATCCCCTGTGGGATGGTGTAACCAGAGGTTCCTACCAGTATTACCTTTTACTTATTGTCATGTTTTTTTTTTAATCCGGTGGGTGACATGACTCACAATGACCCCAAGTTAGGCAGGGGTCACTCACCACAGAAGCCCGGCTAGCTCAGTCGGTAGAGCATGAGACTCTTAATCTCAGGGTCGTGGGTCCGAGCCCCACGTTGGGCGCAGAATACTTTTGTGATTTGCTTTGACTTCCATTGTGCATTTCTGTGGACCAATTTCGCACACATGATGAAAGCAATCGAATTTCCTTTTGCTTTTTATCATGTTTATGAAATATATTATTTGTCACGACTCACAATCCCCCAAAATTATACTGGGGTCACACCTCAGCAGTCCAGCTAGTTCAGTCCATAGAGCATGAGACTCTTAATCTCAGGGTCGTGGGTTCGAGCCCCACGTTGGGCGCTCAATAATTTTGTGATTTCCTTTGACGACTATTGTGCATTTCTGTGGACCAATTTAGCATGCATGATGAAAACAATCAAATTACCTTTTACGTATTGTCATGTTTTTTTCTGAAATATACTGTGGGTTACTTGACTCACAATCCCCCAAGTTCGACTGGGGACACTTACAACAGCAGCTAGGCTAGTTCAGTCGGTAGCGCATGAGACTCTTAATCTCAGGGTCGTGGGTTTGAGCCCACGTTGGGCTCAGAATAGTTTTTACCACCTCAATGTGAAATTGTAGTTGCTTGTGTGCATCTACATCAGCAGCTATACGATAAGAAGATGTCAGAAGTGCCGAGTGAGAGGAAGGGACTTCGACCACACCCGGAGGAGAGGTAATTTCACAGAAACACTCAAGACTGAGTTCCAACTAGTCAACACGAATCGTTTCCCGTCCTAGAATCTGTGCTGTAGTTGACACACATTGTTCAAGTGGTTAGTATGCAAATAGTTATAGTGTGAATCGTTCATTGGATATAGGTTTAAAAAATCTAAACTGGTCATTGGTGTGAATTTATATGATTTCTTGGTTAATTTATTATAGTAATCTCTGCTTGAAATGTGATTCTTCATAGTTTAAATATGTACTTTTATTATTAATATATGCATTTGTAGGTTTCCTAAAGTGTTTGATAAACATTCAGGTAACTACAGAACATTCAGTTCATATTTAATCTGTTTCTGTACTTCATCTTTATTTATCAATTAGTACATTGTTAATGCTGTATTAATCCAGCAACAATGCATTGCAACCAAATAAATTGTTTGTAAGAAAAGTGCGTCATTATTTTGTGGCGGGATGGAGTTTGGAATAGGAATCGAAAATTCAAATCGATGCCACCTATTGATAATTATTTGTGAATGGAACATGGAATTGATTCCAAAAATGGTTGGCATCGGCCATCTTTCGGTCTTGGCAGAGAATCACGTGGTTAGGGTGGGGGCGTGGGAGCGGTGGGGCGGGGGGGGGTAGGGGCGAGGCTTGCATAGGGGCGGGGCGAGGCGTGTAAAGGGGCGGGGCGGGTTCCCGCACGGGATCGTGCTGACTTCTCGCGCTGACTTCTCGCGATACTCGGAGGGGTCAGAGAGAAGAAGATGGCGCTGCTGTTAAGGTGGGTTGCGGAGTAAGCGTCGGAACTTACACTAAATATCAACAAGAACCACAGCGCACAGCCAACACGGACATCGCGACGTCTTACAGACACCACATTCGCAAATAGATCTTTGTTTCCACGGTAGTTGTGTCTCGCGTTCCGAAAGGTGACCACTATCGTGGAGACGGAGCGATTAAATGGACAGGTGCTGATCGTTGACATCGCGGGTTCGTGAGGGGCTTGAGGAGGTCTTCATCCAGCTGTAGATTGACCATGGCTGCTGCTGATAATGGTGGGGTGGGTGTTTGCGTATCGGAGTGGGCACTCAGAGGTCGCACATGAGAGGGACACTGTAAGGGGAGTTCCGTAGGAGAAGGGGCGAATGCGTAACAGCTCCGGGCGTCTTGATATGGAGCAGGCAGCGGTGCCACCACCATCATCATCATCATCACCACCACCACTATCATCACCACCACCATCATCATCACCACCATCACCACCAAGACGCGAAGTAGCCAGGCTTGAGCCGTAGGGGCTCGTGGAAGGATGCGGCCGTGAGGCGCTGACCTTGTGGGTTGTGAGAGCCGCGGGACTTGGTATGCGGACTCTGTGACGCAGTGCGGGACCTTTTTGGAAGTATTAAATTATGGGAAAATAAGAATAGGTTTTGGTCTTTCTGGCAATGAAACAGGTTGTTAAGGTGTTCAAACACCAAACAGATGACCTTTTGCAAGGAATCATGTTTGTATTAACCACATGTACTTGTGGTGAACATGCACACAAAAAAACATACTCTGATAATATGTTTGCATGTTCTTTGAGGCTGATTGATCTACACCAGAAACAGCAGAGAACAACGCCAAAAAGCGACCAGTGACCATTTAGCCACACATAAAAAAATTCGCCTATTTTATTGCCAGAAAGGATCAAGCCTATTCTTATTTCTTTCGGAACGCGGTGTTTACACACTCCGCACAGTGGAAAGGTCCCTTTGTAACCCACTGAGACCAAACGCGCTTTCACGGAAGGTGGCCCAAGCATTTGAGGTGGGAAAGCCTAAAAGGTGGTCGACTTAAATGGCCAATACAAATGAGCTGTGGTATGTCAATTTGTCACGTGAGTTGATTTTCACAGACACGTATTGCACGTTTAATTGGCCGTGTAAACTAAATCGCGACCGCTGAAAGGGTTGGTACTCCACCATGACTCACGAGCTAAGAGAGGAGGGACATCGTCTCGGGCGTTTGGGAAGGCACAGTGTGGTGCCGATATGTGTCCAATTTGTGTGACATCTGCACCACCCCCAGCTCCCCCGTGGTCGCACGATAATTCAATCGAAGGGTGCTTTGAATGAGGCTGCTTTTTTAAACCAAGGCCAGATGATGGGGTATGTAGAACTTGCCATGCACATAACGCATTTGAAAGTATTATAGTAAGCATGGCCTCCGTAGTAGTGCACTTTTTTATCATATATCTTTTTACTATTAAAATACTGTAATCTAAACTTAAATTGGGGAGAGTGCACATATCTTAAAAATTTGATTTTAGAAAAGATCTGTTTTTTTCAAGTAAAAGTTTGACAACATTACATTTGGGTAGGAACACCAGGTACAATAGACAACACGAATAGCAAACACTAATTCAGTGCGTACACTGTCTCGTATGAGAGCCGTCAAACTCGTCACGAGAACATAAGCTTCCTGTATTGCACGACCCTGACAGTGGACGCGAACTGGAGCACGGGAGAGGTCATCTGGGGACAAATGTATGCACAATAATTGGTTGGGAAAGCCGAGCACGCCAGTGCGTTTGGAAGGCCGCCTTTTAAATATTACAACCCAGCTGTCGTAATTAGAAGCATTTTACGTCCGTCTACAACAGCAGTTGTGTAATTGCAGTCACGTTTTGTAGTAATTGAGACATTAAAAGCCTGCTGGCTCAGAGGTAGAGCAAGCGGCTCCTTAATCGGGATGTTATAAGTACAAGCTTGTTACTTTAACACTTTTTATTTATGTCAATGTCATTTTACATTGAAATAAAATTGGCAAATATTCGTCATATTTGAAAAACATGTTGTTCATTACCCTTACACAGTATTTGTTTGTACTTCATCTTCGGGGTTATTGCACTTTAACAAAAATACGCTATCGGGTAAAAACGACTCCCAACCCATAAAGAGTCCTTGTATTTGTGTAGGACCGTGATGTCATGTGAACACCTTTAATTATTGCTTGAGATCCAGTTGTCGATTAATTGAAAGTGACAATAAAACCAGTGAGCACAATTACATCAGGTAGTGATAAAATAAATCACCGAAGTTTGTTTTACTCCTTGGCGTTGTTGCCCAATTTTCCGCATGGCTCACTGGGGGCCACTGTGCTGAGGCATGTTGCCCAATCACATACCTGTGCACTGGGCACCATGCAGTAAGTAAGGCGCCTTTATTGCTTAGACCATGTATTGAACTTGCATTGAAATAACAGCAAACATGGATATGATTATGAAGCACTCTGGTTTTAAACGTGGTTTCCGTATATGCTCTTACAGACTTGCAGGGCGCCATTGCGCGCGCAAACAGCTGTCGGCGTTTCCTCTACAACCATGGTACGCACAATTTTTCATGATTCATTAAGCCACTTGAATAGTAGTTAATGTTGATTTGAAGCTTTCGTGACTGCAGGAATCCATACTCTTTGGTTCTTTTGGTAAAGTCACGTAGGTATAAAAATAAAAGCAAAAATAATACTGTATATCACGACGTTTTGATCGCAACACAAGCGGTCGTCCTCAGGTGGAAAAAAATATAATCCAGCAGTGGAACTGCTGAACCAGCGAGAGAGCTGTTTCAACAATAGGTTCCTATTCATAAATAACACAATTTTATGTAAACATGGCCACCTTCACAATTGATGAATAATTGTATTTTCATGTAATTTACAGGAGGTTCAAACTAGAATGTTTTTCTGAATTTGTATTTAAACGAAAATTTGTGGACTTTTGTGTTAAAATGTAATGTATATTTGTTTTTAATCAGTTCTGTAGCCATGGCAACCTCAGCCAAGAAAGAAATGGATAAATTTTGGGATAAGAACACACAGCTTCAACGGCCGCTGTCTCCACACATCTCCATTTACAGGTAAGGAATTGTTAAATATTTTCAGTGGTGTATTATGAAAATAGGAGCCCCTGTTCACTTTTAGAACACGAGTTAAAACCATTGTTTCACGCAGTGTGAAAAAAAAAATAACTTGGGAATTAAGAGTACTCATGAGTAAATCTGTGGCACTGAAGCTACAAGGAACAATGCAGGCCTAGTAAGCATGATGATGAAATGGGCTGTTATGCATTGTGCCGGGATGCAGTTTAAGAACATTTCGACATAAATCGCCAAATAATGATATGCTAAATGTTGCTATTATCGATCTGGCTCAGTGCCCCATGCTCCAATTGAGTTTCCATAGAATTGACCACATTTATTAAAATTGTTAATATATTCAGAGCTAGAGGTTGTGTTCAGTGCAGAAATGAAACAGTGACATTTACTATTCATACTAATTTTTGAAGCCTCTTGGAGAGTAATATGGATCTCCATTTTGTTAATTAGATATGTCAGGTGAAAATAATGTTGCTTTCCTCACACAACCTATCAACAAATACAGGATTGAAATTATATTGTAAATATTAACTATTTATCAACAGCAAATTCTGATGAAGCTATAAATAATTATCCATGGTGATTTATCCATTAAATTGTTATGTTGTGCATTACACTTCAGTGTTGTTTTAAAGGCATTTTGTACGTCTGTCAACAGATGGTCTGTACCAATGTTGATGTCCATCACACACCGTGGAACAGGAGTTGCTTTAAGTGCAGGTTGAGAACATTTAACGTTTTTTCCACCAACACATTATGACACTTGCACGTTGTGTTTGAACACTCGTAGTAAACCACGCGATCAGAGCAGAATTTGTCTGATGGGATTTGTATGGAAAAAAGTGTACGAAGAATTGGACAAACCAAGCATGGAATAGCACATCTTAGATGTGTTCAATAACATGTTAAAGAAGCTCAGGCAATATTTTAAAATAGAGGGATTGGTGGTCATTGCCTGCGATTTTTCAATACTTTAAATATGAGGAAAACATGATTAAAGTTATATATCACTTTGGAAAATATAGTGTATGGCATCATGTATGGCACTGTTTGTGTTTTAAGTCGCGTATAATGAAATGTTGTGGGATCACATTCATGAGCTATGCGCATACTTATTTTATGTCTGTATGTTGAACTTCTTTCGCACCGTAATTAGCTAATCGGGAGGTGCGGGGGAAGGACAACAAACTAAACACAAAAAGTAGTTCTAAAGGAATTTGTTTAAAATCTAGATTTAAGAGTAATTTTTATTGTGGTTTATTGGATGTTGATGTAATACCTTGGAATTTTCTATGCTCTATTCCAATCATGGAGAAAAAAAGTCCACGTAGAAAATACATACATATTTTGATACTTATAATGTTCCAAATTTGCATTTACACAATAAGCATATGCTTATTGAACTCTCAATATGTATGTTACCACTCAAAGATGTTGCTAACTTTGAGGCTCCAATAAAAATTTCTATTGTGTGTGTGTGTGCACGCAGGTGTGTCAGCATTTGCCTTGGCTGCATTGCTTTTTCCTGGAGACTTTGCCACGAAACTAGAATTTGTGAAAAACCTGGAGGTTAACAGCACGTTGATCTACATGGGAAAATTTATAATTGCCTGGCCTTTTATGTACCACAGCTGGAATGGAATCAGACATCTGGTAAGTTGGCTATCTAGAGAGGTGAAATGGTTAGGCATTGTCATACCATTGTTTTTTGTTTAGAAATCTTTTTCATGCAAAAAGACACTTCATTGTCAGGCACAAGAAGGAATCCAAAAAAATGAATGCGTCTGGCACTGCCTTGTAAATCAACGTAAGGTTTAAGCAATGGGCTTTGTTCAATGTCACTCTTTAGTCACTCTTTGTAAAATATAAACTTATGACATGGTGTTTATTTTAATTATATGGTGGTGTAATGACGCATGGTGAGAGTTTTTATAGTAGTATTGGAACCTTGTCGTTGAACATTAATTAAAAAAATTGATATTTTTAATAGTTGACGAGCAATATTTTTGTGATGGTTTATATAAAATGTGCACATATATAATGTACCTTTACCAAGTATAGGTGTTGATAAGTCACACACAGCTTGTGTGATAGATACATGACTCAGTTTGTATTGATTATAACATTCCAGTTTTCAATAATACATATTGTATGTGACTTCGTTTTTTTAAACAGGCCTGGGATGCTGGAAAAGGATTTAAGATACCACAAGTCTCGCAGAGTGGATACTTCGTGCTGGCACTGACGTTCATCACAGCAGGAATTGTGGCTGCCTTATAAACCATGATTCACCCAAACATTATTAACTAAAACATGTATCTGCAGAATGTTATTACATTGGTCATATTTTGCTAATTCACACAAGACAGTGGGATACTTTTGGACACAGCACTGTAATTGCATATAACGACTTGGTGATATGAAGATAAGACTGAAAGATGTTTTATCTCAATTTACTTTTCTGGACTTTTTCAGGACATCTAAAATTCTCTCCAATACCTAATGTTGCCACACTTTCTGTTTAAAACTATGATAGTAGAATGGCTATTAAACAAAGTTATAAACTTAAATTAATGTATTTCAAAGTGTCAACGTGTCTTTAAAAAGGTTGTTTGAATATAGACCGGAACATGACAATTTGGGACACACCATCCTTTTGACAAGACGCTTCAAGGTGATTGAAATCCTCACCAATATTAATATTTTCCCACTATTAGTTGTGCATGGTTACATACAACCCTTGAGGGGAGGTGGGGGGACAAGGTGAACGTATACATTCTAAGCTCCGTTTACAATTTGCCCCAAAGACCCCTGCATTATTTTAGGGTTATAGGTTATTAAATAAAACACTTTTTTTCAAATGTATTCCCCTGCAAATATCTCCGCACCTCCGATTATCAAGGTTGGCTACGTACGGTGCGAAAGAAGTTCAACATACACATTTGGCCCAGCAGTGCTGAAATAGTGATAGCAATTTGCACTGCAACAACATGGCAAGCCATCCCAAGGACGCTCCACAAGCGACAGACACATTTGACATTAGTTCTCAGTCCATGGCGATGGTAAATGTGTCAGTTGTGGCCACTCAAGAGGAGAGTTTTGCACGCGTTTTTCAACGACGGCAGCGACTTGGCCACTTGTGCGTGCAGTGACAACGGCAAAGGGGCGGTCGCCAAACATCGTTCTCGTTGTGGGAACGCGCGGGTCACGGTATAGAGCGGACCCCGGGGCGACGTCTGGACTCATTGGCGGACACTGGGTACGCGGATGTCTGCTCGGTAATGTGCCTGCGGGGGTGGATGTGGAGCTGATCCAATGCAGTGTCTTGTTGGTACGCAGCCCAAGTTGGAACCTGACACGCTGCCGGACCCGCAAACCAATGGTAGCTTTGTGCAGAGATCGCGTATCGTGGTCAAGCTTCTGGCTGCCGTAGATCATGACTGGAGACCGAAGCGGTGTTGGAAGGTTGCCCCAGGTCAAGGAGACGGTTGCGGTAGGCAACTCCGTAGACTACGAAAGCTTTTTATTTCAGGCTTCATGGCTCTAGAAGCTGGTGCTTTCACAATGTTAAACATTTAGCTCCTCTCAAATATTGACTTTCGTGACTGCAGGGATTAATATTCTATGGTTCTTTCGGTAAAGTCACGTAGAACCATAGAATATCCTCAAATGCTTGCACACGTAGAAGTCATGGAGCTAACCGGTACATGTCAGATGGTTTGACAATTTACCTTCACCAAAATGTCACAACGCAACGTTCCACAGCACATAGCGAGCTGAAGGCGGTTGTGTAGCTGTGATGTCAACTCACGCAGGAGTTGCCACTTCTCAATAGGAATGCAGGTGATCTACAGTTACGAACAAAATTATTGCAAAACACGCAAGCTGTGAAAATGTGTTTAAACGACATTTTCTTGACATGTTAAAACTACTTTACATTGATGTGACAGTAGAATTGAGCACAATACAACATGCAGGTTTATTTCGCTTTATGCGGTTTTTTTTGCGTATATGCGGATATCATGCGGTTTGAATTCACTCATGCGGCTATGCGGTTGTGTGTACTGTCAGCCTGTCAGGGGTGGCCCGTCCATTTAGTCAAAATAGGCGGTCGCCTCGGGCGCCATATTCGAGGAAAAAATACAAATAAAATAACGAATGTCATTCTTTAAGTTCCCGTGCGCGTACAGAGGGAATATGAATTATAATTAGTATCTCAACATTTCTGAGAATCTATTGGTTGGACAGACAAAGCGAAGAATTATGCCTCGGGAAAATACGCTTAAAAAAACATTACACGCAAAATCGGGGCAACATTTTCCCAGTTTACCAAAATAACCTTGGCCGAGATCTGCCTTTGGGAGTGGGTCACCGCTGTGTGCTCTGCTGTATGCGTGGCTTGGCAGGCAGCCGTCTCGTGCAGTTTTGCTTCGTGTGCCCTTTTTTTTAATTGGAACGCATCTACGAACACAAAGCGAGGGAAAGATTTATTTATATACTGGACGTAAATATTAGAAGATACAAAAAACGACATTGTTTTATGTATGTTATTGCATTGCCAACGATTACCATATGCATTTGTACTTTAACTCCTTATATGTTAATGTTTAACCCTAGAGCAGAATACATCTGTAGCACAACCTTGACTGCCTTATCAAAGGTGGTGTTGTAAATTACAGATTGCAAGTTAGAAACTCGGCAGAAACTTTTATTTTTAAGTGTCATGCTGCTTGCTCTTTCTATCATAACAGTGGTCTAACATGCATACTCCGCAGTGCCAAACATGACTGGATTACAATGACGGAATAAGATTTGGCATATCATTACCAAATGAGTTTAAGAGGTGCAGTCCAACATCTTACTCGAGAGCACCTTGTCTAGCGGTTATTTGGCCTACTATCCCGTGCTGGCCAGCACATCTTGGAATTGGTGGGGAGTCACCACACTTTGCCCCGACACACACGTGCAGCCTGCCGATCGACAATTGGGAGAAAATCCATTGCCAAGATAAAGTCTGAACACTTGCTCATCGTGCACTGCCATGAGTCCAGTCAATCACGAATTCGCACGCCACCAACACTGGGCTTGCGAACCTCGGCGCCATTGTACACAGAGGACGGGTGACATCCTAAAAGAACGTAAGCAAGCCAACGTCAATACAGCTGAGAGAATCGCCCTCCAGCTACAGGGAGAATCGCCCTCTCTCGTCCTTCGCCTCCAGGGTGCATGGTAGCGAGCCAGATCTCCCAATTATACTGGTAGGAACCTCCTGGTTACACTAGCCCACAGGGGATTATTGTATCCGTCGTGCAGGAAGGGGCTGGGTGGGGAGGGGCTGGTCACCCCGTGGTGCCCTTATAAAACTCAACGTTTAACCTACTCACGCCGGCATGTGCCCGCCCTCACAGTCGGCCATATTTGCGGAATACACCACGCCGCCGTTGACCCTGGCCATTGACCGAGCAACCCAACGTTCCTACCAGCTTCCTCCGCAGGAATGTGTTTGATCACCCAAATGCCTCCCGAACAAGTCGGGACGTCGAACTGGCCGTGTCTGCTGCGAACAGAACGTTTTGCCTTCAAGCCGCTCTCATAAAGAGGCTGGCTTTCCAGCGCCAACAGAAAACTGTTAAAGCAGACATTGACCTCTACACCCGCATCTGACACCATTGGACGTCACGGCCCATTGCAACTTAAAGGTCGCCAAATTAATCAGATAATGCTGTTCTACTGTAAACATAATCGACTCTATGGTGAGCAACTGCAATGCTCAGGATACACCTACACTGGTAAGAAACCAGACGCAAATATCAGAATCTCTTATTTATGCCGTACTGGAGGAAGCTTGATTTGAAGCTTTTGTGACTGCAGGAATCCATATGCTCTGGTTCTTTCGGAAAAGTCACGTAGGGGGCCGTCCATAAATGACGTCACGCGATTTTGGACGATTTTTGACCCCCCCCCTCGTCACACGGCGTCACAAAAAGTCAATATGACGTCACAAAGCTCTGCCCCCGCCCCCCCAAAATCATATTTTCATTTTGAAAATAAAACATGCTTCAAATCGCTTTAAACTATTGTCATTGTAGTGCGTATTTAATGTGGCACTGCACTCTGATGTTGTAGGTGAAAGCTTTTATAAAAAAGTCTATTTAATTAAGTAGAACGGGTTGTCGATATTTATTGAAAGTTGCGCATTATGATGTGACGTCATATTTCTCAACCCGCCCCCCCCTCGTCACACATCGTGACAAATGTCTGACCCCCCCCCTAGTTGCGTGACGTCATTTATGGACACGGCCCCTAGGTATAAAATAAAATAAACCACGACGTTTCGATCGCAACACAAGCAGTCCCTCCTCACGGCTAGGAATTAGCAGCGTCACTGATTTAATGTATTCCCCGTCGTTTGACCTGCCACGCGGGGTGATAGGAATCGAGCCCAGTGTGCGAACCGTCACACCACTGCGGAATTTCCCTCCGTTTCTTATTGACAATACGAGTTCGCATTGCGTCCGCATGCAAAGCTAAAGTGGTCATGTTAATTCCTGACCGCGTCTACATTTGTATGTACGGTATATGTTGCACTTCTTTCGCACCGTACATAGCCAACCGTGCTAATCGGGAAGAACTGGGGAAGGACATCAAACGAAATACAAAAAGCTATTCTAAATAAATTAGTTTTCAATCTAGATTATTTAACAATGCACAGCTCCAGTGGCTTCATCATAGTGGCAGGAAGAGCGTTCCAGACGGCCACAGAAGGCACACATTTGCTGCAAATTCGGTGCCCGGTTTGTTCCGCTCTTATTTGCAGGGGCGGCCCGAGACGAGCTGCCAGCAACTGGCGCCCCAAGGCGAACCATGCAATAGGCGCCCCCAAACCCCAAGCGAAGATTTAGGCTGAGCTTTTATTTTTGGGAAACATTTTGCCCCTATTTTCCGTTTAATGTGTTTTAAGCGTGTGTTTTTAACAAAAGCATAAATATTCGTTTTGTCTGTCCAAACATTCTCAGAAATGTTGATAAATTGATTATAATTCTAGATTTGAAGCTTTCGTGACTGCAATGATTCATATTCTTAGGTTTTTTCGGTAAGGTCACGTAGGTAAAACATCAAAATTAATAAATTAATAGTGATCTTTATTTTATTTTTATTATTTTTTATGTTTTACCTACGTGACTTTACCGAAAAAACCTAAGAATATTGATTATAATTCATATTCCCTCTGTGTACGCGCACGGGAATTGAAGTAATGACGTCTTCGTTATTTTATTTGTATCTTTTATTTATATATTTTCCCCTAGCAATTCGGCGCCCCACTTAACTTGGCGCCCTGGCCTAGTTCGCCTGCATGCACGAGCTGCCCCTTCATATTTGTTAATTCGTGGTTATAGCGCGATGCAAAATACAACTGAAGGATGACGCATTTTTTTTTCACTTACACACAACCCCGCTAAAATCGGTGATCGATAAGGCCGGACGCCCTTTGCCTGCCACGAGTTCAAGGATGGATGGTGGCTACACAGGGCAGGTGTCAATTACGGGGTCCTGAGGTGGGTGGCTGGGGGGGATGTACGTGCGGGCATTGGGGAGTGACGCAACTTGCTGGTCAAAGAGCAGAGGCGAACAAAAAGCCATCGGATCGGCGCTGGCCGGGGCTGAGAGCTCCTGAGATCTGGGGCATCATCAGCTGCTGCTGCTGCTGCTACTCCGTCACCATGTCTCCGGCGCTCATCCTCGTCGCTGCCTTGCTCCTCTTGGTGCTGTTCGTGTTTGTGAGAACACGCAGGAGGTAAGACAAAGGTGCATTTTACAGTTACTGGCGGATGTGCATTCCGTGTCTGCGTGGAGACCGTACCGTAAGTCATTCGCATGCATGCAGTGTGTACTGTCATTCGCATGCGTGATTATGTACTGCGTTTTTCTTCGCGATTTCGGGGTCCCTGACCCTCTAAAATGCAGCGAGTTGGCATCGTGTTGAGCACAGGTGGTGCATCTGTCAGTCATCTCGGTCAGTCAACCCATGGCAGCTAAGAAGGCGGTACAGCAAATGTGGACTCCATCCGTTCCATCTGTATGGTGTAGGTTATTGCTCCCTCGTTTGTCACTCGTTGAGGGGCACCGCCGATTTTTCTCCGGGTCCTCCGGGGTTTTCCCCTCCACATTTTAGAAACATGCATTTAGAGCAGGGGTGGGGAACCTTTTTTCTGCCAAGGGCCATTTGCATATTTATGACATCGTTCGCGGGCCGTACAAAATTATTTAAACAAAAAAATTAGCCCGTTATATTTGATCAAACATTTAATTAACTCACCTCTAATGTGATGGCTGGAACTGCTTTTCTTTGGTGAGGCGTGTGATGTTAGCAGGGTATCGATGATGTTGCTACTCGAAACTGCCTTTCCAGGTTTGCTCCTAGATTTATTGACTTTCGAGTCCCGCCTGCGGTTGCCTTGGCAGGGCCACACCAAATGATTTTGCGGGCCTTACACAGCCCGCGGGCCGGACTTTCCCCACCCCTGATTTAAAGCATTACAAATGTTCACACGATCAGCCACTTCGTTGAGCTATCATTGGTGGCCAGGTCGCTTCTGAAAACGAGCTATATTGCTCCATGGACCTTACCTAGTTAGAAAAAAATATTTGTAAATAAACTTGCCAACCATCTCAATTTAGGGCCATGGAGATTTGGAAATTGTTGGCGCCAGTTGTTCTGGCTGCCTTCCCACTTGTCCGAGGATTCTCACGCCTCTGAATCTCTTGAAACACGTTGCGCCTTACAAATGCTGAACTTTAATTTATAGAAGAGATACTCTACATATTTTATTAATTTTGTGTAATGGTTTTTTTTTATCGCCATGTGAGCACAAATGACAATGTTGATGGCGCGATGCAATGATATGCACATTTTGCAAAAAGCGATGCCAATGAAGGGAATATTTCTTGTCCGTGTGCTCTGTGCAACAGGAAAGATGGTGAGCCGACATTGGAGAATGGGTGGATCCCTCATCTCGGGTGTGCTTTGGATTTTGGAAGGAATCCTTTGGAGTTTTTACGACTTCGGAGGAAAAAATATGGAGATATATTCACTTGCAAAATTGCAGGAGATTACTTCCACTTCATTGCAGATCCATTTTCTTATAATTCCATGACTAGAGCGGGTAGACACTTGGACTCGAAGAAGCTGCAGTATGAAACAGCTGCAAAGGTGAGTTATCACGAAATATGACCAAACATAACCATAATCTATTTTTACACATAGGCTTTCACGATCGATATTATTATCCCGTACCTCCTCCGATTAGGGGCCGTCCATAAATGACGTCACGCACCTGGGGGGGGGGGAGGGGTCAGACATTTGTGACGATGTGTGACGAGGGGGGGGGTTGAGAAATGTGACGACACATCAAAATGCGCAACTTTAAATAAATATAGACAACATGTTCTACTTAATTAAATATACTTTTTTAAGAAATGTTTTCTCCTACAACATCAAAGTGCAGCGCCACATTAAATACGCACTACAATGACAATAGTTTAAAGCGATTTGAAGCATGTTTTATTTTCAAAATGGAAATATGGTTTTAGGGGGGGGGGGCAGAGCTTTGTGACGTCATATTTGAGGGGGGGTCAGACTTTTTGTGACGCCGTGTGACGAGGGGGGGGGGGTCAAAAATCTTCCAAAATCGCGTGACGTCATTTATGGACGGCCCCTAACCCCCTATCAGTGCCCCCCTTATTACAGACCAATTCAGACCTTATTGGTCACCCCGTGCCCTTGTAAATCTCCACGTTCATCCTACAAAGTCCCATCACAAGGGAGAAACACAAACAAATTGACAAAAACTTTTGCCCCTATTGAAACGGCTGTACGCCATATGGACCTGAAAACTCAATGTCCCTGTACAAGAATACGGGGTAAACGGTATGGGTTGACAGGATATGGGTTCGTCACCAGGAGCTCGAGATCTGTTGAGTGTTTGTTTATGTTACGTATACGATGTGGCTTTCGGACCCAATATAAACATGAAAATTGTAGTACAAGTCTATAGAGCAGCACGCCAAGCACGGTGATTCGTCATGGATCTCATCGGACGCAGTGCGATCCATCAGAGCTATTACCATCGATTGCCACTGCAGGTTAAATACATTAAATACTAGCGCCATCTATTGATCGAAGTTCATATTTGTTTTGTCCATAATAGATGTTTTTGGGTTAGATCGCGTAAATGTGTCGTTAAACCCGCCACCACCCGACACGGCGAATTAGTCAGGATTGTCATGTAAACAGAACATGGCAATTTGTTACTAGTACAGCACTCCGGTTTGTTGGAGAGTAAACCCACAATGTTTACATTTCTTTGTGTTACGTATGAATTCTTAAGTCGGATATTTTTTTATTGCCTTTTTAGCGATAACGAAAATTGTTGTCTACGTCCGTTAATGTTGAGAGTTGTGAATGGATGGAAAGGGGGATTGGATGGAATGGCTGAATGAACGAAGACCGTTATACACATGCGTGGCCTCCTTCACACACGTGTGTGCGTAAAGTGTAGTTGTTTTCAACTAATACTTCATTTATATATTCCATTTCATTTTAACAAAGATGTTCAGATACAGCGAACACACTCCCCTCGAATGTCATAGGTGGCGGTATCAGTTGTTGTTCTTTCTCTGTATTTGTTGTTGTTGTTACATTTGGCGTGTGGTGTTCCTGTGTAGGTTTTTGCCTATCGAAATATGGATCCCAAGTTTGGTTTCACCGATGAAGACTTGCATCAGACATTCCATAAAACTCTCCAGGGTGACGCCCTGGATCCAGTGACTGAAAGCATGATGGAGAACCTGCGAGAAGCCATATCCAACAACGAAAACGTGAAACCGAACCTCGAGTGGAAAGAGGATAAACTGTTTTCGTTCTGTTCTAGGATAATGTTTGAAGCTGGATACCTCACTCTATTTGGAAAGGAAACACAGGCGTGCGGTGTCAACAAAACATCTACTCTCTCAAACACATTGGAGCAGTTTAAAAAGTTTGACAAAATTTTCCCTCCCTTGGTAGCCGGAGTCCCCATTCGTCTCTTGAGGAGCGGTTACAAAGCCAGAGAAATACTTACCGACATTCATCGGCAAGACAAGTTAAAACAGAGGGAAAACATGTCCGCCTTAGTTTCACTTCGAATTCTCTTGAACGACACCGTTTCCAGATATGAGGAAGTGGAGAAGGCAGGAACACATGTTGCCATGTTATGGGCGTCTCAAGCCAACTCACTGCCGGCTGCTTTCTGGAGCCTGTATTACGTCTTAAGGTCACCTCTAACATCAATTGCATTCATTTTACTGCACACATTTTTTTGTTATTGTTGCCATATACTGTGAGCGAAAATGAACAATTGCATTATTTTTGAGAACTAATTCGGTTGAGCAAGGTTGCCCCAGATCGCCGATGAAATCTGTTTGGGTCAGAATGTGAGCCGTGCGCTTTACACGGGGACGTTAAAGATCCCCTGGCATCATCCACAATCGTAGGCCATCGTCTGCCGGCGTCCGGGTCCAGATTTGACAAATTAGAAAATGACCCCGCGAGTTCATCATTTGGGATTACATACAAATGCATTCATCATCGCCCTCCCCCTACTCGCAGACTCTAATGCCCCAGGTAACTCTTGGCATATTACACTATCGTGGTCTCTTAAGTTCTCATCTTGTTAAACAAAGTGAGCTTGAACTTCGAGAATGTATAGATAAGGCGGTGCCCCTGTCAGATTACGGTAGGGGAATTATAGAATGAGTTAACGATGAACACAGATTCTCAATGCTTGCAGGCTATGATGTGTGCCTTGTCACACACGTTTCATGTTGAACAATGTACCCATTGTCAACAGCAATAGTAAGACAGAACACACGCCAACTTGTGTTTGAGTTACATCGCTCGAGCACGGACAATAGTTTGAGTTAATTAATCTCAGAATCTCCACGAAGGAAGCAAAGGTGACATGCTGAGATGCACAGAAATCTCCGGGCTCGTCGTTGATGTGATTCGAAATTGGGATACTAGGAGGCATGAGGGCCTTTGTTGTAATCTTTATAGTTGGTTAGCTCTATATTCTGAAATGTTTTAAATTATTAATTGAACCGAAGATCAGATATCTAATGTCATTGCTCTATAGTCCACCACGTTTATAAACGAGTGTATGTGAGTCAGCCATTCAAATATAATTTCCTACCTCGCTTAGCAAAGAATAAACTAACATATAATGGAGTAATTATAGCTAAAACAATGGTTGAATGTTATACAATGCTTGAATTTTATTCCTAGCCTTGGACTTTAATCTGGCAAATAATCAGTAAGAAGGTCAGGGTTCTTCCATAAGGTAACTAAATTACTTTCTTATTGCATAGCTTGGTGTTACAATGAGACAATCTGGTATGTTGTGTGTGCTTGTAATTCAGCACTGCTCGATACATTAATAATTGTACTACATTTCTGATTTTGTTAAAGGTCTCCTGAAGCTCTGAAAGCTCTAAGGAGTGAAATTCAGAAGCTGATTCAAGACACAAAGCAGTCCACCGGCCTCAACGGGAAACTTTGCTTGACTCGTGAAGAAATTGACAGTTTGCCAATCTTGAGTGAGTACGACACTTATTTCACTTTTGTAGCAAAATTATTTTAATTAATTTAGAAGTTTTTTAAAAATGTTTTTATTATTACGCTTGTTTACACTGGAAAGCCTCATTGAGTATCGTGGCTCTTTGTCCAGGAGGGTCCTGCCAATGGCTTTAATAATAATAGAGTTATGTGCGTTTCTTTGAAATGTACAGACAGCTCCATCAAAGAGGCCCTCAGACTGTCAAGCGCATCCCTCCACTTCAGGATTGCTAAGGAAGACTTTGATTTGGTCATGGACTCCGGGGAAGCGTACCACATTCGAAAGGGAGACGGTATCGCTGTGTACCCACCTCTGATCCACTTTGATCCAAATATTTATGAACAACCAGAGGTATGTATGTATACAGTACATGTGATTCACAGCGCATTCAATGGAAGGTCTTTATCACAATTCTTGCTGAATGGGGCAAACAATAAGATACGATACAATTTATATTTATATATCTCGAACTTTTAACATGCGAGCAATATGTCGATGAAGAGGGATGGAAACAAGAATGGCGTGTAAGCTATCGATATAAGAGATGGAGTAATACAACTCAACACCAGCAATAAAGATAAAGATGGAGGAACGCAGAGATAAATTACAACGAAAAGATGACAACAGCAGAAGTGACATTCAACAACAACAACAAAAAGGCTGATAATTGTTTTTTTACCCTTTTATCTGGCAACAAAACTGACACCTTTTTTTACAAGGAGTCATGTTTGCATAGACCACAATACCTGCAGTCGTAATGCAACCAAAAAACACAACTCTGATAATGTATGCACTGTCCTTGAAGTTGGTTGGTCCACACCCGAGACAGCTTTCCTTAGAGCCTAGTCTCACATGGTGTTGGACCAGATGACGCCAAAAGGTGCACAACTCAAAGACAATGCACCATCAGAGTATGAGAGCTGAGGGTAAGATACAATAGAGACGCAGAGGACGCAACAACAGATTATAGGTACAAGTGTGAGACAAGACTGAGAGACAAGTTCAAATCAGAGACATAATGAGCGTGGAGAAAACGGATAATTCAGAGAGGTGAGAGTAGACAGGGAAAACTAAAATCTGAATAGGCAACGGTGGGGAAATGTCACAATAATAACTATATAGGTGTGAGAAGACAAGAGCGACAATTGAAGGCACAATTACTGGGAGACAGGTGACATAGAAATCAAAGAACAGAAAGATGGGGGGGGGGATAAGAGATAAGTTATTTTGAAAGATAGACACCGAGGGGCTGGAGTGAGAAGAGAGAGTGAGGTGTCACCGTATCGTCGTGGAGGGAGAGACGGTGATGTGGTGGTCACAACGCTCTCTCCAGCAAGGGGAACTGGTTCCTGTTCTGTGTAGGGGAAATCATATTCCACTGGGCAGAACATTAACCCTGTGAAAACCAGACGGTTTTTTTGCACCTTTGAGGTTTTGGGATATAGTGTTCTGTGGAACACCCAGCAGATTGCTGAACAAACATTTCACCAGCATTTGACAAAAACACAACGCCATATATCCTGTGCAAGCCAGTTGTATGTCTAACCATTGCAAATAGATTGTGACCGTGTGAGCAAGTATCTGATCATGACATTTCCTTTCACCTAGGAGTTCATATTTAATCGGTTCCTTGATGAAAATGGACACGAAAAAACATCCTTCTACCTTGGAGAAAGAAAAATCAAGAACTACTGGTTACCCTTTGGCTCTGGTGTTGCGCAGTGCCCAGGTCGCTACTTTGCAGTTAATGAAGTAAAGCAGTTCATGATTGTTATGCTTACCTACTACGATTTACACCTTCTTGATCCCGAGAGCAAAGTACCACCTCCCGATAAGACACGTGCTGGTATTGGAATCATACATCCCGCATCGGAGGTCATGTTCAAATATAAACAACTACAGCCTTAAATAAATACATAATCCCTATAGAGCAATGTTATTCACTCATTATTATCAAAGGGGGTGCCACTTTTGCCGATAAAACACCATCCGTGTGAGGGCCGCCACACATTTGAAACCATTGGGGTTTGACAGCAACACGATGATGATGGGGTGTGTCAGAGGCAATGAAGAACACTGCTATAGAGTTAACACAAGTCCAGTGTATCTCAAATGCTCTATGCCACAAACATTTCTATATTTACAACAATGGTAGATAGGGAACATACAGTCCATGGGCCATATCCGTGCCCTATTAATATCACTGTAAGCATCTTAGCTGGACTAATCGGGTTCTAAAGGGGGATGGGGTATTTTGTTTAACCTAGAAACACATTTGCTTCTAATATTACCATGCTCAGTCATTCCTGTCACTACGAGGACTCTAATGCATCATCCGCACAGCTCATCTTACTTCGATGCCTGGGGTATCTCTTGTGCCAACTCCATTAGTGGTGTTCGTGAATTGTCACGCACAGTCTAAAATAACGCGGAAGATAAAAATACAACCTTGACGACCACCTGTCCTAACACCAAGTCATTCTGATGTCTCACTTTCTATCGGTACACAGGCCTGGGTCCCATCATATACACGTTTTTTTGGCAGCTGACTTATCTTACTTGGGATTCCATAGCAACCCAGAGTCATAGGCTTGCTTAAAATACAAGATCATCTCCATACTCGGGCGTCTTATCGTAATGATTTTAAATCCACACCGATTGTACATTCCATCATGCAAGCCCACACACAGACCGAGCTGCAGATGGCGCTACTGCACTGATGTCTTTAAAGATCGGCTGCAGCAAACGTGACCTGCAGCTCAAATAAACCCAGACATCCTGAATAACATTAATACTATAATTCGTGTACGTGGTGAAGATACCTATGCTTTTCCCCCTCGATTTTGTTTAATTTAAGTGGTATATGAGAACAACAGTAGTTAGCAGAGGTACATTCAAATCATTACAATTCTTGCTTGTGTTAGTTCTCTTTGAAGCCGTTTTTTTAGTTATACAGTATAGATAACCGAAATCCTTGTGCTGTAAAAATGAATTGAGCAGTGAGTATGGTGTGAAATATAACCGTTATTGCTTTTATGCAGTTGTTATAATTTGTGTCGTTAATTGGTCTCTATGTGCATTTCGATTGATAAAGTCAGTCTGGTTTAGTCCTAACACTGTGACCCAACATTTCTATTGATGCAGTTAAATAAATGACACGCACGCCTTTATCGTACCGTATAGCAATGCAAGATCGAAGAATTATTGTGTCTTGTGCCAGATGTTTCATCACCTATTTGAATGATATGCACTGTAATTTGCAGTCTTGCATACTTCCTTCTGCATAGTCACGTCGAGAAAATCCAATTTTGCATCCAGTATTTGTGTAAAATCACGGATTGAAAGGTATTTTTTGTAAACACATTTAATATATTAATTTTCTTAAAATCACAATCAGCTACGCATAAGTTTCTAGTCTAAACACTACAGTGGTCCGCAACAGAGAGAACTGGAGATGGTACGGCAGGTAGGAATGAACAATTATTAAAAAAATGTGAATAGTTTTACCCTTTCTGGCAACAAAACAGGTGTTAAGCTGTTCAAACGCCAAATAGAAACCATTTGCAATGAATGGAGTCTGCATGAACCACACGTACTTGTGGCGAACATGCGCACGGACATATAACATACGCATTGTCTTTGAAACTGTCTCACCAGTGTCAGACCAGAGAACGTCAAGAGGCGGACAAGTACACAAACAAGGCACTATCAGAGAGCATCCCTAGCTCGGGGTAAGCGTCTGCCTTTTTGCGTTCTCTGGTCTGAAACTGGTTAGACTGGGCCCCAAAGAAGGCTGCCTCTGGTGTGGGCCAATCAGTTTCAAAGACGATGCGTTTCTGGGCAAATCGCATGTTTGTTTGCATGTTCACCGCAAGTACGCGTGCTTAATGCAGACATTCCTTGCAAATGTGTTTTTTTTTTGGTGTTTGAACATCTTAGCACCTGTTTTATTTCCATGAAGGGTAAAATCTTCTTGGTTCTTTCGGTAATCACGTAGAAGGGAAATAATAAAATAATAAAAATAAAGCAATAAAATAATTCTCACGACGTTTCGGCCACAACGCAAGCAGCCGTCCTCAGGTGAAGAACAGATCTGTTGGAAAGACAGCGTCTGAAGAACAGGTCTGTCTTTCCGACAGACTGGCAAAAAGGAATTAACAAGCTTCTGGAATTGTCACATTGATTTTAAAAATAGCATGAGTTCCAAAGCGGGGGCAAACAAAAACACATTGGATATGCCCCGTGGTGTAATGAGGCAGCCGCGTGCAGTTTGAGAGGAGTCAGCCAAGAATGTAGATCACATTTTAGAAAACGGAGGTGGAGGCAACGACTGTTGATCGTAGCAGTAGAAGAGAGACCAGGAGATCACAATGTGCTTGATCTCTGCGATCGTTTTAACGAAGCATTTATCTTGAGATTGGATTGTTATGATGTTTATGGTGGAGATTGACCTCGCTTTATGCGGGTTCGGTTTGTGCAATTTTGCATATACGTGGCGAACCTCTTTCTACCGAAACTTCGCTGTGTTATGCGGGTTGAATGCACTCATATGCAGCTATGCGGTCGGAGGTGGGACGACATTGCTTGGATAAATGTTTGCATATTCGGAGTGTGTGACTTTTGAAAATGCGCTATTTTTAAATCCTTTATATTAAGTTCGCTTGCTTGCTTGCGTGCTTGCGTGCTTGCTTACGACCGTGCAAATCTTTCGGTCGTTTTTTAACCCACTTCCCGTGATCCAATCGAGCTGACATTTTCCACACAGACTCGTTGTGCTTGACAATTAATTTTCGTGAATTTTTTTTTCCAAAATTTGACAGTGTTTAGGGAATTTTTTAAAAATATTTTATTACCAATTGCTTAATGCTGGCAGACAATCATCTGACCCATAGGTGGCAGCCATCTCAAGCCAGAGGACGAGAGGACTCTAGCCGCCACGCATATAAAGGATTTAGAGTGAAAAACTTTGTTTTTACGGGTTAATTTTTTAACAAATTTTACTGTGTGGATGTATTTCCAATTTTTTGTCGCATGTGCGGTATGGGTCGTGTAATTTTATGCTGATCCTGGACTAAAGCAATGATCTCAAAATATAGTGTTTTGCGGAGTTATGTTCAGTCATGAATTCTATACATACTGTATTGCTGCACAACATATGCATCCATTCAAGTTAGTCTGACAGTGTTAATTGCGTTTCATTGGTTATTAAAATACTCATTATTCGTTTGTACAATGGTCACATTTAAAGGTAATTTCATTATACAGTACATGTATTGCCTTAAGAGTAGACAGTTTATTGAAATCATATCAAGGTGGTCTCACTACAGAACAAATTATGAATATTCTTTGAACTTTACTTCCTTGGCTTGTGTTGATGTAATTATGCATTTATCACATTCTTGCAGCGTCATAAATGTTATCATCACCCAATACAATCTAACTTGGATGTTTATATCGTGTCTCAGTGTGACGACATCTCAAGACTGCATAGAAGCAGTGGATATATTAGATTTACAGAAAATTAGTCGATCGTAGGAAGAGAGAAAAAAGATATCGAACCTGTATGTATGTTGAACTTCTTTCACACAGTACGTAGCCAACCGTGCTAATCGAAGGTGCGATATAACCTGGGCACGAAGAGAGGGACAGGAGGTCGACCAGCACGGACTTTGGTGGGGTGGGGGGCAGGAGCTGAGAGCAGAGGAGAATGAGCGACCTCCCCCCTACTGGCGGGGTTCAACAGAAGGTCCTGGGTCGGTTGTCTGCGGAGAGAGAGTGACTCGAAGAGGGCTTCGAGTACCGCACCAGTAACGCCACCTATTGCCCAGTCTCACGCAGTGACCAGACACACTCCCAGCTTGGGTCAAACTCGGACAGGTGACAAACCAACAACACCCCCCAAAAAACACCGCTGATGTTAGCCGTGGCCAGAAATCGAACTCAGGTCGCTGGGTACTCCACCCCACGAACCAACTCCCCCCACGAATCCAGCCCTCTTCACGAGACTACGTATTTTCCCCCCTTTTGGACCTTGACTTGAACAAAATAAAGGTCCCACGATAAATGCTCGACCTGCCCACATTCCATCGCGACGATATCACAACCACAGAGTCTGCTTCACCTAAACCTGACGGTGTCAGCCTGGAGGGGGTGGGTGGGTGGTTGGTTGTTTGGAACCCGCGTGTTCAATTTGCCCCGGCACGAACACCAAAATCCCATGACATTCTCCTCCCCCGTCTGCCATCAGCTTCGTTGCCAATCTCCGCCACCGTTTGCTTGTTCGCGTGACCTCTAGACTCGATATCAAGAGTTGGGCAAACGTCAAAAGCGTGGAGCCAGCGGCGACGCGACGCAGTGTTGCTGCTGGTAGTAGTGGTAGTTGGTGGTGTTTTTGTTGGTGGTGGTGGTTGTGTTGGTGGTTGTTGGCTGTTGTTTGGAAGTTCGTTCGCCGTGCTGGTTGGCTTGACCGGCAGAGTTACGCAGCGTTGTACTTGATTCGGAGCTCAAAAGAAATTGGAGGAGATAGCGAAATTTAAAAATACACCTTCAACTCAAGTTTATTTTTAAAAGTGCGGATAATACGGCTTAATTATATAGCTTTTCTCTCTTAAAAAAAAACACGAAGGCTGAGAGTATATTCGAGCCCCACGTTTTTTTTGTCTCGATTGAAAGGGATGCGGTTGTACCGGAAAAACGAGTTTTAAATACACGCCTTGTGCAACTCGCGGAGAGAAACGTTGCGGGCTTCGTCAAGAAGTCCAGGAAAGTGATGCTTAAGGAGAAGTCGCCTTTTACGATTGGCGTTTTATCGTGTAAAATATGCAATGGTTTTAACAGCGCGGTGACTGAACGCGACACAGACGACGACATTCTTTCTGTTGGAGGTGAGTGGACTTGCACACTACACGGGCATCTGAATTGAACTTCTAAAAGCCACCGGGTTTTTTTGGTTGTGTGGTTGTGTGTGTGTGGTTGAGAGTTCAGAATGGAACGTGGCGGTGAAACACACGCTTGCAACAGTGGTCTCGGCAAGTTTCACAATGAGCAAATTGTACGTTGATTTATTGTTCCTCTCCAACTGTTGGTTTCAAGTTAACAAATCGCTAGATCGAAGGCCGTTGCTGGCAACGTTTCAGGTTACCACGATGTCGCGTGTGCATTTTACTCTACTATTCATTTATCTGAATCGCTTTTTTCCCCCGAAATCTCAACAGTCCTTAGCTGGACAAAAAAATGTTCCGAGCACAGGTTAGTAGTATGTACTCTTTAATACAAAAACAAAGCTCTTCTTGGCAAATGCGTGACGGTAGTGTGATTAGTGCAGAAACTGTGTTAGTCACAGCAGTGGTGTGTGCGAGTCATTATTAAACCTGTTAACACAAGTCACGGAATGGTCTCAAGTGAAGAAGATGAGAAGTGAAAGTACCATGAAGGGAGATTGTAGGAGCACAGTATTGCAGTGTGTATCACAAGTAAACCGTGGCGCCATGGGTATTGTGCATTGCCTGGAGATTGCGGTGAGTACTTTGTAGAGAGACTTGTGCGTGTGGAATGAGAGACCTGCCACTACCTGCCTCTCTTCACACATGTAGCAGTGGAATGGACGGGCGAGGATTTACGGTATTCATATACCGTAAAATACGTTTTTAAATACTAAAGAAACTAAGGCCCACTGAGCTACATTAGCTGTTTTTTTTCAGAAGCGACCTGGCCACAAATGATTGCTCAGCGAAGAGGCTTATTGGGTGGAACTTTTAAAGCGGCCAAATAATCTAAACGCGCGATGTTGATTCTAAACGTGGAGGGGAGGACCCATAGGGAAAAAAAATCCAGAGACACCGCACACTTCCTCAAATATACAGCGGGCGGTCAGGGTCGAGGTCGAACCCACGACCTCCTGTAGACCAGGCGAGGCGGTCAACATCTCCCAGCCACGGCGGCCGACTGAATATCCCCATCGACTGCAGCAGCATTTGTTTAAGAAAGTCGCAACCTGGACCTCCAGTTTTGATTTCACCCAGTCTCATCAGTAGGGTCGTGTAAGTCTGTTCAACAAATGTTACTTACTGCGTGACCTTCAAGTTTTAGTAACGTTCAAGCAACGTACGAACTTTTGTAGTCTGTGTTTACCAGTCGTGATTACAGCTTCAGCTGACTGCATTAAAACCACCAGAGATACAACACAAGGGCATGCCAGTGGACACGATGGGAGGGGTGGTACGTTTCAAGCCACATGCCATATCAATAAAAACACACACAATTACAACAGCTGTTTATAATATAATAGTCCAGTGCCGCAACGCCCCCCGACTCCCTGGAATCTCGATCCACGCTTTCACAACCCGAGGGTTTGGGTCCCCTCGGGCATCCAGATCGTCGTTTCCTCTCCACGCCGAAATGCGTTCATGATTTTAACAACCCATTTTGCCCGATAATATTGGTTACAGCACTACAAACGGGATATGCAACGAGTGCCATATGAATATGCCTGCAAAGGCAATTGGTGGCTGTGCACGTTTGTAATCTCGCATCGTGGAGGCGACGAGGGTTTATGGATCACACACAGATGTTCCTGTGGGCGTCGAGGAAGTTGCCATAAGCTTGGCTCGCCAAGGGAAGGCAGTACAACAGCTTGGCTAATACGCCATCAGCTGTTCATTATATCCGTGCGGGGATAGCGTGTTGCACCCTCGCGCAATGCGTGGGTTGTACCCTCCCGCGTGAATAACGAACACAACTCCGAATCGGTGGGCAGAAAACATCGTGAAATAAAAACCCTTTCCCTAAAAAGAGTCTTACGACTCGGTGTGACTTTCCTCGCATAAATGAGTAAATAGTTATGATTTACACGTCATATATTAACCCGTATCTTCACCGCACTTTTCCCACCACGGCAGCATCGGTGCCCGTAGCCGGATTCTCAGCGGGTCGGACTGAGCTGGTGAGTGCCGGGCACAACAGCCCCACTGCGTCTCTCTCTCTCTCTCGTGTGGTCTCAACTTCTTGTCTTAAATTCACTCTGTTGTCCTTCTGTGGACGAACACAATAGGGACATCTGTGGGGGAAAGTGCTTCACGGCTCATCGGATTATTCCAGTATAAATACATATTCTGAAAACATATCCTGGCACACCGGCATGTTGTCAATACTTTATCTGCGAACACCGGAACACGTGCAGTGATTGTTGTTGTTGTCTGTGATGTGGAGCTGTCAACTCATGCGGGTTACCCCGCATTCTTGTGCAGGGGAATTGAGTTGTCACGCTCATACGGCGTACAAACACAATGTTGCGTCTATTTGTTTGTGTTGCTCCCTTGTGATGATCACGGGACTTTGTAGGATGAACGTCGAAATTTAAAAGGGGCACGGGGTGAGCAATTAGGTCTGAATTGATCTGTAATAAGGCAGCCACTGATAAGGTAGGATGGTGATATATTATTTGTCTCCTTTAATCCACCCCGTTTTGGGGGGGGGGAGGGTATTAAAACGTTTTATTTGAATACAATGAGCTCGTGATTTGCATACACTTGGCATGCATTAGCATACTCTGCATTAGCATCACCAAAAATAGACGAACCGGTCGCGCGGAAGGAGTTTGATTCGCGTTCTTGTCACTCATTTTCGCTACGCGTCCACCCACGAACCTCGATCCCTGTGACCACCGCGACAAACAACAACCACAGGTACCATCAGGTTCCAAGTCTCACGGCGCCAACTTCACGGCGTGTTTATACGCAACATTTAAACTCGAATTGCGCATCTGTGTGTGTGTGGGGGGGATGTGCATGGTCCGTGGGGAAGAACGACGCCGTGCTTGCATGTCATCATCATCATCATCTGGCGCCTGGGGTCATTTGCGGTCGCGATGGATTAGTCCGTGATGGAGCGCGCAATGAGTGTTGCACGTACGACGCCCTGCGTTGACGACGGGATGATGATGATGCTGCTGCTGCTGCTTTTGTTGTTGTTGTTACATGTCGGGTAGAAGTTGTCTTGTGATCGACATGTTAAACGTTGTTGTGAAACAACAACAGCAGCAGCAGCAGTATTAGTCGCTCGCCTGCTGGAGACTAATGTCGATTGATTTTGGCTGTTTGCGAACCGTTTTCAGTTGGGCGGCCGAAAAAGTTTTGTTTTGGTGTTTATCTTTGACGACCGTGCACCGCTTGTGAAGGTATTTGATTCTTTATCAGTACTTAATTGTTATTATATGTGTCGTTGTACTGTAATAGTGTCAGTATTAGTGTAAGTCATTAAAAAAAGGCCGGTTGTGAAGACTGTAAGGTCACTTCCACTGTAGTGACCCACAAGTTGTTAAAATTACTGGTTGCCGAGGTAATTATTTTGTTTTCTTAAACTTATACTGTAGTCTTAGTATTATTAGTGTGCTTCTGTATTGCATTTACAAGTGCTGTACAGTGTCTGCCCTTTGTGGAGAATGTAATTTTCTAATTTGCCAACAGTTCAATTCTGTCAGCAAACCACTGTTGACTTTACAAAATGGGACATTTGCCAGTATCAACGTATGAAAAAATAACATGTTTTATCAATCTTGATTTGAAGCTTTCGTGACTGCAGGGATCCATACTCTATGGTTCTTTCGGTAAATTCACGTAGGTAGAAAATTCATAGATCATGACGTGGAACAAACACAGCAGTTTGTTTCACCTGATGACGGTTACTTGTGTTGCGATCGAAACGTCGTGATCTATTAATGTTGTACCTACGTGACTTTAACGAAAGAAACAATCAGTATGAATAGGTTTTATCCTTTCTAGCCATGATAAAACAGCTGTTAAGATGTTCAAACACCAAATAGATAACTTTTTTTGCAAGCAATCAAGTTCGCATGTTCTCAAACACCAGACATAAACTTTTTTGCAAGCAATGATAACAATTATAAACCGGCCTTCTTTAGGCTGTCTCTGATGTACGTTAGGCTGTACTCTGTAGGCTGTCTCTGGTGTTTACTTGAGATTGTGCACCGAATTACAGGCAAGAACTCAATTCACCCACCACCCTATTGCAACACGATGTTGCCCCCACGCCAAACCCCATCTCGACCGTTGCTGTGGGTGTTTCAGTTATTCAAAGACGACAATAACAACAACAACTTGTGTTTACTTTAATTCAACAATGTTGAACATGTAGTTGCGGGCCTTAATTGTGTTGGGGGTAAAAGAGGTTTCGTACAGTGTCATGTTTTTGAAGGTACCAACAGCACAGACTATATATTACACATCTCCTGTGCACATTCACATCCAAAATTTGCAAGCATATGTTAGAATCCTTGGTATTCTGCCCGTGACGACTTTACTGCCCCACGTTGTAAGTGATTGGAGTGCCCCTGAACTGATGTCCAATTGACTCTTTGCCGTGGTCTAAACTTTCAGAATTGTAAGTTACCCGATGGGTTTTTTTTTCTGCGGAAAATTGTACATTCTGGATGTTTAACTTTCCACATTGTTTACATTTCAACAACTACATAATTCACTCTCACCGAGCACGTTTATACCGACAACAGCTTAGTTGTGCCTATCTTGCATGTCGCAACACGCAAACCACCTTCCTTGAAGCAGAGGTGGGACAAAGTCATTGTTATGCAAGTCCAAGTCGAGTCGCAAGTCATCAAATTCATGACTCGAGTCTGACTCGAGTCCAAGTCACATGACTCGAGTCCACACCTCTGCCTTGAAGTATTACACACTGTGGGTTCATCGTGCAACCCTCTATGGCGTTTCTTTGTCAAATGTCCCACAACTATTCTTTGAACGGCTTTTAATCTACGCGCGCCCCTCGACCCTTTCATATGGCGTGACGTTTGTTGCTGCGTTTGATTACTCGTATACGTGTGATTTTCCGACAATATATTTAATACGCTTATATCCTCAATTCTCGACAACGTATTAAAGAATTTATTTCATGTAACCGCAATAATCGACAACGTGAAATCATCAGATGAAGGGTTATAAAGATGCTGCGTTTCAATGTTTTATATTTTCTACTGCTTGTGCCGACTGAATCTACAATGATACACCATGCATCTATTCAATATATGTTCAGTTCGGGTTTGAAAGTGTGAGTGATTAGATTGTTCGGGTCTGCCTGACACAGACGACGTGAAGCTAAATATCACATGCCATTCGTGGCTGTGTTTGATTAGCCATAATATTTGATATGTTGCCAAAATATTTGACAAACGTATTCCATATCCTCAGTTGTTGACAACATATTACGTTATTTAATATTTTTTTCTGATCAATAATGAGCTACTAAATAAGTTTATAAACGATATTGTTTAAAATAAAAGTATATAAAGAATCAAATGGTGACAATCACCATGCCATAATGTGGAATGTTGAATCCATCTATATATTTCCATGATTTCCACTTTGTTTACAACACAAAATACGTAGTTGGCTACTTTTTAACATGGAGTTTGAAGGTGATGAAAGTTTTTCTGCACTGTTAACACAATAATCCCAATCTGCCATCAGTGTAATCTGAGGTTTTTGAATTGACGGAGCGTTACTGGTGCTATCCTGCCCGCGGGGACCAACTGGTCTGGATGGTTTTGTCCAAATGCACCCAGTATTGTCCAGTGATAGCAATGATGCATGTATTATTTTTACCTGAAGAGAGACATGCCTGTGCACTGACCGCATAGAGTACACGTGTACACCAAGGTCATGACTAAGCCTTTGCTTGAAGTGTAATCTTGGCAGGTAAGTCTCATGCACACAGAGGCAGTGACAATATTGTAACTTATTACTCAGGGAGAATATTCACTTTTACATTGATGTTACTGAAGAAAAGTGATTACAAATAAATATCCATTAAACGTAAGGATTAATACACCATTGTATGTGTTTTGATCAATGTTGCCTATCGTTCCAAAATGCCAAGTGACCAGCAACAAACGGCATTATTGATAGTATAAAGAGATAAGAGTTGACAAATTATATGAGCTTGGCTAGAAGTGCACAATCCCCGACACTATCAAATGCGTTCGGAATGCCAAGGCCTGTGACCACAGGCTGTGATCATAAGCGCCAAAACGTACGAGGCTTGAGCTGCGAGTAGAGATATCCATGAGGTAACCTGTATAACGAGCTTGACGGAATCCATACCAGTGATCACTCGGACGATAGTGACTCCACGTGGTGGAGGAGCTGATTATTAATGATGGATTCCATCACTTCCCATAGTAATGGGGTGAAGGTGATGGGGCGATAATTACTACTGCAAGATGGGTCGCTCTTTTGAGACTGGCAGGACTCAAGGTGATGGTCCACGTTCTTGGTACCATGTGGGTGCTGATTGACAGCTTGAAGAGCAAGTTGTGGAGCCACGCGTGTTGAGCGCAGTGCCCGGTGTGCCATGAGGACCACAGGCCCCAGACCTATTAGGTTTGGAGAGTACTCGACGTACATCATTCATTGTGAAAGCCTCGTTGTTTCATACGATTCGTATAAGGAATCACTAAATGCGGCATTTATTTTAGTCGTAGATTCAAATTAGATGCAAAATAGGAGCCAAAGAGATTGGCCTTGTCTTTTGTGTCAAGACTTACAGACTCCGATTCATCACTTGGTGATGGGAAATGAAGTTTTGCAGAGATTGTTTGAAGTAGCTTTTGGAAAGCAACCGGAATAGACAAGAACCAACTGAACAGGATGCAAGTTTTTTGTATTTTCCTTGTAGCTTTGTATGTCACAAAGAGGTGAAGGAAACGCGGAGAGAAGTTAGTGTTTTCTAACCTCGTAAGTTATTCACGTGAAATGTTGCATTGCGTGTTAAAATAACTGACACCTGTTTATCCTTGTTTTTTTTTTGTGCAGTTTGAAAATGTCGAGCGTGGGGACCCTGGTGGCTGGCAGCACGGTCCTGTGGTTGTTCATCTATTTGGTGCTGTGTCGAATATTTTCAACGCGAAGTACCGAGTGGAACTGTCGACTGATCACCCTCCTACATGGAAGCATAATAGCCATGCTCTCGGGATATGTGAGCTTCATAGCGGGGCCTTCGCCATTCACACATCCAGGTACACGGTGTCAGTTGGTGTTTGCAAGAATAATGTTGGTCTACTGCACAGTTCGTCTAATTCAGATTTTTCAAAATACTGTGACCCCCTTTTTCCCAAGTATGTTCCAATTGTGCTATTGGCATCATGTCACGAGATAGACACCCATTCGCATCCCAGCAGCTAGCAGTGAATCAGTTTGTGTCAGAGAACAGCCTCGGAATAGCGACTTCTGAAGTTACTTTAAGAGCCTATTTTATGCACAGTATGGGCACACCTTTAATGTGCCCTGCAATAAGTATTTGTTGCGTGTCAATCAACGTGAAATGTTTAAGTTACACAGCTTGAACTTAGCCAAATTAAAGATCTCAACGTTGCTGCCTCAACGTTCTGACCTTTGAAACGGTGACCTCGGTAGATCGAATTCTATAATCACACACACTGTAGTTAAAATGTTTGACTTGCATATCATGCTCTTTAAAGATATTGTTTGAAAAGACACATTGTCTTTTAGGTTTTATATACTGTACTACATTTACATTTTTTTACATTTTTAGACAAGTATTAACTCTTAACATTTTATAGGCAAGACTTTCATCAATACTTTGATACAAATAAAAACATAGTATATGCAAGATGGATGGTGGCCAAAAGAAAGAAGTAATCTGATTTTTCACTTAAGAATGTTTCACTTATGGTGGTACCCTCTTATTCAACAACTGATACCACTGGAGATAGGTGAGCAGGTCGGTCAGCTCCTTTCGCTCCTGGTTAAAGTATGTACAACATGAATACCTTATCAGTGTTATGGCACTAGCCCATCCATGATCAACAGTAACCCTGCTAAACAAGCCTTTCCAGGAGGGTTCTGTTAAAAAAATATATTTTTCCAGTTATCTGCTTCCTTATTTCATGAAAATGGATTGTAAATGATACGTAACTTCCTCCACCTACTGCCCCATCATCAACCACATAATTTTCACTTCTCAACTCTCATCATCTTCACTTGAACCATTCTGTGACTGTGTTCACACGTTTATTTCTGCTTCCTCTAAGCTCACAGACGTTGTATTGAGCCATCTTTTACCTATCCCGGCCATCATACCCATTCCAACAATTCTACTCCACTGGCCGAACGCAACCTCCCCTAAAAAAACATGAATTCCCCCTTGCTGAGAAAAAACTCTGTGCTTGAAACTTTGCCCTGGGCTGGGCACGAGGTACGAAGTCCGGCAACCCATAACTTTGTAATCGGCAGGGTAAGGGGGTTGAGGGCAAGGAGACAGCTATCTGTGTCTCTCTGCCCCTTTCTCTACGTGCCTCTGTGTCTGTCTCCATGTCTCTGTCTCTGAGTGCCTCAATATGTGTGCTTGTCTCCAAGCCCATGTCTGAATCTCTCGTTTCTCTCTGTGCCTCCAATGTCTCTTTATTTCTCTGCTTTTCTGTGCCACCCATCTTGTACTCTCTCTCACTCTCAGCGTCTCACATTTTTTTTGTCTCGCTCGGGGTCTCTCTGCCACCGTCACTCTGTGTCTTCGGCCCCTTTTCTCTATGTACGTATTTATCTGACTTTCCTTGTGTCTGCGTCTTCATGTCTCTGCCTTGCATGTGGGGTCATGCCCAGATTCGTCTCTAATCCCAGGGGCTGCACACACCGTTCTTGCATTAGCTCTGTTATTAACCCTCCTTAACCTTTAAAACATATCCCTGTCTACATTTATATGCGTGATGGAGTCCATTTATAGGTGTAGGGGAATCCTTTCTCTTTCTAGAGTTCCCTTTCCTAAATGACACTCGTTATAGTATTGTAGTAAGATTCAAATGAATGCCTAAAATTCCTGTTTCACTCGGTACAAAATGATCATTCGTTTTTCCAGACCCTGGAGGGAGGCTGTAGAGGATGGGCAGGAGTGTGAGAGAAACAAGATTAGGGTGAGGGGATGTGTTCACGCACTTGCTTTCCCCATAGTCGTGTTTAGTCTGAAGGCTCCCGTGTGGATGTTGCTGCGTGTGGTGGCTCACTGCAAAGCAATCAAGCACTCTGGCGGCAGGGTTAGTGAGTCGCAGCAGGGGCTGCAGTTTCCCGGCAAGTTATCTGGAATTTCAGTGTTCTCCCATATGTGTGGATGTTATTCATGCACTCCAGCTTTCACTCACGCACACGTGCAAAAAACATAAAATTGCTGTGTTGTTATGATTATTGTAGAAACGTCTCGGCAATTTTTATGTTGAGCTTGTTATTCGCGTAACTAGGTAAACCCCTCAATAGATTAATGTTTGTTTCCTTCACTTGTGATTTTAATAGAGCCGAAATTCAATCCATAGTTAAAATATATATTATGATTGAAACTTCAAGAATGTATAAATAATGTATTTAAATTAAAATATTGGTGATAATACATTTTCAGGAATACATTTTGCGTTTAACCCTCCATATTGTACTGACGGTAATATTCTATGGGGAAGAGTGGTGTTGCTGTTCTTAGCCTTTTGCACCATGAAGCCGGAAACATGGTTCGATTCCTGGCCACACGTAACATCAGTGATGACTGTTGAACCGGTCTTGACTTCTATACCCCTTCACCAATCCGACTGACCAGTGTGGTGAAGTATGTCTCCCATAGAGGCCTTCATCAAGCAGCGGATATGACAGTGCTGTGAACTTTTTTTGTATCTTTACAGGTGGACCTAATACAGAGCTACAAGTCTCTACGTTGTCTCTGTGCCTCGGGTATTTTCTCTTTGACATCGTCTGGTGCTTATTATATAGCATTCAGAGTCGTGTCATCATTGCTCACCACATAATAAGCATTTGCGGACTGACAATATCCCTCGCTCTGGGAGTGTGCGCAACTGAGACAAATATAGTTGTCTTCGTGACCGAGATCACCAACCCTATCCTGCAGTTGCGCTGGTTTCTACGGCAAGAAGGAAGGTACGTTCGTGATAAGGTATCATATCCACAGGAAGTTCACCTCGTTATCACGAGGTGGGACTACTATATTACGAGACATCTCCTTTACCAGTGGCACAATATAGTAATAGGTTTTTACCCTTTCAACTGGTACAGTTTTTGTACCAGTTGAAAGGGTAAAAACCTATTGCTATGAGGTGGGGCTACTGAAACAGGCTTGATAAAGAGAGTCACTAACCTCATTGTAGGTGCGGCAATCTTGAGCCGCAGGCCACTTCAGCCAACTGCAAATTGTTTGGTTTGCATCCTTGAGAAATGTGTGTAAAAAGAATGTAATCCAGAGCCTGACCAACTAGCACAGAGTCGGCAGCCTACGCCTCCAGAGCCGCATGCGACTCTTTCAGGCCTGCTTCGTGACGCTACTTATTAGGCACCAACGTCTCGCATTCACATGCTTAGCAGTTATTTAAATATTGAGTTTTTTTCGTACTTAATTAAAAACAAATACTGTTCTTGTTATTTTGGTTGTCGACCCCTGAACTAGCATAATGTGATACAAAAACAAACGCACGCACAGTCTGGTAGAGGCTACATCGGGGGTCCCCCCCTTGTCTTTGTACAGGTACGACGGAGCGACCATTGGCGTCCTCCTGGACATGGTGTTTGTGCTGTTGTTTATCTGCATGCGCATCGGACTGGGCACCATGCTGCTTTTCAGCATAATTCCTTCTCGACGCTCTTTGCTGCTCGTTAAGATCGGCGGAGTGGGCATCTACGTAATCTCTTGGCTTTTCCTGATTGATATTTTGAAGTTTGTCTTCAGAAAATACATCAAAAAGCAAACCTTGACGGAATGATAGTGATGTCTCTAGAAAGCAGCGTGGCCTTTTTGTATTTTGGTGAAGGTTATTAAATGCATCTTGGATATTTTTTTACTGTATATTATTTGAAAGGTAAAAGTGTTTGCATTTTTTTTTTTAAATCATTGTCTGAAATTCACAAATATGGATGAAATGTTGCTGCCTGCGTGTAACGTTTGCAATATGTATTGCTACTACCGCCGTTTGCACCATAAACTTGTGTAACCAGCGTTTCCGAATGTTGTGTTAAGAGCATATATACAGGGGCCCAAAAGGTAGTCTACCAAGCTATACACATTACATATTACTCTTTACATGTTTACTGCTGTTTGGTCAAAAATGTTCACGCAAAAGTCATGAACATCAACCGCATTCTCCAATGTCGAAACACAAGTTCCTTGTATCAATAGCTGCAGTAAAACCTCTCGAAACCAGACTTAATTGGGGGACAATCTTTCCGATTTGGGGGAAATTTTCCGGCACGTAAAATAAAAGGGGAAAAAATGGTGCGCGTGCATTTTAACTTCACTCGCATTTAACCACAACTCGTAATTTAATGAACGGCTAGTAACCATTCACTACATATTTACGCTTGAATAACAAGAATACACTACCTTACTATTTAAATCGAGTCGCTTACCATCACCACGAAGCAGACGTGGATGGACAAGGTGCAGTGGTAGATGTGGAAGGTGACAGAGTTAATTGTGACAGACGTTTGATTTGAAGCATTTATTTCGTTCATTTTTAAGATAAATGTTTAATGAATGTGTGGAGCGGGGGGGGGGGATAGGGGAGAGAGAAGAACACAAGTTCGCCTAATTCCGTACAACGGATGAGTCCAGCACGTGCCACACGCACATGCCGTCTCCTGTCGCACGCGGCTTGATGAGTGCTCCAGTTTTTTTGTTATTTATATATTTATCATTATTTATTTACTTCAGGTAGCCTCGACTTAACGATGGTGTCGTTTCTGCAACAATGCGGGCACAATTTTGACGCATTCCCCAGACAGTCACATCTGGCACTTTGAGCTCCTGATAAATATGGTGGGGATTTGGATCACACCAATAACATACCAAGAATTACCTTACAAAGTGTCCATAAAATGCCGTAACAAGTTACACTTTATCTTGGTAAACTAGTTCTTGGGCTACTCTGTATTTTAAACCGTTTCGATGGCATTGGAAAGCGTGTTGATGGAGAGGCTAGAGTTGGGCTTGACTGTAAACAAATTCAAAGTACTTCATTACAATGAGTAGTGCTCCGGCCTGCACGACTCCAACCCTGGAGCGACTCCGGTCGCCTGGCTCCAGCTCTCGTCTGGCTCCAGCTTTGGCCTGCATCAAGCTCTGGCCTGACTGCAGCTCTGGCCTAGCTCCAGCCTAGCTCCAGCTCTGGTAGCTTGGTTCCAGCTCTGGCCTGGATCCAGCTTTGGCCTGACAGCAGCTCCGGGTTGGCTCCAGCTACAGCCTGGATCCAGCTCCAGGTTGGTACCAGCTTGGATCCAGCTTTGGCCTGACTCCAGCTCTGGTCTGACTCTAGTTCTGGCAGCTTGGCTCCAGCTCCAGGCTGGCTCCAGAGCTAAAGGAGACCCCCAGCTGTAGCTGCCCCCGCTCCAGCAGCCCCTCTCCTCCAGCGCCAGAACAGCTCTGCGCTACTGCTGCAGTTCCAGACACTTTTACCGGACCCCAGATACGAAGCCACAAAAAACCCAATAAACAGTCGTATGTGTTTTTCTTTCTTGACAGGAAACAGCATCATCATGTTTTTTTTATTACAAAATATAGTCCAATCAGGTGAATGCGTGTTTTAAATTAAAAAGCATATAACATCTGGTTTTAAAATTACAACCAAGATTGTATGGGTGCAATGATTGATATATTGATTACTATTAATTCCTGGTGCTGCAAATACATGCATTGAATCGCATATTTAATAAATGATTATTTTCATGTACAGTATACACATGAAATGCTCCTGTCACTATTCAGCGAACACGCAAAACAGTCGTACAAACAAGACGAGCAAAATGTGTGCCATATCACTGTTCTCTGCGTACGCTGAAATCGCACGATTTTTTTGCCGTGGCATGAAAGCGGTGTTCTGAAACTTCACAGCATTCTCTGTGACGTCGGTGTGCTCCGTTCTGACGTCGCAGTGTTGAGCGTGCCGCGTGTTCTGTGCTCTGTGATGATCGCAGCATGCTCTGATCTCACAGCAATCGCAGCCTCTGCTCTTTGACGTCACAGCTCGCTGTGCTCATTTTACGTCACAACGCGTGCGGTGACGTCACAGGCTTCTCTGCTGCGACACCAAAGCATGCTCTCTTGTACTCTTTGGTTTTTTCGGTAAAGTCACGTAGGTAAAAAATAAAATAAATGAAAACAACTAAATTAAATTATGACGTTTCGGGCACAACACAAGCTTGAGCGGTTGTGCTTTCGCTACGTTGTCCCCAGCTGAAGAAGGACGCTTGTGTTGCGCCCGAAACGTCGTGATTTAATTTAGTTTTCATTTATTTTCTTTTTTACCTACATGACTTTACCGAAAAAACATGCGCTCTTATCTTTGACATCGGCACGCTCTGTTAATTGTGGCATCTGTGGTACCCCAACCAGCCCAGCGTGGTGAAGTACGGTCAAAACACCTCTCGTGACCCACGTGGCATGGGAGAGGCCTTCATCCGACAGTGGATTGACAGAGAGGCTCTGCCACAGCCAGTTACCCATCGGTGCTCGTTTTTTACGATGTAGTCCCTGGAGTATGTACACGATGTCACGTCACCTTGCGACTGACCCCCGCGTTACTCCGCCGTTCCTCTCTTGTCTGGAGTGTGTCCATTCACCTCCGTGGCCATCCAACAAATTGTGGCAATTCAAGTTGAAAGTGCTATGGATTAATATATATTTTTAAATATCGTGTTGAATGTAATTTTCATACAAAGTTGTCACCATCTTGCACGGTCCTGCGACTTGACATTGGTGAATGTAGCGGCCTTTATTTACATAGAGCATATACAAATAGAACAAAAAAAACCTTTATTGATGACTGACCGGGATCAAAATGATGACACGTCAGATGGGAGTGGGTGCGAGTACTTTTTGAAAACTGAACTTGATCAATTAAAATAAACGTAACAATTTGCCCAAAAAATACTGTTTTAATCAGTTTGTAATAACTGCTATGCCATGTATTAGAAATGAACGTTAACAAAGAAAATGGAACAACACTAAAAAGAGTGATAGAAGTATACAGAAACGCGTGCTGGGAATTACGCAGAGACAGAAGAGCACGTGGAGTAGAAAAAATACACGGTGACATTGATTTAAGAAACGTAATTGGGCTTGGGCAAAAAGAGATATGTCGTTAACAGGAACGGTGGCTGCTGGTGGAGAATCAACACCGAGTTGCAGTCACAGGAGGAAACGTACGCGAGAGGAGATGTCGCGATGAAATCAGTTTGCGTGTAGGTGCATTGTTACTAATGTATGTTAAACTTCTTTTGCACCGTACGTAAGCCGATCATCCCAATCGGAGGTGCAGGGGACGGACAACAAAGAAAATACAAAGTAGTTTGAGGCATTCGTCCAGCAGTGGATTGATCATGCTGATGAAGACGATCAAAATAGCTTAACAATAAAAAATAAGTTCCAGCCCTCTTGTGTCTTTGTTGGGTAGCACGTGGTAATCGATGAGCCCTGTTCAGTTTGAATTTTCCCACGTGCCAATCCTGTCCAAGCATTGCGAAAATTGCATTTGGTTTGATTATCGATTCTGAACGGAGCGACATTGGCTAAGTAATGGGTGCAATGACAAATGTAAGTTGGCAAAAAAGTCCGAACCCGATTATCAATATATCGATAATAGTTAAACAATACTCATATGGTGAGCTCGAAGAATCGTTTTTGATGAATGAGTGCAACGTAATCACAGTGGTTTCAGGAAAACCCTGGATTGTCCTCTTTCGGCGACATAAACACATTTTTTTGCTTGTTTGTTGAATGGGAATGTTTCTTGCCACTCCAATTTGCAATTGTTTCATACACAAGGGTGTTAAAAATACAACATGTATTTTAAAACGCAAAACGATACAGTGAATGGTTTACATTCATAATGTGTGTAGTGCGAAAGTTTTACAGTTTGAAGTCGATTTTAAACGTGAACAATCGGCTACATTCGCAGCCTCACGTTTGTGTGCACAAAACATTCCAGTCGTTTTCGCATGCAAATGCAAAATATAACATTGGAGAATAAAGGGAGCCATCCCAGGCTTTTAATTTGCCACATTGGTGGGATACCTGTGCTCTGGTAACACTTGGGCCTCACAGCAAGAAAGTCATCTGCTCGATTCCCAGCTCGGGCAAATAAAGTATTTTTTATTTTTTATTAAACACGTGGCGCTTTTCTGGCACAAATCTGCCAGTCAAAGCTCCATCACACTCAGTACTGTACTCGTCAGCATGAGGATAGAACATTCCAGTACAATGCGAAAAATGTACTATCCACAGCTTAAAATATTTCAAAAACGCATGTTGTAGCTGCTGTGTGGAGTTTGTTCTGGATGGGTCTCCTCTGATAAAAACAAACCGATACAACGGATACAGTATTGGCCAAACATTCCATTGATGAAAAATGATTTGTCACTCAATTGACATTGCATTGAAGAACATCACCTCATGAGTGTCGGTGAGGCTTTTCTGAGGAAACAAGTGAAATAATAAATAATACGTGCTGTTATTTAGTGCTCTGACCTCTGTGAAAATAAAAGTGAAAATTATACGAGCAGCCTTTTACGGAGTAAATATTTAATTCACATTGCATTTTTCTGAGAAACAATTTATTATTCAGTATGTTCAATGTCAAAGGAATGGTATATTATTGTGCGGTACATTTATGTCCTCAAACTTGTGATTTTAAATAAAAACAAATTGCGGTGTTTAAAATTGTCTCCGTTATTGCTATAGTTTTGTGGATTTGGTTTTGTATGAACGTTCACGTGATACTTCAACTGTGCAGTAAGACATACTGTAGTCATTGTTGTGTCATCACCCATTGTCTACCCAACTGCCGGATGAAGGCAGTCCATACCATCCCTCGTGGTCCTGCTAATTAATATCCGTCCTGTGCATCCATCTTCACGGCGGTGGTCTTCTCGGCCGCATTCCGTTCACGTGACATCTTAACGCGTTAAAGACATGCGTATTCTTTACGCTCACTTCAAACTTAATTTGTTTCATAAAAAAATAAACAAAAATACTGAAATAGGTTACACACATACTGTTCACACCTGGGATATTTCTTAAAAGTCAATGAGAGTGACTTTCATTCTGACATTTTCATTATAGACAAACTGGCACCACCAGAGGAATGTGGAATATCTCCCACTGGTTCAGGGCCAGCATTGGAGATAAGTGCAATGCCAAAGATCGTTTGAGCAATTGAGATACAGTAGCTGGTCTTTGGAATGGTTGATGGCCACAGTAATGATAATTATACAGAACAGTATTTCATTCCATAATGTTTAGCTCCATATTATACGGATTATATAGTGCATGGAGTATAGCAGTTTTTTTAAATATTTCATATTAAAAAAGACATGTATATTAATATAAAAAACAGTTGCATTTCATCACACCTGCCATATTCTTCAGAAATGTGTGCAATATATGTTGTTCTATATACACACAGGTATTTTTTTCTAAAAACGTCTCGTAAAGCACCTCTGTGCATTAGCAAGAACAACAAACTCTGACCCAGAAAATCAGCGCTGAATTTAATTGTATCCTGCCACTTACCTACCTCAGTTGTTGAGGTTGTACCACAAATACATCTCATTTCTAATGGGCAAACGTTTTCTCTAATGGATGCCGCGGTGGCGAGATGATAACTACCTCGCCGGGTATACATGAGGTTGTGGGTTCGATCGCGACTCGGATGCCAGTATATTTGGAGTTTGCATGGTCTCCCCGTGATCGCGTGGATTTTTCTACGGGTCCTCCGGTTTTTCCCTTCACATTTTGAATCAACATGTGTTTAGAGTATTTGGATGCTACACATTTCTACACGATGAGCCACTTCGTTGAGCTATCATATGTGATAACCAGGTCGTTTCCGAAAAATAGCTATATAGCTCAGTGGGCCGTACCTGGTAAAATAAAAACAGGGTTTAATTTATTTATAGGTTTTATTTGGCCATGAATGTGTTCACATTTTCCCCACCCGTAAACTTTTAAAGTTTGTTTTCTAATGTCCCCAACAAATCCTTGATAGGATTTGTTCTCTGTCATTTTATTTCACCAGGTGACAACGCAGAAGCGACTAGCATCGTCTCATTCGCAGGAGTGAGCTTGGCACACACGCAGTGATCATACGTGAGCGGTTGCATCATTGAATATACCGTGGCATTAAATGCACCTAAAACCCCAAAGGAGACTGCTCTATAATATGCCACCCAGTTTGACCGCAGCTCATTAACAATCTTCATGATTATACATCCACGCTTGGTGGTCACACAGGGCGGAGCTTCGAGCCCACAAGCCCTGGCCACTGGGCACGGCCAAAATCTCGCGAAGCAATAAGAGCTCACTCTTAGTCGTAACATTGTGTCGGATGCCGCGTAGCCGAATAAATATGGGTTTTTTAAATGTTTTACTATTAGCGCACGTCTTGGTATACTTCTGCTCTGGACAGCCACCTCTGGTGAGTGATTTTTCTATAATGACTTTAATATTTTATTGCGTTTATAGAACTATCATTTATTGCATTCAGATATCGCTTGGTACAAATGTGTTAACATACATTCGAGTACAATTTTATGTTGAACGTATAGCTTAATGAGCTAAGTTTTAGTCTTCATTCGATGTCATTTTCAAATTTGGCTTTATTCATTCATATTTCCCTATCAATACACTTTAGACAATTCTGAGCATTTTACGGTCAATGGTAAAAAAAATAACCTCTACTTTCTTGTAAATGGAAGAATTGTACTTGTTACGCTTAAAATGTTTTATTGAGTGAGAAAAAGAGGCGTGCAAAGGTTCACATTTGCGTTTGCTTATAAAGGTAACTTTATTGTACCGTGTGATTATAACCGAAAAATTAGTTGTAGAAAATGGGCATTTCGACCCCTGCCACACAAGAGGACACTGCCTGGCTTTCACGAGCTCTGCGGGCAGGTGGGGAGAGTGGGTGGAGGGGACTAAACCAATATTTGACTTCTTCTTTGACTTGCAGGCACGGACGCCAAGCCCAGGCCAGGGTCCTGTGGGCACCCGGGGGCCTTCAGGGTCCCCGGGATCTCCTGGCCGTGATGGAAACGATGTAAGTTGTTGCTTTTCGATGAGTTATTCGTGGCTTTACCTCGGTGAATGTCGCCCAAACGTATCGTTAAGCCACAGATATGTGCCTCTTGCTTGGAAATGCTGTGATGGTATGAATGAGTTTTTGTGGAAAGGTTCATTGAAGAGTAGTTGCTGGAGTTCACTCAGCGAGTTCTCCGTGTAATTTTCACTTAAGTTGATATTAAATAGGATATTCATTAAATATGCTTCACTGAAACAGCAACTGGATACTTCTTAAATATATATGTTGAAATATCTCATTCTGTTTATTAAATGTATTTATTGTGCTGTAGCCGAGCCTACATTTTCGGCATAGAGTGACATTTGTACGTCACGAGTCCATGAAATATAGTAGTGATGTATATATATTTTTGCTACACAATCTGACTCTTAAGTGTACATCTGTGACTGAGTTTGTAGACCAATCCGTTAAGTTAATAATGCTGTTTCATTTACGATTGCAGAGAAATACGGAGTGTTAATAAAGGTATCATCACGATGATAATTAGATAGAAGTTTAAGCCAAGTCCATAAAACCACACACACAGTGGAATTAATATTTTAGTCGTACAAGTCTCATCCCATTAATCCTCAGCGTGTCGGCCATGCCGACACATCTCGTATTGAGATTTTAGAGAGCCAAAAGTGCTATTAGATAACATTATTATTATGTCCAGGTGAAGATCATTTAAACTTTTCTATTTGAAAACTTATGCATGCAAGGAAAATGTTGCCAAAGATTCCAAAATAGTTCCAATGTTGTGCAATTATACACATTGAATCATAGTTCTTCACATCTATATTACAGCTTTACAAAAAACAAAGACGTTTGAAGTATGCATGTTCTCCCCGTGGTCGCAGTTTTTCCCTCCATATTTAGAAACATGCGTTTAAAGTACATGGCTGCTATAAATTTGCACACGATAAGCCACTTCGTTGAGCTATCATATGTGGCCAGGTCTCTTCTGAAAAAGAACTATGTAGCTCAGTGGGCCTTACCTGGTGAAATAAAAAAATAGTTGAAAATAGTTTTGCCTTACATGATGAACACTATCCAACGCAATTATATTACGATAGCTGGAATTAATTTTGAAAGAAGGCAAGGGAAATGACAATTTTGGCCCCAGTTTGGCCCAACAGCCTTGGGTGTTTCCATCGAAGCATGAGTAGCCTAAAAACGTGTTGAACAAATCAACGTCCGTTAGCCACACAGGTCGTGAAGGTACGATTTTTCTACTTAGAAATTTGGATTCTTAAAATGTATTTATAATAGAATTAGTTTTATGCTGAGTGGCTGCTGCTGCTGTGTCCTGTGCAGCGCTTTGATATCCCTGATGAAAAGCCGCTATATAAATGGAACTATTAGTACTGGACTTGCGTGCTCGTGCTTACAGGTCACGAGTGGAGTGATACCGAGCACAATACGAGAGCACAAATTCATAGCCACCAAGAGAAGTGATGACACAAACTTAGAATGGATTTAATTTGTCTGCATTCCACTTCCTGTGGCTGGCCATACTGCCAGTTCCCTGCCCCTGTTGATTCCATGCAGAATCTCTTTTTTCCTTTACCTGTGGCTCATAATAAAGATGTTTTTGGGTTAGATCGCATAAGTATAAACGTGTCGTTAACCGGCCACCACCCGACACAGCCAACCAGTAAGGTTTATCACGTAAACAAAACGTGCCAATTAGTTACATTTACAATTTGAGCACTGTGACATTTCGCTGGTAATTACATTTAGCATCATCGGGCGATTTTGCCGCAATTGTGGCTGGCCGTGTCTTTGTTCGCACATTAGCCAAGTCTTTGTATTATGGTGCAGCATCTTCATTTTAAACCTTTAGCATACTGTGGTCCATTTTCTTTCTGCGGCGTTCAAAAAATCCTGGAAAAAATCTCATTCAAATTATCATTGCTGTGCATGGTCCCCTCATTTGTACAGCATCTTGAGATGCAGCCACATTTAGATCCTTTGTAAGTCCAAATTATTCTGCAATGTACAGGGTGTTTCAAAAGAATGGACCCAATTTCAAAGCAGTATATTTCACGATGGCAACATGTTATAATTACACAAAAAGTTACAAACGTTTAATGAGTTATCAAATTTTACTAACCATTTTATAAATGCTCTATGTGCCCTCCACCTGCTGTACGGACAACATCGAGACGATAGTTGAATTCGTCCCAAACGCCTCTCAAAGTGTCTTCTTTCACTGCCGTGATTCTGTTTTGAGGTCATCCAGATTAGTCGCTAATGGTGGCACAAAAACACGGTCTTTGACGTATCCCCACAAGAAAAAGTCGCAGGGTGTGGTGATGTCTGGGGATCTTGGGGGCCAAGAGTGTAGCGCCAAGTCTTGGGGTCCGTGCGACCTATCCAACGTTGAGGCAGCGTGTCACTTAGAAAACGTCGAACCTGCAGGTGCCAATGTGGCGGTGCTCCATCTTGCTGAAAAATTAAGTCGTCGGAATCTTCATCAAGTTGTGGAAAGAGCCATTTCTGCAGCATTTCGAGATACGCTTGCCCCGTAATTATGTTTCCCTCGAAAAAGAAAGGGCCATAAACCTTTTTTTGAGAAACAGCACAAAACGGGTTTACTTTCAGGGAATTACGCTCATGCTCTACAGTTTCGTGTGGATTCTCTAATCCCCATATGCGCACATTGTGACGGTTAACTTTACCGCTTAGATGAAACGTTTCTTCATTAATAAAAATCAAACGCGGTAAAAAGCTGTCATCCTTCATGTTCTGTAATATCGCATCACAAAATTATCCACGCTTTCCTTCCTCACCTGCACGAAGAGCCTGTACCATTTGCAACCGGTATGGCCTCATGATTAAACGTCGCCTTAACACACGCCAGACAGTCTTATGAGGGATCGCAAAGGACTTGCGAGGACTACGCAGAAAACTCTCTTGAATTCTTCTCACGATTTCCTCTGAGGTGCCTGGTCGCCCTGTGCTCTTCCCCTTACATAAGCAGCCTGTTTCCTCAAATTGTCGGTACCAACGACGAATGCTCTATGAACTGCAGAACGCAAAACGCCTTGTGTTGCAGGGTCGCCATCTTGCGAATGACTGAGGCTAGGGGCTGTTTGTGCGCTGGGAGAGGCATCTAGCGGTAATCATTTGAAACTCTATGCCCCGCCTTTTCAAGTGGTAAGAGTTTCATTCATGGGCGGTTCGTGGTTGCAGAGATATAGCGATTTCAAATTGGATCCATAATTTTGAAACACCCTGTATAATTGAACTGAAGTGTTTGTACTGTGTCAAAAGCTTTCCGTGCAATGAAATGGATTTAGTGGTCCGTGGGAATGTGCACTTCATCGTGAACCCTAAAGCCAGAGCAGTCTCGCATGAAAAAATACAAATAAAGGCAGAGCTCAGCTCACCTTGTCTCTGAAAAGGGGAGCGAGGCCATGCGCTTTGAAGAAAGGCCATTTTCCTGAAATGTTCGGTATTATATATTTATTTATTATATTGACGAACGTTTGGAGGCTTTTCTTGTTAATTGTGCCTGTGCACCACTGTCAACGCAGCATCGCCTAATAATTAGTTGAATACGTGTATTTATTATTGCCACTGAATACGGGAAAGAGTTATGGTGCTGGCTTTTTGCAAGTGAAAACTGCTTTCTGCCTTTTCGAGTGGGGCATGGATGGACCACAGGGTGGCCGAGTAGGATAAGTATGAGCAAAAAGTAGTTAATTAGCAAATAACCTGCCGTTAAATGGACAGATGCACTATGCTGTTTTCCAAAAAAACACGAATGAGAACAAAAGTAACACTTGACAAACTTGTCAGTGAAATGAAATATATAGACTTGCAGTTGTAATACATTTTAATTCAAGATTAAATAATAATAATTGACAGCCTTTGGCAATGCCCTTTTTTGCAGCCAGAAATATTTTTGTAAACGTAAAAATCCTGCAGTGTGGGCATGTGCAAATGAGGAATGATGATGGTGGTTGAGTTTTTGTTATGTTAATTGCACAGATTCTACCATAGCCTAACTGGAACCCAAGGCCTTGTTTTCATGACCAGTGTTAAGCCGACATATCCCATGATACGAAATCCCTGTATTTTCAACATCTCTAAACCTGCGCCTGTGCTAACATATGCAGACTGCGCTGAAACCCGCACATCCATTATTATTGTTTTTTATATTGAACCAATATGAACGATCACATCAGAGGGCACATACAAATACGAATAAGAGTAGGTTAAATAAGGTGTGCCAGGTTCATTTTCTAACCCAGGCAAAATATGGGGAGCGAGGGAGAGAAGGGGGTGGGGGTGGAGGAATAAGGTGGACACTCAGCCATTCTTTAAAAGTGAGTTGGATCACTTTGCAGATTGTTAACATATTCGTCAGGTAAAAGTACACAACGCACAATGCTACTAAATGTCCCAGTTTCACCGTGGCAGTATCGATAAAAAGTCTGTAATTTTCACGAAGCTCCTGTGAAAATATGGATTTTGTCCCAGTTTTAGACTGTATGGCTTCATGATACGTTTAAACAAGATGGAAACGTGCTCTGTGTGTCCAAAGAGCTTTCAGATTATACATGTTCCTGAATAAAAGCATTGCGGTCATCTTGTCTTAAGGCACCATCTCCATATAGAAAAAAGGCAAAGTTGTGATTATGTGTCTGTTCAAGCTTGAAATTTGCCATGTGGGTACTTTCCAGACTGTACACCATGCAAAAATTATTCAAATACACTTTTGTGTTTTTTTTTGGGGGGGCGGGGGGGGAGCCTCAATAATGCATATATTTTTTGCACGGCAAGTGAGCTGTGACGTCAAATCTGTCACGTGACCCGCGCATGTGGCAGCGTAACGCATTGTAGTGTAGCGGGTAGCGCGCTGCGCTACGAACCCGGCGACCCGAGTTCGATTCCCGCTCACGGCCACCACTGGTGACGATTATTTTAACCTGAGCTTCCCCTAGGTCGACTCAGCCTCAAACGAGTAACTGCTGTGGTGTGTGAACATCGCCACTGGGGAGACAAAGGCGGGCCGGGCGTGGTGAATCCAAGTCCCGGGCAAAGCCGGGTAGTTAAAGCTAGTCTATTATAAATTGAGCAAATGCGACCAACGGGCAGCAGTGAGACAAAGAGACAACTCTAGACCGGTTTTGACCTTTAGGAACTGTGGTTGTTTGTAAAATTATTTAGGCTGACAGTTGTTTGTTCACACAGTTCACGGTTGTCGTATGTTGTTGCAAACCTTTGCTTTTCCCATCCTGCACTGTTTCTCTTGTGATGGGTTTTCTCATCGTTTATAGATTTGAATTCATGCACGACTCACGATATGAGCAAAGGGACAGTTCATAGCTGGGTTAGTAGGCCCGGTTGGCTGCAGGTCAAGCGGGGCCTGTGGGCAAGTGGGCAGGGTCAGTGGCAAAAAGAGCAAAGGGGAGGCCACTTCATCGTGTAGGGGTGGAGCTAGTTGTCGAGTGGGCGTGGTCATGTAAAAGTGGGCGGGGCTGATGGGGGTGGGGAGCTACCAGCTCCACCCCCAAAAAAGTGGTAGCCTTACAATACACCTTTATTAAAGTAATATACTTTAAAACACTTTGTGAAACTGTACTCTGTAATCACAACCCAACAGACCTTCCTTTAATCTTCCTGCCCAGTGGAAGTCCACCCTTCCTATGTCAAAGTCACTGAGCAGCAGAGGAAGGTGAAATAGATAGGGAAGGGCAGTGTGAGTAGAACGTGAAGGGATGAAGCCACATATATGTATGTTGAACTTCTTTTGCACCGTACACTTCCAACTACCTCTTTTCCACTGGGACATCGGCGTCGGTGCTGAGCTAGAGACCATCGCGGGTCAGGGAGGTCAGGAGCTGCAGGTCGTTTTTCCACAGCAGAAGTCAAGCCGTGCCGCTGATGTCGCACGCAATGTGCGACGTTGAGTCTCTCGCAGAAGACAAGGAGAAACCGTTTGAGTTGACTCACACACAGATATACACATTCCCAGATCATAATCAGAATATTTATTATAAGAATAGGGTTTCCCCTTTTTTCTGGCTACAAAACAGGTGTTAAGATGTTAAAACATAAAACTTAAACCTTTTGCAAGGAATCATGTCTGCATTAAGGGGCCGTCCATAAACGACGTCACGCGATTTTGGCCGATTTTTGACTCCCCCTTCTCCCCTCGTCACACGGCGTCACAAAAAGTCAGACCCCCCCCCCTCAAATATGACGTCACAAAGCTCTGCCCCCCCCCCCTCAAACCATATTTCCATTTTGAAAATAAAACATGCTTCAAATCACTTTAAACTATTGTCATTGTCGTGCGTATTTAATGTGACGTTGCACTCTGATGTTGTAGGAGAAAACACGTATTTAATAGGAGGCGTTATAAATCTGAAATTTTGCATAAAATTTACTTGAAAATATTCAACGTCTAACTAAAACTGCAGATGTTCATAATATTATATTGAAATTCTCTTATAATTATAACATTTTAAAAGTAATTATAACTATAAAAAAAATACTTGTAGTAGAACGAAGCAAAATGGAGAGTACAATTATAACAGTCACATGTTCATTGCACAGAATGAAAAGCCCTGGTAGAATCATTAAAATGTAAATGTTTAATAACAATAATTCAACAAATTACAACATTTATGCTTCTCCATTTTCCCATGGAGAAGCAAAATGCTCCTTCATGGAATAAATAAAAGGTTACCTTAGTAAATTTAAGTAATCAAATAGTTAATAATGAAAATGTATCAAAATTAGTGTTGCTATAACAATTATATTTAATTAAGTAGAACGTGTTGTTTCTATTTATTTAAAGTTGCGCATTTTGATGTGACGTCACATTTCTCAAACCCCCCTCCCCCCCAAGGTGCGTGACGTCATTTATGGGCGGCCCCTAACCACATATATTTGTGGTGAAGATACAAACAAAAAACATGCTCTGACAGTATGTGCATTGTCTTTGAAACTGATTGGTCCACACCAGAGACCGCTTTCTTTAAAGCCTAGTCTCAAACAGTGTTAGACCAGAGGACGCCAAAAGGCGACCACCTATTCTCATATTTTGATACTGGCAAAGGAGGTCCCATGATGAAGAATATTTATTATTTCATATGTATACACACACACTCACAAAGTGATATATATACACACACACAGACAGGACGCCATATTGTTCATACTCCTTATTAGTCCTGTCCCTGGTCCTACTTGGCCCCGAGCCAGATCCAGATGTCTTGTGAAGCCATTGCATCACGGTGTGGTATCTAAGTGCCATCACATTGGTTTAAAAAAATAAAATCACACCTGGCCTTTGGCATAATACGGTGACGTCATGTTCACGCACGCGCGTGATGACGTCACTGTGATTACGTCTCCGTATTCACAGCCCGTGACAGCGGTGAGAGAGGCAGCGGCAGTGGCGCGTCTCGTGAGCACGTGCTGCCTTAGACCGGTCTCGTGAATTCCAGCACTCGCAATAATCCTGGGATGGTTTGGTGAGCTATCTGTCAGGGGTAGCCGCCTGAATGTTGTTACTCAGCAATGAAAGCTGGCTTAGTCGAAGCAGGTGGGTGATTTTTGTTTTTATTTTATTTTACTTTCTACGTGACTTTACCGAAAAAACCTAAGAAGATGATTCCTTGCAGTCACGAAAGCTTCAAATCTAGAATTAGGGTTATATATTGTTTTAAAATTAAGTTTCCTTTTTTACAATTTACAGGATTTAGCTGTTGAAGTTTGTCTTGAGAAGATTTACCCTTACTACCCTGATGTCTTGCCACTGGTCCTATGGATTACAACGGTGCAATGCACCTATTATGTATACAAATTCATGGTTATCTCAAGTTACGGAGCAAAAGATCATGAAATCACGAATGTCCTTGTAGTAAGGCTTTCACTTGTTTTTAATGTCTTTATTGTAGACTCTGTGTACTGTGTGTACATTAACATCATCAAGCGGTTACCAATGTGTCATTAATGATTACATCTGTTTCTTTAGGGTCTGAGAGGACTTCCTGGGGCACCTGGACAAACTGTAAGACCGATCCCGGTTTCATTTTCAGCACCCAGCCTCCCGTAGACACCTTTTTTATCACGACGTGCCATAATCGTGCCTCGATATACACACACCACATTGCGTTGCGTCCTGATGGTGATGGCGAGGCAATGCGCGTTCTGTTTGTTTGTGTTTGTCGCGGCACCAGGGAGAGAAAGGAAACCCTGGCCCATCGGGAGTCGTGGGAAAACCTGGCCCCCCCGGCATTCCCGGTAGCGACGTGAGTGCTGCCGCTGCTGCTGCTCCTCCTCCCGACATGCAACACAACTTGGGATTGTGTAAAACATTTTTCAGATGGTGTTTTTGTTGTTGTGACCCGACTTGCACCACCACCAAAAGTGTCCTCTCAGCTCATCCTCCGCGGCGTTGTGAGAAGAGGAATTCACTCGGGAATCTCGCCGAGAGAGCGAGAACAGTGCAATGCGCGTCGCGTGTCAGAGCATAACTCCGGAGGAGTTGCCTTGTTATCCTTTACACATCTTCTTGGTTCTTTCGGTAAAGTCACGTAGAAGGGAAGTAATAAAATAATAAAAATAAAACATAATAAAATAATTTTCACGACGTTTCGGCCACAACGTCGTGAGAATGATTTTATTATGTTTTATTTTTATTATTTTATTACTTCCCTTCTACGTGACTTTACCGAAAGAACCAAGAAGATGAATCCCTGCAGTCACGAAAGCTTTAAATCGAAATGTATCCTTTACACAGTAGGGGGTGCACTATACACACGCATTCTACGATAAGATTGCCACGGGCCCACTAACCCAGCTAGCTGATATTTGTCTAAATTGAAATTCAGCCAAAGCGCCGAATCAAATTGGGCACGGTGGGTCGGTCTCTTTTTGTGCAGTCAATGATGACCAAGCTGAGACTCTGAACTTGAGCAGTGGCAGCTCAGAGGATTTATCTACAGAGAACTTTCATGACGTCAACATTGTCTGTCACGGGAGCTCGATACTCACAGCTAAAATGTTCCCATGCTCAAGTCTTTGTTTAGAGTCTGCTCAGCCAATTCAACGATATCAAGTTGATAAAAACGAGTGCCGCTTTGTGGGAAATCAATCACCATCTCATGGAGAGACTTACCCCGCTTCTCGGAATGTGGAGATTCCTCCACTCGGCTCAGGGCTGCTGGCGCAGAGGAGCGCTGCCCCGTTGTTCGCTTACATCGCTTTTCTTTAATTCCTCATTGTGTACAACACTTGCCACGTGAACTGTGATTCATATTCTTGGTTCTTTCGGTAAAGTCACGTAGAAGGGAAATAATAAAAATAATATAAATATATATTATTTTAAAGTCACGTAGAAGGGAAATAATAAAAAAATAATAAGAACCAAGAATATGAATCCCTGCAGTCACGAAAGCTTTAAATTAAAAGTTAACCGTGATGTTGAACAGTCATTTAACTGCGAATGAATGAACGAACGAAGCTTGATAAAATAATTGTAGGCACGCTGAAACGTTGATGTTCATTTCAGGTTGCATTGTTCTCGTTGTACCGTATTCGTGCTAATTTGCAAGTCCGAGCCTTTGTTTTGAAACGGTAGAGTACGATGTACGTTTATTCACGTAGATTTTTTTTTCCCGTGTTTATAGGGAATTGTAGGTCCTTCTGGTGACATTGGACCTTCAGGGAACCTGGGACAAAAGGTACTGTAATCCTGATGTAGAAAATCTCATTCTTGAAATATGTCATTTTGTGTGTGTGTGTCTGTATAGGGCACGGTCCAAAACACTTTCGACTGCATCACTTCCACACTGCCACTGAATGCAAGCGCACACAGCGCCAAACCCCACCTCCTTGTACCTCGGTCAGCACACAGCGGGCCCAGACAACAAGCCACTTGCCCCTCCACCTGGTGCTTACACTTTCAAGTAGGCTTTAGAAGTGTAACGGTGCATCGATTAATCAGTTACAATCAAACGGAGTTACGTTGACGCTGATGGAAGATGAAAAATCTGTCGAAATGAGACGGAAAAAAACCCACATCAATTCACAGAGGAGCAGTTCAGATGTCACTCTCCGCTGTCGTTCGCCACGGCCACTGCACCACCACTCCACCCTAACACATGAATGGCTGTGCTTTAGAGGCAGTCTTTGAATGTTTGGTCTCTGATTATTGACTTATTTTACCTGCAGGGAAACCAAGGACCGCCGGGTCCCCCTGGGCCATCGGTGAGTAGAGTAAATTATACATTCTGGATTTTCAGCCGCACGGACACTTGTGCTTATGTAATTACGTAAATAATTATACATGTCATTACATATGCAGTGTAATGCGCATATACATTTGTGCGTTGTCATGAAGGCACGGGTCCTTATTGACTCTTGTGATTTTGTTGTTTTAATCCAGGGACAACTACTGGGCGGTCCCGCGGTATGTACCATCGTCGTCTTCTCTCCGTGACGTTGTCGTATTGTTTGGTTTAATGAAGTGTACAAACTCGGATGCATTCGCTGGTTGAGTCAAACAATGGAGGTTCATCTCAAAACGTAAAATTGGTTCAGCAGTCTCTTGTTTAAAATAAACGCTGATCAACATACTAAGCCATTGAATTAATAATAGTTTAGTCATTTGTCAATCCGTGGGCATTACCATGTTGAGTCAGTCATGGAGGTTGTTTGACCACGTGGCCCAGTGTGGGTTGGTGAAGGGAGGGCCCAGAACCGGTTCAGATATCACTCACCACTGATATCAGCCAAGGCCAGTTGGACTGAGGTCACTGGGTTCATAGGGCAGTGCATTAACCTATCTGCCACCTCTCCCCAATAAGACATTGAATACCTTTGTCAAAATTAAACTGCACATGCTTGTAAAGTGAAAGGGCTCTAGAGGTACAGTGGCAACCAGGTCATTTCCACAGCTGCATACAGGTTTTAGCCTTATTCGAGATCATCAGCACAGCATACTGTCATGTTTTGTTTCATCTCCACAGTGCATCTAATTGGCTGCATTATATAAGCCAGCTTGCACTCGTTTTGTTGTGGTCTCTGTAATTACACAGGAATCCAGTACACCCAGCGAATGCAGGGCTGATGTAATGGTGATATAATTCTCCCACCTATACAACCCGTTCTGCCAGAACAAAATGTAAATAAGCTCATCAATTATACATCTTTATTGTAACCTGGTACAAAGTTGTGCAATGCACGCTTTTATCTCATAAATAGCAGGTAAAGTGTTGCCACGCAAGAGCTTTAAGGAAATTCAAGGCGTAGGGAAGTTTGACCAGTTTCTCAGCGAGTGTTGTTACCAGTGGAACTAAACCAGGATTACAGAGTAAACCTACACTTCTGTGGCAATCACTCTCAAAGCTGCCTATGAGACCCAGAAGATAAAAACTGGTCAAAGAGTTTGTTGATTAAACAAATGCTGCTGGTTAAGTAATGTTGGCCTAGAAATCCGATTGGCTGATGGACACATACTGTACATGTTTACAACTATGTGGGGGCAAAAAAGAGAGTTATACTTATCATGTACAGTATAATAATGGAAGATCAAGCTCCATCACCTATTATATACTGTATATACAGGAGATCCCTCTACTTACGAACATTCGACTTGCGAACTTTCAGAGATACGAACAAACCTGTCTGTATGTCCAGGTGCCTGTTCGGACCGAGAGTCGTAAGTACAACCACCGTGCAATAGATGGCGGTGGTGGCATCTACATCTGCCGAACATGAAGAACCAGTGGCATCTACATCTACGGGAGATTATACAACTTTTAAAGCCATTCCCCATGTTTAGTGTAAATGCCGTTCAACATGTTTGGAATCGACAGGAGTAAAGTTGGACTTACGAACAAATCGACTTACAAACAGACCTCTGGAACCTAACTCGTTCGTAAGTAGAGGAGTCCCTGTATATTTTCCTTTTAAGGCACTTTTAAGGCACATGTGTTGAGTTGTCCGCACAGATGGGTAAATTTGCGGTGCTGGCCTCGTCTGGATGTCTCCTGGCTCAGCCAGGCTGGGAGTATGACATCATTTGACAAAATGTAAAAAGATCCACCGGTCTCTTGCCTTCCAAGCCTCGTGACTTTCGTACAGTAGCCTACTTTTACGTATCATTCATGCGTCCAAGTTTTAAAATTTTACTTAAACGACGTGCCGCACAATCAGAATCAGAATCTTTACTTATGAAACTGGAGGAATCCGATGAGTTGTAAAGCTCTTTTTCCAGTTGGGGCGGGTCAGAAAGTTCCAACAACAAACAATACACAAACACGATGGGAGTGCAAAGTATAAGGAAGGTTATATTCTTAGGTTTTTTCGGTAAAGTCACGTAGGTAAAACATCAAAATTAATGAAAATAAAATAAAAACAAAAATCACGACGTTTCGGAGGCAACACAAGTCTCCGTCATCAGGTCGGACCGTCACAGCCAGATTAGCTGCATCAAGTGAGGCAATGATTCAAGATGTAATCCCTTAAAAGCGAGTTGAGGGGGGAGGAGAGGGAGGGGGGAGCTCATCAGAATATGGTAGCCAATGAATAGAACGTATCGGGAGGGAGGGGGGGCGGGGCCAAAAGGGTGGGCGACGGCGTGGAAGCGATTGTGCGCAAGCGACAAACTACTGCACACGCCAACACAATGGACAGAGAGGGGGAGGGGAGGTCTGATACACGATAGACAAAAGAACGAAAATGCCCATGTTTATACCAATGCTGGCTAAACAATGAAGAGAGTACTGTTAAAAAATAACTGGGGATGTTAACACTCGGTAAAGTAAAGTAAAATAATGCCTGTCAGGTAAGATGGTCCAAAAAATTGTAATTAAGTCTTTTTTGCGTGGTTGATAACATCTTTCCAATGATTACTAAGTTTGTACCCATCATCACGGTTGAAATTATGTCTGTGTTTGTATATTTGTATGGCTTCGTGTACAAACCTTTGATGGTAGCCGGGAGGAAGGTATAAGGAAGGTTAGCAAATCAATACAACCACGGCCCGAATTAAATCACCGTTAGCTACGCCTGCTCATCGGCGAGGCTTGTAATTGAGTTCCATCTGTGACTGTTGCAGGGCATCCCAGGGAAAAAAGGAATCTTAGGAGGAGTTGGTCTTCCTGGAGCTCCCGTAAGTGGATTGTGGGGAATGACATCCCCTATCACTGTGACACTCATTACACACACAAAGCTGCTTGCCACAAATGAACCACCACAACACCTCACTGATCTCGTCAAGGAGCATAAATCGTCATCACGCAAACTCCGGTCATCCTCGCAGCAGTAGCGGCTCTTGGTTAGCCACTGAACAAAGACGCTTACCACTGCATTGCGCTCTTTCAGATGCGCCCCTGCGGCCGTCTGGAACGCTCCTCCGATATTAGGAGGCCACTAGAGCTATGCACTTTAAAAATCTCGGTTGAAAACTAATTTCTCTCGAGCTGCCTTTTGTGTTCAGTTTGTCGTCCTTCCTCCGCACCTCCGATTATCACGGTTGACTACGTACGGTGCGAAAGAAGTTGAACATGCACACGTACACGCAGTCACGTGGCATGCGAGTGTCCATACCTAGACTCCAGGCAGTTGCGTAATGATTGAGTGTGTAGGCGGTGGGGGGGAGCATTTAACTCCTTGCACCCGGAGCCCGAGGCGACCACTGACTCGAGGAACGCAAACGTGTCGTTACTTGATTCGTTTTGTTGTACTTTTTAGAACGTAAACTCTAATTAATTTGACCCTTTAGAGAGGTATAAACATTGCAATAATGTTACGCAACAATTTCGGAAACTCCGGAACAGAGTAGAACTTGTTTTTGACGGTTTTGGTAAGTTTTCTGAATGTACGCGCTTCAGCGGAACAACTTAATGTGGTGGTCATCAGGTAAGTTACAGGCCTTTATGGACCTCGATGCAGGTGATGCCAAACCTCTATCAGTCGGTTCAAACGTTGAGATATTTAGTCATAAGCAGCTTAATTACTAAGATTAAGTGGAACAATCAGAAATGTGTACCAGATCATGGCTGTAAACGATTGCCACCCGGTGTGATTCTAATAACAAACGAAAATAAAGTTGTTACCTACGGGCCAACGAGATAATATAAATTCCTCAACCATAACATGAATGCAGAGATGAGCATTAACGCATTTTCCAGTGGTTGTCATTCTAACATTGGAATGTCTTCAAATGCAGGGGAACAGTGGGCCTACAGGCCTGCCCGGACCACCAGGGCCACCAGGCCTGGAGGTGAGTTTACAACATTTTTCCAAGTCTCTCATAAAACAACAATAAAGGCAAATGACGAACTTGTTCACGCGTAAAACATCTACAAAAGCCGAACGGTGCATGCCAACGGACACGTGGTTCTGTGACCACGCGGGATAGTGGCTCACGAAAAAATATAGATGTACGAAGCAAATAAATTAATGTATTGGTGGTTATTGGGCAAACACATTCCTGCGGAGAGAGCTGGTAGGAACGTTGGGTTGCTCGGTCAATGGCCAGGGTCAACGGCGTCGTGGTGTATTCCGCAAATATGGCCGACTGTGAGGGCGGGCACAAGCCGGCGTGAGTAGGTTAAACGTTGAGTTTTATAAGGGCACCACGGGGTGACCAGCCCCTCCCCACCCAGCCCCACTCCTCCCACCCCCCAACTCAGCCCCACCCTCCCCACCCAGCCCCTCCCCACCCTCCCCACCCAGCCCCTCCCCATCCTCCCCACCCAGCCCCTCCCCACCCAGCCCCATCCTCCCCACCCAGCCCCTCCCCACCCTCCCACCCCCCACCCAGCCCCACCCTCCCACCCCCCACCCAGCCCCACCCTCCCTCCCCACCCAGCCCCTCCCCACCCAGCCCCTCCCTGCACGACGGACGAACGGACACAATAATCCCCTGTGGGCTGGTGGAACCAGGTGGTTCCTACCAGTATAATGTTGGGTTTCCCTTAAACTTTAAAGCAAATAACCCGGTGTTTCCACGAGGTGGCGTTGATAACATTCGAGCGTGGGGCTGTCGAAGTCCGTGATTTCAGATACAATCTCTTCATTTTCTTTGCTCTGCTACATGCGGAATATCGTCACTCTCTTAGGGTGTAGTTTTATCGATTGATTATTGGTAAAGATTAAAACCGTATATTATAAAACATTTCATAAAGTAGTTATCTTTGGACAGCTCCAAAATGCATATCAACAATCATGTTTGGCACCAGACACATTTAGCGTACTCTTGTGAAGTATTGTTGTTGATCCTTCACATCTCTCTGTTTTGTAACTAATAAATATGGATGGGCTTACATTTATTTACTTTGAAAGGCTAATATGAGAAGTTGTAAATATAGTTTGACAATTGTATCACATTTGTCCTCATTTTCATTCATATTTAAACAAGTTTTCCCTCAAAACACTCATGACTTGGCCAATATCACCTTTCACATACAGAGAACCGCAGAGCTTGGGCGGGGGAGTTTGGCGCCCAGATTTTTCCGCTCGTTTGTGGTTCCTCCCTGCGCCACTCAGTTGTTCTCTGTATGTGAGAGTGAGCAAATACTGTGCAGCACATTGGAAGTGGATATTATTATTATTCAAAATTGCACGTTTATTCACACCTACATTCCAAAATATAAAATATTGTTTTGTGATGTTTTGAGGTCTTGGAAATGGTAATGGGGCAATATCGAAAAAAAAAGTTTTTCTCATTTCAAAATATTGTTGAGTGGTGTCACATTTCTAACGAGCGATATTGGAAATGGTCATCAATATTTAATGCCAGTCTCGATCTCAAATATTAATATTGGCTGTCCTCCCAGGATTGAATTCTGAAATGTTTATGCTCCCAGAAAAAAGAAGGCACAGCTTTGAGCATTGCCATATTGCAATTGTCAGCGTTGTGCTCCAGTCTTATCAGCTGAGCCTCCAGGCACTGAAATGCCTATGTGCGTAGAAATGCGTTCTGAAACGTTAGCCACCAAACCTTCGGACGACTGTTTTGGGCCCGGAGAGCCATGCGGGACAACCACGAAAACCTTGCAGGAGTAACTTCAGCTCTTCACCAATACGGTCATCTTCCCGTTATTTACAAAGGGAGCCTCTGGCATTGTAGTGAATGAACAAAGTGTGTGTGAGTAAAGTCACATGTTGGTGGCCGGCACTGAAGCACATGTGCGCTGTATGTTGTTATTGTTGTCTTACGCCGCGGTTTCGATAGGGTCTTCCTGGAATCATGAGTGCAGATGGCAATGCAGAGATTGAGGTGAGATCTGTTTCATGATTTATTTTAGTTGCTACGTGAATGTATTTGTTATTTTAATTACTGAGTAAGCCATATAATCTCATGCTCATTGTTTTTCCCCGTTTACAGTTTTAGAATTTTTGCTATCCCTGTTGAATTGAAGCAGGCAAAATTTTTCTGATTTACGTTCACTGCTCGGAAAGTTGCATACCCGGTGGCCGAGGAGAGTGGTGGGTAACTGGCTTCATGAATCTAACCACACAGAAACTGCCTTCCCCATGCAAGTCAATGAAGCCTTCTTCACTGGGGCACTGCAGTGCAAAAATGGCCCAGCTGCTCACCCACTCTGCCTGTGGTCTGCACAGAGTGTGCAACTTTTAACGAATGCACGATTAAAAAACGGCTCGCCACATACATTTGTATCGTGGCTGTTTTTAGCAACATTTATATCAACCAATATTTTTGAAAAGGATTTTATTTTTCAATGAGAAACATACGTACATACTTATCCGCAGTAAACATGCCAACATTTGGTCAAAGATGGCACGTGGTTGGAACCATTGAACCAACGTTGGCCCGACGTTCGTGCCTGAAAACTATCACATGGAAGCAAGCCGTTCTCCGTGTGACGATGAACACACAAAAGTGATGGGATGGCCGAGCACTTATTGTAGAATCCACAAGAATGAATATGTATTCATTTGAATATGTATTATCCATGATGTGATTCTGTTTCTGCATTGTTTTGTAATTTTTGCTAACGTTGATCATTCTCCCCCAAGTGCGTAGCTTCGTGTCACCCTTCACTACCGGGTCCAGGTGGCGTCATGGGTCCCAAGGTAAAGCAACCAAAACTATTCCGTGCAGAACAGCGACAACATATATTGGTTTTCTTTGTTTATTTCAGTAAAGTCACGTAGATAGAAAAATAATAATAATAATAAAAAGAAAGTGAATACAAATAAAATAAAATAAAAATTAAAAAAACACTAATGTAGACTGTAGCCTGGTTCTAAATCGGAGTGAGTGTACTGGCAGTCAATAATGTAGACTGTAGCCTAATTTTTAACCTCAGTGAGCGTACTGGCAGTCTATAATGTAGACTGTAGCCTGGTTCTTAACCTCGGTGAGTGTACTGGCAGTCTATAATGTAGACTGTACCTGAATGAAATAAAAATAAAATAAAAACAAAAACCACAACGTTTTGATTGCAACACAAGCGGTCGTCATCAGGAAAAAGGGGGGTGAGCCTCTAAAGGCAAACTGTTTATAAAGTTTAGAGATGGGCGTAGCCCAAGTGTGTCAGCAGCATGGGCGGGGCAGCGGATGTTAATGTAGGAAATAACTCGGCAGTTAGTGGGTGTCCACCAAAAGGGCCTCCAGGAAATCATTGCACCTCACTCCACACACCCACACTGCTGACGGTGGAGGTTGACAAGAAAACACAAATCAAGTCATAACCCAAAGTGGTTGATGACATCTTTCCAATGATTGCTGAGTTTATAACCATCCTCTCGGTTGAAATTGTGTCTGTATATATGGATGGCTTTATGACCTAATCTTTGTTGATAGCCAGTAGGCTTGCAAAGTACTATTATCTTTCTATTTCGTGTGAGCCAGCCTTGTTAAAACAATGATTGGCCACGGCAGAAGTATTGGTCCTGCCGTGTTTTAAATCTGCCTTATGCTCACAAACACGGTCCGAGACATGTCGCATAGTTTCCCCAATGTAACTGCTGCCGCAGACACAGCTTAGTTTGTAGATGCCGGGATATTGCATGTCAGGAATCTTGTCCTTCACAGATGGGATCAGATCACGAATTTTATGTACTGTGTTAAATCAGACCTGGATCATGTGCTTGTTCATGATTTAGGAAATCTTTTTGGTTACCCCTATGTATGGCAAGGTGATGGCTTTGATTGGATCCTCAAATGGCTCCTTCCCCACTGTTGGGGTGATGGCTTTGCAGATTGTGTAGTCAGAATATCCATTCGCCTTGGTGGGAATCAGGTTTTAGGTAGGCGTCAGTATCGGTTACTTTCTTCTAGACAGAATGGCTCATTGAGCCATCTGGTCTCTTTTTGATTAGGACATCTAAGAAAGGTAGCTTGCCATCCTTTTCTACCTCCATGGTGAATTTGATGGCTGGGTGTATGGAATTTATGTATTTGAGGAATTGGTTCAGAGCCGGTCGGCCATGTGGCCAGATGACAAACGTGTCATCCATGTACCTCTTTCACAAGGACGGGCGTAGAGTGGATGCCAGGATGGCATCTGTCACAAATTTTTCCATGAAAACATTGGCTACAACCAGAGATAAGGGAGAACCCATTGGGGTGCCGTCAGTTTGTTTTTAGAATGTTCCACCCCAGGTGAAGTATGTATTGGTGAGGCAGTGTCTCACCAGGGCCGGTACATCAGCATTCAATCCTTGTTGGGCCAAATCTTCAATGATTGCAATGGCATCGGGCACAGGAACTTTGGTGAACAAAGAAACTACATCGAAACTAACGAGCAAATCACCTGGGGACAGTGAGATGTATTTCATTGACGATACCAGGTGAGCTGAGTTAAGTACAAAAGAGGTGGTCTTACCAGTGAATGGCTATAAGGTCTGAGACAGATATCGGGCCAGTTTGTAGGTGGGTGAGCCAATGGTGGAGACGATGGGACGAAGGGGTGTACCTTCTTTATGGATTTTTGGTAAGCCATATAGTCTGGGTGGTCTAGCAGCAGAAGGTTTTAAGGAAAACCGTTTGGTTTGTTTAATTAATGAAGCTGAATCAGTGATGATTCTGTTTTTGTAACGAGGCTGTTGGTGGGATCTCATTTAATTGTTGTGCAGCTACCATCATTAGGTAGGTCCTGAATTTTGTTGTTGTACACGGTTTTGTCCATGATGACCGTTGATGACCGTGGCATTGCCCTTGTCTGCTGAGAGGATGACGATATCATCCCTCTTTTTCAATTGAGATAACTCAAAACACTCATCCTTACTGATGTTGCTGACTGGTATCTTAACGCTTTTGAGGGTTGCAGCGATTTGAGATCTTGTCACGTCTGCAGTGATGTGTCCCAAACCCTTAAGGGCTACATCGACCTGGGCAATAATGTCATCCACTGGTATGTGTTTGGGGGTGACTGCGAAGTTCATCCCTTTAGCCAAAACCGACTTTAGACCATCTCTAAACCTTTATAAACAGTTTGCCTTTTGAGGCTAACCCCCCTTTTTCCTGATGACGACCGCTTGTGTTGCGATCGAAACATCGTTACCCACCTAGCGCGGATCATTCTGTTGTCATGTCGTCCAAGCGCAGCGAGGATGAATGCGCAGAAGAAACAAAACTTTGAAAAATTGATTAGCGCATCGTGTAGAGCTCATCGAGAGGAATAGATTGCCGTGTCGTTCACCTTCAACAGACATAAAATTACGTCGCAACGCAGTTTATGCGAGAGCCGGGGGCTTATGGGACCCTGGGGTCCCGCCATGAGGTTAAATTACCCAAGCTTTGTAGTCTTCTATAGTTTAGGATGTTTTCAGCCGATTAATGAGTGTTCACACATGTGGGAGGAAACCCCGAGAAAACCCACGCCTGCGAGGGGGCGACGTTCTATCCCATCGTTCGCACTCTGCTGCACCACCTTTTCCTCGACGCCCACCGGAAAGACGTTTCGCGACATTTGTGCGAGCCAACAACCCTCACTGCCTCCACAGTGCTGGATTACAGGCCACGTGCGTAGCCACCACCGCCCGTCTACAGACGACAGAGTCACGGAGTCTGCCGCACGCGCTATCACGATCCCTCCGGTCTCACGCAGCCACTGGGCCAGCGTTCTTCACTAATTTTCAGAGGGGGACCACTTTCGCTGAAAAGACTTAATCAGTGTGAGGGCCGCCACACATTTGAAACCATTGGGGGTTTGACAGCACGATGGGGTGTTGTCACATTTGTGTATTGTCGGGGGCCGCACTAGAGGCCACCAGGGGCTGCCAGTAGCTCGTAGGCCTCGCAATGAAGAACACTACACCAGGCAATTTCACCGTGTGAACGGCAAAGAATACTGACAATCACATTCAGCATCTGCTTTGCCTCAATAGTTAAGCTTCTGCCGCTGCTGCTTACGTCTCCGTTTTTGTGTCTTCTTGCCAAGGGTCATAAAGGTGAAAGGGGAGAGTTGGGCGTGCCAGGCAAGCAAGGTCACAAGGTAAGGTTCGCAAGGTCACAAGGTGAGCTTACAAGGTGAGAGGTTCGTAATGTCCCTTGCAGCTTGTCAGATTCACGCTGTGGTTTCAGTGGGAAAGTGGTGAAAGGTTACGTGGCTTCATAACGTGTGCAGACTGCTATTATATAAAAAACAAAGCAAACAGAGGTACCACATTCAGCTTGGTCAACCAGGGTATGAGTTTGTTGGCGTTGAACGTTGAAGCCTCTGCCTCCATATTTATCATTATTATATTGTACAATACGGACTGCGTAGATTAGAGAGGGCTTGGGCCGGTGAACGACGTCGTTAAAACTACGAAGGGAAGTCAAGTGGGCTTGGTGCGGGACGCGTCCAAGAGGGTGCCCGCCGGTGAGATGGAGCGAGGAAATCAGTTTGGTGTCCAGATACCGTGTGGAATCGTTACATCGCAAGATCGTGAGAGACGGCGGGAGTGGCTTGAGGAGGCCTTCATACAGCAGTGGAATGAGCATGGCTGAAGATAACGAGGATACAGTCTTGGTTTTATATAACAACACAAAGCGTGCACCTCTAGACTCGACGGTCGCGATTGGATATTGCACGAGGGTGAGGGTTTAAAACATTTATATATTAATATGCATTCAAATGAGAATATATATTTTAAGTGTATTTTCAGACACTGATAGACTAAACTATAGGGAAATGCCACAAGGAGACAACTTTCCATCACACGGATCATCACCATCGTTTATAATTTATGCTGTGGCTCCCATCTCTGAATCTCCCACAATAAAGGGAGCGTTTAATATTGGTAGTGATTTGGCGAAGACATTCACAGGCCTTTACACTGTCAAATTTATAGATGACTAGCAGTAGTACCCGGCGTTGCCCGGGTGAAAAATATATTTCTTAATAACCTTACATATATACACACCCTCCCCACTCACCACTCACCCTCACCATTCACCCTCACCACTCTCCCTCACCACTCTCCCTCACCACTCATCCTCACCAATCACACCTTCACCAATCACCACTCACCACTCACCACTCACCCTCAACACTGACCCTCACCACTCACCACTCACCCTCACCACTCTCCCTCACCACTCTCCCTCACCACTCATCCTCAGCAATCACACCCTCACCAATCACCACTCACCACTCACCATCAACACTCACCCTCACCACTCACCCTCACCATTCACCCTCACCACTCTCCCTCACCACTCTCGGTCACCACTCATCGTCACCAATCACACCCTCACCAATCACCACTCACCACTCACCCTCAACACTCACCCTCACCACTCACCCTCACCATTCACCCTCACCAATCACCACTCACCCTCAACACTCACCCTCACCACTCACCACTCACCCTCACCATTCACCCTCACCACTCTCCCTCACCACTCTCCCTCACCACTCATCCTCAGCAATCACACCCTCACCAATCACCACTCACCACTCACCCTCAACACTCACCCTCACCACTCACCCTCACCATTCACCCTCACCACTCTCCCTCACCACTCTCCGTCACCACTCATCGTCACCAATCACACCCTCACCACTCACCACTCACCCTCAACACTCACCCTCACCACTCACCCTCAGCACTCAACCTCCCCTCACCACTCACTAATCACCACTCACAATCGCCACTCACAACCGCCCTCACCATTATATTTTTGCCCCAGTCAACGCCGGATATTTCCCATTCGTAGCAGTTTATATTGACTTTAACCAACTTATAGTAAACGGGAATCGTCCGAATCTAAAGGAATCTACAACGATTCCTTTGCGCATTTCAGAGAATCGATTCTTGGCGCGTCGGGTTTAAAAGTAATTACACAGTTGTTTTTTCATTGGTATGTAATGTTTGAAAGTTTTCATAAGATTTTAAATGTATTTTCCCCCCGGGCAACGCTGGGTATATCGAGTTTATACCACAAATGCGTGCGCATATTTTTAACGGGAATTAAAAATGGCGTCCACCCGGCAGCGAATGCGTCGCTACCCGTTGCCAGGGGCAACCGCCGTCCAATGAAACTGCGTATGGTCCGGCGACACACAGACACACACACAGACAGACAGATTTGCGATTTTATATATATAGATGGTTCATAATAAAGTCCGATATATAGTAATTAAAACATACACCAGTTCAGGGTCTGTGCAGACAGGGTATTCTGTCCCGGGAATTTAACTCTTGACACATGTACAATACTTTTGGGGGCCCGTACTGTGATGCATGTACAATCTGAATCTGAATATTTATTACTGGAGGAATCCGATGAGCTATAAAGCTCTTTTTCACAGATGTCCAGTAGGGGCAGGTCAGAACAGTACAACAACACGATAAAGAGTGCAAAGTATAGGTAAGGTAAACAAATCACTTAAAAAAATACAAACAAAACTTAACTACTTTATTTTAACAGGTAAAGCCCACTGAGCTATGAGTTGTTTTTGCAGAGGCGACCTGGCCACAAATGATAGCCCGACGAAGTGGCTTATCGCGTGGAAATGTCGAGCAGCCAAATAATCTAAACTCTTGTGTGGGCTCCTATAGAGAGGTGAGGTCCCTACGGAGGTGGGCAGGGTGAACGCGTGTAAACACGGCACTGTGACGACGGATGGTCAAGGAAGGGCGATCGAACATATGCGGTGCAAGTGACTCTTCGTACTTTAACCAATCTTTGCACAGGGAGAAGAAGGACTGCAGGGAGAAACGGGCCCACCTGGGGACTCGGGCAGCCAGGTTGGTTCATGAATAAAGATTCACATATCTATTGGTGCGACAATGTGAAATGAACTGTAGCGATTAAAATACTTTCTCACCCGCATGTAAATTATTTGACTCGACACAAATTATTAAAATTAATAGAATATGATGACGTCATGGAAGTCACTCACTGTAAGACATTCAACGAGTTGTGAGTGCAGGAATGTCCATTTTGATTCCACCCTTCTTGGTCATGGAATTTAGCCAAACTTTCTAATCTGAGGAACAGACAGTTTGGAGGAACGTTTAAAATACTCCATGACATTTGCAAGAGCTGAATATGACACATCGTTGTTTGCTATCGTCATGGCGAAATCCAAAATACTGTGATTCATTCATAATTATTTGGATTCTGCTTTTTTTGAACATTTGCATAGGTAATACATCTTTGTACAGTATTAGATTGTTATCACTCTGGGTCGAACTCACACAAGAGTATAATTCTTTTCACAAAGACATGGTGATGTGTGCTAATAATACACACTTTTCTGTACAAAATGTGATTAAGTAAAACCTTTTGCATATATTTTTTTAAGTGGCCATTTCTCATGTACATTGTATATTGTCGCATCATATCATTGTAAATATATTCATGTCTCTTTCAATTAAAGGGGCTTCCTGGCCTTCAAGGAGTGACCGGTATGGTGGGCGCTAAAGGCGACACAGTAAGTACCCAGCACATTCCTCCACGCACGCAGATTCGCGATGTTGAACAAGATTAATGGTGTTCGCACAAGATCCATGGTAGCGAGATGTTAACTACCTCGCCTGGTATACAGGAGGCCGTGGGTTTGATCCCGGCCCTGACACCTGTTGTAGATTTGGAGTTTGCATGCTCTCCCTGTAGTCGCGTGGATTTTTCTCCGGTTTTTCCATACACATTTATAATCATGCATTTTGAGTATTTGGCTGCTATACATTTTCACGCGATATGCCACTTCGTTGGGATATCATTTGTGGCTGGGTCTCTTCTGAAAAAGAGCTGTATATCTCAGTGGGCCTCACCTGGTAAAATAAACAAATAGTTGAGCAGGTGGCGGTGGTAATCTCTTCCTTCCCTGCTGGTCATGAAACAGAGCTCCATGAAAATGTTGGCCAAACATTGGAGAATAACATAATTGAAACACATTTAAAAGGTCTTAAAGTACCTTGGCTCCCTCTCTCCAGCACTTAAAACCATCCGGGCTTCTATCCCCATATTTACCGTGAACTCCTCACTTGTCTGGCATTTGACCCAGAGACACGGGAACTCCTTACTCCACAATTTCTCAAATTGACCATCGCCCCCCACCCCCTCCTCACTGACAGCTGACAGTCCCAAACACCCAGTTGAAACAAAATAAAATTGAACTTCTATTATCCGTCAACTAAATTATGAGAGCCTATCAGAAGGCCTGAATCAAACAATTACAGAAAGTGGACCCCTCCCCCAGATGTGGGGGTAAAAAGTTTATCCAACAGGTTTCCAAACATTGTTGATCCTCGCCCCCCAAAAAATGTCACCCCCCCCCCCCCCGAAAGAGAAATGTATATTGTAGGCATACATGCCTACACACCCTACATAAAATAGAGTCAGTAGTACGGTACCTGCACACATGGGGGGGGGGGGGGGGGGGTAAGAAAAGGACAGCGGTGGGGGCGGCGGGCGAGGTGCGAAGCTTGGAGAAGCCCTCTGCAGGTGAGTTAAACAAAGTCTCCTGACTTCAAAGTTCCCACCTCACAAAAAATTGCCTTCCCCATGCAAGTCAACGAAGCCTTCTTCACTGGGGGCACTGCAGTGCAAATTCCCCGGCTGCTCCCCACCCTGCCTGGGGTTTGGATTCCGTGTGCAGCTTTACGAATGCAGGTTCGATTAACAACTGACTATGTACAATTGTATCACGGGCTGTTTTCTTTATAGTAGTATCAACCCATATACGGTACTTTAAAAATGTTTTTTCTTCATGTACATATTTCATAAATGTTTATGTAAAATGGAAACACGTGCAAATAAATGTATGATTGTGTCCTTAGGGTCTTCGAGGAAAGGATGGAAAACAAGGTGTCGTGGGCATCGCTGGACCTTCGGTAAATCCTCTTGACAATTCTCAACCTCCAAATGTATGTCCACCTCCTTTGATGATGACATACAGGTCCCGACCCCCCTTCTGGGATCGTGCCGCCGTCACCATCGAAGAATCTGACAACTGAGATCCAGAAGAAACGCCACCGTGCGAACACAACGCGGACGTTCAGAATAAACACCTCGTTCGGGACACAAGCGTCGCGCAGCTGCCATTGACATTCCTGGAAGACACTGGGGTGCTATTAACAGCACATCTCCTTCTTAAGTGGGAAATTAAAGACTCAAGCCACAGTGCGACCATGGCCACGCAAACAGAACTATGGACCCTGTAGTAAACGACCGTGGTCTCTGCTCTCCTTCATTGGAGGCGGAACGGCAAAACCACATGAAGCCATCACGTGGCTCGCAGACATCGACATTGGCCTTTAGCTCCTGAACGTATTGCCGTAGACAAGAGTGGAATAGAATTACATATACACACACCGACCTTGTTCAAGACGAGATATGATTCTGTAAAAAAAAAAAAAAGGTGTGCCAGTCAGCCTCTAGTGGTACTTTTAATTGTGGTAGTCGGAATATTTTTTCCGAGCCGCATTAGCAATCCAGAGATGCGATACTTTCCATTTGTTGACGTCAATAAAGTTGCGTTTTATTACTGCTTAAAAGCCAATGAAGCGGCGCTCATTTCCTGTGATGTAAATTCCACGTTCCCATGGCGGAGGCCACAGGATGACCACTGTTGACCTTGCTCAAAGTGGTAGAGTCCTAATTTTATCAGCTGCGGAGGGATGATTAGCTGAGCCGACCCACCATAGGAATGTGACTTCACAATCCATCGTATGCGTGTTATCCCTTTACAATCTTCAACTGAATGTAATGTGCTACTTTATAATATGCTCATACATTTCACTCTTTTTTTTACAAACTTCAGGGTGATGCAGGGCCCAGGGGTGTCACTGGAAAGCCTGGAATTAAAGGAGACACAGTGAGTACACTCTAGTTTGGTTTCCATTTTATATCATCTTGTTGTTTCTGTAGAACACAATTTTCATGCCGATACCATCAGCTGAATTAATGCGCAGGCTTTCGCAACCTATGTTATGCTTCGTAATTTATTTTTTGGGTCAGATCGCGTGAATAAAAATGTGTGTCGTAAACCCTCCTTCACCCGACACAGCCAACTAATAACATTTCCACGTGAACAAAAGTGCCAAATTGTTACTGCTCCAGCAGCACTACAAGTAATGTTGGAAAGCGATATCACAACATTTAACAATTGGGTAGCACGACGTTTCACTAATGGTTACAACCATCATCGCTACTGCCTGATGACCCTGGTTCCGCACCTCCGATATGGATGGTTGGCTACGCACGGTGTGAAAAAAGTTCAACATACATACACAACTACCAAAATGATGCAAAATGTCAACTTTTCATAAAGCTTTGCTTATTAGCAATGCAAATACACCACACACACATATGGGATTTACGTCATCGCTTCCCATAATACCGTGCTTTGGTTTAAAATGTGCCTCTGTCCTTAATAATGTTCAAGTAATGGCTACGTCTTTTAGTTTGTTGCGATTCTTGTACACGTGTGTATCCGTGTGTGAGTTTTGCCGGTCGTTTAGGGGTGCGTCCTGTGTTTGTTGTTGTTTACCAGGGTCTACCCGGTCCTCGGGGAAAGTTCGGGTATCCAGGACCAAAAGGAGACCTGGTGAGTAGATATCGTTCATTCATTCGAGCCTATTTTTAGAGGTGGGCAAAAAGACCCTTCCAAATGTATTGTAAATACCAAATACAAAATGTCTACTTCAGAAAATACATTTGTGGCCTTAAAAGGAAAATATATCATAGGTTCCTAAGGATTCTAAATAGTATTGTTCAATTCGGGATGTACCCAGGATGAAGGCCTCCCCATGCCACGTTGGTCATGGTGGTTGTTTGACCGTACATACTTCACCACGTTGGTCATGGTGGTTGTTTGACCGTACATACTTCACCATGTTGGTCATGGTGGTGTTGGTGAAGATGGTCAGTGATGGGACTAAGTGATGATATGGGCGTAACTGATTCAGCTGCTGATGTTAGCCATAGCCGGGAATCAAAGTTAGGTTGCTAGGTTCATTGTGCAGTGCGCTAACCAACTTTGCCAACACCAATTCCCCCATTCTTCATATGCGCGGTTTAAAAACAAGTGTATTGTTGTCGAATTTAAATATTGGGATCAAATGCCATGAACTTGCATTGTTTTTCAGGGCCTTGGAGGGGTCAATGGCCGTGATGGGATTGCAGGACTCCCTGGCAAAAAGGTAACAAACCAGGAGCTCTGTCATACCTCCCTTTTAAACATTAAAAAAACTCCTCCAGTGAAATAACATAAATTATTGAAACCTCTGCAAATTATACTGTCACTAGTGAATCCAGGAAAACCTCACCGAGTCTCAATACTATTTTCCTGCATTGGGATGTTTGGCCAATGCCACGAGTTGAGTGTTTTGCTGGTCGCGTGAAGCAGCGCTCAAAGGAAACACTCTGCAAAAGATGGACTCGTGAAGCCACTTGCTGTGCCACCATCTCATGGCCAACTCGTGGCCAGCGCAGGTGTTTGGGAGCTTTGCAACCACCCACACGCTCCATCTAACCTTTCACCGTGCTGGTCAATGCTGGTTGGAGATTGAGGGGGCTCAGATGGGGTTCACATATTGTCACTCGCTGCTGATATCACCACCTCCAATTGTTTAAATGAAAAATAAAAGCTTGACAATTTGACTGAAACATATTATTTGGGTCTTTCGGTAAAGTCACGTAGATAGGTTCAAAGAAAAAAAGAAAATAACAAAAAACTATGATGAAGCGGTCGTCACCCCCGCCCCTCCCCCCCCTTTTTCCTGATGACGACCGCTTGTGTTGCGATCGAAACGTCATAGTTTTTGTTATTTTCTTTGAACCTATCTACGTGACTTTACCGAAAGACCCAAAGAATATGAATTCCTGCAGTCACGAAAGCTTTAAGTCTTGACTGAACCATTTTTGTTCACTTACATATAAAATATGCTAATGACGACAGAAGAGTCTGTAACTTTACACACCTATTGTCGATGCATTCCCCATGTCCAGGGTGACCCCGGGAAGCCAGGAAGCGTTGGAGAGGTTGGGATCCCGGGCGTTCCGGTGAGCATTCCTTGTGATCACACAACTGTGTGTGTGTGAAATAACACATTCCTGCGGAGGGAGCTGGTAGGAACGTTGGGTTGCTCGGTCAATGGCCAGGGTCAACGGCGGCGTGGTGTATTCCGCAAATATGCCCGACTGTGAGGGCAGGCACAAGCCGGCGTGAGTAGGTTAAACGTTGAGTTTTATAAGGGCATCATGGGGTGGCTAGCCCCTCCCCACCCTGCCCCATCCCTCCCACCCCCCACCCAGCCCCACCTCCCCACCCATCCCCTCCCCACCCCACCCAGCCCTTCCCCACCCTTCCCTCTCCACCCAGCCCCACCCCTCCCATTTTTGGATGCACGACGGACGGACGGACAGAATAATCCCCTGTGGGCTGGTGTAACCAGGAGGTTCCTACCAGTATAATATATACCAATGTGTCAATCCACTATTCGATGAAGACCTGCCTACATCATAGGGTTATATATTCACGATGCTGGTCAGTGTGGGCTGGTGATTAGGGGTACCCAGGACCAGTCTAGGTGACATTAACCACCGGTGTTTGCCATGGCAGGGGATCGAACTCAGGTTACGAGGTTCGAAGTGCAGTGCGCTTATATCTGTGGCACTGTGAATGATTACTCTCAGTTTGACAGCTTTGCTTATTTACGGCATTTAAAAGCAATATCCTTATATGGCAGATACATTAAGGAGGGAATCAGTGTCTCATCCTCATGTTTAGACTGGAGATGGCAAGCCACTGCAAAGGGAATTGTTTGTCAGACTATTCCAGGCATAAATAAAATGTACAATGCACGAGGAGGAAATATATAATTGACATTGTGATTTCTCTGATTGGAGGTCCTAGTCAGACCTCTGGCAGGGGGTTTAAGAAATATTCACAAATTACTATTTGTTCATTCATGTTCACAGAATATTATGGTAATATCTTCGCTAAAAAATTATATGTTTTACTTTCAGGGCTCACCTGGCTCTTCTGGAGCAAAAGGGGAACAAGGCGGAAAGGTAATTATATTTTTATTATCAACAATAAAAGCAGTAGGAATATTAATGTTGATGTTGTCTGCCAGCCGAGTCGTCTTTGAAAAATCGCTTCTTAGCTCATTGGGCTCTCCTTACTCAGTGTGAAATAAAACTTCTGATTCTGATTCTTCTGACACGTGAATACACACAGTCCAAATATGTGCACTTGTAGACGCCACGCAGACAAACATTTAAGCACAGAGCCGTTGTCCTTCCCTCGCACCTCCCGATTAGCACGGTTGGCTACGCACACGGTGCGAAAGAAGTTCAAAATACAAACATACAAAACACTTTCCCAACGAGGATGTTGTTGGATGGATTTTATTGAACTCGGGCGATGATCATAGCACTGGCGCTGGGGTGGAAAAAAATCATTTTGCGCATTTTGACATGAAACGTAATGCAGTTAGCAATGAAAAGAAAGAGATTCCATGGAGGTTGCTCCCGGATCGTAGCAAATTGTTTCCTGCGACCGCTGGCAAGTTCACCAACGTTTGTCCACTCTTACTAAATTCAGTCATTTTAGATGAAGTGTGTGCATTCATCTCTAACGAGCTGCAGAGATGTACCCCGAATTAAACAAAGGTATAATGAACCCGTTAGTGTTGCGTGCCATACGTATTCGTAATAATTACCATGATCTACCCATGAAAGCCACACTAAGTCTTCATATTATTTTTAAAGAGCATCAAGAAGCAAAAAGTGTTGGGATGTTTCGCTTTTACCATTACTGATATTTTGGCTTTTGGGAGGAAACTGGAGAAACCCCACGCACTCACTCACATCCCTGCCCTGAGACAATCAATAGGCAAACAAAGTCGATGATACGCTGAGTGGACTGCACCAAGCACTGCTGTACTGCCATCTCCTGGCTCCTCGCAGCCCTTGCAGCCCCACGCCTCCTACAACACGTTGCCACGTACCAAGGGCCACCCAAACCAACCAGGCCCGAGCCTTCTTAGGGGCGGAGATCGGACGAGGCTACTGGGCGCAGTCAGGATGATTTAACCGCGGTCGCGTTGTAACTCTTTTTGTTGTTCTGTGCTGCATTTGTTCCTGCTTGTCTGTTGCCCGTTCTCAAACAGGGCGAACAAGGAATATCAGGAGCTCTGGGGCCAGCTGGCCCACAAGGGAAATCGGTAATGATTCCGCTCATCTGTTTGTCGCGTATTTGTCACGCCTGGCCCAGAGTTCATATTTGTTTTGTCCAAGCCACGTGCTGCCACTTCATGATAATGGTCTGTTACACGATAAAACAAATGGAATGTTGAAGTCGTCATGAACCGAAAATGTTATTGGCATGTGGTGTTTGGTGAATTACTCTGCGGATAGTGTCACGTATCTGTAGTTTAATGTACAAAAACCCAAACTTCTCGAAAAAAGGAATTTATGTTGAAAAACAATATAGGTTTTAAAATGGCACAGGAATTCGGAAATGTATTTTGCAGAATCAAAAAGTACAATCATCTTCAAGTCTTAAGAAATAGACCATCACATGACATTTCACATATGAAGGAGTGAGGGTAGACGGTGCTCCAGTAGAGGTGTGGAAGAGGAGGGGTGATGAGGCCAATGCACTCGCCCTCAACAGGGTGACCCACATGCTCCGGTGATCAATGTGTAAAACCATCTTTGGTCCAGGTGGTGGTTTATGGCCTCAAAATTTGGTAGATGACTGGTCCAGATTTATTATAGATCTAGACTTGAATGTCTACTCTGCCTTGACAAGGCGAGCAGAGTCAAGCCACCTCGTGTCTACAGCTTCTATGGCAGAGTGGATCAGGTGCTGATCTGCCAATTGTGGGCATCTACACGATATATCTCTGCCCACCACAGCTTTCAATTTGAGGTAATTTACTCTAAGATCTTACACCCTTAGCAAAGGGGACAAGTGATACATCGGCAGCATGCACGGAGGACCGCTCTCCTTCTAAATCGTCGCCACTGTTAATAATGTAAGAGTTTGTGAATTGTGGGGTCCACCAGATGAAGGCTGAGACGACGCCACTCTTTATTTTCCCACACGAGCTCACGGCCTCGTGCGACCACTCGACTCCAAATCTCACCAGGAAGCGCCCCGATCGCCCCGCCTCCTCCTGTGACGTCACCACTCCCCTCCCCTCCTGGGTGTTCCCTCTCTCTCACGCCCCGCCTTCTCTTTCTTTTCGTCTGTGACGTCATCTTTAACAATAACCTGAGATTCCTTGGCTATTTCTACCCCCGGATCGCGTTAGTATTAACACTGCAATGGTAAGGTTTGATGGGTGGTGATTTAATAAAAAATGACCCCCTCCCCCACCTCAACTTTTCTGCCTGTTGATTGACCAATTGCATTGCTCTTTCAAAGTTCACTCAAAAAGCCCAAAGGTCAGAGCCATTCCCCTATTTGCGGTGGATACTTGTGAGCAGAGAGAAAAAAAAATCGTAAGTTTGTACTTGTTCAAATCTCCATTACCGTACGAGACACGGTAAATGTGAGACGTCGCCTGCTCTGTTAACGCGGGCTGGGTGTGATGAGTGGGGTGACACTCATGGGTGCTGGGTGTGATGATGAGTGGGATGACACTCACGGGTGCCATGTCGCTCGTCAGGGGGACAAAGGACCTCCCGGAAAAGGTGGACTTATGGGATCAGATGGACCACCGGTACGTTTGAACATTTTATATTTCTTTTTATATATATAAAAGTGCTATTATAGTTTAATTAATGAGTGTGGTCATGGACATGTGAGTTAAGTGAACAAGTGGGTGAGTCAGCGAGCGAGTAAATGCACCGAGTCTTGAAACGTGTTCCTGGGCTGAGCAAGTGCCAGTTGAATGAGCTAGCTGAGCCCATGAGCTGTGGATGAGTGAGGAGTCTGTAAGCGTGAGTAATTGTCTTTGTAGAGTTTTCTCCATTATTAAGTTGCTTTATGATTTATTATGTTTTGATTTAACATTAATTCGAGTTATTTGTTTCTGTACTTCATAACATTGCAAAGTGGGATATTCAGAATTCCATCTTGTAAGTAACACATTGCAGTAATTGTGGACTGGATTTTGTCTGGAATGAAGGGTTTGCCTGTACCGTCGATAGGAGTGAAATGTAATGCATTGCCACTCATTCAGCTACCAAGCATGAACCCCGAGGTGATGTTGTCAAACCAATCATCTGTCCAGAAACCCAATCACGTTTATCCATAACCTAATCCAAAGTCAGGGTTGAACGCTCCAGGATGAATAGTCACACCAAATGTGCATTTTTTGTGTGCACGGTTGTATTTGTTGTGACATCGCCATAGTTGTGTTGTTAATGCCGCTGCGTTTGCTTTACAAGGGTGTTGCAGGGAAGCGTGGTATGAGAGGTCATATCGGAGTACATGGAATAGTGGTGAGTACAAAGTGTTTTACTGATAAGTAGAATTTACATTTGATCAATTGCGTTTGCTGTTCACACGTAAGAATATGTTCATGCACGGTATATTGTAAACCTGATTTTACAGTATTTTAGCTATTTCCGGTAAAGACGCTTGATTTTCTGTGTGTCCTCAATGTGTACTACGTAAATGATAAAGCGGTGATGAAGTCGGGCACGTTTGAGTTTGCAGAGCTATAGTATTCAACACTGCAATATTAGACGTGTTCAACAGTTCCCTAATGGGTGATTGTTGACTGCTGACCCCTTGCAGAAAATTGTGATCTTTGGAATGTTTCTGGAATCCACTGAAAGTAGTCCCAGAGGCGGAGGTGTGGAAAGTGGAGTTGAGAAGGGACACAACCCCGATGCCATCATATATGATGATGATAATGATGATTAGATTACCGTAATTCTGGCCATGATCCTTGTGATGTGGCACTGAATTTCCAACAAATCATTTTAAAACGAAGCAATAGTTCAAATGTTAAGAGTGGTGCCGGTGTGTGCCACTTTGATTTTCATTGGTTCAAATATTAATAATCATGACGATGTGCGCTCGGAAGGTTGCTCCTTTTTTCTGCTGGCCCCACAGTCTGGAATTCCCACCCTGACTCAACCTGCACTGCTGATTCCTTCCTCTGTTTAAGTCCAGGCTTGAGATTTTCCTCTTTTCTTCTGCCTATGGCTGACTGCCTCTCTCTGCTCACTCTCTGTGAGTTGTGTCTTACCATACTGTCAGCTTCTTTGCCTCTCTGCCTTGTAGCATTCTTAGTCTGCTAAACTGTCTTCTGGAAGAGGAGGCCCCCAACATACCCTCTAGAAGAGGGGCTCTCTAGAGCTTCCTCCCACTCTCTTGGCCCTTCTCAAAGAAGTGACATGAACAAGACATTGCAGGGCTGCACCTTTGCCTTTTTTAAATGCTGCTTAATTTTTTTAGGGTTCAAAAGGTAATCCTGGCTTCCAAGGTCTTCCTGGGACATCAGGACTGCCTGGAATTAAAGGAGAAAAGGTGGGGGAAAAACAGCCTGTGACACGCGAGTTCACTGTCAAAAAAGATTGTGAAAGCTCCTTTAACGAGAGGCAATGTCTGACAACAGGAGGGGAGACCCAAGACAATCTGTGTTGACACGTCACAATGCATCATTTTATCGCTGCAATACGATGCTGTGCAATATTGTTTTTGCATGCGTGTTCCATATTGAATAATGCACTACAGAAGGGAACAAAGTGCACTCCATAATCTAGAGAATTCTGAATAAAAACTCCCACCACAACTTCCAATTTGAGGTCGTTTACTGGATCGTGTTACTGCCCTAACACCTCCGGTTAGGACGGTTGGCTACATACGGTGGGAAAGAAGTTCAACATACATATCAATGATTCATGTTCTTGATAAAGTAGTTACAAACCAGCCTGAATTATACCTGTATTCATTAACATGTACCAATTTAAACATTGCAAATGCCTCTGCTTCAACATATTGAAAACAATAATAATGTTGTTTGTTCATGTGCTAGTTTATCTGGCCTTGGCAATATCGGATACTTCGTATTTTATCATCAGGGATTGATTCACACGTTTAAACCATGATTAGTAACATAATTCAACTTTTTAAAGTGTCACATTTTCCACATATTAATGGTTGTATTGTTTTTATTATTTACAGGGCTTAACGGGAATAGTTGGAGAAAAGGGAGCCGCTGTAAGTGCATTGTTTTTTTTTATATTTATAAAGCATGTTTATAATGTCCCATGAAAGCGTGCACATGTCACAGGATATTTTACTGCAGGGCCGCTGTGAGGCGGTTGATGGACTGGGTCCTGCACCACCAAATGCCCCCCCCCCCACTCTTTGACACCGCCCCGGTTTCAGAATCAGAATATTTATTTATAACGGAGGAGGAATCTGATGAGCTATAACGCTTCTTTTCACATGTCCAGCAGGGCCGGGTCAGAACGTTACAATATCATAAAGTACAAATAAACATGATAGGAGTGCAAAGCATTGGAAAGGAAAACAAATCACTTGCCCTCCTCAGGGGTGAATCCACTACCCTCCCCTCCCCATCCGAGTGGAGCGGCCCCGAATCACTGTCTTGGTTTATTCGCTTGTCATATTGAATCTTTAAGGGGGTTCACTTCACTTTCACGCAGTTGGTGGTTTTTGTTTGAATGAGTGATGCTTGTCCCTGAACGTGAAGAGTCAACTCATTGCACAGCAATAAAAAACACATTAATGCGATGCTAATAGCATGAATTTAATATTATTGCGTCACTACTCCCCTCAGATAATATCTTTTAGTCTTCAAAGTGATGAAAAATATTAATGTGCTTGAGAATTAAATGATGATTTATCCCTGGGTAAGACAATGATGAACTGTCTTGTAGAGTGGTGTACAATGGTGACCTTTTACGAGTGTGTATAACAGATGAACCTTATGGCGGTACCATAGTACCCCGGCTCTCGCATAATGTCCGTGATGCAGTCATGTTTAGTCTGTTGATGGTCGGCGATGCGGCAATCGACTCGTCTCGACGAGCTGTACACGATGCACCACTACGGTGCGTACGAGCGTTCAGAGTTTCGGCACAATCGTCCTCGTTGCGTTTCGACATCGCAGAGTGGCACTGATTTCGGATTGGTACCCCAGTCGTGGAGTGAAGTACACCCCTGGGAAAAAGTGTCCCAGAAATAAAATATTAAATTGCCTCGTCCATTATGTATTATTTGGTACCCCGGGGTAGGGGCCATCCGTTTAGTAGGTACGCAACAATCTGTCAAAACTTGAACCCTTCCCCCTCCCTGTACGCACGCGGACTTTTTACACCCCCCCCCCACCTGCGTACGTTCGCTTGACGCACCCCCCCCCCCCACCGAATCCTATAGAACGGCCGATATTTCATCCACGCAGAAACGATCAAACATTAGTAATATTACCGTGTTTAAGCAAACAGATGGCCCACCGCCGGACTATCTAACTCATTTGAAGGCCAATGTAGACTAATTATTATCGAGGCTTCACCCCCCCCCCCCGTTTCCTACAATGTCAGTAAACCCCCCCATACGCAAGCATACACATTTGGGTTAACCCCCCCTCCATGCGTACGTACTAAATGGATGGCCCCGTACCGCCATAAGGATCAGATAGCCCGCTTAAATCAGGAGCGCTAACAACATATATACCTTCTACCTCTTGATGGGGAAAATGTACACAATATGTATATGCAACGTAAGATGTTTAAAATGTTAATTGTGCATTATAATTGAGAAGTACATGTTTAATGAGTATTACCTGCAATATCGTACTATTCACTGGAAATGTCTTTTTTCTCTCTAGGGTATTCCAGGGATTGATGGTTATGAAGGAATCAACGGTGATGTGGTAAGATACCTTTTTCATGCAACAGTTAAAATGCTACGTACGGTAACAGTTGTTCTTGGCAAAAGGTAAATTTTCTCGTACGACGCGTTAAACTGAATGTATTCGTGCAGCATAAATGAACAAGTTAATTGTTTCGTGTGTAAATGCTTACTCCGAGCGCTCATTACTCTGATAGTGCGTTGTCTTTGAACTGTGCGCCTTTTGGTGTCATCTGGTCGAACACCATATGAGACTAGGCTCTAAGAAAAGCTGTCTCTGGTGTGGACCAATCAGTTTCAAGGACAATGCATAAATTATCAGAGTATTGTTTTTGGTTGCATTTGACTGCAAGTATTGTGGTTAATGTTAATAAGATTCCTTGCAAAAGGTGTCAGTTTTTTTGCCAGAAACAAAGGGGAAAAACCCTATTAGTAAGTTCATTGTTGTCAGAGCAAAACACAAACAGGCGCAACAACAAAATGTCGTCCTGTGCCATGCTCCCCAGGCGGGTTGGTTAGAGATCTCCCACTCATAGTTGCGGTCAAGGGGCATCCCGCTCCATCACCCCACCGGAGGCGATAGAATCAGTGCCACTCTGGGGGAAGTCGAGAGTTGCCGTTCCACGCGGAGACTGGGCCCCGCGGTGGGAATGTGAAACTTACACGAGCAGCTCCGGGACACCGGTTGCACTTTAAAACACTTTGGGCGCGAGTAGCGTGCTGGGTGGAGGAAGCGCTTTGTGCCCTTTTGCTCTCGGTCCAACCAAGACGGAGCACTGGGGGTCAGGCTTCGGTGTCTCTCTGCTCAAGCGTGAATTGTACCCTCCGATCTGTGCTCTTACATTATTTCAGAATTGTATTCATATCTTGATTTAAAGCTTTCGTGACTGCAGGGATTCATATTCTTGGTTCTTTCGGTAAAGTCACGTAGAAGGGAAATAATAAAATAATATAAATATAAAACAATAAAAATTCTCACGACGTTTCTATGTGACTTTACCAAAAGAACCAAGAATATGCATTTATATCGCTTCACAAATTTTGATTTGGATTATTTTTATTCCTACATATATAAACGTGTGTATTGTGTTCTGTCCCAGGGGCCTCAAGGTGAATCAGGCCCCAAAGGAGATGTGAGTTATTGATGATTGCATCTTATGCATTTAAAAATTGTATTTACAATTATGCCACTGTCATATTTCATCATCAGACTGCAGGTTTTAGGAAAGGCTTTTCTACCATTGATCACGCAGATACTTTCTACATGAGTTGGTGAAAGACAAGTGAATATGAATTACGATGCCAAGGCATTATTGACTATGAATAAGCATTTGGGGCCATGTAAATTATTGTGGTCATCCAAACTTATTGTGTATGATAAGCTGTCTTCATACGTTGAGGATATGAAGTGAGCAGGCCACCACGCCTGAAATATTTTTGGCCATAAAATGCCTTGCCACATAAGCAATGCGGTGCTGTATATGGGCCATTCATTTACGTGATCCTTTAGGAATTCTTTGTATTTGCACATGTCGTTACATGTGACATTATTCGTCTCTTGACGATGACGGATAACGGGGCACCAACCATGCAACAGAAATATTTTCAGCCCAAAGTAAACGTGCCCGTCTTCATGTCAGGCATTAACCTAATGCATAACACGCAATGTGTCTTCATTTTTTTCATCTCGGTGAACGTTTTTAACGGCACGTTTGCCCCTCCTCGAATTAAAACGCCCTTGCAAAAAACACACGACAAAAAAATAATCGCCCGACGCATCGTTTGTGCTTGGACAGACGGGACCTGCGGGAAAAACCGGGGACCGCGGCGGCGAGGGCCCCCGTGGAGAAGTGGGCAAGGAGGGGGCCTTGGGGCTTCCGGGCCCGCTGGGCCAGCAGGGCGAGACGGGGCTGCCGGGGAGCACGGGGAAGGAGGGCGAGCCTGTAAGAGCATCGAGCGCCACTCGCCGCACTTCCCGTCGCTCCCGCCATGATCGTTACGACTTGTTTATTACGGTTGCTCTGCGCACCGCGCGGGGAGAAACTCACCTCTCTTTTTATCGCAGGGAAAGGAGGCAACAAATGAACACATACAGGACGTGTGCATGAGGGTTATGCAAGGTTGGTATACGTGGCTCTATAGAGTACAGTATCAATCCGGTGAAATAAAGCGGGCACCGGTTACATATACAAACTCTGAAAAATGGAAAGTCTCACTTCTCTTTAATGATGTTTACAAATTTAAGAACTATTTATTTGTATTTCACGTCCATTTTTTAGGTAGTCTCCAAAGCACCATTCAGTCAGATAATTTTAACCACACGTAACTATAACACGGGACGGAGTGGCGGCGCAGTGATTGGTACAATACGCACGTACAATGAAGCTGGTCACCTGAGTTCAATTCCCAGCTGCAGCCCACATCAGTGGGGAGTGATATCTGAATCAGCCCTGAGCACCCCCGAAGCCTTCACCAACCCTCACTGGCCGGCCTGGTGAAAAGTGGTCAAACAACCCCTTGACAAATACATCATGGAATTAGGTTACACATGTCTACAATCCCTGATTGAAGTACATGACAATACAACTTACATTTATAAAACGTCCAAGTAGAAATGTATCCTAAGATGCTGTACACACAGGAATACATTAGTATCATTAGATCAATCGGAAAAGGAGTCATTTAAATTGTAAGATAAAAGAGGGAATTTATGGACAAGAGGGGACTGGGAAAAGAAGACTTTCTTGGCTGCCATTCGGTTACTATCCTTGACCATCTGTCATCATCTATTCTAGTGACGTGTCCTGCCCAAGCACAAATATATTTACATAGAAGGATATTAAAAAAGGACATCAGAATCAGAATATGTATTTTTACTGGAGGAATCCGATGAGCTATAAAGTTATTTTTGCACAGATGTCCAGTAGGGGCACGTGGTCAGAACGTAATAGCAACAAAACTATACAAAAACACAATTGGAGTGCAAAATATAGGAAAGGTAATCAAATCACTTAAAAAATATATATATACAAAATAAAACTAAACTATTTTGAAACGTGTATCTTTCAGAACAACTTGCCCAGCTGGCTTCTGGCATACCTCGCCGTGATCCCGGAGCCATGGGGGTTATGGGCCCTCCTGGGCTACCGGGGCCCCAAGGACTACCAGGCCCCAATGGTGTCATGGGCCACGAAGGTATCCGTGGCCTGCCCGGGCTTGAGGGCTCTCAGGGCCCCATTGGAAACAAAGGAGCCAGAGGTTCGTTCTTTGTTATATATAATGCATATTTTTTTAAATCCTCCTACGATTTATTGCATTCAAGACCACCGCTCACGAGGAAATGACTTGCACTGATCTTCATGTGTATACGCAGAGAATCCGAAATATTAGTGGGCATTTGTAAGTCATGCAGAAAAATGTACAATATTCAGCTGTAAAGATTTACTAAATGGCAGCATGCTGGATGAATCTTGCCACTGGATACTGTGAGCTAGGCCTCCGAGGTATCTCATGGCAACCACCAGTCAACCCCGGTAAGACTGCGGCGACACTTGGCGAGTAAGGTGTACAGTATTAGGTTATACGAAGTTATAGTTGGAATCGGAAGCTTATTTGTGTCCTGTTTGTGGTGCTAACCAGATCATCGAGGTTGTTAGACATTCTGATCCTGCCACTGCCTGGCAGGATAAGATGTTTTCACAAGACAATAATTAAAGTGTTCTCTCATTCTTAAAGACACAAATACACTATCTAATCTCTTCGAAAGAATGTTATGTTGATTTATACCAACTTGTATCTTTATATAAGGGAAATGTATCTCTTCACACTCTACTATAGCTGTTCATCACATAATTAATCAGTTATATCTATGGGACCCTTTTGGCAATATCAAGATATTGACCATCTTAATGTCTGTATGGATTCCAGAAAGGGTAAAGTATTTTTTATTTTACATTAAATATGTTCATTACAGCCTCACGCATTCCCAATGTCAGCATGTGTAAATTGTTCCAGCAGGTTTACAAGATGCAATGTTATTTCACTCGCACATCTGGAACAAAAATTATTTTGGGGGTTTTGGTTAAACGTGTGATGAGATATCTGCTGTTTGCTGCTGCTGCAGGAATTCATGGAGAAAAGGGAAACCAAGGTGATGAAGGTTATGGGCCGAAGGGTCTCCTTGGAAATATCGGACTACCAGGTACGAACGCTACACAGAAACCTCCTCCTCTTTTTCTAAGACAAAAAACCTCAGGAAGGAATCGAGTCGGCTACTCAGATTATCTCTCCATGAGCTGCTGCTGCTACTCTGTGCCTTTTTAATTGTACCAAGAGTGGCGACCGTAGCATGTTCAACTCTCGTTGCTTAGGTTCACGGTTCAAATTCAGTGGCCGCCCTGATGAATAATGTGGTTGTTTTAGTATCCCCAAAAATGCACGCCGTCTGATTTACTGTGGACATTACAGATCCTGTGACGTTACTCACAAGATCAGGCCATTGTGTGTTAGCGTCACGGTCATAATTTGCCAAATGTAAAAAAAATCCTGAAAATTACTCAATTGAGATCATACACATAAATTACCGCAACTGTGAAAACTGGGCAAGACCCTCCTGAAAAAGAGTCATGAGACTCAGTGAGGCTTTCTCAGGTAAACAAACATAATAATAATAGCATAAGTATAAAATAGGCTGTCAGAGGAACATATCTTTTGGGATATATGGGTATAAGATTGGTTGTCTCTAGAGCTCTCCCAAATGAAGGGCCAGCAGTGCCTTGAGGGAGAACTTTCAGGGCTGCACCTTTATATACACAGTATCGTACTTGACCCGTACACAGCAATTTTCTTTTCAGTTTGTTGATTACCACATCCCCTCTCCATCATCCCATCGCGTGTTGCAGGCAGAGAAGGCTCTCCCAGCTATGGCCGCGATGGTTTGGATGGCCCCAAGGGCCTCCCTGGACCCTCTGGCCGACAGGGACGACCTGGTTCTCCAGGGCCTCCAGGATCTCCAGGCTACTGTGACCCAGCCTGCCATGGACCCATTGCTTTCCAAGGGCCGGCTTCTGATGTAAAAGGACCATGAGTAAAACAAATAATAATAATGATGATGATACAATCTTTGACAGCAGTTATACATCGTTTAAATGGTCAACATAATGAATGTGGTACTTCAATTTCTACATTTGTGGAACATTTTTTGTGAGTAAATGAAAGCCAGAAAATAGTTGTTGTAACTTTGCTCCTAAAGTGACAATTCAAAAACAACTGTGTATTTTTTTGTTTGTATTCTATGTCGTTAGAATGCACATTCTTGCTCTGTGGCATAAAAAGAAATACATTTTCTGGAATAAAAGCGGCGATATTGCAACTGCCCATACTACTTGAAGGTGCATGATAAAAGTGGAAATGGAGCAAGTGCTGGTATTTCGTTCAGGGTGTCTTTAATTTTTGGTTAAGTTTGGAAAGATCGCTTAATTTGCAGGAGAGTACAATAATAGCGAGGCCAAGTTTGTAACCATATTGAAAAGGTGACTTTTTATCATTTACATAAACCAATAACCTCACCTGTGTGAGGTCCTGACAAGTGAAAGATGGTGGCATCCGCAAGCCTTGGGATTCCACTTTGAAAGTGCACTTTTCTCAATAATACTTCAAACCTGTTGTTTGGGCTAGAAGGCCCAATGCATGCAACCTCGGTGCCTGTACCGCTTATGGTGTGGAGCAGTCAATAGCAAAACAAGGAAAATGACTTTTAATAAATTAATCATCATACAGAAGACTATTCTGAAAAGCAAGTCATGTTTTCGTATTTTGTGATGTGTTTATTTTGACTTCTCTGTTAAATCACGACACCAAATGTTTTTTTGTAAATGACTTTCAAGATGTGATGCTATAAATTGTATTTTCACCTGGATTACCTTCTGTTTTTTTTGTCAGCAGCTTCTCAGTGTTAACTGAATTATCTTGGCTGTGTTCTCCCATGTTACAAATCTTAAGGCTAAAAATATCCGGACACCCTGCATCTGTTAAACTATACCACAGATTTAGAAATTCACCATTTAAAATTGCCACCATACGTGCATTCACGCATTGAAGACTCACATTCATTCATAATCACCCCCGTTTGAAAACTTTGCAAGCATTTACAATAATTCAATTACAATTAATACCTTCAGGAAAACAAAACAATGTTAAATTCAGTACCAAACAAGTGTTGTGTCTGTTTTATTGACAACCATCGCAGAACATGGCTTGAATACCACTATCTTTTGGGAAAATTCCAAAACTGGTCACTCATATTGTAACTGCTAAATGCTATGTAAGATCAAAAGAGAATAATTGTCTTTAGATGGTGTATTTCTGTACGTAAAAAAATACAGTAAACAACAACCCGACACTTTACCATCCACTGTAATTATAATATTGTACAAAGAGCTTAATGTTGTTATCAGCTGACTTGAAGCGTATTGTGTTATTTTTAAGCTTTTCAGAATCATTACTATCTTAGACATTACATTTCCTGTTCCGGATATCAGTTGTTCTGATTAATGCTTGATGAGGTTTATACTCGTCACAAATCTGTCATGGCAAGAGTGCTCATGTAATTGCACCGAGTCGTAACAACATGAACACTGATTGGCTGTTCTAGCAAGGATATCACAAGTTGGCAATAAACAATACAGAATTACGTTATAAATAATGTCTGCAAAACTAAACCTGATTTGTTGAGCCGAGTTTTATTTTGACATAGGGTACACTTTGGTTGATACGTTTTTTTTGGTAATGTAAAATAAGTTTCATTTAATCGGATTTTACACGTCTAAAAAATAAATGCATTGTAGTTTGATGAAAACAATAATGATCGTTGTCTGCATTGTGTGCATGATTTTCATGGCTGGATACAAACACCATGCAAAAATATAGTATTCGTTTATGGCCTTATCTATGAATGCATGTTTGGAGAAATGTCAAGAAGTAAACAAACGCATTGCTTTTGAAACGAATCTACTTTTATTTTTAGTGCAGCAATAATTTACATTGCTCTTCACTTTGTCTCATTTATGGAGGGTTAGCTATTATAATTCGTTGAGAACCCAATGAAATAATTGCTCATGAGCGTTAACCATTTTTGGACTTGCGCACGTGATTGATCTGTGTGTGACAGGCCCTGAATTGCATTACATTTAACAATTTATGGGTTAAATGTATGCATTACGCTCCTCACTGTTTTGTTAATATCTTGGAGGGTGTGTAATGTATTTATATTACAGATATTGAAGCATCACATCTCATTGATTCACCTGTGAACTGCAGCAAAGCCTCGGTGTGATGTCGCATTACTGCAGGTGTTAAACCTGATTCACTTTAAGGTAAACATCGATACGATTGCGCTAATACATACATTATTTTGTGATACTACATTGACAGTGGTGCACAAGCAAACATCTTTTTAGAAGTTAGTCTGCTAATGAGACAGAAGGTGAAACCGTGCGAGAGTTTCCACGCTTAAACAAACCCTGCTCGATACCATTGGTCTGGAAAGCCAATAGGTGGATGGGCTGATCAAATACGCTGTATTTACATGTGGAGATGGAACGGAGTAACAATTTTATGTCCTATATTACTCACCCCACTCGGGGAGCTGCGGTAGTTTAATGGTTGCGTCTGGGTTAGATCGCGTAAACATAAATGTGTCGTTCACCCACCACCACCCGACACAGCCAATCAGTACGGGTTGTCACGTGCACAAAACGTGCCAATTAGCCATCGGTGTGATTCTATTCTATTTAGGATTTATATAGCACCCTTTCCTAATGGTCGCGAAAGCTAGTGTGTTTAATTGGTTGCATCGGTGTGAATAGAAGGGTGCCTTTATCAAATCGCCCCAATGTGTCCACTCAGCAGTCGAAATGAGTACACCACGACAGAAGGGCCACAAGGGTAAGACGATGGGCAGCTCTGGTCAAGTGTGGGGTCTCCGACACATTTTTCCAATGTATTTGTTAACTCGCGTGTTGCCGCTGGTATCCACTGGGGTGAATTTGCGGTGCGCTACCCCGCCAGTAAGATGTGCTTGTGTCGCGTTCTCTCCCAGCCACGACGGCTCTAGGGATGGCCCTCCGTACACTACATTATTGTGTTCCGACTTAAGAACCGTTATGATCCTCACTGCTCTACTGATGCCGCCCCCCCCCCTCCGTACACTACATTATTGTGTTCTGACTTACGAACAGGGCTCGGGAATGGAACCCGTACGTAAGTTGAGGGCTGCCCGTACAGGGGTTCGTTTCACGATTAACACGACAATTTTTTTCTTTACTCCGTAATTATATTTCACATTACATTATGCACGTCGTAATTGTGATTTGATGTACGGTACAAATGTAGATTGATTAAAATACATAAAGCTGCAGTTCACTTAACAACATCCTGCCATTTGTATCTCATACATGTGTAGTGACTGACTCAGAAACACTAAGAGTAGGAGGCACTCTGTTTATTAACAGGGCCTGACAGTAACACTTAATAACTACGGCTCCCAGTCAGGACAGCTGGTAGACTGCCTGACTAACAACGCCGAGACGGCGAAGACGGAGACGATAATGAAGACTCCAGCAGCAGCACGACGGAGATCCCACTCCAAACGACAGCCCCGAGCTCCCCTCCCGGGGCCTCTCTTATACTGCCAGCGTGGCCTGGCTCCGCCCCCAGCCACGCCTCCTTCTGGAACCTACTAACGGGTTCTCAATGTGACCCTTCCGTGACCTTTCCCCTACATCCCTCTCTGGGCTATCACGTGGCCTGTCAGTCAGGGCTGCTGTAAGCTGCAGATCCTCTTCCCTGCCAGCAGCCGGCGCTATGCTGCCACGTGACCGATTCTATGTCACTACACTTACATTTTGATTTAAAGCTTTCGTGACTGCAGGAATTCATATTCTTGGTTCTTTCGGTAAAGTCACGTAGAAGGGAAATAATAAAATAACATAAATATAAAACAATAAAAATTCTCACGACGTTTCGACTGCAACACAAGCAATCATCATCAGGTGTGAAATCCACAACACACTTGTTACAATGGATGCAAGCTAGAATGCTTATTAAATGTCGTACTTCATTTTAAGGGCCATTGTTCGACACATCGCTTATATATTTTCTTTACAAGGCCACAATGTGACTGACTAATGTATCGAGATTTTTCTAGTTACTTTGTTAGAGTCACCGCTTCACTGAAAGATACGTCAGTAAAACGAAAATAGCTTGCAACTCTTTCTGCATTGGAATCCTGCATTCCTACACACGCACAGCTAACATGAATAAACTGCTTTCTGTGAAAATGCTCTTACACTTCAGCAATTGCAGATTATATTGATTATTTGAAGTTAGCCGGACACTTTCATAGCCGCGAAGGATCTCCCGCCAATTCGTCCGGCTTCGAAAGGTGGTTTACTGTACATCGAATCGATTCCTTCGACTCTGCGCACAAAACTAGGAACCATCGCTTCCTTATTTCCAACGATTCATTCATTTGCGCAAACGTGGTAATCGAGCCGTGGAATCGCGTGCGTAACGGAATCGCGTCGGGTCGATTCCTATATCGCGCTGTGAGTTGCCGGTGTGGATGCTGGGCCTCGTTATAGCGCGGGTCGCGCCGTCACCGCCGTCGCCGCTGCTGCTGCTGCTGGGCCGTGAAGGACGACGAGGAGGAGGAGGAGGCCACGGCCGCTGCTGGACACGCTGCCTCATGGCCTCACGGGCGGGCAGGGCGCCCGGGCACGTCCCGGCGGGCGGCCTGGAGCGCGGCGTCAAGCGGGCTCTGTGCGTGGCCGAGAAGAACGACGCGGCCAAAGGCATCGCCGACATCATGTCCCGCGGCGGGTTCACGCGGGTGGGTGAACTTGCATGTCTCTCTGCAACAAACTCGAGAGCGAGATCGACCAAACGCACAACTGCAGCAGTAGCTGCAGCTGTTGTTGTTGTTGTGCTCGGGTCACACACCGCGCGGCCTGCTAAGTAGCTGTGCACCAAAAAGTTATTTATCCCGTGGTAGGGAGAACATTGGAGACACTTGGTCTAACATAGCCTACTGACTGGACTGTGCCGGCAGTCTTGGCGTCGGTAAGAATCGCCTACAAGTTCAGCTGATTAGTTAAAAGCGAAAATACTGCCCCCTTCCATGGGGGATGTGAAATTGGTTTTACATTTGTTTTTTTCCCCTCGCCAATGAGATGGGGTGACCTGCTTGGTGAAATAAAGTTGACTCAATGTTTATACAGATTCTACGACTCTCTTCCTTTCAGAGGGAAGGGCTGTCGAAGTTCAACAAGATATACGAGTACAACTACTCATTTAGTGGACAGGTAAGTGTTTATATTAATATAAAAGTGTCACTATCCTGAGACAAACCGTGGGGCAGTTCCAGTGATGCTCCTTATTTTCAATATAACTTTATTTGAAGTGGAAAATATACATACCTGTCAACCCCTTATCAGTGCCCTACCTTATTACGGACCAATTCAGACATTATTGGTCACCCCGTGCCCTTATAAATCTCAACGTTCATCCTACAAAGTTCCATCATAAGGGAGAAACACAAACAAATAGACACTAATGTTTTTCCCCAGCTGTACACCGTATGGACCTGCAAACTCAATTTCCCTGGACAAGAATATGGCTAAACCGTATATGGGTTTGACAGGTATGAAATATATGAATTAAAAACTTCTCAGCCATGAGCGAACCTGCCTCTCGGTGGTTAGCCGTTTATGTAGGTTCGTGGTTGAATTAATCAGACTTTTAAAAAATATCTCGAATTATTGTATGGTATGACCTTGTAGGTAATGACATTCACGGACAAGAGTGGTAACTCTCCTTGTATCGCGTGTGATGATATTTGCAGGCAGTGTTGTGACCTCTTAAATCGTGTCATGAATGACGAGTGCTTATTAAATACAACGCCGAATGTTAATCAACAAAATGTTGAAAAACACAAGCGACTTGAACCCTAATTGTGCAATAATATCTCCCGGACGCAGGAAATCGCTCGTCTTATTTCTCCTGACAGTCTCTGTGGAAGATATTGCTGATCAAAGTACCGTATACCAGTGGTTTCTTGCATGTTATTTGGCAATGGCATTAGTGATGTGTCTTATGACATGCGATTATTTGCACCAAGAAGCACACAAAGAGCAACTGGTCGACAAAGTTGTGGATTACTGGTGGGGTGGAGGAGGGCTGCGTCAACAGAACTGGACAGTGCTGTTGTTTTACCTTGTCACTCGAATGAAATAATTGTACTTGTCTTTACAATAACTAAAATAAAACTATACATGTATTCTTTTTTATATAATATGAGTTTACAATCTCAAACAATGCACAGTTTTAAATACAAATATATTTTTTGAGTGATTTCTGTCATTGTGCTTCACAGCAGAATGTCAATGTTGTCATGACCTCAGTGTCTGGACATTTATTGGGGTTGGAATTCATTGCAGGTTTCAGAAACTGGTGAGTCAAATGTTGTACATTTAATAATCTATAATTAACCAAACAATCAGTCTTACGGCTTGTTTTGACTTTTTTACCATTCATTGTTGCATATATTTTTGGTTCAAATTTGCAAACCACTTAGATTGTTCCATTCGTAATATTTGAAAGCAAAAAGAAAATCACCAGTTATATTTTTACTTTTCGTCACATTACATTTCATGTTAGTTTGGGTTCTTGTAAATCTGCACTTGATTGAAAAAACAAACGAATCGACCGTGGAATGTTCAATTGCAATGAGCGTTTCACTTGGACTTAACATGCTGTGTCACTTAACAGGCGAGGCTGTCACCCTGTGGATCTCTTTGATGCCGAAATTGAAAAAATTTGTCCAGACGACTTTGTTACCATCAAGGTTTGTCTTGAATTTTATTTTTTCTTGTGGTGTAAATTTAAAACCAAGCCTGTGGTACAAAGTGTGAACGCACTTGGGGGCCGTCCATAAATTACGTCACGCACCTAGGGGGGGTGGGGGGTCAGACATTTGTGACGATGTGTGACGAGGGGGGGGGGGGTGAGAAATGTGACGTAACATCAAAATGCACAACTTTAAATAAATATAGACAACACGTTCTACTTAATTAAATATACTTTGTTTTATAAATGTTTTCTCCTACAACATCAGAGTGCAGCGCCACATTAAATACGCACTACAATGACAATAGTTAAAAGCGATTTGAAGCATGTTTTATTTTCAAAATGTAAATATGGTTTTGGGGGGGGGCAGAGCTTTGTGACGTCATATTTTAGGGGGGGTCTGACTTTTTGTGACGCCGTGTGACGAGGGGGGGGGGTCAAAAATCATCCAAAATCGCGTGATGTCATTTATGGACGGCCCCTTGCTCGCCTTGGGTTGTCTCGGCGCTGAGAGGAAGTGCACGTTCGTAGGCTGGGGGACTGACGGTTGCACCACATCACTACACACGTGTAAGACCAGTACTGTACTGTATAAGATCATTATTATTGCAATCCAAAGACATATTTTCCCTTATCTGCAATTTGTATTACTGATTGGGATTCCTAAATGCTCTTTGACAATTTGGTCAACTGTGGCACCTGTTAAAATATTTGCATACAGTTATTGCTAATTTGCTGAAATAATATTTTTCCTGCAATATCATTTGAATGTCTTAATGTACACATGTTTACACAAAAATGTGTTAGGCACATTTTAGTATTTGCACTGTTGCATTTTAATGTACTGTATATTGAAGCACACTTTATCTTCTACATACAGTTATTTGTTACATCCGCAGAATTGTTCGAAATGTTTGTTAATAATTTACCATCGGTCTTCATTAAATTAGACTTTTTCCTACGTCCTTTATTCTGGTTGTAAATAAATGTCACTGAATTGTTACTACCTGTAAGCAAAAGCAATGTTGCTGGTGTGTGTGTGTATTTATTCCTTGATCTTCCATTAGAGAACATTGGAAAGAGAAGTGAGGCAATGCCAAGCTTTGATTATTTGGACGGATTGTGACAGAGAGGGAGAGAACATTGGTTTTGAAATAATCGATGTCTGCAAAGCAGGTATGTATATCGCAGCAAAAATCTGAAGACAAATTACTGGAATAGAAAATGCTTTGATATTTTAATTGATGTAAGAACACCCAGCTTACCCTCATCATACCTACTATAATCACCCAGGAATGTCTGTCCTTAACGCTCGTGACGTCACTCCACATGGACCAGCCCCCCTCAATAATCATGCGCAAGTGACGTCACTCCACATCGAACAGCCCCCCTTATTAATAATCATAAGGTGACGTCCTGCAAATGGACACCCCCCCCCCTATTCATAATAATTAGCGGTTGATGACACTCCACATGGGGGGCCGAGGTGCCACCTCCCCCCTCCTCGGCGTCAACTTATAACCGTTACTAAAAAGGCAGAACCCTCACGTCACGTGATCTCTGTAACGCTATTGAGACATAGAAGTAAAAAGGACGTCATGATGAACGAGGGATTATAACCTTAAAATGTCACCGCGCCCTTACAAATTGCACACGCATTAATACAATGAATATCACGTCGTGGTCTGCTTTTCGCTTGCAAGTTTCAGATTTACTGCAATACACCCGTCCTTGGACGGGCAAAAGGTGTGTTGATATTAAAGGTCCTAGTTTGTCTATTTTCACAGAGTTATTGCATTCCAGTAGTGGCTAATCTGAGTCACTTTGCATGAACAACTAAAACTTAACTCCCCACACAAATGCATTATCAGTTGAAGGCTTATGGTAGACAACCATAGCCTAATAGACTTTTTAACTGCTTGTTTGAAACCTGGGTTCACAAATAGTGGCACACCTCAGAAACAATGGTACAAGAGAAGAAGATCAACACATCAACCTGTGGCAGTTAAAACTTTGACTGCCTCTTGAATAGCTGAGAGTCGTGATTACCAGTGGGAAAATCTTGTTACGCCCTGCTGGGCCACTGAACGAATACCACTGCGACCACTCTTCGTACTCCTCTTCCTCAGTCTGCTCGTTCTTTGCTTAGCGTGAGACAAGTAACAGGGTTGCGTTTAGGTTTAGTCTTTGCATTCAAGTACTAATTGACGGATTGAATACATTGTTTGGACATTATCAAAATACGTTATCTGTTGTAGAGCCGAATTACCCTTCGCATCATTTGTAAGACAGTTTGATTGTTTTGTGTGCCAAAATTCACATTCAGTAGAATGACACATGGTGCATAGTACCGTAGTTGGCACCCGTTGTCACTGATGATGACAATCCTCACCTTCATGGATGTGCACCTTGAAAAAAATCCAACGTGGAAGGTCAAACACAAATTTTGGTGAATGGTCAAGCACAAGAACAATTATAAAATGTTCGTCATTAACCTTGGAAAATCTGTTGTCTTCTTTTCAGTGAAGCCAAACTTGCAAGTTTTCCGAGCAAGATTTTCTGAGATTACTCAACAGTCGATTCACAACGCATGTAGAAACCTGACACTGCCCGACGCGAACACGAGCAAAGCTGTGGATGTTCGTCAGGAGCTGGATCTGCGTATAGGTAAGTGACGTTGACATTATTATCACGTGGTCATTTATAACTACTATATTGTATGTATGTATGTTGAACTTTTTTTCGCATCGTACGTAGACAACCATGATAATTGTTGCTGATGGGGCATTTCAGAAGTTATCGTAACATAAATAATAATAGGCAGGATAATATGGAAGTGGCATAATGGGCTAAATTTGGTCTTCATGGAAATAACAGGGTTAGGAAAACTGCTATATTGTGGTGCCCCAACTCTGAAGTAGCTCAGTATTTTGAGATATATAAGAATATTGCATTTGTTCTTTGCATTGATACATTTTTAAGATGCTGATACTTGACATTTACAATTTGTATTGTTTTAATGATGAAACATTTTAATTTGTGTTTTTGGTAAGCAATTGTATTGTTTTTGTCTCTTAGGTGCAGCCTTCACAAGATTTCAGACGCTGCGGTTACAAAAGATTTTTCCAGCATCTCTTGCTCACCAACTGGTCAGCTATGGAAGTTGCCAGTTTCCAACACTTGGTTTTGTTGTAGAAAGATTCAAATCAATTCAAGCATTCATTCCAGAAGCCTTCCATCAGATTAAGGGTAAGAAATGTTTTGTTTTTGCAGGGTAGAACACAGGAATGGTTTACAGAGTTCCTTTCTTTCACCTTCATCACTGAAAACAGTGTTAGACCTTCAAGGGAATAGTCTTATAGTGGTAAAACAGTGTGCTCTACTTCTCTTTATCTCTGGTCAAATGCTGGATTTGCAGATCGGTGATAATTGGCATCTGAACATGGCCTGGGCCACCCCAAATTGGGTGCCTAAAAATGTGATTTGGAGATCTGTCTGAATCTCTTCACTGAGGTAGAGGCAGCCACACCTGGTACTGGCTGCAACCACTCCTATTTTGTGAAGACTTATTGTATTATAAGGCACTACTTCCCCTTTATTTAAAAGCACAAGTTCCAGTGTATATTTTAATCTGACAGGTTGTGTGTGATCAGATTTGAATACTTGTTTGATATTGAGGTGGAACATTTTATAATCTTGAGAATATGGTATTAACTTGAGATCATTGATGGTATAACCACGTTGTTTTTCTTCAACATGGTGTGATATGCTATTTTATCCCCAAGGAGTTTCCTAAATAGGTTTTGATTGTAAAGTTATGGTTACCTTACAAAGGTCTTAATCACACTATAAGTATTCTATGGGAACCTCATTTGCCAGTAAAAATATGATAATTGGTTTTTTACCCTTCTATCTGGCAACAGTTTTGCTGCCAGATAGAAGGGTAAAAAACCAATTACTATAAGTATTCATATTTATTGTGTTTTCCATAATATAAAAAAGCATACTAAACTTGACCAGGATAATTGTAACTTTTGTAGAACATAAGTGTATATCCAGAGCAAATCAATAATCTTTTATAAATGTAATTGTAAATTCTGCCTTGTTAATATGTTGTGAATTTCCCATTTAGTTACACACCAGAATGAGGATGGACTGGTGGAGTTTCATTGGAAGAGAAACCGACTGTTTAACCACACTGCTTGTCTCATTCTCTACCAGTTGTGTATTGAGGTGAGAGTTTATACCTTTAAATTTAAAACAACAAAAATATTTAAATCCATTTGCCGGTGTCTAACATATATTGTAACTTACGTTTTAGAATCCCACTGCTGAAGTTTTACATGTGACATGCAAGCCGAAGAGCAAGTGGAGGCCACAGCCTTTGGACACAGTGGTACGTATTGCAACCTGAGCACATGCAGTATATGAATAAAATACGATTAAAACAATGTTTGTTACATGAATACAGGTGATACAGGAGAACCGCTTTCAGCCAACACAGACTTTTCCTTTGGTGTACAGCTGTATTATAAATGATAGTATCCCCACCAGAGGATGAGAATCATCAACTTAAAAAAGAACACGTGTTTTAATTGGTCTTGTTGAAGTGTGAAATGTAATATATTTTGTGACGTTATCTGATACTCAATTACAACACACTTTTGGAAAACATTACCTCCCAGCCTTTGGCTGAAGAATTGCTACAGACATGAGACATCTTCATTACCTCGGTTTAATTGAGGTGATGAGAAAAGATGATTGAGACTGCAGAAAAAAATCACAAGATGAAAATTAGCATAATATTCATAACACCAACAGTCCTAGGTTGAAATGAGAGAAATGGTTAGGGAGGAAATACATTTTTAAGTCACAGTAGAATACAAAAATTTATCAGAAAATCTGATCGTGAAGAGAAAATAATTGATATATTAACATACACACAGGCATAAATCATAACTTGTGATTATCCAATTAAAAACACTGAATAAAATAGCTTTCATTGTCACGACTCAAACTTATATAAAGAGACAACTTTACCCACATGCAGATTGACTTCTACGACTGACTTCCCAAAATACTTGTGCATAAATTAGATTTTTCTTCATAAGTAGCCTTTTTCTGATCTCATTTATTTTTCACAATGAGAGGCTGCCGCTTCGCCTTCGCAGCTTCTGTAAACTTGAAGAGGCTTCTTCCACATTTTCATAAAATTGAGAGCTTTACCTTGCATGCCTATACTGCTATACAGGAATTATGCAAATGTTTCTAATCAGCATTGTAGATATGCCAATTATTTCACAACTATTCCTGAGAGTAGTATATCCATTAATATAAAAAATAACGCAATTATGAATACCATATATATTTGTAATAAAATACAATTGTGAGAAATGAACGTGTCTTTGTATATTGTCATTTTATTCAGGAAATGGAGAAACTGGCATCTCGAAAGCTGAAAATCAATGCGAAAGAAACTATGAAGATTGCTGAAAAGCTTTACACCAAAGGGTAACATTTTTTGTATATTGACGATGGTTAACCAATTAGTATTCATAGACTATAGTTAATTGAATACGTATAGATGATTGTGAATGAGTGACTGATGTAAATTCGAATTATGTTCTGGAACAGCTAGAGTCTTCTGGGGGGACAGGTGGCACAGTGGTATGTGTGTGGTGTGGTAAGAACGACGCTGAAGCCAGTCGTGTAGGGTCTGACGCTGAACTGTTTATTAAGGGCTCGCGCCTAACTCGGGGGAAGGGGTTAACACAAAGTTATTACTAATTCCCCAGGGAAAGGGTACTGGGAGTTCCCTACACCCTACCAGGCTATCAGGCTCTTCCCACAGCACTGACCGAGGGTTCATCCAACTCAGCCAGCCGGGTAAAGCAGCCCTTTAGCCTGGCTCTCAATCCCTCTATCCCTGAGCCCCCTACTCCCCTACCGCTCGCTCTCCTAGCTCCCCGCGAAGACCCCGTCTACGTCACGGGTCTTCCCTCAAATACCCCGGGAGGCATGACGTCACTTTTCCTTGACGGCATTCCCCCTGAGGCGAGTGTGACCCGACGTCAGCACTCCACCCCTCAACATCTGTACCGTGCTGGTGAATCTCGATACCTAAGTTTGACTCTGGCCATGGTTAACATTTTGCGGAGGTCCTCTTGCCAGCAGTGGAATGAGAAGCAACTGCAAGGAGAGAAAGCATGTTTTGTTTTAAATGGATGTAATTTAAATGATAGTCTGCATATTGTCATTCACTGTATATTTTTTTACTGCAGGTTCATTAGCTACCCACGAACAGAAACCAACGTTTTCCCAAAAGGCATGAACCTTGCCGCGTTAGTTGAGATGCAGACACACGATCGAAACTGGGGTGCATTTGCCCAAAGGCTCCTTGAAGCTGGGCCAAATCCAAGAAATGGCACAAAGTCTGATCAAGCCCATCCTCCTATCCACCCAACTAAATACACTGCAGAACTGAATGTAAGTACGTGATGTGCCTGTCAGTGCATATGATTGTCAAAGGGCATCATGATCCAATTTTTTCCAATGTTGAAAAAATCCTGCAAATTACTCAATTGTGATGAATAAACAGCAATACTCGCCCTTTACTGACAGACTTAATCTCCCAGGTCACTCTTGCAAATGAAACTCATCCTGGTATCTTGAGTTCTCTCGTGGTTAAACAAAATAAACTTGAAACTACTTGAAACATAAAGTGCTGCCTCTGAATCAAATAGCCCTGCCATCCATGCCTCAGCATGGCAGTGGCGCCATCAGTTTCATCTGAAGAGTGGCATAATGATGTCTAATTACATTACTAGTTCGACTACTAATGTGTCTGTTTTTTTATTCAATTAGGGGAATGATCAGCGCTTATATGAATTCATTGTTCGTCATTTCCTGGCCTGTTGCTCCCAAGATGCACAAGGACAGGAAACCACAGTGGAAATTGAAATTGCTGGAGAGAGGTTTTTTGCAAATGGACTCATGATCACAGCTCGGAATTATCTGGATGTTTATCCTTATGACAAATGGAATGCTAAGGTAATAATATAGAACTAGCTGTTTTAACTAACAGCGTTACCCATAATGCATTGTGTCGACAACATTTTTTAATTTTGCTTTTAATGTAAATGAGTATACAGTAATACATGTTTGATTATTAAAGAGTTACTCTAATAATAGGTAACTATTCGTATGCCTATTAAACATTTCTTTATCAGGAAAACCAATGTAAAGTTGTTTTTAAGTGTATCGTGCAGTCTCTTATTTACGAATGTGTTCGAGATTTTTGTTATTTGTGCTTGTGCACCACTACCATTGCAGCATCACTAAATGATTTGTTTTACTTCTATAACAAAATTTGTTGCCAAAGCATTAGCACATTTGGTATGTTATTAGACAACCATATAAGAGAGTTGACAATTTCACATTAGGTTGACTGGAGCAATGAACAAGTTTGGTTAAACACTGATCCCATCCCTTCATGCTACAATAAGAATCTCAAAGTAATATTTTATCACTGAATTTTTTTTTTACACGTTATTCACAAATGTCTTTTTTTGTTTAACATGTTTAGGTCATCCCTGTTTACACTACAGGAGTGAAATTCCAACCCAGCAATATTGAAATGACGGACGGGGAAACCAGTCCCCCGCAGCTTTTGTCTGAAGCTGATTTAATTTCCCTCATGGAAAAACATGGAATTGGTTAGTTGCATGTACAGTGCCAGTTCTAAGTACACTTAACTGATTAAACTTGCATCCACAATGCTGGATTAAAGGTGTGCGTGACCAGCAAACAAAGTATATTGAGGGTTAAAATATCCATATTTGTCAAAGACTTTTCTTTAAAAACATGTTTTTAAGCTAACCTTGAAAAAGCATATGAACGTTGGTTAAATTTAGTAAAAAAAACAGTCATGACTTATACCTAATCAGTGTTAATTAAAGTCGCATATGCTGATTTAGTTTTGTATGGTCATTGTTACAGGTACAGATGCCACGCATGCAGATCACATTGAAACCATCAAGTCCAGAATGTACGTTGGGCTGACGCCTGCACAAAGATTTCTGCCAGGAGAGCTTGGAATGGGGTTGGTGGAAGGTCCGGATTTCAAATTCTACATGATTCATGTTGTGCTGTATTGACTTTGTACGTGCTACAGTCACATATCAGTGGGCATCTCATATCCACGATGGGGAAACACATGTGATTTTTGACGTGAATCGCTCTTTATATAGAAAAGCACCACCTAGTGTTGGAGTAAGAGATGCCCATTGAAATAATTGTGGTATAATTTTTCAAGGCTATTCAATGAGATGTGATGGTCAATTTACAATCTGTAATATGGTAACATTTCTACGTTTCATTCCTAGGCTATGATGCAATGGGGTATGAAATGTCCAAGCCAGACCTTCGTGCCGAGCTGGAAGCTGACCTTAAGCTAATATGTGAAGGGAAAAAGAACAACACCACAGTTTTGCAACAGCAAATCCAAAAGTATAAGCAGGTGTTTTTGGAAGCTGTTTCCAAAGCTGAAAAGTAAGTGTCACCCTTCACACTTGCAACACAAAACTGCCAGCTCCTTGCCAAGCCAAGTTGGCTCCAGTAAAACATGTGGTTTTATTCAATAGACAACAGTTTGTGTATTGTATGTAGCGATGGACAAATCTAGGAGTTGTGTTCATACCCAGTAATGTTTTAGCACCCCCTTGCTCCGTTTACCAACCCAGCTGATCCAGAGCTGCTGGGAACTGAGGCCCATGGTTTAGGTTCATCAGTCATTGCCGAGAAGTTGGCCATACAATAAAACCTTGGATTGCGAGCATAATTCGTTCCGGAAACGTGTTTGTAATCCAAAGCACTCGTATATCAAAGCACTTGTATATCAGTTGTGATCACGTGACGCTCGGCAGACAAAGCGTATACGTACTACTCGTATTGCAAGACCTCGCTCGTTTATCAAATTAATATTTATTTAAAAATTTTGCTCGTCTTGCAAAACACTCGCAGACCAAGTTACTCGCAATCCAAGGTTTTATTGTACTTCACCGCGCTCGTCAGCGCAAGTTGAAGGGAACACATTTTGTCTCGCCAGACATCTAGTCTAACTGCTCGGGCTATAAGCCACTCATTCCTCTATGCCTCCGGTAAGGCAGTGCTGTGTTGAAGAGGAGCAGACTGGTACCACATGTAAACGTTTTCGTTGAATTGTAGGTTGGATGAAGCCCTGTCATGTTACCTTGGAGAGCCTCAACAGTCTATTGCGAATGAAGAAACTATTCCCAGGAGATTAGAACCTGTGAGAAAGTGCCCGCAGTGTAAAAGCAACATGGTGCTGAAGCAAACCAAGGATGGCAAGTGAGTACTTGAGTGCTGCATTTATTTTCCTTGCCGTTGCTGCTGCTGCTGCTGCTGTATACCAATATTTGATACTGCTATTTAAATGTCCTTTTGGCATACTATATTTAATATATATCCAGGTATGAACTTTGTTTTGTAGCAAAACAAAGTATGGACCCTACTTTTACTGCATTCCTAGTTATTTTGTTTTCTTGGAATATTTTACAGTTACAACTTTTGACTCTCACTGCTCACTGGAGTCGTTTGACCATTTCTCTACACATTTCAATCACTTTCTTCAAGTCTCATCTAGTTTACATATTTGACCTTTATCTGCCAGTACATATAGTAGGCATGCAACTATGCATTGATTAAAATGTATTCTTATGGTCACATTGCATGTTTAACAATAATTGAACGTGCCCCTTAGTGCCCTTAAGAGGTTTCACATTCACCACAATGTTAAAACAAACATTATATTCGTGAGATGTGGGTGTGTGCAGGGTTATTTGGTCACAGGTATATGAACTATAGCTTTGTGTTTTGAATGTGAATTATGTATATGTCACATTCGTGTTACTGTGTTTTGTATTATGTATTTGTGTGTATTAAGTATGCATTTATAGATACATATATTCTTTATGGTTGGAGAATTAGCCCATTGGTTAGTGCATTGGACTACAAACCTGTCGATCTGAGTTCGAAGCCTAAGATCAGTGGAGTGCTGGGGGTGGGGGGATGGAAGGTGGAGGGGGAATGCAGCCCATATTGTTTATATTTACAAAATAACCTTTGATTTCTAACTTCCCTGCAATGTTTTAACAGGTTCATGTTGACCTGCCTGGGTTTTCCAAACTGTAGAGCAGCAGTCTTTTTTCCTGATTTTGTTTTAGAAGCAACCAGAGATGAGAGCATCTGTCAGTTTTGCCAGCCAAATGCAATACACAGGTAAGTGGGTTACATATCGATCGTAATTTAATTTGTCCACCGTTGGTTCAGCAGGTACTGTATTCTTTGCGCTGTGCCTTTTATGGTTGAGCTATATACTTAACTCGTTTTTTTTTATTATGCTCAGCGGTGACCACGTGGCTTGGGGGATAGTGCATTGAGCAAGGACCACTGGAATTCTGGGTTCAAATCCAGGCAGAAATGATTAAATCAAGTTCAATGAGTTGATGGTATCATCCTGGTCACCACTGACTTTCAGAAAAGCTTCACGTTAAATACTTTTTTGCATGATAATTCCGCAAGCACACTTTCCTCCGGCCAAAACCCGGCACGCGCAAAGTTATTGTTTATAAGAAAAAAGCTGCGTTTTTGGAGCAAAATGTTTTACCTTTCAATCAATAATATGATTGTAATTAATCATTTATGTATGGAACATTGATTGCCATAGTTACACGTGAAAATTATTACGTGATGTTAAGGTTTTAAATATGTAAACAGTGTGATTTCATGAAAGTTAACATTTGAACAATGCATATAGTTTATTTTACATGAATAATATGTAATATTTTTTTAGCACCTTCTGTTGAATGTCATGGACTAAACAGAATTGAGGACTTGATCTTGCGTTGTCGCATTAGTATTACAATGTCTAATATTCAGGGATCAGTTGCTTAACTTGTGTGGTCGTCTAGTGCAATGTCAAGGATATTGAAGCGTTAAATGAAATTATAAAAATTGTGTATTCATTCATGAAATGTGGGTTTTCATTTTAGGATAAAATTTAAGTTCAAGAAAAACTCTGTAATTCCTTGCACACCTTTGGATTATGTTGGATGCGTTGGTGGCTGTGATGATGTCATAAACGACATAGCGGATTTAAAATACCTGCGTCCTGTTACAACTCCCAACCAGTCCCGTCAAAGTCAACCCTCCGCTTCAGTTGCGCGGCAAAGGGGAACATGCCAGCCGTCAAACGCATACGTACAACGGCCACCACAGCAGGCACCTCCACCTATGGCCATGTTACAAATTCCTCCTGGAAGAAACGAAGAAAATGCTGTCGTCTGCAACTGTGGAATTGAGGCTACCCTTCTTACCGTCAAAAAGGAAGGCATCAACAAGGGGCGAATGTTCTACAAGTGTCCGACAGGTGTATGCAACTTTTTCCTTTGGGCAGATCAACAAGACAGTGGATACAGATCTGCACAGAGCAACCAAGGTTCTTTTCATTCAAGCACAGTACCTCGCGGAGGCCACGATGAAGTGATGTGCTCTTGTAACAATCCAGCCGTAATGCGCACTATCGTAAAAGACGGACCGAACAAGGGTCGCCAGTTTTACACTTGCTCCAAACCTAGAGATGAGCAATGTGGATTTTTCCTGTGGATGGCTGATGAACCCTCAAATTCAGGTATGTATATTCACGTGTTTTTTCCCCCAAATTAAAGCTACTAATAGAGTAATAGCCATGCTATACTATTCGCATGGATAATGAGGATCTTGTGTTCATATTGTATGCTTTATTATTAAAACGGATCTTAATTTTGTTCTATTTACCATTTGAAATGAACTAAAGTTGAAATTTATTGGATGAATTAGTTAATACTTTGGTGGCGTATAGTATTAACACAATTTTTTTTACATCACAATGAATTACACAATACCACCATACAAATCTTGTATATTTTAATCTTTACACTTATTGATATGTAATTATTAGGGTTCCGGTGGTGAGCACACTGCTATATGAACCCAGTAATCTTGAGTTCGATATTTGGCCATGGTTGATGTCCATGGTGAGGGATATCTGACCCGGCACAGTGCTCCGCCTTTCACCACCCCGCACTGACCAATGTGGCAAAGCATGATCAACTCCCATGACTGACGGTGTGGGAATACCTTCATCTGACAGTGGATTGACACAGGGATGTAATTTATTCTATATAAAAAAAAATTCTAATGAAGATAATGCATTAGTTTTATTTACATTTTTTTTTATTAAGCATTTGTAGTTGATTAAATGTGTGAAATTGATCGTTATTGTGCAATGCGTACAGTAATGTAACAACAATAATATATTAAGGTTTCATATTTTGACGCTTAACCTATGACAATACCATGTTTGTATATAAGCAAATCATTGTATTCATCCTTTGTTGCTTTCTACTGACAGACTAAGCAGTAGTAATTGTGACTTTGCTTTCGCAGCTCATTCCGTTGCAAGACCTCCACTGCGGCCTGACAATGCAAGACCCACGTCAAACAATAGAACAGCTGGCGAGGATACCACAGTGAGAGCCAAGAGAACTTGTGGAATCTGCCATCAACCTGGACACAGAAGGACAACTTGTCCTATGAACAAATGATTGTTTCAGGAGAGTAAAATTACGAAACCAGTACATCCCCTTTGTCAGTCCATTGCTGGATGAGGGCCTCCCAACATTGTGTGGGCCTTGGGGGTTATTTGACCACACTGGTCAATGCCGGTTGCTGAAGACGGAAGTAAAATGACCGCTGCTTAGAAGTACAGTACAACAATGGACTTTGCTCCGCATCTGCCTACAAACTACGTTTTGGTTGTCCATGCTCTATCCAGTTTCACCCCTTCTTTTGAGATCTGGCAAGACCAGGCTCAACTCGGCTGATTTGGTCAGACATTAAATAACGAAAGTGTTTGTTATATTTACGTGTTAAATACTGCCAGTTAATCTGATTTATGCATCATTTCAGGTATTCTTGAAAATGTTTTATAGTGCTTTACTGTATATTCCAATTCAGCAAGAACTTAAAAAAAACTGAAAAAGGGAAAGCATGACACTTGTACAATTTACATTTTTGTATATTATATATTCCGAGATAAATTCAACCAAAAAGTACATGATGTAATATACGGTGTGTTTTGCAATTGTTTTACACGATGAGTGTTTGTTGTATTAAAAATGGTAATATGAACCAAATATCGTATGTTGTGAGTAAATGTTAAATATGAATGCAGTATCAGATCATGAGGCAGTGTTTTAAAATATAGTGGGATATCCACTCGCGTAATTTAGAGAACACAATGTAATTCAAATATTTTGTTTACGTTTGCGTGCTTTCTATTGTTTAACGTTTTTGCCCTGATTTATATCTGCTTCGTGTATTACTTTAATCTTTGCCATTGTCATGGTGGTGACCCCCAGTTCACTTGCAAATGATCCACTATCCTGGTCGCTTCGAGTTCCCACCCGGTGTTCCTTCCACATTTATAAACACGCATTACATTATTTTTCTGCTTTAAATTTCCACGTGATAAACCACTTTTCGATTTAAAGCTTTCGTGACTGCAGGGATTAATCTTCTTGGTTCTTTCGGTAAAGTCACGTAGAAGGGAAATAATAAAATAAAACATAAAACAGCTGTCGGAAAGAGCGCTCTTGGACAGCGTTGTCTTTCCGACAGCTGTTTCTTCACCTGAGGACGGCTGCTTGTGTTGTGGCCGAAACGTCGTGATCATTTTATTATGTTTTTATTTTATTAGTTCCCTTCTACGTGACTTTACCGAAAGAACCAAGACAAATCACTTTGTTGAGCTATCATTTGTGGTGAGGTCGCTTCTGAAAAATAAGCGAATAGCTCAATGGGCTTTACCTGGTGAGATTAAGCAACGTTTCGTTTTGTTTGTATTGTATTTTAAAAGTGATTTTATTTACCTATACTTTGCACTCCTATCGTGTTTTGTATTGTTGTACCGGTTCTGACCCCGTTCCCCTTCGGAACATCTGTGAAAAAGAGTTTAATAGCTCATCGGATTCCTCCAGTATAAGTACATATTCTGATTCTCACCTGGTAAGAAAAAAATGCTTGAATTTTTTAAAATAATTTGTTTACCTTTCCTATACTTTTCACATATGTTGGGGGTTTTTTTTATTCTTGTAACGTTCTGACCTCGTGCCCCTTCTGAACATCTGTGAAAAAGCTTGGTAGCGCATCGGATTCCTCCTATACAAATGTAAATATTCAGGTCGTCCCCTTGAAAGTGGACCACGTGGTTCGCCGCGGACCCTTACGGCGGTGAAAATTACCGCGGTACCTCCGGCCTCCCACAATCCCCCGCACCCGCTCAGCCGCTGTAGAGAAGCTGCAATGTCGGCCGCGCTGGTGCGTCGCGGCCTGGAGCTGCTGCAGGCTGAGGACGACGCGGCCCCGCGGGTCACCACGGCGTCGCGCAAGGGTGAGGAAGGGAGCCCTTCTCCCCCCCCCGCGCGGCCTTCTCACTCTCGGACGAGAAGGCCACGGGGCCTACGCTGCGCCTGAGCAGTGCCACCCACGTGGCCTGTTACAGGGTGGTCCGGATGTCTTGTGACCCACATTTAATTATCTGGACTTAATTATTTTTTAAAATCTAAGTAAGGGTTATCTAAAACAGAAATGAATATTCAAAGGAAAAACATGTTAGCGGTCAAATTTTTTGGGGGGGTGGATTAAACATTTGGACCATCCTGTACATGTGGGGCCATGCTGTGTTGGTACTGGATTCGGCATCGTGTTGTGTGCGGCTGTGGGTACCGCTCCAATCGTTTGCTACAATCTAACCATATGGGGAGGCTTTGGTTGGCAGTGCTTAAATAGTGGGGTCTATTTTTGTAACCGCTTCGATTAAGGATTCCCCACGCCATCGTCATAAGCGGTTATTGTCTCTCAACCTCTGGATGCGTGTACAGTACAACTATGCACTATTTTCTTAAAAATGTACATTTCAATAGAACTGCGGGTACTTTATGATACGATGCCTTAAGTATTGTATATAATCCATACAGCTTAAGGCACAGTACTCCATGACGAACAAGCAGTGTCCGTTATGAAGCATCTCCGATTAACAGGGTTGGGATGGTGCGCATTTCTCCTGCCACCAGGTATAGAAATTCTTCCATATTTCGTCAGTATGGGGGCAATAATTCTAGATTTGAAGCTTTCGTGACTGCAATTAATTTTAATGTTTTTACCTACGTGACTTTACCGAAAAAACCTGAGAATAGTATGGGGGCAAGTTTGAGGACGGCTACTGTTGGCTAAAAGTTTATTACAAAGGTGGTTAGGGGAGTGGATAATTTTTAGAAGTGTATTCAGGATCTTGCGGATCTTAAATGTGAATTTCCTGGCAAGCCCTTTCGTATACAACACTAACTTTTGAAGAATGTTATGTTTGTTTTGGGTTGTGTGGTTTTTTTTAGGAAAAACGAAGTCTGCTGAACATTCAGTTCAAAGCATTGCAAAGAAAAGCAAAACCAATAAGAAACTACAAAAGAAACGGATGCGTAACCAACCAACAGTAAAAAATAAAAGTGTAAAATCTGCCATCGGTAAGTTTGCATTATATTGTCATGACAATCACGTTTCCTGTGAATGGGGATTGCAAAAGTTGTGATAGGATTGCAAATGTGGAATATAATCTAATGTGGGTTTCTATACATCAGTAGCAATATTACACTTGGAACAATATGGCAATTGACAGCCTAGATTTGAGGTTTTCGTGACCGCAAGGATTCATACTCTTTGGTTTTGTCGGTACCGTCACAGCAAAATGACTTTAATGTTTTACCTACGTGACTTTACCGAAAAAAAACAGTATAATTGACTCCGCTCGCTGTTGTCACGTGCCCATAATCCGATGGAGTAGAGGTGTCGTCGGTATAATGTGCTGGATGTTTGGATGTGCGATTTTCTACTGCATGAAACGTACATAACTTTGCAAACGTTAATGTGATACTTTGTTTTTTTTTGTAGAGGAATATAAACGCAAACAAAATGCCAATCCCTATAAAACGAATTTGCAGTACCTGCTGAAGAACCAGTCATCTTCTACAAAAAAAATTACACAAAAGGTACTCGCCAGGGCTCTAGAATGTTCACATTGTGGGCAAGTGACCGACACATTTAATGAATGCATTTTAAGGAGTCATCAATAACAACGGAGGTTGTGTTATTTAAATAACGCATTTATTTTACTTGGCTTTAGTTTTATTTCTCAGTGAAGCCAATTGAAAATTAGCCTTAAGATGCTGTTTTTGGTTTAAAACCTGGCTTGCAAATGTGACGGAATAAGGTGGGAGAAATGCCTCATGTAAAAATTAGATTTTCTTTAATAAAAAAATTAAAAATAATTATTTAGAACTCAATTGGCGTATCCAATGCTATCACGGTTGCTCACTATACCTGATTTATTTCGTTATTAAAGGTAAAGGATATGCTTAAGCCCAGCCACACGTCGGTCACTGCATGTTAATGATGGACACAATGTTCTATTTGTTCTTCTTGGACCACCTAAACACATGAATAAAGAATACAATTTTAAATACTGTATACTGAACAGCACGCAAGTTAAATCATCCATGAAATATTCAGCTGCTGTCAGTAATTTGTGGTGAATGTTTGATTAGTAATCCTACCGTTATTTTTTCCCAGATTTTACAATTCAAATAACCCAAAATAAGCAAAAGTTAATGTGCCTCATATGCAGACTGAGATGGTTATGCATTGTTACGATTGTCACTGGTTTTATGTATTTGAATGGATTGTGTTTTTACAGAATACATTTTGTTAATTCCAAGAAATCGCTTCACCGCTATGCAAACAATATTATACATTTTTGTATTTTATAGATCCTGGCGCAAAACCGAGGAAGAAAAGCCAAAGACAAACCTGTAGATGGGAAGAAGCCTACAATTAAGAAGAGTCTCTTTTCTGATGCATTATTCAGGACGTTTCAAAAGGAATATTTTGGCAAATAAATGTGTTTTTGTTAGATTTGTTTTCTCCCTCTCTTGGTATTGGACATTCAGTACCCGAGTTATTGTTTTATGCATTCCCAATAATAAATAAAGGACAAAGCAATCTAGAATGTTCCACTTGTTTTGAGTATACTCAAAATAGATGAAAGCTGCAACACCATTCCCTGGTATATCCAACAATATATGGCCCAGAAGTTTGAACCCCCCTCTTATAATGAAAACCACTCGATGGATCATATGTAATAAGTTTATCAGTTTTTATTAAAATGATAAAATATTTTTGAAATGTCGAATACATGTTTTAATAAATTGTAAACATCGATGTTTTTTTTGTTTCCAGCAAATTCTTCGGTGATTCTCTGTCCTGCGGTTCCTCCTACCGAGTTCAAAAGCTATTCCCCCCCCCTCATGCCAACAGGGAGCATGCCTCTGAAGAGTAGGTCACCAAATCAATGGTAGAGGTTAATTTAAAATGTGAAGTGAAAACCTAGCTAAATTCCATATTTTGTCTCGTCCATATTGTATGATGAATAGTCGAGCAGTGTACAGTATTTAAAATGTAAACAATTATAACTTGGGGATTGTAAAGTTACTCGTGGAATTGTGAACGATTTTTTTATTACACGACTTGAGTCCATATTCTGGAACATTTACAAATGACAACCACTTTAAGACCACTCTTAAAATGCGTAAGCAAAACCAGGGACGGTGTACATGGTGCCAATGTTTGGCACCCTGGCGTATTGCTTTTATTGAGATATTGGAAGCAATTTATTCTTTAACATAAATTCCATAGTGCGAGTGACATCGGGCTATATATTTTTGTTCATTTTCCTTCAGCGCTGTATAGTACTTTAGCTTTTAAAAAAAAATTGGTGACCCCGAGATCACTCCTGCAAATGGCGATGAGACGTTAACTACCTCGCCTGGTATGCAGGAGCTCGTGGGTTCGATGTCGACCCTGACGCCTGCTGTTGTATATTTGGAGTTTGCGTGTCTCCCCGTGGTCGCGTGGATTTTTTTCCTCCGGGTCCGGGTGTTCCCTCCACATGTAGAATAAGCAACCTGAGTTTAAAATCGTTTTTTGGCTGCTATACTTTATACACGATAAGCCCACTTCGTTTAGCAATCATTTGTGGCCAGGTCGCTTCTGAAAAAAAGAGCTAATATAGCTCGGTGAGCCTTACCTTGGTAAAGTAAAACATTGTTTAGTATTTGGCTGCTGCTATACATGTCCACACGATGACGTCACGCGATTGTGGACGATTTTTGACCCCACCCTCGTCACGTCATCACAAAAAGTCAGTCCCCCCCCCTCAAATATGACGTCACAAAGCTCTGCCCCCCTCCCTAAAACCATATTTCCATTTTGAAAATAAAACATGCTTCAAATCGCTTTAAACTATTGTCATTGTAGTGCGTATTTAATGTGCTCTGCACTCTGATGTAGGAGAAAACCTTTATACTGGTAGGCACGAAGTGAACCAGCCTACAATAGATTGTATCGTCCGATGTCCGATTACGTGAAGCAACATCGCCCCCTACTGCAAACACTTGGCAGGACCCTACAAAAACCTTTAGACTCAGTGACGCTTTCCTGGCTAAACAAGTGTAACATTCCCTTATAATTCCCTGAGATAGCTTTTAATTAAAACATTTAAATTAAAAATTAACTCACAGCGGCCTAAAGCCTACAGCTAGGCCTAAAGCCTACAGCTAGGCCTAAAGCCTAGAACTAGGCCTCAAACTCTCCCTTCGTATCGTACCCCCGCGTGTGTGAAAGGGAGTTAATGTTTAACAATGTTACATTCCCTGATGTTTTTAAATATAAACATTTACATTTAAAGCTTTTACATTAATAATTAAAACATTTAAATTAAAAATTAACTCACAGCGGCCTAAAGCCTACAGCTAGGCCTAAAGCCTAGAACTAGGCCTCAAACTCTCCCTTCGTATCGTCCGATTCGGTGTAGCAGCATCGCCCCCTACTGCAAACACTTGGCAGGACCCTACAAAAACCTTTACACTCAGTGAGGCTTTCCTGGCTAAACAAGTGTAATAATACATTATGTTTATATTCTTTGGTTATTCGTTCCTACCAGCCCACCCCGCAGGGACCTGTTTAAAAAGTCTATTTAATTAACTAGAACGTGTTGTCTATATTTATTAAAAGTTGTGCATTTTGACGTGACGTCCCATTTCTCACCCCCCCCCCCCCCTAGGTGCTTGACGTCATTTATGGACGGCCCTTAGTTAAAAAAAAACAGGTTTATTTAGTTTCTCGTGAGATTCATACTCGCCTCTCTCTCTCGAGTTCTTCTTCCCTGCTGACATTCAAAATTTACTTTTCAACTTCTGTTTCGCCTGCGGGCCGCAATACAAAAAATCCTTTCACCCATTGCAGAGACCGCGAATCGATTCGTGCGGACTAATCGCTGAATCGATGCAGTCCCAACCGCGCCGCGCGAGGTTCCACAACTGGTCATCGATTCCAATCCGATTCTTTTCGGTGGCGAAATTCTTTTGGAATCACGCGGGCACGGCGGATGGCGTTCGTGAATAGTGAACGCCGCCGCGACTACACCCATCATCCCATACCGGGGTGGGGGGAGCGCGTCATTTCTGCTGCGTTTACAACGCAATCAAGACACGTTGAGGAATCGATTCGTGCGGTGGCAGTATCGCTCTCTCGATTCTGGATCGCCCGTGGAGGCTGCACTGTCATGGCTTCGTCCGCGCTCTTCGTCTGCCTCGGTGAGGAAGGAGGAGAGGGTTGAGGAGGAACAACGCGGGGAGGGGAGGTCTCGCGTACACGGCGCTCGCCTTTACACACTCGCCTTGCCCTACACCGCGCGTCTGCACTACGCCCGGTGCCCCAGCTGTAGTCGAAGGCGAGGTGGGTGGGTGGGTGGCGAGGGGAGCCCCCGGTGGCAGCTCTCCCTACGTTAATGGCGCGCCGGGCGGGTTGCTCCTCCCGGTTGGCTTCTTGTCGCTGCTCCCCGAGCCCCCGGGGTGACGGAGGAGTGTGACGATGGTGGAGTGAGGGAGGAGTGTGAGAGAGGATTGTGACGATGGTGGAGTGAGGGAGGGGTGAGGTAGTGATGGAGGAGTGTGAGGGAGTTGTCTTGAGGTGGTTGATCTGGAGGAGAGTGAATGGTGGAGTGGAGCACGAGGCCCTGGGGATGGCCTTCTGTTGCTCGCGAGCTGGGACAGCTCCGTTCCAAGTGGTCGTGGCACCCGCACCTCCGTACGGCGCGAAAGAAGTTCACACCGTACATGCACCACCAGTCAACGTCGCTTACACAAGCCAAATGTCAGGATGTGTGAGTGCCTGCGGTGTCATGGTGTGGGGAGCGGTGGTGTAGTGGTTAGCGCTACGAACTTGGAGACGCGGGTTCGATTCCCGCTGATGGCCAACACCAGTGACGATTATCTAAACCGGTCCTGGGCCTCCCCTAGGTCGACTCACAAAGGCGGCCGGGCGTGGTTGCTGGCCCACCCACCCCCTCGTGTGCCGTGCCGGCCTTCATAGGCGTTTGCGAACAGCGCTTGGCCCAACACTCTGTTAAGTCTACACGGGGGATCTTTGTCTTTGATGTCATCAGTGGCCAGCTGTGTGCATGGCTGCCTGCCCCTAGTGGTGAGTGAGCCACGTTCGTGCTGCACGTAGGCAGGCTCTTGACGGGCGTGGGTTCTTACTTTTCGTCACGACCTTTACAATCGCCAAACCGGTTTAGGGACAACATAACAGCCTATAGATTTGTTTAACTTAAAATAATGTAACCCAGACGAGTACTGCATCATCATTTTGAGAAACAAAAAAAACAAGTTTTTTTTAAACATTGCTTTTGCCACTTCTGAATTATAACTCGTGTTGCACAGTTATTGAAGTCGACTAGATTTGTGTGATTTGATACCGGGTTATAGTCACCAAGCTTCCTGGTCATTTACAGCTGTCTTAATACAGTGAGCGATGCACATTGCCTGCAACTTGAGCCCTTCAGTTTCTGCCGCATCAGGCACGCCAAACTTGGGCACACCCTTGCAGCATATCTAGGGGTCGGCACGGTTTGGCTCAAACCACCAAACCGCGGTTTGAACCGAACCAAATCGGTTTGGTTTGGCTCTGTTTGAACTGGTTCGGTTTGGTTTGGGGCTACGAAAACCGACTCGGTTTGGCTCGGACAGGGTGGAACCGGCTCAAACTAGTTTGGTTCAAGCCAACTTAAGAGGTTTGGTTTAGCTTAGTTTGGTTTGGTTTTGGTTTGGTTTGGTTCAGTCGTCGCTGGTTTGGTTTGGATTGCTCAATTTGAAACCAGTTTGAGTCGGTTCAAACCGTGCCGACCCTAAGCTGCATATCACCCTTCCAGGGTTGTATAAACATTCATGGACCTGTATCGCACTGAATCTTGACTTAAAGCTTTCGTGACTGCAGGAATTCATATTCAAAGTCACGTAGATAATCTACTTGACTTTACCGAAAGACCCAAATAATATGTATCGCACTGCTTTGTGGTTTTGAATAGAGCTTAATAACACTGTAAAATTGCTCACGTGCATCCCAATGTTAATGGCAAACGTTGTGCTTTCACTGCAGGTAACATCTGTCGCTCGCCTATTGCGGAAGCCGTGTTCCGCAAGATGGTAACAGAGCAAGGGGTTGCCGACCAGGTATGTTTCCGTAATATGTCATTACCTATCGTAGGTGCCTCCTGATGAGAGTAATTGTGAAATAAATAGGTGGACGGCAGCAGGATGGAGAGATTTTTTGGGAAACCAAACTGAATATGAAGCAACATGCCACAATATTTCTAAAATTGTTTAGAATCTGTGTATATTCTCTGCTATGACATGGATCGTATACATAGGAATATTGAACAAAAGTCTAATACCGTGCCAAAAAAGCATGCAGATATGCGTGCTTAGAATTAAAATTAAAGAAAGGAGCATGTGCAAGTTAAGAGACATCATTGACTGTTAACAAAATCAAAGCAAGTGAGTGGGCTTGAGCAGGACATGTTGCTAATATGATCTCCTCTACTGGAGCCCTTCAATTACTGACTCATGGCACTGCTGGTGGAAGAGCCTCCAGTAGAGGAAGCTCCAGGGGGTATTCTATCCACTCCGTGCTTCTGACCACACTTGGAGTAGGTGGGCATACCCACACTTTACCCCATACCGTGCGATCTCCCAATTAACTATGGTGTACCTCCATAATAGAGGTTTTTTGGATTAGATCGCTAAAATATATAAATGTGTCTTATTCTTTGGGTCTTTCGGTAAAGCCACGTAGAAAAAAAAATGTCACGATGTTTCGATCCCAACACAAGCAATCGTCATAATTTTTCACCTGATGACGATTGCTTGTGTTGCGATCGAAACGTCGTGATATTTTTATTATTTTTTCTATCTACGTGGCTTTACCGAAAGACCCAAAGAATATGAATTCCTGCAGTCATGAAAGCTTTAAGTCAAGATATAAATGTGTCGTTGAAACCTGCCACCACCCGACACAGCCAACTAGTAAGGGTTGTCACTAGTACAGCACACTGGTGTGTTGGAAAGCCAAGCCACAGCATTTACAATCTGAGTACGACGTTTCGCCAGTAATTACAACTAGCTTCATCTGGTGAAACGTCGTACTCAGATTGTAAATGCTGTGACTTGGCACTCCAACACACCGGTGTGCTGTACTAGTGACGAATTGGCCACGTTCTGTTTATGTGACAACCCTTATTAGTTGGCTGTGTCGGGTGGTGGCGGGTTTTAACGACACATTTATATATTTATGCGATCTAACCCCAAAAACCTCTGTTATGGATGATATTGGTCGCGAAAGCCTATGTGTTAAACTATGGTGTAACTATTCTGCTTCGGGGGGGGACAGGCATGGCGGAATTTATCAAACATGCCACGTCGTTTTAACTGCCGTTGCCGGGAGATGGAGGAGAACCAGCGAGCGTGAGCACCGTTTGGGTCCAGTGTGCTGACCATTTACACTCCGACAATTTTCTTCTATTCTCAATTAAAAAACCTGAACATGTGTTTGGTGCTCTGGATATTTCTATACGTGCATTAACCTGTTTTTCTACCTTTTTATATTTCAGTTACCAGTAATGCAAAAATATGAATTTAACTACCCGATTTGAAGCGGATGACAGTGGCAGCCAAAGCATTCTTAGGGTTTCAAGAGGAAAACTTAAAGAAACATGAGTTAAGGGGTTTATTGTTAGTGTCAGCACTTCTGCCTTATCCCCTATCCACCACAAACACTTGTTTTGGTTTCCCCTCCCCAGATTTACTTAAGCTAATCCAAGAAAATTAATTGTAAAGCAGAATGTAGTCGTTTTTTTAGGCAAAAATCAGTGTTAACCTTTTCAACTTCTTGTATTGTCCTACACTGTCATCTGCATTTAAGATGAATAAGCCATTCATAACACCTTAAGTGAGGAGTGCAATGTTTAAAATAAAAATTATGCCAGTTTATGCGGTGGTTGTAAAAGGAAGGCTTGTATATTTGTGGCTTTACAAAATTTTCTGTAATTTCCTTTTCACTTTATTTCCACCTCACGTGGTACTTATTATGCAGTGGCATATTGACAGTGCTGGAACCTACGGGCATGAGGCAGGGAGCCCAGCAGACTATCGCTCACAAGCCTGCCTAAGAAAGCACAAGCTATCCACAAACCACATTGCTCGAGAGGTATAGTCTCCCATCTCCCATCAGCTCACTGTGAACTGTCTGTGTGTGGTTCGTTCTATCTCTCTCCACCCACTCTCCCCACCCACTCTCCCCCCTCTAACGACCGTCATGCAGTGGAGGATAGACAGTGCTGCAACAAGTGACTGGAACATTGGAAGCTCCCCTGACTCACGAGCCCTTGCCTGCTTGAGTAAGCACGATGTAAATGTCAACCACCACGCCCGGCAGGTGCGAAATAAGGGGCTTGGTGCCACGATGTCTATTAACTATATCAAACACTCTAAGGAGAATGTTGCATGTGAAATGGCACTAAAGGCAAAAGTAACTTTTCCGTAAAGATTGTGTAACAAAGTCATTTAAATCCAAACTTTAAGTTAGGAGCTTGGGAAAATACCTGAATATTTAACATTAACTTAAGTAATTACAAATGATATATAAGTAACCATAAGCATAATCATATTCATGACTAAAATATATTGCAAAACATTCAAACTGTAATCGTTAGGTCACATGATTGTGGAGAACATGATACTTTTTGCCATGACATTGAGGCATCTTGAAAGATTTACATCCAAAATATGTATTTACTCCTCAGATTTTGAATTACAGTACTTGATTTACATCTCATAATAAGTTGGGAAATGTTATTGCATGGGTTTTGTTCCTTGTTTGGTTTTTACTTTTATTCATAGCATCTGAAACTGCGTTACACCTTAGATATTACATTTAAATTGGCAGGTGTGCCATTTTATAACAAGATGTGATGTCTTAAGCACTCCCCCCTCTTGCTATTACTCCCACTCATGCCACTTCATACTCAATTATTTCTTCCCTTCTCTTTCCTCACCCTTCACAGTTTAAATATCACACAGTGATCTCCATTTTTTGAGACAGATGATCACACCTTCAGGTTTATAGGTGGTGATTGAAATGACAAAAAAAAAAATTCTCTTCTGTTCTGTGATTTCATCATTTGTTAGACTTTCTCTGCAGGTACCTTGTTTGTAAATAAAGTGATTGGGAGTACATTACTGACAGTGAACTAACTGTTTTTTTTTAAGTTGTTTGATGATGAACTAATGCATCTTTTTGTGTGTCTGTTTTAGATAACAAAGGATGACTTCAAAACATTTGATTACATATTTTGTATGGACGAAAGCAATCTCAGGTTCGTTTAAACAAATCTGGGCTCCAAAATGTTATGTTTTTCCTTGCCTCCCCTATGTCGACTCGGCCTCAAATGAGTACCTGATACGATGTGTAAAACAACTCCACTGGGGAGACAAAGGCAGGCCGGCCGTGGTGCTGGGCGCCCACCTCCTCGTGTGCCGTACCTGCCTTCATAGGTGCTCGCTAAGAGCACTTGCCCCAACATTCCGTTGAAGGCTATACAGGGGATCTTTGTCTTTGTGCGAACCTGTGAAATATTGATTTCGCACTCAATGTTTTGTTTATATCCAGAGGCATTTTAACTTTTATTCTCTTCTGCTTATGAGAGTCGATCCCCCCCCCTGCCACTTGGTCACTGTTGCTGGAGTCACTGGCATTAACAGCATTCATACATATTGCAAAATAGCACTTGAATGTCTTGTTCATAGATGCTTGGTGGCTCAGACTTCCCGGGAAAAATATTTTGAGTATACAGCCATAGCCAGAGGTTGTCTTGACATGTTCACAAACAACTGTACAAAACTACAAAACATTTTAGGGATTTAAATTTTGCCTCTCCTAGGGCTGAAGAATTATTAATCACGTGTGTGCAGAACAACTAGCTCATGGACACAACTCAAGTCCACAACTCAGTTATTGTGATATGGCCCTTTGTATGCTCTCAGATGATAGCCTATTATGATATTACTTGTGTATTATTGCTCAGTTTTGAAAGTGCTTTACGGTAATTCACTCAGTATAAATGAAAATCGAGGTTTGAAAAAGATGCATTGTTTTAACTTTGCAGCATTATTTGTTTCGTGTTTGAAGTTGTTGAATGGGATGTAATCTTGAAGATATATAATCTTATACATTTAAAATATACATTTATACTCTTGCTTGTTGACTCGCGTATTTGATAACGACAACCATACATTGTGTAATGTTTGGCATTTGGATAACAGTGTATCGGTAATATTTAAGGGTGGGAAGAAGTACACTTCAAATTGATGACGGTATGTGTGTGTTTTTTTTAACAGAGATCTGCAGCGATCTGCTAAGAACGTGAGCAACTGCAAGGCCAACATAGATTTGTTGGGGAAGTTTGACCCTCAGAAGCAACTCATCATCAAGGACCCCTACTATGTAAGCGGTGAATGCGTGGTGCCAACGAGTGATGTGTTGTTGTTAGGCAGCACGCGGCACCACAACATCTCCATAAGATAAACGTAAACGAAATGCATCGTGCTGTATCGCTGGTTTCTCAAAGCATCATGTTCTGTGAACAAAAGATGCATAAAATGTCCTGTTTGTGTATATATTGCGGTAAAAAAATCGGAATATTGACTGGTTTCATTGACTCCATGTTACGCGTAGACGCGACTATCCGTGCTTTCGATGACCAGACACGGGAGCAAGTGCGCATGCACAGCACGTTTATTTTTAACTGCGTGAGATTCGCGATTGTGTGATCCCGTCCTCGCCTAATCCTTCACTCTCCCCGTGATGGTTCTCCCACCCTCCCTCGTCTCTCTCCACCCTCGCCCCCCACACTCCTCCACCCGCAACGCATCGCCCCAGCTTCTTTCCCCCATTCTCATTGGGTGGTCTTATTTGCTTTAAATACATTCCAAGCATCACTTATGTGATTCACTGAGAATATATACTGTTCGTTGTAACTTTTTGCCGCGTAAAAGTGTTAAGAGATGATACCGAGGCCCATGTTTACCTAACTTTTAATGTGTCTGTCTATTGCAGTGTTTTATGGCTAATTATGTGAAATGAATTTTTTTTATGTGTTACTTATGTTTGTGCGACTCATTGATCACGATAAATGCATAGTAATGGCTTCTTGCAACAGTTTAACGGTAAACTTAACCACATGATATTTACCAAAAATGAAATGTAAGAAGATGTGGCTATCATTTTGCAAATAAATAATGCAAAGTGTCAGCGTTGTTGTGAACTATAAAGGCTGATTATTCTTTGTCATTCTCTCAGGGTGGCGATGAAGGGTTTGAGGAAGTGTACCAGCAATGTTTACGCTGCTGCAAGGCCTTTCTCAGCTCCGTGGCTTAGGAGTTGCACCAGCAGCAACACCACACGCACACACACATTTCCTTGCTCTACGTAATTTAACGGAAACAACTAATATGTAAATCTGTGCTTTCAAACGATTTGATTCTCATATTTAATGATGTTGCAAGGTGTTACCGAGTCCATGGATATGCATTGTTTTCTGGTGAAACTTTTTTGGTTAAATTGGTTAAACTGTGTCCATAATAGAAAATTAAGTGAGCTTGGGTAGTCCACATCACGAAAAGGGACGATGGCCAAACCTCCAGAACAATGGAAGCCAATGTCAGGGAACACACCCGATTTTATTACATGCAACATTTGCATTTAAAACAATCCATAACTACATGTGCAAGCTTCTCAGTGTGGGGCAGAATAGGGATACTATTTGAGTTTTTTTTAACACAGCATCTTCTTTGCAGACAACCCAATGTAAACACCTTCATATGCCCCCCTGCAATTTTGTCCACTAAACACATTTGGCTTGCAGCAGCTCCCTTAAGTTGTCCACGGTTTCCAGTGCAAAAATCTCTTTCTCCACTGGGAATCCTATCTTTATTGCTTAAAAAACAACAACACTTGGTACATTCATATATGAACAAACTGTCATAACATTTGCTTATAATCTTAAATCAAAATGCATATTTTACTACAATATGCTGAATAAAAGTATTTCAACTGAAAACGTGCAAAGCAGTCTGGGTATTTCCAAGATGGCGGGTCAACATTGTCCCTTGTGCTGCAAGAAAATGGCGTGGTGCAGTTACTGGGGAACTTTGAAAGATTAAGTTGGCTTCGGCAGGAAACATCGCTAAGAAGAGGAATAACTCATGGCTAAAAGTAAATACCGTAACAGAGGAAGCCAAATATAGGGTAGTCTATTAAAATGTTGTCTTGATACTGGTAAAAAGGTCTCGTATAGCATGCCTCACTTCACACAATCACCACACAGACGCATTGTTGATTGGAGCGTGAACATGTTTATGAGTAAAGATATATAACAGCACACACTAACGTGGCAATACTGAAATAACAGCAGTCTATTACAAAATACTGTACTCTGGCATTTATACAGTGGAATCATAAGTTTACACGCACACATGTTTTACTTGTGCGACAATTCACAAAGCAATTATCTCTGAGCCCATTTATTTTGTTGCACAGGTGACCGCGCGAGGTCTTAAAAGATGGCTCTGCTATTGTGATCTTCATTTTGAGATGTTTTCTGATATAAGGGAAAGCATTGGATTATAGAGATCTCGGTAGACCTGCCAAAAGTGAGAGGAGCAGCAAGCAGGCTGTTGGCAGAGGGAATTCCCCGATGCTGCCAAAGAGAATCCCACTGGCACAGCTTACAATTACGTGACTCCGACGTTTACAGTTGTGGTTGTGATTGATGTGTAACAAAAAATAAAATTGGGCCCTAGAAATTCAAAACATAGTTGCCATTGAAATATATTTTATGCATTTTTCCGAAAATCTAAGTTATGCGTTCGGTTAAAAGTGAAATGAAAGCATACGCAATATTGGGGTAGCGGTATGGGCCTCGGATGCATGCAGCAGCAGCAGCAGCAACCATATGACAATTTTTGTTGCTATGATCTTTAATGTTTGTTTAATGTTCACCAATATATTAAAGCACATTAAGGATCAATCATCGCAACAAATGTCATGTCGCGGCATCACACGTGGGCATTGTTGTGAGTGTGTGACGGTCCGAGCGGTCAGCGCGCCAGGCAGTGTGGACTCATCGCAAGTCGCGTGAGAAGTCTCGCACAACGCTTGTAATCTGAGATCAGGGTTGTGCAAAAAACACAAATCGCAGTCATTTAAAAGTTATCTTGAGCAACAAGCGGAGACACGGAAATAACGTGTGTGCATTTATGGCACATTTTGGTGATGGACAGGAGGTTTCTGAATACTGCATATTACAATTGTTCATGAAACGTGTTATTATTTAATCAAAATCTGCCACCAATTACACCCCACCTGCACTATTGGAGGCTTGGTCCTAGGGCCCAATCATGGCTTATTCGGAACCATCCAGTGTGGCAGAGAGATTCTCCGTGGGATGACCACTTGACTTATAACAAATTTGTACTCGCTGCATTGAACCCAAATGGATTTCAGACGAATGGAAACCTCCACTGGGATTTGAACTCGGAGCCTTCCAGCTATGAGTCGAGTGTTGTGACCAATGCCATTCAGCCAGAGAATCGTTTATATGAAAAGTCAAAGTGGGTTTGTGTTTAAATCGCCATGGGGTGGTTCTGAGTCAATCCATCGGAATACCACGAAAGTACTATATTAAATGTTTTGATTTAAAGCTTTTGTGACTGCAGGGATTCATATTCTTGGTTCTTTCGGTAAAGTAAAGTAAAAGGGAAATAAAAAATATATAAAACAAAATAATTATCATGACGTTCTGACTGCAACACAAGCAATCATCAGGTGTGAAATCTACAGCAAGAAAATGTCGTGATAATTGTATTGTTTCATATTTTTATTATTTTATTATTTCTCTTCTACGTGACTTTACCGAAAGAACCAAGAATATAATATATTACATTTTCTCATTTAAAAAAATTAAATACGTTCCAAACCATACCAACGTATTTCAAACGTTCTAATGCACGTTTACTCGTTTTTTTTGTTCACAATTGCACAAAAGAGGCTGGGTGCAGACTTCCTTACTTACACGCTGGTGTCATACAGTCCCTGGTGTTGTAATACAGCCGGCGAAAGTGCTTGCTGCATTCAGCGGGAAGTGATGCGCCTGCAAACAAACGATCTGACATCACTCTCGAAAACACTCAACACGTCAATGAAACTCGCAGCCGTCTTCATTCCCAACAATTACGTTTCGCAACACTTGGGCGCCTCTTCCCACGATGCAACGACTTTATTCTTGACCGTGTAATTGTTTGCACCAAACCAAACTTAAAACCCCAACGCGTAATGCTGTTGGCGAATACTGCAGCGCCTCTTGATGGAAGATGCTCGCACGCCATTCGCACTTGGCCCGTGTCCAAAGAATAACGTGAGCCAACTGTGTCAATTTCGCATGAGGTGCAGTCAAGCTGTAGACACAATGCACCCTGGCTGGCTACGATTCAAGACCCACGGCGCTGTTAAATGTATGGCGGAGCAATTTACGTGGCCAAACACACCGCGTCTCGGGCTCTATTTTCAGGTAATTGTGCTCGCCGCATAATACTTTGGTGAATGGAGTCAGACCTGCCCGTCAGAAACTCACAGATAAATGTATCACGATGGGAGGAAGGTGGGACCAAAATGGCTTTGTCCTTGCGATGCCCAATTCACGTCAAACTAAGTTAAGGCCGGGGATACTTGTGTCACATATGTTTATATTTAAGCATCGCTGATTTAATTCGATAAACGCAGCGATGCGACTCGTGCGTGTTCGCGCTGCACAACTCCGCATCCTTGAAATTCCACAAACCCCGCTGGCGCATCGCTCCCAGCAGGCAATGGGCGGCGAATCGATGGCTCTGGACGCAACGCTGCGGTGTTTAACGACGACGTTCGCGATGGCTCGCTGTGCAAGGCACGAGAGAAGGCAGAAGAAGAAGAAGATTGGGGGAGTGATGAGAGAGAGAGCGAACATTGGGGGGCAGCGAGAGCTGAGAATGGGCAGAGGCGGTGAGAGGGATGGAGAGGCATGAAGGGCATCACTCGTCAAATGTGTCGTTAAACCCGCCACCACCCGACACAGACAATTAGTAAGGGTGGTCACGTGAACAAAACATGCCAATTAGTTACTAGTTCAGCACACCGGTGTGTTGGAGAGTAAAACCCACAACATTTACAAGTACTCAAATTGTAATAACAACGTAACATTAAGCAGTATTAACCCCCCATCAGCGTCACAACGACTAAACACGTTCGTCAACAACACTGCCGCCTTAAAAGGGAAAATATAATATGCGACGTTTCGGGCAACGGCCCCTTTTTCATGGCACATGAATAGGCCCGAGTAGGACAGTGGAGGTGACGCAAGGGCTGATGCGCAGGGTAAAATGTAAACTGGTACCATATTCTTTCTAGATTTGAAGTTTTCGTGAGTGCAAGGATCCATACTTTTCTAAAGTATACTTAAGCGGTTGTGTTTGTCCCCACCTGAAGACGGACGCTTGTGTTGCGCCCGAAACGTCGTGATTTAATTTAGTTTTTTTCATTTTAATTTATTTTATGTTTTACCTACGTGACTTTACCGAAAAAACAAAAAGTATGGTACCATATGCAATAAGGGATTCCTCTACTCCCGAACATTCGACTTACGAACTTTCAGAGATACGAACAACCTGTCTGTATGTCCAGTTGCATGACCGCTGCGCAATAGATGGCGGTGGTGGCATCTACATCTGCAGAACGTGAAGAACCAGTGGCATCTACATCTACAGGAGATTATGCAACGTTTTAAGCAATTCCCCGTGTTTAGTGTACATGCCGTACAACATGTTTGGAATGGACAGGAGTAAAGTTGGACTTACGAACAAATCGAGCCCCTGTATATGCTTTGTCTACACCAGAGACAGCCTTAAAGAAGGCATATATTATCAGAGCATGTTTTATTTGCATGTTCACCACAAATACGCGTGGTTAATGTAGACTTGATTCCTTGTAAAATTGTATATATTTTGTGTTTAAGCATCTTAAAACCTCCTGTTTTATTGCCAGAAAGAGTTAAACCTATTCTTAATTTTCCTACTTTGACACTGCCAAAAAGGTCCCATGATGGTGCCGTATTGACGGACAATTAACGAATCTCTTCGTCGTCTCCTTGGCCCAGCTGAATGACCTACACGAATTCTCATCAGCCACGTGCAAATGTTTACATGCCAATGCATGTGACTCCCCTTTTAGAATGACAACATTATATCAATGACCGCGAAAATGGTGCTTGACATATATATAATGCTGTTACGCTTGTTTGGAAATGTACCGTTTCTGTAGTAAATTATCACTCAATATGTGGTTTGTCTTCAGCTGCAAGCTTGCATTTTTAACTTTCTCACTATCGGATCAATATCTACAGTGTTACCGTGGGCATGCATCACTTGGACACGGCTATAAACCCTGCTGTCCCTCAAGGCTCGGGGTTTGTCTCCAATACTTTTTCTTCTGTCAATCAATAATTTATTATCTCACTCCAGCAGTCTTACCCGCAGTATGCAGCTCCATTCATCTCGCACGGGACTTCCACAGCACAGCGTAAATATCATAGATCACACGCTGCTCAGTGTGTTTAGACATCTCCATTGATTATTACCACTGGTTTACAAATAACCCAAGCATACAGCAATGGTAATCTGGTTACCTTTCTCAACAACAAAAAACAAGGTCATCGTTTGTTAAAACAAAAACAAAAAGGCGGAATCCTGCTTCCTAAGATGATTTTAAAGCGTTGATATCTGCGGAAATCAAGGGGACAGCAAATGCAGCGTTCCCAATTGCAGACGAAGCTGGGTTTCTGAGAATGCCGTGTGGGAGACGAGCCGAGTAATTCGTGTCCCTGCCACTGCAGCAGCAACAACAAGGCATTCTTGATGCTGTGGGTGCCCCGTGCTGGTGAAACCCAAAGACTCACAATCGCGCATCGGAACCACCGACGGTTGGTATTCAAATTAAAAGCGAGAGATCATGATGATCCACTTTAATGTTACATGCGAGCAACTGGCACTCCTGATCTCCAGCTTCAGATGGCCGAGAGGAATAACTTGGTCGTAAGAGAGCAGACCAAATATGATTTTTTGTACTCCCGAGTTTCTTGTGAAAAAAAAACTACGACGGTTCTGATTGTGCCATCTTCGAAAGCAATCAGGATGTCACGAGGCAAAATAAAACATTCAGAACTCTCGTAAGCAGTGCATCAATTATGTGCTAGATTATGGTCCGTGGAAATAAATCTTTATCAATTCAATTGACAATTGATCCACATTAGGGGGCAGTACTTACCCCCCCCCCCCCCCCATTTGCCCTGCTAAGTGGCACGGTAGTCAGCCGGTTATTTTTTAAATTGGTAAATCTGATCTCTGTGCCACGGGTGCCTTTTTGAAGTAAAAACGTCTACCAAGGGGACAATCAATCTGTAATTGCAATATTCCACTGCACCCCGTTCCTATTTACCATGAACCCACGCACAAAATGTGCCAAAAATCGCAAAGAAAACGGAGCAAATGTCTCCCAAATCAGTGCACATTTTAAAAAAATCTCTCCGATGTGATAACTATTTCTTCAGGAACTGAATTCAATTGCTGGAGAAACTCTCAGCACGTGGAGCGAAACGTCGAACATCGGTACGACCCGAAAACAAGGGGGCAGGGGGGGGGAGCCCCTACAGCGCAACCGCGAACTCGTGCTCAGCATTTTCAAACCACCGAGTCGGGCAGCCCCGGTGCAGGCCTGGATCGTGCTCATAAATCATGAAACGTGAGCAACAAGTGATGGAGGTGGGAATGGGGAAAAGGATCTCGCCCCAGGTGTCACTGAGATTCTCGTAGTCATAACAACTCCAAAAAAATAGCTGATCACGTTCAACTTCGCAGAGAGCAAGAGACGCGAACCTACTTGTGTAACTTTCCTTCTCCAAGAAAAGCTGTGCCACCCTCGCCTCCAAGGGCGCCTGCCATCCCTGGACGCTCCTCCTGGCCCCGAGCCTCGGCAGTTGGACGAAGCTCTCACTGTGCCCCACCAAGTCGCTGGTGGCGGCCTGCCGATAGCGGTGAGCATCCCACGCCACGTGCTGGTGGCCTCTTGCCATCGTCACCAGGAGGAGACATTTCAGCAAAGAGTGCAGCCTGAAAAGCCCCATAGCTGAAAGCGAATGGGAGATTGCACAAAGTGATCTAAAGCAGGCATCGAAGAGGGTGGGGTGGGGGCATTTTAGGCGCTAGCCACCTCCAACACACAAGAGTGAAAGAAAAGGTTGATGTTGATACATTCTGCATCCTCAGAATATTTATTTATATTGGAGGATTCCGATGAGCTATGAAGCAATCTCTTTTGCACAGCTATCGCTTAGTTTCACAGATGCCCAGAAAATGTTGAGACCAGGCCTCATACGATATCCATCTAATCAAAACTACTCGCTTATAATCCTTTACAAAAAGAATGTATCTGACCAACAAACGTGATTTTGAAAATCTAATGAGTTTGACAGGATGGTTGTACAAAAATCGCAAGCAGCGTTGTGTTGTTGCGTAGTTTGAGTTTTCTATGAAGCAGTACAGCGCACTAAATCTATAAAATATATTCCGAGTCGGTGAGAGGTCCAAGATTGGAAATCTTTAAGGTTGTGATCTTTGCGATAATAATTGTTTCTCGTTGAACGCATCTAACGAAATGTTTTTGTTAAATGTACCACATGGACAAATGAATAACGTGTTCACGCCTTAAATTGTATCATCTTTATTTTAAAGGTATTAAATACCTCGCTGTCGGCATTCCTCACCTACACCTTTAAATTACGACGTATAATAATGTAGGGTACATAATAAACTAACAAAAGTGTTTGATAATTTTGAATGCAACGATTTACCTTTCTTATGGCCGCAGAAGACGGTCGTCCTGCTTGTCTTCCCCCGTGGAATGTGGACTAATGAGCTGCTAGCCTCAACTCGAGTATAACCTAACCATCTTGTCCAATTTATATTCCACGCCGTGGCCACGGCACCTTTTCATTTTAATACGTGCCATCAGTTCGTGGTGGGTGGTGAATGACACGAGTAAACTTCTTAACATTTCCGTGCGCTCTCAATTTGGCTCTTGAAGAGACTCAAACCATCGCGCGTTCACTCTCCACCGGCAGAGGTGGAGGCTGCGCGTGGCGGCCGTGATTCAGTCGGCGTATTCAGCTGTGCATATTTGAAATCATGGTCAGCAAAAACATGCAAGCGCACGTGTTGCTCACACTTATTAGTCCGTATAATAAGGGCATACATATATATATACGTGCATACGTACAATTGGCGTTACAGGTGAGAAGATTTGCCAGTGGCCAATGAGCGAGAATTGTTTAATGTTTCTGTGCATAAGATTCCTGTACAATTGTCATGAGTGAATAAGCCAGGATATATGTTACTTTGTTTGTGTGTGTATATACATATCTTTCAAGTTGTGATCATTCCTGCCACTACGAGGTCCCAACAGACCTGGACTGTGCAACCTTAGCATTCAGGATCATAATCTAATCCTCAGCGCTTGGAAAATGGGAATCATTGAGGGACTAAAGAAAAGCTCATCAAGCGCTTGCTTGGTCCTATTGCCAGCAGCATGAAAAACAGAAATACCGAATCATAACAACAATTGTACCGTTTTAATAATTGGCTTGGTAAACCACGCACAAAATCCAGATTCCTGTCGACCTGTGTCAGATAGAATATGCGGCCAAGTATGGTGAGTGAGCACTCACTAAGTGTGCTCTGGCCCAGTGGATACGAACAAAATGCTCAGTGACTTTGTCTTCACATTGCTGATGTTCGCACGAGACGATAGTTGATTGCAGGGAGGCCCAGTACTGGCTCGGATACAACTTTTCTACCGATGTGCATGACCGGGAGCCAAAACCAAGTCGGTCGGCATGGTCTAAATCGCAATGCCCCTGCTCCCACAAACCCACACGCAACCTGGATGCATACTCAGTGATATACGCATGAACAAGTCATGCGCCAAGGGCTTATGGCAGAAAGCAGCCCTCACTATTAATTATAATTATCCAACTTCTTGGGATGTGTTTCATACTTCTATACTGTTAAGGTCAAATAAACCGCGAAATACTTTGTTTAAGCTAAACAAAATATTTCTGCTGCACTCAATGGATCATTTTAGATCACGACAGTGTAGGATATTGGATATCCTTTCTCAATCTTTCCACCCCAGTGTTTTACCCACCTCTACTCGAGCCTTCATATGTTAAATGCCATGCGGTGATATTTCCCATTTGGAAGGCAGGATACAATTAGTGGAAACAAATTAAGAAATGTTCAGTGGACACCTTGTGGCTATCTGCCCATGGATTGTGATGATGACTATGACACTTTAGTCTGGGTGTGGAACGTGTTCCCGTATCATGAACTATCGTATTAAAGTGTGTACCATAAAATAAAAAAAATTCTCCAACTCTTAAACTACGTTTTCAAACAATTTGATAACCTTTGTGGTGAACCGTAGTAATTCACACAAACCAGACTCCGTCATTAATCGAACACTTGTTCATAAATAATGTGTATGTTCATCACGAGAATTGAGCGCCTTCGCTTGCTTTGGTTACATGGACATTTCATCAGCGGTGTCACCCCAGCATGTCTTCCAGCATGGCAAAGCTGCAGGCAAACCCATTGTGCTTTGACCCAGGAGCCCATGTGCCCTCCGAGGGGCTCGTACTACAATAAAAATAAATGCAGGTCTGTTCCACAATAAGTGAACGTTGTCACAGGATGAATAGTTGGATTGTGTTATTCGATATTAAACTACACTTTTTTTATTCACGAGTATTATTATTAAATATTAGTTACAAAAAATAGATTCCACCCCTTTGTCAAACCACTGTTGGGTCTGAAGGCCTCCCCATACTACGTCTGTCATGGGGATTGTTTGACCATACTTCACCACGCTGGTCATTGCAGGTTGGTGAAGGTGGGCGGAGGGGCAGGGGGACAAAACCGGTTCAGCTATCACTCGCCACTGATGTTAGTCGTGGCCAGGAATATAACTCAGTCGTAGTGCAGTGATCACCACTTGGCCACCGCTGCACCCTTGCGCAGGTGTGAGCTGGGTAAAAACGATATCTCTGTGCGCCGATATTATCTCATTGTCGTTTGTTTTCATGATGGTTGCCCATTGGTTTTTGTTCTCTGACCTGCAGTAGTTTTATGTCCCCGGCTTGTCTTCTTAATGCTTAAAGTGCACTCGCGTTCGTACAGTATTCTCCTTCTTAAAGATTAGATGCCCTGCTCCTCCTTGCCATGGTTGTCCAATATACATTTTTTGGGGGGGATCGAATTTTGTCTCTGGAGGAGCCATATCCTCCACGCTGCCGTGCAAGATATGGCGAGTAACAAACCCTGGTAGGATTTGATGTCCCGAATCGGCCGTTTAAACAATGGGGCAAGATTCCCAACCCTCCGCACTCCGCCTCTGTCCACGTGGCAGCATTAATTGCTACGGCCACGCCGCAGGGACGTGCGGTCAGGGGAGGCAGGGGAGGCCACAGCCTCACCTGGCATACACCAATGAAAATAGCTGTGACGAAAAGTAAAAAAATATATAAAATAAAAGAAAGATTTTTTTCTACTGATCTGTTATAAATGTCATTTCTGTATGATTCCAGTCATCACAGAGAGATAGTAACAGGCACGCGCTTGTTGCCCACGTTCCATCCAGTGTCTGAGGGGTTGCGCAATCAGAGGGGAGGCTGAGCTCGTCGCTGCCTCCTCGCCTCTCGTCTCTCCCTGCATTCGCAGCGGAGCTCCGCAAATTTGTCGATTTTGACTACAAAAACGATTGGAATCATACAGAAACGACATAACACAAATCAGCGTGGAAAAATCGTATTTTTTAAATTTTATTATTTTTTACTTTTCGTAACAGCCATTTTCATTGGAGTATGGCAGGTGAGGCTGTGCCTCCCCTGCCTCCCCTGACCGCACGTCCCTGAGCTACAGTAAAGTGTGAGTGCTCCCACAGCTTCCAGGACGTCTGGCCAGCGTGGAAGAGTAGACCAAAGTACCCACGATAGGGGCTTAAATCCTCGAAAGCAGTGGTTCTTAACTTGAGGATGCAGGCACCCCGTGGGATGTGAGATGCCCTTTCTGGGGGTGCGAGACATGCCAGATTTTTTTAGAAGGTAAATAATCGAAACACAAATGAAGCAAGGGCACGTAAGTACAACTTACTTGTTTCATCAAACCTAAGTATTTATTCACACTACACATTTTTTTTTACGATTGAGGCTAGAGTAAAGGTTAAGAACCACTGCTCTAAAGGCTCCGACCGAGTCTGCACAGCCAATATCATCTGTGCCGGACAATCCTCTACATCGCATTACGGAAGACTGTTGGAGCCCCCAACATTCTCCAGATCCCATCCCGCAGGACTTTGTGATATCCGGAGGTTCCCAACTTCATTTGGCGCAGGCATTCATTGGAGGACGACCGATGAGGCTTTCTGTGGGTAGCAATTGCGCCTACATATGTCTTAAGATTGCTGTTTTACTGGGGCTAAAGACATTACACAACGTTAGATTGTTGAAGCTATGTAATTAACTCGCTGAGCTTAATTTATTTCTAACTCCTGGGAAACGGTATCGATAACCGGATCAATGGCATAAATAACAAGGTTAACCGGTCGGGAGCCAGCCCTCTTTGCTGCACCCAGACATTTATCAGCCTCCCATCATTAGTACAGCCATGTAAGGCTTCAATAAGATTTAGCACAATTTGGTATCCGCGCAATTCCTATAACGCAGGGATATCCCTGAAGACGTTAGGGTTCACACGCGGGTAAAGTCTGCGAGTGGGAAGCAACGTCGCTCCCAGTAATCCCAATTGAGTCATTGACGGCGTAATGTATTAGGTTTGGCAACATTGGACCGTCTTCTCCCTGATGACGAAAGAAAATGGTCCAAGCGTGCCGATGACGCGGGCACACACAAGGGCCTACTCGTCTTGAATGATGTCAAGGGATGTGTGACGTGCAGTCTTAACCAGCGCGCTAACCACTGCACCGCCGCTCCGCACACACCCACACGATCGGCGTAAGATTTTACATACAACATCCGCCATGCATGTTGAACAGTGTATAACATGTACGCAACCACATACAATAGTGCCTTCGAGTGACTTTATTAAATTTATCACAATCCACTGATATTGACATTTGGCTGCTTAACTTAACAGCTACAGCAAACATTATGAACGACACTTATGCGACATGAACAAGTGCATTTGTCAACATTAGAATCAAACTGTTTATCAAGTGTAAGGATTTTATATCCCTACTCAATTTTCAATAAATATGGTCCAGTTTCTGTTATAATCCACATATTCTGATGGAATAGGAATGTAACATATATGTTACAGCACTTATTACCAAAAAAATAAACTTTTTTTCACCCAACAATAAATTATGTCTTCACAAAATATCACAGTACCGTACTTTTTTAAAACGTAATTACAAATGGAAAACCCAAAAATGATAAATCTATTTTTTGTAAATTAATTGAGAATGTACAGTTTTACAGATTCGTCTTAAGCCTATTAACATACCAAAATGTATTTTGTTTTTCATCTTATAAGCAAGGAAAATGGGGTCTATGCATAAACTTGTGCTTCAAGGCTGATGCAGAATAAACAAAGCACATTCACTTTTACTTCAAACAAATCAGGCATGCTACAGGTATTGCTTAAGCAGAATCAAAATAAGGGTTCAATAACCCTGCATTATATATACAGATAACCAAAAAAGTAAAATATGGATTCTGAAAATGTGTCCTGTTTCTATTAACGGCCATTATAATTCACATATAAATCCAAAGAGGAGAGGTATTCTGGTAAACTATTTCATTTTGTTGCTTGCAGCAATTGTTTTTTACACCTATATTCATATTTTTGTTGATTATTACCAACATGTCTTCATACAAATACCAAAATGCCTGAGGAAGTTTTTTTTTAAGTACTTTTAAGTAATTTTTTTAAACTCCTCCTGGATGTGAATCTGATGCTATGGGTGCATTGTACAACTTGTCCTTGCAAAACACATATACTGTACATGCAAGGATATTACAACTGTTCTACGTTTGTCATCAACTACATATATGGAATACTCTGTTTAATCGTGTGGTTTAGGTGTCAGGGCGGGTAGTGGTGAGAGGAAGGGGGCAGGGGGGGGTACAGGAGAGGGGGGCTGGAGAGTAAGTGGGGGCGGTGTGGTGGGAGACAGTTCAAAATCTGGGGGGGGTGGGGTAGGAGAGGGGGGGGCGCACACATTGAAAAAGCAAACTACGAAACGGGTCAAGGCACAGGACAAGCACCACACAGAGCACTTTGACAAAGTGTGCTATAGATAAAAAGCGGTAGCAAGCAGCAAGATAGGTCTGGGGAGGGGAGGGGATTAGTAAAATCATCGAGCAAAAACGGGAGTCATACCGAAGGAGCCGTTCAGGCATCGTGGGAAAATAAAGTGCTTAACACATCCTACCTTAGTGCCAATGTCATTCTTTCCAAAAACTACTTACAATTGTTTTATAAACAACATACTGTACTTCAATGTAGATATCATTGCTCTGGTTCCAATACATCAGAAATATAAATAATATAGTAAGAGGCTCCCGAATATAACCCTCAGTTGTGGATGACTTCATGGCATAATACAGAATAATACGGAATTAGCGGGCCCAGTTTCGTGGCTGTACGCGTGGGTCCTTCGCGGAAAAGTGGGGTAGCGAAAATTCTGAACGATCGATCGTCGGGATCGGTTATTGGCGCGTGTGCTTAACTCACATTAAACGTGCTAATTACTCTCATTTTCTCGCCTTTGGTCCACGACGGCCCAAACGATTCAGTTACAACACGTCCGGAATGCACCGACGATGCAGACGCCATGCCGGCTTCTTCGACCCAGCCACAGCCAAATGTTCCCTCAACCGAACCAACGTCACTGTGAACTTGCAATTACTTCCTATACGCGAGCTCGAGAGAAAAACACTTCACAGAAAATATTACCCTTCCGTGACATCGGCAGCGGAGGCTGCCACTCAATAAAATGTCATTTGAAACATTACAAATATAAAATGTTGAATTATATTTTCAAAAAAAAAATTGCTGGGGATTTTCGGTCATTTTGAAATTTGATTTGCAACATTACCATACATAGAAAACACGTGAATATTTTCAAATTAAGCAAGTGGCATGTCTTATCTGATTACACAGATAACGAGATTTGTTTAATGGTGCACAAACCGTTTGGAAACATAGACAATAGAGTGAGTTACGTTTTATACAATGTAATGTGTAAAAATATCTAATTTTTCATTGATTCAAACGTGTTAAAAATTAACATAAGATGTAAAAGTAACACGTACTATATTGTCCATATTTCCACAATTCTGTCTTGCAGATAACATATCGATCGAAGCGGGCAGAAAAGACCGTGCCATTCTGCTCGTGAAGCCAAACAGGATGCTGTACGTGAACAGCGGGTACCAGGAGAGAAACCCCGACTACAAAATAAGATCCTGGTATGAAACAGGATTATCGTAACACAGATGACTAAAGCATATAAGCGCCATGCTGTTATATGTTTGTCAAAGTAGTGCGATACACTCATTTGTAATCAATATATTCAGTTATTTTCACAATTTTACAGGAACAAAATTCACATTTAAGTGCCATCACCTTACATTTTTACATTATCCACAAATGTAGCTTTCAGAAATGTCAATTGCTAAGCAATATTACAAATAGCAATGTAAAATACTCCCATTCTAAAAAATAGCATTCTATTAAACTTAAATAACAAGTACAACGTCACCCTTAAAATTCACCATTGCAGAGCTAACAAAATACTAGATAACTTTAAAAATTATGTAATGCAGCAAAAATGGCTGGAATGATTATCTTTTAATAAAATTCACTTTTAGATAGGTACCTTGCTTCACAAATATTTGTGATACATCATCATCATCATTATTGTGCATCAGTACATATCGCGATCTCACCTTTAAGTACGTCATTTAAAACCCACGAGAACTCATATATTTCTGCATTTTTTTCAGTGTGTTTATAATACGTGAATGTTTTTTTTATAATTGAACACACTAGCTGCCAATGTGCAAGCAATATAAAAGCCATTAAATGATGACATTTTAAAAGCCAGCAGCAGGGCCATCCAATACCTAGGATTTTATAAACAGGTCTTACATCATACAGTGAATCAAAGTGCTGTAAAAAGTCACACATTTTAGGAACTTTTTTTTCGAAGGAAAAGAATGAGAACACTTTCAGACATTAATGCAGAAATGGGCCTTCTTTCTTCATTCTATCGGCATTAAACTTGGATACTTTTCACGGCCTGCTTGATGCTATCCAAGAGGTTTTTGTTTTCCGGGTTATGGTAGTGCTCCTGGTTGCTGTATACGTCTGTCAGCTTTGACACGTAGGTGTCAAAATTCTGTTCATTGATCGGATCCTGTGGGTACAACAAAACACAAAAGTATTTCCACAAACGTCGAAACAATGAGTAAAGCACGTTCTTTCACAACTCTGTTGATCCTCTTTGTGGGATACGGGAGTGCAGGTTATCAGCAGCACAGACACTTCAACATTGACCGCAAACCCGGTGTGAGCTCCTCATTGATATGAACATAACGATTCAAAGTGAGTTAACTTGGACTACTTTAGCTGTTATAAGGGCACGGTTCGCTCCGCTAATCTTTCTCCGGCAAGAAGTTGAGACGCGTACATTGCTCTGCCTCGCTGCTTCGCTTCACTGGCAGCTCATCTCCGTCTGATGCAGTGGCATGCTCGTGCAAGCGCCTTGCGCACAAGGACCCGTAACATTTAAAGTCCCACATGTTGCTTGTTAGCATGTCATATATCACTGATGCACGGGGGTAAGGTTTGCACTTTACTGTCTGATTAAAAGGCCCTTCATCGTAGCATAAGATGTGTTATGAAGAAAGGCCATGGTCCAAAACCTATTACATATATTTCTATTAAGGCCACAGTCTTATTGACAAATGAGTTGTTTTGTTTGTTGGCGCTTGTGCACCACTGCTAACATAACATCTACAAAATTTGTTAATTTATGAACGGTTCCTTTTATAATAGACATTTCTAAAATATGCTGTAGCTACCAACTTGGATTTAGATCCTTAAATGACACGAACATAAAGGCTTATTATAGTTTCCAGAATGGATAGGTGAGGAATAGAACCAAAGGCTAAAAACAGCCTCAGTTACATTTTGCTGGCAACATGGAATTGTAATCTGGCGATAATTATCACAGTGAATATGTGTTAATCATTGGATAGTTAATACCTTTTAATAAGCATAAAGGTTTTCTGGATATCAATAAACACATTTTAAAAATATATATTACTTGAGAATATACAGCATCTCGTCACTCAAAGGCTAGATGACGGCCTCTCCGTGCCATGCCGAGCTTTTGGATTGCTTCTTGGCCATACGTCACCACGCTGGTCAGTGAGCATTGGTAAAATGAGGGGGGAGGATCAGAACTAGTTCAGATATCACTCACCACTGATGTTAGCCATGCCAGGAATCTAGCTCAGGTCTCCAGGTAACCACTGCACACACACTCCCCCCCCCCCTCCCCCCTCGCACCCATAATGAATCGTGACGCTGTCATTGAACTGGGCAATGTTTCCGGCCAATTGTCCGGTTCCTATCCTCACCATGCTGGGAAGACGCACCCCAGACAGACTGCTGATCAGAGTCTGACTCAGGCTGGACAGCTCGCTCAGAAGGGTCTCGCTCTGCCCCTCCATCCGACTGTTTTTCTCTTGCGATGATTTCAGATTGTCCTCGAGACTGGTGATCTGAAAATTAATTTGTCAAACAAAAGAACTGAGAAGGTGTGCAAATGATGACGATTTGCACGTGTTCAGCGCTCACGTGCCGTGTGGCGTGTCAAAGCACCTCTCAGCACAATATTTCCTCATTTGTAATGTTATATCTCGTCGTACCTTTTTATAACTCGAAAACGTGAGCTAGGGTTTAACTTTATGATCCTACATCCTGAAACTGAATATTTTCCAATAAGAACATTTTCTTAAAGGATGCATTATTTGCCTGAGGGGGCAATATGAAACTTATATTTATTATTTTGAGATCTCTACGGGTGATGGTTGATGCTTTAATGACCTTTAACCTCTACGCTTCTTCTGATTGGTTCACTCTGGGACACGAAGACCAGAAATGCGGCACAGCGAGAACTCGGGCCGATGGTCACCCCCTTCGTTCATTTCACAAATCAAACAACCACGCAGTCAGCCAGAAGCCTCCGGCTCCTCTTAACCCAGTACGTATGTATGTTGAACTTCTTTCATACCGTACGTAGCCAACCGTGATAATCAGAGGTGTGGGGGAAGGGCAACAAACTAAACACAAAAAGCAGTTCTAAAGAAATTAGTTTTAAATCTAGATGATTTAAAATTGCATAGCTCCAATGACTTCCTTATTTCGGAAGCGCGTTCCAGACGGCCGCAGAAGCGTATCTGAAATGCCCGCACGATGCGGTGACCATCTTTGTTCGATGGTTAGCCAAACGCCACTGCGAGGATGACCAGAGTTCGCGTGATGACGGTTAATGCCCCTTGACGAGATTAGCAATGTATTGTGGTTCATTTGGGGCGAGCACTCTGTGTGCGATGAGTGTGACTCATTGCACATGCCATCAGGGTCCGTGGCCTTGCCCCTCACCTGCGTCCGTAGTTTGATCATCTCCACTTCCACATGCGAGTTGGATTCTCCCAGATCTTTGATTTCCTCGTAAAGGTGCTTGACCTCCTCGTCGTTCTCTATGCCTGCGAGAGACAAAAGAAAAAAGCCACCCAACTTGAAATGTCACGGATTCCAACGGTGGGTAGATTATGCCATGGATTGCATTGTGAAATAATACACACTCAGGTTAATGGCATTTAAGCAGGGCAATTTCACGGTAATTATAATTAACCGTGAATCTCAATGTATCGCATTAACACCATCTTACACGATTTCAGATATAGTGATAGTCATCATAACAACCAATTAAATGATCTACAGGAATTACTTGATTTAAATAAAGCTGAAAAGTTGGAGTCAAGCTAAATATGACCAAAACAAAAGTAATGAACCACGACATTACTAAACTAAATAAAATGATTCTTGGAAAGACGCAGTAGGAAAACTCAAAAAAAAAAGTAAAGCGAATGTAACAACCGGTGCATATTTACAGCCATGAAATGGCTCAGAAACATGACCAGTGAAACATAAAATCGAGCACAATCTGACAATTAAGCAACAACAAAAACACGCACGGAAAAGTGCACGCTTTGAATTACACTGAATGACACAAAGAGACACTCAATGGCTTAGACATCGACTATTATTAATGAGAGTGGGCCTGGCCAGGACGTATTTACTCGTGTTACTCGTGGGGATGATGGCTGGCTGATAAAGAGAAGATGGCCATGGGATGGCAGCCAGAGGGGGACATGCTCCTGAGAGGGCATTCAGCACGGAGATGAGGCAATGCAATCAGAGGCCAGATGGATTGTTACATCGCGAGGTCACGGGAGATGGCAATGGCTTGGAGAGTCCTTCGTCCAGGAGTAATGATGAATACCATCTAGAATGCCTCATATCATCTCCCGGTCGTGCAATAATCATGTTGCTGAGTATGCTAGAGCCGAGGCACATTTAAAAGTGTACTTATATTCTATATTGGTATATATTAGCATCTTGATTTATTACAAAATGACAGGAGGCCACCTAGAAGACAATCAAGTCAACCGTGACGTTATTACAACGTAGTTTTGTTCTGTCCCATTGCACAATACAAAGTTGAGAGTATCTGAACATCGGTCACGGCAACTCTTATTCAACGCAACTACTGAATATTGACAAGACACAGAGGGGCCGCACATCACCGTGGCGTTTCGTGGAAGCTGCAACAAGTAAAGAGCAGAAGCCTTCTTGAAATCCAGTGATTGAGTCGGGGCAACATTCGGCACGAATCTCTTTTCGTGGTTTCTCATTCAAATAAAGTCAGACTGTTCGAGGCTTTGTCCAGTTTAACACTGTGACATTTCCAAATTGTGCTGTGTTATTACGCATTCCGTATAACTTGTCTATGTTAAACAGGCAACACAGAAACATAATCGTATAAACTAGAGCAGGAAATACGAGAAGGTATTGCATGAAGATGAGTTTCACGTAAATTTTTATATTTTACGTCAAATCACGAATAAGGTGCCTTAAGTCTGGCAAGTGCACTCATGTTCGCAAATGCTGCACACGACTAGGACAAACTACAACCACGCATCATAATGCAATCACTTTTAGTTTATTAAATATAAAATCACTCCCACAGTGCTGGATACTCATTTCTGTAAAACTGCTCTTGGTGCTTAGTTTGTTGTCCTTCCCCCGCACCTCCGATTTGCACGGTTGGCTACGTACGGTGTGAAAGAAGTTCAACATACATAGATATACACGTGCCTCACATAGCGTTGATCTAATTGTGCACTATGTACAGATGTCTGACTCAACTGTATATACGAAAAGCAGTTGATATGCATGGCGCAAATGTCATGGTGCAGGATGTTCCAACTCCCCCTACGGGTGATGCGTCCTCTATGTCATAACTAGGGTGCCACGAGGGGCATTCAGTCCCTGCTTCAGTGATGTTTCCGCACGCAGACTCATTTCACTTTGGAAAATATTCTTTGTTTCTCATGGATATTCGGATAAAAATTCCAACATGAAACGTAAAAATAATCAAAAATTGCAAGATTCCAGTCAGAATTTACCAGTACAGATTTTCTCGATGTATACAATTTCCTGAACTTGCCAGCCAGCTTCTTCTGACAAGCACAAGCAACAGCAGCCAGAGCTTTAAAGGATGTGGTAGCAAAACGCACAGCGATAACCACCCAGTGCTTCATGTTGAATTTTGGGTACCCTGAAGTTAATCTGCTCATCTGTCGATAGCAGGACTGTCCCCGAGTTGGAAAGTTAGAGTGTGTATGAAACAAAGATGAGATATGCAATGGAAACTGCGGATATTCTCATTCTCACAGTTATTTATTCAACGTTAGATTCAGGCCCTCTGTAATGGCAACGTTCAATATTGGCCTTAATTGGAGTGGTCACTGGGTGACACTGGAGGCAAATGCCAATATCTGGATAATGAGTCTGCACTATTTAGTTAATGGGTCTCACTTGTGACATTTACCAACGAAAATAATATTTAATTCTATCAGTTCAGTCAGCAATGGAAATTGCAATAAAAATATATAAATATTATTTGGCTTTAAAGAAATTTCCAATGTGAAGTCTTAATTGCTTGGACCTCCATTTGACTATCAATGTGAGTACTGTGTAGAGACTCGTGCATAGCAAGCACATGAGAAAATACAGTCACAGCAAGAATTAATATTCTTGGTTCTTTCGGTAAAGTCACGTAGAAGCGAAATTATAAAATCATAAAAATAAAATTCTCACGACGTTTAGATTGCAACACAAGCAATCATCAGTTGTGAAAACCACAGCAAGAAAATTGTGAGAATTTAATTGTTTTATTTTTATTATTGTATTATTTCCCTTCTACGTGACTTTACCGACAGAACCAAGAATATGAATCCCTGCAGTCACGAAAGCTTTAAAGCAAGAATTAAGTTAAGAGGAAGCATTAAAGGAAGATGAGAGAGATAACAAAGATCCATGATTTTGAAATTGCAATGGCTTTCTTGTGACTGTGCACACATTTGCACGGTAGATAAATGGCGCATTTGTGTTCAGCGCATCCACTTCTTTATAGTTCACGAGGTTCCTCTTTGTGGTGCCTCTTCTGACCTGTTGCTGATCCAACAGTAACCGGTCTTCTCCTTCTGCTCCTCTATTGCTCATCTCTGTGGACGGCTACACTCCTTATGACTTGTTAGGAGTCTGTGGACCTTTGGTTAAGAGTCCCAGGTGTAACAATTACAGGTAACGCCTCTCATCTGCAACCTCATCCCACCACTAAACCATGCATAACAGCAGTTATCTTGTAATAAATCATTAGGCTTCCTACACCATCACCAGCAGCCATGATCTATCCACTGCTTGATGAAGGCTTCTCCATATCTTCACCAACATTCGTGGGCCTGCAATGCCACAATCCATCTCGTTACTGTGCATGAGCTGATTTGATCGCTCCATCTCCGCGGTAGAGTCATCCTCTTGAGCGTTTTCTCTCCATCGGCTGCCATAGGCTCCCTGCCTGTCTTGTGTGAAATGATTGCCATCATGTCTTTCTTTCCGATCCCATGATGAGGAGCAATGTTGCACACAGGTGTCAACACTAAAGGGATGGAATCTTGAGCTAACCTTGCCTTGGATATGAACTAATTATCTTACAACCGTGAGCTCAGCGCCGCACCGAGTGAGCTTTCCCCAACATCCATAATGGGGAAGAATAATGGGCTGCACCAGCAAAAGAGCAGGTCAAAGATAGAGACAACTGGAAGACTAATTCCCCAGGCCATGCTTGCAAATGATAGTCATCCTGGTCTCTTGATATCTGACCTGGTTAAACTCTAAATAAACTTGCATGTAAGGGAATATGATAGCCAACTGAAAATGCTTTCAAATATATTATAGATTTGTAGGACATGCTATAGGTTGATTTAAAATCTCTTGATATTTTCAATGCAAGTTTATTTCTTGGACAATGTAAAAAACTTTTAGGTCTACCCCGACATTATATACAATTGTAAGATAATTTTTGTAATATTCACTTGAGGATTTAAGATAAAATTTAAAAAACTTCATTTTTGAGTACTTGATGTTCGATGGAAATATCTCCACTTATTTAAAGTTGGATAAATTGTTAAATAAAACTTAAAGAGAATGACACGATCGTTTCAGAATATGCGCGACAGATGAATCACAGGCAATCATACGCTCCCTCCTATTACTGTATTGTCCTAAAAGCTCACGTTTAAATGTTTTAAGCGGTAAAGTTTTTCATCATAAGCCTCACTCACAAATCATTACAATTTGATTCAACTATCGAAAAGTGCATCCGTCCAATGTATTAAGTAAATCATGATTACTTATCATTGGTTCTTTCGGTAAAGTCACGTAAAAGGAAAATAATAAAATAATAAAAATCTAACTATAAAAAGACGTTTCGATTGCAACACAAGCAATCACCATCAGGTGTGAAAACCACAGCAAGAAAATTTGAAAAAAGTGGCGTTTTTTTCTTAACGTTAGCACCATGGACAGCAACTGGCGGTTGGTCAGATGTACGAGTCCATCTATGCTCGGAAAGGAGGAGGGGGGAGAGAAAGAGAATGGAATGCGGTCTGAAAGTCATCGTAAGCGTGAACACAATCAATTAAGACCCGAAATGGTTTATCACATCCTTCTAATGATTGCTAAGCCAGAATCCATCTTCTCGGTTGAAATTGTCTCTGTGTTTGTATGTGGATAGCCTCATGAACTTACCACTTCACAAGGTCTAATACAGACTTTGATGAGAGATATTTTTCTGCTTGATGCTCAAGTCTATAAGAATACAACTGTATCTATACTGCTACTAATATGTACCCAGAATTGTGGTTAAATGGGCCCAATGCAGTGCAATTGCGCAGCACTGGTACAACATTATCATAATGTACCAAAAATAAAAAAAATAAATGCATACATAATTGCAATGAATCACGTTGAAGTAATTTTATAATTCTATAAATCGTGTTTTTTACAATTAAAAATAATGAAATGCATCGCCAGCCAGACTTTGAACACAAATCCATCAGATCTCAAGGGAGGGCCCATATACTGATCTATACAGAAACATCTGGCTACTTGGCATTAACTCACATATTCCATTATTACTTCAGTAAACATAGGTCATATAAAGTCTCGTAGCTAAAGAGAATTTTAATTATTGTATGGAGGTACTTAACGGATAAATGACCTCTGTATACATTCTGTAAGTGATTTAATTCACTCGGAATCCAAATTGAGGTTGTATTGGATTGGTCACGATTGACTTCAGACAAAGACTCAACTGTGCACCGCCATTAATATTAACGTGATTATTGCGCAAGAATAATGACTGAAATATATAATGTATTAAACAATCCCACTTATGTATAGTAAGAATATATCGTTTTAAAATCACACGTAATAAGTGGCTACTTGAAATTAATATTTTTGAGTGACTAAGTACTAAACATTTACAACTTATTAAATTACTCCATTTTCAGTCACAGAATTGGTTACTGGATGACATAAATATATTTTTACAAGTTAACCCACCCTATGGGTTTCGTATAGGATCAGTAAAAAGGTTATCATATAATTATCTAATTAATACATCAACCTTTAAGCAAGTAAATATTTATACAGAGGGGTAATAATTAAAATAAAATGTTTCCACGTAAAATCACCTAATCGAGGTTGACGCAACAGGTAACCATCATAAATTTTAACACACAAACAAGGAAAGTTGCACTGAGCGTTATGTTTTTCAGGTCACACAAAAGTTAGGTTGGCTAAATTAATCCACTGTTCTCGAGGTTTATGTATTTATATTGCTGTGCCGTGATACAAGATGGTACTGGATCCCCATGGTTACATATTCTATTGTGGATATTCGAGACATTAATGCGGAATCGTACAAATTTTATAAATCAAATCAGGGGATGGAAAATTTACCAGCATAGGAATCGGGCTCCGGATTTGAATTTGATTCTAAAACGGTCAAATGTGACAGACCAGGAACAACATTCAGTTGTAATTAATTTCTAATTACAGTACTGTGTTGAGTAATGCATTAAATAATAAATTACTTTACGAGCAACTTAAGCATGCGTTTAATACTTATGCAATAAAAATAAACTACTTGAAAGATAATTGTTTTTTGGGATTAAAAAATGTACATCTGTCTCCCATTGCTGCTACCAAGCCGTCGGTGAGGCATGCACGCTTGGCAGTTGAATAATTGATGTTCGACACCTGGCTGAGCATGCATTTTGATAATGTGAAATCAATGCAAATACAGTGAACAAAAGTAATTATGTATATCTTTAGGGTTTAAAGCATTTTTTATCACCAAATTTCACGTTCGGGCCTACCGTTGCGTATGCTGTAGACGCATTGCGACGTCAAGCTGACACATCTGCTTATCATTGAATGAAATATTTATTTAATGGCACCCTTCTTAAACCAAGGCGCTGCACATAAACTATCAATACAACTTTAAAGCCATGCAAACAGAATAATAACATTCAGGTTAACCTAAAAACCATAAATTTGGCGACGCTACATAAATCTTCGTGTGTATACGCCAGGCTGAACAGGTAACTTTTTAAGAATTTTTTTTTTGAAGCGGTGGACGGTCAAAGATAGATTTCCTCCAACCCAGCATGCACCCTCCTGCCACTGGGCTTCGTGGCAGTCAACTCACCATTTGAGGCTCGCAGTTTGATCGTCATCATCTCTTCCCCTGAGAGCTTGGCCTTCTTCATGGCGAAGGTCGCTCTGGGACAACCTGACAGGCTGCCAAGCCCAACCCAGACACACAACATGTGTTCATATTTTCAGGTGCTAGCTTTGGTATAAAGCCATCGAAGCACTAAAGTCAACCAAAGTTATCATTTTTCTTTCCTCTCTGAAAGTGAACTCAAAAAGGCTTGAAAAATCGATTTACAAAAAGTTTATGTGAATTTTACAATACAGGTGACTCTGCGCTAAAATCATTTTAAATGCTTTCATCTCTTGCGGAAATGTACACGTTTGTACCTTGCCTCACGTGTTTTACTTTTTTACGTTATTTTTTAAATCGTTTTTTGACAACCTAAAATGTTCAACAGAAATCTTTAGAGGGATAGAACAACTGACATTTTTGCCAATGAAGCTGCAAAGTCTGCATGGCGTGAATGCCGTTAAGACTGCCATGGGCGTTTCAATGCAATCCTTCACCTCGCACACAGCTCTGGCTAGAATTAAGATCTTCTATTCGGAAAAAAAAAATGCCCAACAGCACTAAATTCAGTGCATTCATATTTTTACAAGACAGTTATTAAGTCCACCAGCCATCATCTCTTCTAGCAACATGTCAAGCTCACTTACCTTCCTCAAAAAGTCAACATGTATGTCTCTGATTTGTGTTTGATCTCTTATTTCTGTCTCGGTGAAATCCCAAGCATGCACCTCTCCATGCTTCTTCTTCGCACACTTTTGAACGCTTGTTCCATTTTCTCTGTCAGTATTTCTTTATTTTAAAAGAACGTATCATGTGCATGTAACCGCTAATGTGTACCATCAATCTACAATTATCTCATCTCTTTCATTTCACTAATCTGCATTTATTTATGTCTCAGTAAGCAATTTCTCTCCGTGGGCCATACAGGTCAGGGCTCAGCAGGCCTCTGTAAGAGCCTCTGTAGGCCAGACGTGACCCACAGGCCACCGTGCAGTGCAACAGGAGAGACTGGCATGCAACGCGGTTAAAGTGAAGGTGATTCTGAGAAGCATAAATATAAGCACCTTCCAGTGATTGTAGTCATGCGCAATTGAGATGTTTTAACAATATTTCGAGATTAAAATGTGGCCGCCTTAATTTGGATTAATTTAATAGAAAAAGGGGTGCTCTTTTTTGCATGTAGTAATATTATTCTTTAAAAACAAATCACAGCGGTGAGTGGATAAACCAGGGCTGTCCCAACTACTCCCTGGGGATACATTTATATGGCTCGTGGCATCACTCAAACTTTTCACCAACCGTAAGCACTTGTTCTATATCAAATGTTCGCCGTATATTCTCAAATATCTTCTCTTGCCACATTGTTTTACATTTCTCGCATATCTCACACCACCCTCAGATTGCTCTTGTGAATACATCTCCCATCCATCTCGTATCTCTCTGCTGAATACAGCACATCTACCTCTGAGATCTCAGCATTTATATTTTGTTGTGCTGTATTAAAATACATTGCAGACTTGAGCACTGCATTATTACACAGGGATCCAAACCTCTTACAGTAGCTAACAGTTGTCATGCATTAAATATAGTCGAATCTATGCTGATATCCAGAACGATCTGGAAATCATAAATTTCGAATTTGGGCCTCAAAAAATGGCCTGGATGTTGATTGGTATCCCATATGTGGCAGCGTCAAGGGTCAGGCCTAGAGTTCTACGTTGCTTATCTCTGGCTCTGCAATTACAACTATACAATAGCCATTGATGAACCAAGTAATATGCTTCGTGTGGTGGTTGATGTGAAGACCAATAGGAAAAAGCCAAAGAAAAATGCCAGTTACTTTGTTTAATATATGCTGCGAATTTGAAGATATTTGTTGGGGGGAAAACCCCACTCTTGTTACTTAATACAACATAGCAACTGCAGTATATTGCGCTCAACGTAGAACAAAAAAATCAAGAAAACTCTGCTAAACGTTGTCTGCAATTGCCAAGTTTGGCATTATAAGTCTTCTCACTAACATTTCTGCAAATTAGAATACAGTGCCACACTGCACCAGCGGGGTGACGCAATGAGGAGGTACAGTCTGACTTTGTAGAAATGAGAAACCAGGGAGAAGGAGAAAACAGATTCGTGCATAGAGCACCATACATGACAAACACCACGAGCAATGCCACACACTTTCCCATGTCCACCGAACGTATCAAAATGTACTTTGTTATTCTTTGAATGCATGGATTTCAAAATAGACTTCTCATACCTATCAACCCCTTATCAGTGCCTCCCTTATTACAGGCCAATTCAGACCTTATTGGTCACCCCGTGCCCTTATAAATATCAACGTTCATCCGACACAAGGGAAAAACTAAATCAAATAGACAAACATTTTTGTTCACTCAATTTCCCTGTACAAGAATACGGCTAAACCGATTGGGTTGACAGGTATGAGTTCTGTATAGTCTGACTTACTTTGTGCTCATCCAATCCTGAGACTGTGCAAGAAGGAACACTGCTAAACTCAAATAACCCTTCGCTTGAAATAAGCGTTGTCTTCCGGGTGATGTGCTGTTGATTTATATTAAAAGGAGATGCAGGTCCTGTACGTTTACACCAATAAAGTAACACGACTTTAATTGACAGGGGATTTACATTTATTCTCATTAACAGTGCTTCCCAACCTTAAAACATATTTGTATGGTGGGTCTTTAAATCAAATATTATTAAAACTAAACTATGTTTTCAATTTTACCAGGTAAGGCCCACTGAGCTATAGAGCTCTTTTTCAGAAGTGACTTGGCCACAATTTGATAGCTCAACGAAGTGGCTTATCACGGAAATGTATAGCAGCCAAATAATCTAAGCGCATTTTTCTAAATGTGGAGGGAAAAACCGGAGGACCCGGAGAAAAATCCACGCGACCACGGGGAGAATATGCAAACTCCAAATATACAGGCGTCAGAGTCAGGATTGAACCCACGACCTCCTGTATACCAGGCAAAGGAGTTAACATCTCGCCACCGTATCATGACCACGATGACGTTCATGCCATGTCTGCTGTAGCTGTTGCGAACTTCACCATCAACCGTAAACATGCAGAGATCCCCATTGTCAAAAATAAAAGTGGGTAACATCACCAAGATTCATGGTGCCTTAGGTTTCCCCTGCATCTCTGTAGGAAATACGAGGCAAACGCTGCTCTTAGGTTGTGAGTTGAAGGATTCCCCAAAGGTCCTAAAATTGAGATATTTATTGTGGGGCTACCCCCAAATAAAACTAACTAAATTGGAGAAAGTTGTCCCAATGCACAGGTCATGGTGCCAGTGGCTGAGCACTGATGTCACGTGAAGCACCACATCTCTGCTCACCTTGTCTCCAACGAGGGAAGTGAAGTGTGTGGAGGTTTACTCTGATGATGATGATAATACTTGTAATCAGGGTGCTGTTGTGATACAGTATGAGCTGCCCTATGGACGCCACACTACGGGGAAACACAGGCTGCAGAGGATCCTGGGATGATGCCTCAATTACAAACGTTTGTGTTTGTGGCCATGTCCTTCCATTCAGTCGATGGACAGGAAAATGGATTTCTCAATTAGCAATGAGAGGATAATGAGCTAAAGGTAATATTCACTTGTAGGTTCAGACGTATTATTGGGATATGCCTGTACACACAGACATAGTTGTAGGGCTGGAAGAGACGATATTTAAATTTACTGTCCACCAAAAATGGTTGTTGTCTCTTGCGGGACATTTCCATCACACTGTTGATTTACTATATTACGATTTGACCTGAGTTGGATGGATGGTAAAGTAGGATTCAGAATTATGTTTTTCAATGCGCTTTAAACGTGTCACTCGACCCTGCCAACTCTAATTTAAGTACTAAAGTTATCTCATACACCTGACCAATAGAATTTGCACCAAACAAATGCATATCGAGATAACATATCGTCTACTAAAGCAGCCGGTACGTGCTTGTCTCATAAAGCATTGCTCGGAAACAGTGGTGAGTACGGTAAAAGCTCTCAAAGCCAGACTCGGGTGACCCGGAATTTGGAGTATGCTAGAAAAGGTACGAAAAAATTTAAACGAAATGAAGGGTAAACATTTTTAAATACTCTAGCCGCGATACTATCTTGCACTAATTAAGTTGTGCGAGGTAGCATACGGTATTCTGCGGTCGGTAACTAATTATGTGTATAAGTTAGTTACAGCGTACTTAATTTACGAATAAAATGTTCAGAAACAAGCGTCAGGTTGCGACCAGCAGAGCGCGTGGCGGGCTGCGTGGCCGGTGACCTCGTGGCAACTCTGGGCTGGCTCCTTTTTTTCTACTTTTATTTTCGTGACCGAATCTCTGTCGTTTCAACAGCGATCTCGCCAAGATTGTCTACGGTCACATCTTACTTAACCCAGCAATTCGGCGAAGTCTACAATCACGAATATTTATTGCCACAATCAGCGCAAGCAAAAAAAGTCCCATGCTCAATACACCCGAGAAAGCACAGTGACGTTGCTCCCAAAGCCTCGTAACTTACAGATGAAGCCAAACTTACCTGCGGTGGGTGAGAAAGCTGCCATAGGCATGGCCTGATCCGTCGCATCCCGGCGTGGGGCAGGAGACGCCATCTCCCTTGCTGGCCTTCCAAGGGACCACTTGCGGCCCGCTGAGAAAGCGTTCGTGCTGGCGCTTGGTGGCGATTGGACATCCGGAGGCACTGCGGTGCGACACGTACTTGCCTGTCACATGGCCCTGCCCATCGCAGCCCGGCACAGGGCACCTGCAAGGAAGCATCGTGGAATGCGCGTACACGTTACTAAATACCCTCCCCACGGAAGATCCGTCCGCTGATTTTTTTTTGGACTGTTTTCAAATTTTTCTTTTTGAAAACATTTAATTGGAGATGTTTTCGTCCACGACTGTCCACCGGTGTAACGGTGGGCACACCGAGGATTGCACTCCAGAAGTCGCCGGTCTGGTTCAATCGCCTCGTGCAGGCGTTTGAAACAATGGTCAAGTTCCTGAAACTCACCCCATCTCGGTCCTGCCAGCAGCAGTTTAAATGGGTTGGTCTTCAACAGTTAGTCATTGATTGGCAGGTCTCGCTTGGTGGGGTAAAGTGTGGGTACTCACACCTCTTCCAACACGTCTGGCCAAATGCCTTCTGGAGGGGCTCTAGGAGTTGATTTTTAGGTGGGTATCCAGTTTACGCGATTCATGTCCCACTGGCCATCAACGTGCGCATGAGGAAAGGTGGCAATGCAGTGCTGAGTGGGATATTTCTATCACAATATAGAATGCAAGCACCGAAAACTGTTTGTCAAACAAATTGTGTACAGTTTACAAGTGCATTTTGGTGTTATTCCACCAGGCGAAGTAATTAGGCAGAGCCCAAATTTGCTTTCGAACAAAAGCTATTCCCAAAAGTCAGGGGTGAGACCAATGGATTCTGCCCGAGCATCACGACAAGATGGCGTAACCCCCCCCCCCCCCCCACGGTCACGGCATCAACCAAAGCGGTCTCAGTTTGTCCCCATCGCACGGCTCCAAACTGAACAGAATTGTTCTGCAAAATACAGAGTGAGCCGGCAAGGTGTTGAATGCATCTACACCGTGTGGAATCACTAAGCGTGCTGCCAGGCCTGCTCTGTGAACAGCCGAGGTGGCTCGGTGAGCTACGAAGTGGGAGCTCCTCAGTGCTCCGTGAGTACACAGTCCATAGAGGCCAAGGCCACTGTCAAGTGGGCATCATGGGCCATTCCATTTATTCCCTCCCCTGTTGCTCACTCAACATCCAACCACACTCTTATTATAACCCACCAGCTGGTCTTCATCTTAGTCACCAACCTCGATATGACATCTCCAATTTCCTGTCTCAAACCTCTGCTCTCATACATTCTGCAGACATTGCCCATCCACTGTAACCTGCTCACGATTATGTTCACAGTACAATATTGCCGATTTTTGTGCCGAACTTTCAAGTCACCTGTGTTATCCGGCCATGACATTCCTAGTGTCCTCCATGTGTATCGACATTCAAAGGGCCAGTGTCCTTTTCCAGTTGCTTGTGAAGGTACCACTCTCCCACCCGAGCAGAATCACAGTAGTGACTCCTGGCTCATACACCCGTCTCCTAATCAGCAACGTCGATCCCCCAGCTCCTCATCCAAAGTGAACAATGTTGTTCATCACAACCATGTCCTAAATCAACACTTCTATTCCTCTTATTCCCCAAAACCCGCGTGCATTATCTACAATAACATTCATCAGTAATTGTAACAATATTGCCTTCATAAACAAGTTTTCTTCCACTTATCAATATCTCCTGACACCTATGATACATCTGGGGCTAAATCAAGGTAATGAGAGAAGGCTTTGCGTTGGTGCGGAGGGCAAGAGGCGGTGGCTACAGTGACATGAGAAGGGAATGTGATCCGGTGTATTGGTGCAGTGATAAGCGTTCAAGTGGCATTGCGGATTATGTGTAGTTTGGAAGAACGTAATCAACCAGGTGGGGTGTTGACTGTTGTGTTGGCCGACTCTCTGTGTTGTATTGCAATATATTTCCAAGCTTACTATGTTTGTTTTCTCATTCATTTGTACCTGATGATGGTTGCTTGTGTTGCAATCGAAACGTCGTATTCTATTATTATTTAATTGAATTTATTTCTACGTGACTTTACCAAAAGAACCAAAGAGTAATTCCTGGAGTCACGAAAGCTTCGAATCTAGTTTGTAAGTTAGGAAATTGGGATGTTCATAGATGAAAGCATTAGTGGATTAAAGACGAGAGATAGTGAAGGCAAAAATGCAGAATATCGATGTTGTAAACGTGTATCCTGGATGCCTGTCTCCATGAGTTGAGAGATGCTGGGCAGCAAGGTGAACTCTGGATCGATGGTGGTGATCATTAGTGTTCTTCTGGACATACACGGCAACAACTTAAGTAACAGAAGGAACAGACAAAGAGCCAGGACAACAGAGTTAGCCGAGACTCATCCCAGCAAATGATCCTAGCAATTTCATTATAGCAACAACGTGCACTCTATGCCCTGCAGTGGATGTACAATAACCCCCTAGGGATCCCTGATTAGCAAAGTGTCATGTGTGCTGCTCAATGGGAGCTCTCTCCTCCTTCACCTGCCCTGTGTGCGCTGCTTGTAACTCCCTCCTCTTGGCTCTCATCACTGTGGATGCCACCTCACTTGCCCCCCCCCCCACCCCTTTGACCCCTCCTCCACTTTAACCCTCCTCCCCCCGTTGAACCCCCCTACCATTCACCCCTCCCCCTTTGACCCCCTCCCCCCTTTGACCCCACCCCCCAGTTGACCCCCCCTCCCCTTTGACCCCGCCCCCCCCCCTTTAACCCCCCTCCTCCTCTTTGACCCCCCTCCTCTTTCAGGCAAAAAAAGGACGTCATCTTCCTTCTGAGCTTGAAGGCTGTTTACTTTCTCACGTCCCCCCACCCCTGCATATTCCCACCGTATAAAATTAATCGTTGTCTCGATATATTTGTTGTTTATGTCCACAATTCCCTTTTTTCAGCTCATACATATTTTTTTATCACTTACCCTTCCCTTGTTGTTGTATTTGAGAGTAATGTAGATTTTTGATGAATGTTTTGTCCATAAGTGTTGTGGAATATTTTCACCCTGTGAGGATACATGGTTTAATTGAGCAATTTAAGGAAATTTATATATTTATTTTAAAATTTATATACAGTATATTTTATTTCAGCAGCAGCAACAACCATTGTTTATCCACTGCTGGATGAAGGCCTCCCTACGCCATCACCATCCCTCAAGGCCTAGTGCTGCTACCATCCATTTCACTCCTGCACATCAACTATATGTATGTTGAACTTCTTTCGCACCGTATGTAGCCAACCATGCTAATCGGAGGTGCGGGGGAAAGACAATCGAATGTGCTTGTTTCGAGAGCAGACTAACTGTACTTTTAAACGTGCAGTGGTGCAGTGAAATTATTCATTCAACTATGCTTCATTGACCACAGTTCCTAGGCAGTGTACAAGTGTTACATGATGTATTACAATGTTTAAATAAGAGACTTTGCCTCCAATGGCACGGAGTGTCTTAAAATACAGTTGCCCAATTCAATGGAACGATTGCCGGGAGTCGGTGCATACAGAGGACACGTGCCATAGTTTTCAGGCGAGTCTGCCTCCCATTACTGACAAAAGGCTCAGAAAAAATGTCAATGGAAACATAACAAATAAAAATATAAACAAGAACAGAGTGGCATTATAGTTTCATGACAACGAACCTTCCCTCTTACCTTTCCCACGAGATTTCTATTTTCTGTGACACTATTCTGTCTCCTTGCCCTATTCCAATTCCCACTGACTCTGTTCTGTCTCTCCTGTCTCTCCTTTTCACACCTCACTCCTAACGTGTTTCATGTCAAGTTTGATTTAAAAAATAAATGCAGCTTTCAGACACGTCTAATAAAAGTCAAATTTCTGAAATAATACCAAGTATTTTTTTAGGATCAAATTCCATCTTCGTGGCTTACTAATTTGTAATGTGATCATGGGAGTTGATATAAACACAGATTTCAATTACGTGAGTTTTTTTACTTGAGGTTTTTTTTTATCAAGGTGCAGTTGTATCTGTGCAAAGTCGATGTCACCCTGGTCAGTGAGTGGGGCTTCTATTCATTGGAGACCCTAAGCCAGTGGGATAAATCCACATTTGATAGTCAGGGAGCCTGTCCCTTCACAGGACGAACACTCTTGACTTCCTCCAAACTACTAATAATTTCAATAACCCCGGAGGGATTAAAAACTAAAACCAAACTATATTATTTTCCCAGGTAAAACCCGCCTAGTCATACGTGATAGCTCATCGAAGTGGCTGATATCATCATCATCATCATCACACGTGGGTATTAATAGAAGCAGCCAAGTAATATGACCGGATGTTGATCCTAAATGTGGAGGGGGACAAAACTGGAGTATCCGGAGAAAAATTCCACGCGACCACCACAGGGAGAGAGAGAGAACATGAGGACTCCAAATACAGAACAGGCGTCGTCAGGGTCAATAGATTGAACCCACGACCTCCTGCACTCCAGGTGAGGGAGATAACATCTCCCCACCGCGGAGTCCCTGATTCAACCCCTGACCAGGATGTGAATGCCCAATCTTGAAAACGCGAGTCAAGCGCTCTTACCGCGGTGCCGCCCGACTGCATTACAACACCACACGGCACGATACTCTTCGTTTTAAAAGGGATTGCTTGTGTAAACATATTTAGGATGCAGAGGTCACGACTAGACATGAACCCATGTACACAATCCATAAGTGGGCACTGGCTCAACAGCTCTCATATAACCTCTTCTAAAGGGATACATCTGCTTCGCCTATGTTCTGATTACTTGAATAGCTTGGGGTCAGCTGAGATCATGGCTACCAACATCATTAAAACTTAAAGTTTTAGTCAGCCATGCACCCTGCTGAGACAAGATTTTTTTTTTATGTCCATCTATGGATCATGTGCAATCTCAGCAGAGGATGTAACATTTACTATTTGTCTATAGCAGAGCATAGGTCCCCTATGGCTATAGCATAGGTCCCCTATGATACAGGCATAGCTCCTCTATGCCCTACGTTGGGACAGCTGCCCGCTGTGCGAACGTGCGGAGCTGGGGGGGGAAAGGGCGCTCGCTGTCTCTGGCTGTGAGGTACGAGGGCGGTGCACCGGGCAGCCAGGCGCTGGAGCAGGAGGAGGAGGAGGGGGCTGCCACGTGACTTCATGGCTATGCCAGCTGACGTCTGCCTGAGGACTTTGTTTCAACGCTGTGTATATGTTGCCGACTGTGAAATCACGCACAACAGCGTTTGCTAAGTAATACATAAATAGGGCCCTCGGAATAAAGAAGGGCCGTTTCAGAAACACGACTTTATGGATTATTCAAATCGAGGCTAATGTTGGTAATGAAAGTGGTGGAAAATTTGTACTCTGCCCATTTCTACATGTCTGTAACTTTAGTTCTTAAAATTGTACTACATACTGACTGACAATTAAATAAAAAAAAAGACGGCAAGTAGCTACGCATTCACCGACACAAAACGAACGGCACATGTAACACTTTAGATATTACATACTGAATATGACAAATGTGGGTTAGCTACTGACCTTCTGTGCGATGCATAGTTGCCACTGATGTGCCCCGAGCCATCACAGCCAGGGGTCGGACACCTTAAGCGGACAGAGATAATAAAAGCAGGACAATGATGATGCCACCCCACATTGTTAACTTGTAAACGAAAATAAATATACGAGCAGATGATTCCATCTTTGTAAATTGGTGCATTTTTTGTACCCCCCTCATTACATTGATATTCCACCAAACACAGGGGTCATATTTACACTTCCATTAGTTTGTAAAGCAGCCACCAAGGTGGCTCTTAAACAATACAAAATATATTTTCACCCAGAAATGGTCGAGTTCTGTCACCCATGCGGTAACACAGACATTACGCCTGCCTCCAACTCAACACTGCTGCTGACCTCTCTCTCTACACTATCAGCATGCTTTCTGTAGTCCATCAAACTTGCTCTGTGAACACAGTATAACTGAACCTCCTTCTCACCATCCCGCATGAGCATTATTACTCTCTAAATACAAAGCCCTTCCTATCGACACCCACATACTGAAACAATCAGCAAAAATTTAATTCGCGCAAAATATACTAAACAATATCAATTCGTAATGTGCACATATATTGTACTCATTCATGGCATTGATTATTGAGCCACATCATTGGATTATTACAAAGGGAGGGTGGCACCTTCATAGCAATATATTTACCTTAATGCCTAAACCTAGCTCCAAAAACGGCCTTCATGCACTTTATTTAACCAGATGAGAGCCCACTGAGAATATTATTATCTTTATGTCCTATATTTAAGAGCCCATGAATATTTATTATTTCTTAATTTAACATTGACACCCTATTATAATGTACTGTGCGTGCTTTAACGTGTGACCCCTTTCAGATGTATTATTTGCACACCTTGTTTATTGAACGAGGGTTCTTCATGTCCTTTATTTCACCACGAAATCCCATTCTGATGCATTAATTCTTCATGTGACTTTCTGAACCAGTAATAGCCTCACTGAAAATCACGTCTTCTTTATGTCCTCAATTTAACCAGAGCCCATGACATTATTTATTCATGTCCTTTATTTAACCATGACATCCCATTCTGTTGCATTCATTCTTGATGCGCTTTAACCAGGCGCAGTCGCTCTGAGAATCAAGGTTTCACGGGCCTGAGAGATCATCTTTAACCATGCAAAGGCACGATGAGATTCATACTTTCTGAACAACCTTTAACTGTGACACGCCATTAAGATGCACCATTTCTCCATGTGCTATATTTAACCAGGTGTAAGTCCTTTGAGATAAATGTCGTTTATTCATTGCCGTATTTTGCTTAATGTCTTTTGTATCGCTGTGACATCCGGATTCATTACATTTTGCCGACCTATAGAGGAAGGTGTAACCCCATTGTTTTTCATGATTATTTTATATCCATTGTTTGGCCACTTGATTGGCCAATGAGATCAATATCTGTGGATCAGTGCCCTTTACTTAACCATATCACATTACTATTCTATGGTTCTTTCGGTATAGTCACGTAGATAGATAAAATTACAATGAAATAAAAATAAAGTGAATAAAATATCACGACGTTCCACAAGGACGGGCGTAGAGTGAATGCCTGGATGGCGTCCGACTCAGGCATCCACTCTACGCCCATCCCTGTGGAAGAGGTACGCAGATGACACGTTTGTCATCTGGCCACATGGCCGACCGGCTCTAAACCAATTCCTCAACCACATCAATTCCATACACCCAGTCATCAAATTCACCATGGAGGTAGAAAAAGATGGCATGCTACCTTTCTTGGATGTCCTAATAAAAAAGAGACTAGATGGCTCAATGAGCCATTCTGTCTACAGGAATGTAATTGGTGTAGACCGACTGTTGGTGTCGGGCCTTCTCCTACATAAACATTAGCTGCCCCACCCATCTCTAAACCTTTATAAACAGCTCTTTGATTGGTGTAGATCGACTGTTGGTGTCGGGCCCTCTACTACATTAACATTAGCTGCCCCACCCATCTCTAAACCTTTATAAACAGCTCTTTGATTGGTGTAGACCGACTGTTGGTGTCGGGCCCTCTACTACATTAACATTAGCTGCCCCGCCCATCTCTAAACCTTTATAAACATCTTGCCCTCAGAGGCTAACCTCCCTGTTCCTGATGACGACCGCTTGTGTTGCGATCGAAACGTCGTGATATTTTTATTCACTTTATTTTTTTTATTTTTATTTTTATTTATTTTAATCTACGTGACTTTACCGAAAGAACCATAGAATATTAATTCCTGCAGTCACGAAAGTTTTAAGTCAAAACATATCACATTACGTCGGGCGTTCTGGCCATTGTGACCCCATCGACACCAATGTATTATTTAATTGTTTGATGTTCTTCAACCACGTGGCAGCCCATTGAGAGAGTTGACCACGGTAGCGGACGCCTGTAATACGGTGGTCTAGAGGTGAGGTTAGCAGATCGTGTGTTCTCTTTTGCATGCCTGAGGGACCCATCTGTGAGACACATGTAGGAGGGAGTTCACCAATTTGACGCTGCCTTGTATGTGCAGATACACTGAATTATCTCCCTTTAGGCATTAATTCTAGATTTGAAGTTTTCGTGACTGCAAGGATTCATACTCTTTGGTTTTTTCCCACTTGATACAGTAATTTTGCTGTGACGGTTCCACCTGAAGACGGAAGCTTGTGTTGCCTCCGAAACGTCGTGATTTAATTTATTTTAATTTTTTACCTAAGTGACTGTACCGAAAAAAATAAAGAGTATGAATCCCTTTAGGCATGTTTTAATTCTGAGGATACCCTACGTGTGAAATACTCAATAAGGAATTGGCCAGACATCCCAAGCAGGGCTGTACTGAAAAAGTTTTGATATTGAAAGGACAACTGTGTATGTATGTATGTTGAACTTATTTCGCACCGTACCTAGCCAAGCGTGCTAATCCGAGGTGCGGGGGAAGGACAACACACTAAACACAAAAAGCAGTTCTAAAGAAATTAGTTTTCAATCTAGATGATTGAAAATGCATAGCTCCAGTGGTTTCCTAATATTGGAAGGAAAAGCGTTCCAGATAGCCGCAGAAGCGCATCTGAAAGCCCACGAACTGTGGCTCATCATCATGAACCTACTCTATGGGTGTGTGTGATCAGCGATGCACCATGTGGTACAATGTCTACAGTGGCCCCTGACGGACTCGCCAGTGATCTCAGGGCCCCCTCACGCTACTGATGATGTGCTTTGGCGAGGAGCTGATGTGATGATAATGATGATCGTCATCATCGGCCATCATCACATCAGCCATGATGTATGCCCTTGCTAGATGAAGACCTCACCGAGCCGTCACCATGGCTCACAGTCCCATGATGCGACAAGAGCAGACCTGAGAAGATAAAGGAATGTGGAGAAGTTTTGCACGCTGACTGACCGACCCGGCGACTTGCTGGAACAGAGGTCGGTTGATGATGATGATGGCGTGAATACAGTTATCCACAAGCACCCAATAAAAGGGGACATTTGACACTATTTTAGTGTTCACATTTGGTGAACAGTAAATAAGTTCTAAGCTATTACAAACATCACTTGATTGTAAACAAATCACTTAATTAGGCTTCTTCGCAATAGCGCTGCAAGTGAACTATGAATCAAATACACAGCAGTGTCTGTACCAGCTTTTACAGCTGGTACATATATTGATTTGATGTTATATTTTTAATGTTTGTATATTTAACGCGTTATTGTGTAGAAAGTGAATTGTAAATTCATCACAAAATCATGTTCGTTAACACTGACTCCAAAATCACATCCTATACTCCTGCAAAACCGTTGCGTGTGTACGTAGCATTTGCCTACCAAAGGTTACTCCTTGATAGAAAAGCTGAAGAAATGCCCCATGAACGCATTAGTTCATCCAGCCGATTAATGTCCCAACTGAAATGTGTTACAATTGCGGTCTTGCTCACTCACCTCAGCACCAACTAAAACACGTTCCACATGAAGTCGCTCGACTCATTTGCCGAGTCAGGAAGTGTGATCGTAATGCCAAATTATGCAACTTTATTTGCCTCCAGTGAAAGAACACATCAACCTACCTTGACGTTAAAATGGATTTGTATATGAATATTTCACTGAACTCATCACTCTGTACGGACCATCTCAGGCACTGCAATCAGAAAACTCGTACCTCCTGACAGCCCTGCCAAACCCATCTGGCCACTGTTGATGACAGAGCTTCGGTCAAATTTGCTCTCATATTTCGGATGCATCTTCTTCCTCTAGAACTGCGGTCACGCAACTCTATGTCTCGTTTTTTAAGTCAGGCCCCCCAAAAATACGGCCCTTTATTAAGGAATGTTTAATCAGCATATTGTTTCCGAGAAGTGCGATGAGTGGTTGAATGCATTACCTGGGTGAATTTGCATTTGTCAGTTGAGTGCGGTGTGAATAAAAGTGTAGGATGTGCATAATATACGGTGCTTTAGACTGGGCCTCGTATGAAGGGCATGGTATAAATGCCTTATTATTATGCTGACATGATTACTCAGGTCTGAGTGCCATAACACGTTGTTCCTGCCAATGTACGCTATGTTGCGATTTTTCTTCAAGATGTATCTAACAAATGCCATGCGTGCCAGTGTGGATTTTCTAGCTTTGGTGAATGGCCTGCATATTGGTTGCTGTTTACACACACACACTCGTTCGTACAAGTGATGCAAATTGTTGTCGCTATAACCATAATATAGAGGAGTTTCATCTTTGAGTAAAATGAAAAAAAAACATTACATGTAAATATACCACCACAATCTACATTCCCATCTTTAAATAACTACAATTACCTACCCCCGAAAATAACGTTGCAAATAAAGTTGTTACATACGTTAATAACATCTGTTAATTACATATAACGCATATTCCCATTTCAATCGCATTACTGGATGAGGGCATCCCCCTACGTTGTGCAAAAAGGTTTCAGATACAACAAATTATTACAACACTGCAGCGCAGACAGAGGTGTGTATAATGGCACAGCATAGCCCATTAAGGTACGTGTTATTGCTTTCCCTCTGTGGTATTACATGTAACAATTACAGAAGGTCCACAGACTTACTTTAACTCTTGAGTGTTGGAGGTGATAATGCTCCTGATGTTCTTGTCTGCCAGTGGGCAGCCAGAGAGACTGTAAATAAAACTACATTGTTTACTATATCCATTGCAGTTTGCCCCTACATTAACAGATGGGAAACATTAACAGACGTATAAAAGAAAGAAAAAAAAATCTGTGCTTAGATTACAACTAGTCATAAAGTTGAAATACTCCTTTACATTATGAAATATCGTCGTATAGTATTCGTAAATATCAAATTGTGATATTGTATAGGTGACAAAATTGTATCTGATGCTGAAGTAATCTATGTTTACTTTTAAAAAATCCCATTGAGGGGTGTTTATTAACATGAATCCTTTTGAAATTATATCTTGGCTGACGTATTACATCGTTAGGAATGGGATGGATCCAGATCTGTGGCTTTGCTGGGATCTCCTGGATCCAGATCCATTTCCAGATCCCTGGCGGATCCAAGGACGTTTTGTGGCCAGCCACACAGGGGGATGCTCTTTCAGCTCACAAGGAGGGTGGGCAAGTGCGATGACTTTTTGGCACTTACGCCACTCAGAGTTACGCTTGAGCACGAGTAGGTGTGGGGCACAATTATATGTACGTGTATGTCTTCATGTATGCACGCGTTTTTATGTACACGCTGTATGTGGGGAGATCGGTGGTGTAGTTGTTAGCGCATGCCTTGCAACCTGGTAAGTTACTGCCCACTGAGAAAGGAGTTGGAGTCTCTGCTGCTGGATCACGTCACGATAATGTGTGACCTCGCTATCAGCATCCCCACAAATACAAAGCACCTGCCTGGGTGTACTTGATTCCATTAAACACTCCATCCCCTCGACTCTTCGTGAGTAATGGGGTTGGCTTTGGAGGGCGTGAGGGAAAGGAGTTCCCATACCCGGGGCTCTGCTCCTCTTGGCCAGCCCGAGCCGACCCTGGCAGCGTAGGTCTCAAACCCGAGATCGATAACCTGGCGTTATCTTTAAGTCTCAAACCCGAGATTGAATAGACAGCATAACGCTGTGCGGATGTTGCTTTCTCTGTCTTCAAACGATGCTCCGAGTCTTCTCGGCCGCAAGCCACGCCGCCTTTGTCTCTACACTAGTGAAACGATGGCCTGGCACCAGTTTAAAACCAGCTTTAAAACATTAACCGAGGCTGGATTTGGTGAGCTCGGAGATCTTTTTTTTAAAGATCTGGCCACCGTCATTGTTGCGTGTACTGGATATAATTCCTCTTATTATGTTGCAAGGCAGTGCAACCCATTTGTGACGACTGTGTCTTTTTACCCACAAAGCCCAATTGTTAACTGGCACGTCATGGGAAGAGTTGGGTAATCCGGGGCACAGGTAAAATTAGTTTCAATTGTAGGAGTGTTGTCTTCGTGGTTAAGAGTACTGTATATGTGTTAAGTATGTCTCTATATGTACAATACATGTATTTAGTATGTGTGTTATCTGTGTTGACTTAAAGCTTTCGTGACTGCAGGAATTCATACTTTTTGGGTCTTTCCGTAAAGTCACGTAGGTAGAAAAATAATAACCTGAAGACGATTGATTGTGTTGCCATCGAAACGTCGTGATTTTTAAAATATTTTTTTTATCTACGTGACTTTACCGAAAGACCCAAAGAGTATGTTACGTGTCTTCATATATATACACGCAATATGTTCAAGTAATACACACAATTACAGTGTCTATCTTGTAATGTAATCTGTATAAATACGGTATATACTACCTCACCTTAAGGTTTACAGTAAAACGAGGCAGTGCTGCAGTGCGTGTGGTTTTTTAACCCGACGTAAATCCTGCAACGGTGGGACATTAAAATAATGAAGCGGCGCGCACAAGATTCATAATTAATTGGGTTCGCTCACGTATGTATAATGTCCACGGTTTTAACGACAACCCTCCTCGCGTGAGCCCAATGGTGACAAACACGAGCGCGAATAAGGTGGCAGGCATCGTTCGCTTGGAGCCGCAGTCGTTACGGAGGGCGGACACTGGGGGGCGATGCTTAACACGCATCGCCCAAGAGGGTTCAAGAGCTGCCAGCCACCGAGAAGCCTGGGTTCGAATCCAGGCAGCTTGCCCTGTGATTAAACCGGATCGTCGCTCAGGTGTGGCGAATTGGTGGTCTCAGCCCAGGCGTCAACGACTTCACAGGCACATCGTAAATGCTGTACCCCGCTGAAATGTGATCAACTGCAGCTCAGAGAATTAAAAGATCAGTTTTGACTGTTGTGTGGCGAATGTTCCTCTCGTATGCTGAGCGGCTGGGGAAGTCCTGCCTTCGAATGTGGGGGGCACTGATGACTTGATAGGATTTTGAGAGGCAGCTCCATGATGCCGGAGCGGTGACATACGGTTCAGTTTATACCAGCTTGTTGCAGAGGTTCACGGTTGGAACCTGAGAGGCCGTCCTGGTTAATCGTGCGGGCGTATTAACCATACAATACGTGCCGTCTGCTTTACAGTGAACATTACAGATCGCGTGACGTCTTTTGAAAAAAAGTAGTAAGCCATCGTGTGCTGGCGTCATGGTCCAACATGACCAAATTAGAAAAATTACTCGCGTATAGCTTAATCGGGAAACACACAAGATACCAGTGCCCTTTAACTGCAGGACCCTCCTGCAAATAGTGTTGAGACTCAGTGGGGCTTGATAAAAAATATACTTTTAGTAAGCGTGTCTGTCTGCTTCCGTGGCCTGTTCTCTAACACGAGAGGTTGTAACGTTCTTACCCACCCCGACTGGACATCTGTGAAAAAAGAGCTTTATAGCTCATCGGATTCCTTCAGTATAAAAACACCTACTGATGATTTTGAACGCACGCTTCGTCTTGCGACGCGACGCTGAGAGTCACGGACGGGATGAATTGGGGAAAGAGTAAAAATGTATGAAGAACATCTTGGAGTCCTCATTGATTCAAAGACCTCCTCCCTCTCTCCTCCCACATCCCTCAGGTGTGTAGGACGCCGTACCTCCTACCTACACAAACAACTCCCGCATCCTCCACTTCTTTTTCCCAGCGACTGCGTTGAGCCGCAACGCTCTCATCTACGGCCTCAAGTCAATCAAGACTCCTAACCCGCGCTCGTAATCAAGACCGCATCACCTCAATCCTCATTTCCCTTCGATGGCTCTCAATCCAGTGGTATAAATCGACTACAAGACCGCTCTCACTGCCTTCACTTCTACCCCCATCCCGGCCGGGTGTGATCTCCACTCTTGCAATCAGAGCCTCTTCTTGAAACCCTGAGATGACCTCTGCTCAGTCAGAGGTCACTCTCTGCTGCTGCTCTATAATCTAGAATGTTCTCTCCTCAACCATCCATGCTGCTGACTGCCTACTATTGCTGTTTAAGTTTAGGATGAAAGATTATATCGTCTCTTTTGTCCATCACTGGCCACAATTATTGTATGTATATACGACGTGCGTTTGTGTGTGTTCTGGCCACCCACCCCCTCGTGTGCTGTGCCATCCATGATAGGTGCTTGCTAACAGCACTTTCCCCAACAGTATGATAAGGCTATACGAGGGAACTTTGTCTTTGTATTAAACATATTTTTCCCTGTGTAACCTGTGATCCAGAGGTCCGACTTTCTGTACGGCGTATTGAGATGCAGTTGCCTATACGTATGATAAGTTGTATCGCATTGTATTGTGCAAAACATAGAGGGATCAGGTCACGGTTAGACGAAGAAAATGTAACAAAAGCTGGGAAGTGCATAAAGAAGCATGGTATTGCACGGAGAGATGGAAAAGGACACCCATGGATCGGACAGAAAATGCAAATTAGAGACAGCATATTGACTGTTACGGTCGGAGGGCTTGGACGAGACGGTAACGAGATGGGCTCGAGTCTAATTACCAAGGGAAGACCAAGCCCATGAGGGCACCATTGTGGAGATGGAGCACTGGAATCAGCCGGTGCGAGGAGCGAGGTGATTTGTGCATCACAGGACCGTGATGGTGGTGGATTGGGGAGGCCTTCATCCAGCAGTAAATAGATCACGGCTAAGGATGACACACTTGGGCTAACAATTTATTTACAATTAAAAACAACTTTAGTATGGAATTTATGCTTAGCAGACGCTAATGAATGCTGAATGTATTAAGTAATGTTTAAATGCGTTAGGCATAACACCTTGAATTGTTTTCCTTAAACAGGAATCAAAACCATGCAAAAGTGAGGGTGCATTATCCCCATTCTGCTACAGGGCGTTCTCCAACTGCACAATTTTCTTTTGCCCGAAGATATAAAAAATGCAGTGCATCACTTGGACCGGCGTTGCCTGCCTCCCTGACCCCCCTGGCTTCTGCCCACCCCACCCTCCCACAGAAGCGGCCGCCGCCATCGAGTCAGTCAGCAACACCACTCACAAAATGGCGGCGCTGCCAGCTGTGCCCAGGAAGGGTATTTTGGGAATTGTGGTTAAGCTCACCACCGCACCACGCACTGGAAATAAATAACTAAACACACATTTGCTATTTAAAAAACAACTGTGAAGCTGCCTGTTTGTAACTTGTCATCTGATCATCCACCTTTGTCTCCGGAGAGCGAGAGGATTTGCTAATTATGCGTAGAGACGGAGCGATGCAATTCGCCGGGGGGGGGGGGGGGGTGTGGGGGGCGATGTCGCATTGATGAATACAAGACGCGTTGAGCACACAAGGAGCACAGACTGAAGGCCCTTTGCTTTCCCCACATTCGTCTGCAAAGAAGGGCAGGACAAAAATAAAATCGTCTCGTCTCACCCGTGTTTTCGCATGTCCGAACTGGGCTAGGAGAGTCCTTCGTATCGATCTCACATCATCGTGAGCTCTCGCGATAAATATAATGAGCCTTGGGGGACTGTGAAATATTAATGTCAGTCTTTAAATAATTTATTGTACATGGTCTTATCATTGCCCCATATCCAGCACACCTACGGTGTGGTGTAGAGTAAACTAGGACCACCAACATGGCTCATGGATAATTAGAAATAATTCAAGTGCAATGTCTCTTGTCTTAGAATTGTGTAAACATAACTATAAAGTCATACCCCACTTCAAGATAAATAAGAGGAACCCTACCATATATATAAATTAAGGTACAAGTTTGTTTTATGTAATACCAATGTCCATGACCTGTGTTTGAGTGTTTGTGTACAATGTGTGTACAGTATCATGTCATGGTATATGTGGTTTTAGATGTTAGCCGCATATTAAAGTATTCTAGATTTGTATGTGTATTTTTAGAAAGGTACTAAGGTTACAGTTTTAATATGCTTCATTACTCTTGTTATCATACTGAGAATCAGAAGTGCTCATATTTAGCTGTGGGCACAGTGGATCAAGTAGGATTTGGAAATAATCTACATCTGGCTTGTTGGCTGATGGATCCATCCCATTCCTCGTAGAATCGTTATAAGTTTGCCTGGTCATTTAATTAACATGACAGTTTTCAATGCACAGATATCAAATTTGAACCAGAACACCAAAATGTTAACATATGAACAAGTCGATATAATATGCACAGCAGTTTGCAAATTATGCAGTTTGCAATTTTGAATGATGCTGATGATAATGGAAATAGGACAGTGACGGGGTGGGCGACAGTGAGTGTGACGACGACGATGACGATGGTGGTGGTTGTGCTGTTCGGTTTCTCCGTTGGTTTACGTTGGGTACCCTACAGGTGCCACTTGCCTCCTGTGTGATGCGTAGTTCCCAGTGACATGGCCACTTCCATCACACCCTGGAGTTGGGCAACTGCCAAAAAACAAACATGATTCTACCACCAGAAAATTGCATTTAGACTTGAATCTGTGCGTCGATATACGTGTACGTTTCTAAGTATAATTCGCTCATTCTTGCTTGGCCAAATCATCTCTTGTTCTTGGGTACAGGTCAAGGCCATTTTCTCAGTTGGTAATGAACTGTTTGAAAGTTACATACACAGAAGAGAACAGTTGAATGTTTTACTAGAACGCTGCCAGCAAGCATCTCGGCTTCTTGCTAGGGGCCCTAGAAATAATCAGTGGATACAAACCAGGTAACTGGTAACCACACTTTCTGATGTACGAAGGCAGGCTGCACTGGCACGTAGCTTAGATTCAAGATGACACAGCTGAGCAAGGAATGTGGAGGCGCTCGCTAGCTGATGTCTTAAAGCCGCGGACCGAGGGCCCGGCTGTTGGCAGCCTCCGTGAGGTGCAACAAACAGGTGCACAGCGCAACGTAAAGTGGCTTTGCTCAGCGCCCACAACCCAGGGCGAGTCCTACCATTGTTACATGAACTTTGAATGCCACCCAAAGCATCAGATGAAGGTCCGACAAAGAGTGCACGTGACAAGGACTTTAGGAAACGAAGACCTTGGCAAATGATACATGCGAAATTTCCAGAAAACGTGTTTCCATTTGCGCGCTTCTGTACGCTTCAGAGAAGGGCATGCGCATATAAGGAGGGCTGAAAACTACCATTTCTAAATTTGATTTCCATCCCCGGTGATTAAGCGAAGGACTCTGAAATAGCTAAAGATTCACACAGCCAGCCAAAACCATGTAGGCGACTGGCGTAAATGCCTTTTGCCGGGGAGACGCAAAACGACAAGGCACAGGTTGCTAAGGTTTCAAATTATTCATCCAGTGAAATAGTGAGGAAGCTTGGCGACCTTGTGTGTATTGGATCCTACTTACAATCATCTCTCCTCGATGTGGTCACGCAACAAGTAGTATGAACACCGAGGTATGCAAAAGTATACAGTAATTAGTATTTACCCAGGAAAGCCTAAAAACTATTATTTAAGATGATCCAGTGTTGAGATTTTGACCAATTTCGTTTATGAGTGTTTGGAGTACTTGGAGGAAACCTATGCATCTGACGAGATAACACGCAAAGCTCCACAGACTCAATCCAGTGAGTGGACCAAATCTCTCCTTTGGACTTAACCGATGTTCCCTCTATGTTAGGCGCTGTCACAGAAAGCAGGCATGGAGGAATGGATGAATGACGAGCAACATTAATGCCACTATTTTCCCACCATTCTGCCAAAAGGTGGCAGAATGACAGGTCTTTTCAGCGAAGATGATGCCATCTCTTTTCAACGCTCCTTCCTCAATGTGCTCCCTCTTTCAAAGGAACATCTGGACCTGGGTGTGCAACCTCCCGGGTGTGCAACCTACTGCCCAAGGGCCACAAAGTTTCCATGGTCTGTAGGAAGCTAGCAGATCCTCACTGGGGACTGCAGGACATCCTCAGTGTATGCACGAACAATTGTTTGGTACACAATCTGAGCTGAACCTATCATGCCTTCCTAGTGGTCAGTTTATTATGATTCAGTAAAAGTTTTAGGCATGCATAAAACTAGCAAACACTGGTATCTCAACTTGGTCTGAGTCACCTTTTGGTTGACTCAGCCTCATAATTAAGACCTGGTGCATTGTGCCAAAGTTATAGCTTGTGAGACAAAGGTGGCCAGGAATTGTCCTGGCAACACCATCTTGTGGTGGTGGTGGCGCACACCTGTAATTCATCACTGTGGAGGCGAGGGTTGTTGGATCAACACACAAATATGTTGTGAAATTCCCTTTCCATGGGTGTCGTGGTGCTATGCCCTGGCTCGCCAGGAGTATACAGGGCAGCAAATGTGTACTCCACATATTCCGTCCGTATGGGATAGAGTGTTTCCCCCTCGTACGCATTGGTTTTCTCCGAGCCATCGGATTTCCTAGCACATATATAGAGGGCCGCAGAGCTTGGGTAAATGTCGGCGCCGGCTCATCGCGTGGCTGCCTCCACGCACGTCTCTGGTTCCTTGTGGCTCTGAGTTGTTCTCTCTCTTCGAGAGTGAGGGAAAGCTGTGCGCGTGATAAATCTAAACTATTATTAGTGCATATCTTAAGAGGGTACCAGCGCTTTGCTAGTCTATTCAGCTAATTTGGAGATAGGTGTTTTTGCGTGTTAATGCATAATGAGACTCTCCGATATGAATGACATACATAATAGTCGGGTGTGATGCCAGCATTGTGCTAAATCGTCAGTCCAAAGAGTACTCTTTACTTCATTTGGTCAAAATACATCCTCGTCTGTCTCTAGGCCTCGAAGCTTTCAGTCAGGTACCAATATTTGCCAAGCCGAGTGTGACAATCGAAGTGCACTTACACGCAACAATGGAGAGCTTGTCATGCCGAGTGTGATAATGGCCATACAATTTGCATGATTGTTGATATGTAGGACACTTAATTTATCCAAATAAAGAGGAGAATTTGAAATAAAACTACAGCTTATGCAATGCCAACTTGGCCTGTCCCCTTTATAGGTAATTTCTGCACAAGTCTTTTTTATTGGATGTGAAAGCGGGCGATTGCAGTGACCAGGATAACTTTGGTTATTACAAAAATAAGTACTCACGCAATAATCTCTTTCTTGCCATCTTTACAATGACCATTCTTGACTTTGGGTCCTCGTAAGCTGATTTCTCTTGAATATCTCCTCTCCTCCATAAAATCTGGCAAGTCTTCAACCTGGTGTGGTCATACAGCAGCAGCAACATTTAGTGACAATCGATTGTTGTCCCTCCCCCTACACTTACAATTAGCACGGTTGGCTAGGTACGGTGCGAAAGGAGTCCAAAATACATACAACTTATAATACATACAAGCATGGAAGGATGCACGCTTGGAATTACGTCGAGAGAGAGAGAGAGGAACATGTGGCTTGGAGAACACGCAGGTTAATGACGTTCTCCAAACTGTTAAGAAACATAGGCGGGCTTGGGCAGGACACGTCGCTAGAAGGGATGATGGACGATGGTCGAGAACAATAACGGAGAACAATGATTGAGAAAAATAATGGAACATAATAACGGAAAATAATAATGGAGAACAATGATGGAGAACAATGACGGAGAACAATGACAGAGAACAATAACAGAGAACAATGACGGAGAACAATGACGGAGAACAATGACGGAGAACAATGATGGAGAACAATGACGGAGAACAATGACAGAGAACAATAACAGAGAACAATGACGGAGAATAATGACGGAGAACAATGACGGAGAACAATGACGGAGTGGCAGCCAAAGACTGCAACGCGTCCAAGAGCATGTCTACCGACGGGATGGAGCAACACAATCTGAGTTAGGAGGCCATCATCCAGCAGTGGATGGATCATGGCAGATGATGATTTCTAAATGTATGTATACTTTCCTCTACAGTTAACACAACATAGAAATATTAATTTATAATTGATTCATCACGCACTCCCCCCCCACTCCACCCTAACCGTGCATCCTGCGCATTCTTCTTTCGTACGGCTGATGTAGATGCAGAGCAACAACCACAATTTCACACTTAGGTGGTCAAGCCAGATAACCGCGTCAAGAGCAGCCGAGTGTATCGCTGTGATGTCTCCTTCATATTTGTTGATCGAGCCATTGTGTCGTTATACGTTGTGCGTTCTGTTTTGGATGACCACAAGTCGCAGACTACTGGAGAGTTTTTAGTTCTCCATTTGTGCATTCAGTGGTGTCGCTATATTACAGTCTGTTCTCCTATAACGCCTGCGATAACACCTGAGATGCGTACGCAGGCTGAACAAAGACCGAGGGTGCGTGGGTAGCATCTAGAAGCATCCAGCAGCATCCCGCCTTGTGCGACGCTACATCAAGGCAGCCGTACGACCGCTTATTCCTACTCGCACGACGTAGTTCCGCTCACTGGATCGCGTTGAACCCAATTTGCATCCGCGTTAATAAAAAAAAACGTGTTCCCTAATACAGTCATCGCGTTACATCCGATTCGCGTCGTGCTACAACGACGCGTCACAGGAGAACGGACTGTGTACCTCTTTCTGCGGCTCCGCCTCCATGGGCCTCCCCGTGTGGGGAGGGTAGTCCCCGGGGGTGTCCCACGGGTTGTGAGCGTCGGCCAGGAGGCAGGCGCGCCCCCCGCCGCCCAGGAGGCTGGCGCCAGGGCTGTGCAGGGAGTACGGGCTCGGCGAGCCCACCAAGCTGCTGCCACCGCCACCGCCTCCACCGACCAGCTCCCGGTTCTGGCTCAAGCTGAGCTCCATGCTCCCTCTCTCGCCCATGTCCAGCGGCTGACTCTGCATAAGAGATTTGACCCAAAAACCTATATTATGAATTATATTGGTCGGGAAAGCCTACGTGTTAAGTATGGTCAAACAAAACCAATGGCCGACACAGCTATGGAAAGACCTTTATCCAGCAGTTGCTTGAAATTGGGCCATTAACCCAAATAAACTAAAAACTAACTTTTATTTTACCAAGTAAGGCCCAATAAGCTATGTAGCTCTTTTTAAAGAAGCGACCTGGCCACAAATGCGAGCTCAAAAACGTGTTCTTCACGTGGCAATTTATTGCAGCCAACTACTATAAACGCATGTTTCTAAATTTGGATGGAAAAACCAGAGGACCTGGAGAAAAATCCACGCGACCACAGGGAGAATATGCAAATTCGAAATATACAGGTGTCAGGGTCGGGATCGAACCCACGACGTCCTGTATATGAGGCAAGGGAGTAAACATCTCGCCACCGTGGTGCCACACCACAGCTATTCGACCTGCTCATCAAACAGCTGTTGTGAGCCACTTTATCATGCTGGGTGGACAGAGGCGAGGTGGTTAACATCCCGCCACCGCGGGATGCAAGGTCATTAGGCCGAGGAGGTGTTAGCGACGTACTTGCGTGGGTGTGAGCTCTTGGCTGCGGCTGAAGAGCGGCTGCGGCGATTCCCAGCAGCGCGTGGACAGGTTGATGATGGCTGTCGCGGCCATGTGGGCCGCCTCGTCGTCGTGAATGTAGTCAAAGCTGGCCGGCTGGCTGCAGCTCGGCGGGTAGCCGCTGTCCGCCGGGCTGCACGAAGCCAGCGGTTTTACGTAGTGGTCACCTGCGCACGCGGATAAAAGACGACGGTATCCCGTGTAGCCTCAACAGAAATTTTGGGGCAAGTGCCGTAGTACCCATGAAGGCCGGCATGGCACACGAGGGGCGTGGGTGATCAGCGCCAAGTCCGGCCGCCTTTGTCGCCCCAGTGGCGATGTTTGAACACATCGCAGCGAGGTACTCATTTGAGGCTGAATCGACCTAAGGGAGGCCCAGGACCGTTTCAAATAATTGTCACTGGTGTTGGCCGTGAGCGGGCATCGAACTCGGGCCTCCAGGTTCGATTACGTTTTGTGTTGAGTTTCAATCCAATGTCATTTTTTTTATGCCACCAACAATCGTAAAATAATTGTTTGCATCCTTTTGTCAATCACCTGATAAAACTTCTGTAGGTCGTATTTTTACAGTCAGCTAATAGAGAATAAGTGGATGGTATCTCTCATGTCTTCATAAAATGTTTAAAACACTCTCTCTGAGTATTCTGCTGTCGGTTCATAGCCTTAATAAAATTAGATGTAGAAAATCTTTTTTTGGTTGTGAACTCCTCTTCTACCCCATTATTTTCAACTTCCTTGAAATCTGATGTGTTTTTAATCTGATAAAAAAAAATGAGCATCGATAATTATGATATGAGGATAATGCAGACTTCGGATTGTTGTGGATCTGATATTTGGACTTCTGATTAGCATGATTGGCTACGTACGGTGCGACAGAGGTTCAACATACATAGGCTATATAATAGTATCGCCATATTTGAGCAACCCCAGTTGTAGGGCCAGAGTGAGCGGTGCAGTGACATATGTGAAGCGAAGAATCCGCGACTCACCTGTGTAAGTCAGAGGTGAAGACTCCCGCTCGGGTCCTTTGGATAGTACGGCACACTTTCCAAAATCGGGCACGTCGAACGTTGGATATTCATACACACTCTCGGAGTACTTCTCCAACTCCTTGGTAAGGTTCGAGCGAGGTGTCACGGGTGACACGTTAGTCCTCTCACCATAGCCTGGGATGTCCAGTTGCTTAACATAGCACATGGGCCTGCAATTGGAGGGGGGCGGTGGAGGGGAAACAATGGTCATTCTCACAATGGTGCGAGGCGGACGAGCTCTTGCAGAATGACTGTCACGTGTGAGACAGCTTCCTGTGATGTCTGCTGACAGCCACACTGGTCGTACATTTATTGCTCGTTTCGACGACTTCCCACGAATGCCCCCACGGGCAGTGACATGGGCCCAGAGCTGGAAGAGGATCACGGCTCGAATCCGGTGACCCCCCCCCCCACCACCGATTAATACTGCGGTGGTGTAACAGTCACGAATGATAACACGCACCGTCTGCTCCACTCACGGTGGATGTTAAATGTACCCTGACGTCGTCCGTAAGAGTAGGCCTTCGTGTGCTGTGTCATGGGCACCCTACTGGCAGGCGAATGCCCCAGGTCGCTCCAGGTCGCTCTTGCAAATCAGATTATCCTAGTCTCTCGAGTTATCGACAAAATAAAATCATCTAAAAAGCTAAACCTCAAAGTGAGGCTCTAAACCACTCTCTACTTAGCCCCCCCCGCCCCCACCACCTCTGCCCCCCTGTCAGTATAAATGTGTCCCACCACATTTAGTCAGTCAGCAGGTCACGTGTGGTGGGGTAAAGTGTGGGTATGCCCGTCTCTTCTAACGCGTCTGGGCACACGTGGACGGGTAGACTGGCATTCGCTTTTGTGGCGTTCACTCGAGTTGGAGGCCCTTCCAGCAGCAATGGAGTGAGGAAGCAAAATTGCAGGGCTGCTCCTTTACGTGAGAATGTGTGGACCTGGGGCAACTCTTTCAGGTGAAGCACCAGGAGAGGGATGCAAACACAACAGTAATTTGACGCAATTGCAAGTCGAGAAAAACATGAGAATGTCCCACGAGTGAGCGAGGAGCGAGCCAAAGCTGTGAGAATCTCTCAAATACCCCCCCACTCCCCCGCCCCTCCAATTAGCACCATTGGCTACGTTTGGTGTGAATAGAAGTTCAACATACATACGTACATGACCGTGCTAATTTTGAACGAGTGCTGCTAGGCTTGAAATGAAACTGCTGCTGTCTGCATAAGTGCCAATGGTAAGTCAAGAGTGCTGTACTGATAATTTAACTTGTTTAAAAATATCTTAGCTCACCATATTGTTCAGGACCGTATGCAACAAAAGTTATCCAACGTGGGTGGTGATTGTGAGATTCATCTTCTTGGTTTTTTTGGTAAAGTCACGTAGAAGGGAAATAATAAAATAATAAAAATAAAACATAATAAAATACAATTCTCACGACGTTTCGGCCACAACGCAAGCAGCCGTCCTCAGGTGAAGAACAGAGCTGTCGGAAAGACAGTGTCTGCTTGCGTTGTGGCCGAAACGTCGTGAGAATTGTATTTCATTATGTTTATTTTTATTATTTTATTATTTCCCTTCTACGTGACTTTACCAGAAGAACCAAGAAGATGAATCCCTGCAGTCACGAAAGTTTTAAATCGATTGTGAGTTTGTCAAGCTGTAGCCTGGGAAACAATGCTGAGGGTTTATGGTTTGCGTGCGATCACGATAATCAGTGTAAGCCACTTCGGTGAGCTATCATTTGTGGCCAGGTCGCTTCTGAAAAAGAAGCTAGTAGCTCAGTGGGCTTTACCTGGTAAAATAAAAACGTTTTTGTTTTAGTGATTTGTTTACCATTCCTGTACTTTGCACTCCTATCGTTGTTTCTGTACTGTTTGTTTTGTAACGTTCTGACCCCGTGCAGTATAAATACACCTATTTAGATTCTGACGTTAGGCAGCTGCGGTTTCAACAGGTGACGCGCCAGTCGCCTCACGCAGCATCCACGCAGAGCCTCGGCCCTGGTGGGTGAGCCCCGCCAAGTGACTTTTGTCTTCTGCTGCCCCGTCCCACTAAATCAACGAAGATGGCCATCACACTTCTCCATTTCTTATTCATCGTTTTGGCAGTTTCCACTTGATGATGATGGAAATGACGATGGTTAAGATGTATTGCAATGCCTGATCCACATATACAAAGGAGACACCACGGCGACCACCTGGATGTGAGATTGTAGTTGTTGCTCTGCGTATACTTTAGCAGCCACACGACAACAAGAAGAATAAGAAGAATACGACTTCTCTTGGCCAGTGTCGTGACGATGTAGCTGTCAATAGGCTACTCCACATCACTCCACATTTTTCACATGCCCGGTGACCAATGATCCACCCACAGAGTGTCCAGTTGATTGAGCTTAAGTCAATTTAACGTTTAGAGATTTGTGCGAAATATTGCAACAGTTACGTAATCATTTAGAGCCAATCTTTAAAAAAAACACGTCGGATGAAGACCTCCACCACGATGATGGTTTGACCATACTTCACCACGCTGGTGGAGTGCGTGTTCGTAAAGGGCGTTGGGTCCAGGACCGGTTCAGATATCAGTCGTCACGTTAACTGTAGCTGGGAATCAAGCACACTGTGCGCTAACTACATCACCACCAATCCACTTTGCTATAATATGGCCAACTCAATTTTTTCACGACCAACTCCAATAAATCATGCATCAAATGGTGCATAGTTCCATCACAAAAGGCCGGTTACAGCAATTACCCATATATAATTTTTGCAATTAAAGATTCAAGACTAATGTGTGCCTGTTCACTAATGTGTACTATTAACTTAGAATGACTCAAGCTACAGCCAGATGTTACCTGTGCCCAATTGTGCATGATGTCACGCTTTGAAGGTCACGCTAATTAGATAATTGTGCTGCTTAAGGTGTGCGTACTTAATTGCATCTACATTCTCATGCACTCTGCCAAGTTTACAAAATTTAATCAACTTGGGGGTGTGCGAGGAACCGTAGTCCGGTCACGACGCTCAGTGGCTCAATTGCATTAGCGCCTACTTCTTAGCTGAGCAACAACGAAAGTTAGTTGAAGGACTGAAAACTTTCCCTGCAAGAAATGTGTTGCTTTGTCAATCATTTCCTCAGAGGTATATAAGTGTTGGTAACTGTTAATCAACAACACAAGTGTAAATTTGTAAATAAAGTAATGAGTATGTAAACAAACAAACACAACATCTGCGGTAATCAATGGACTTGTTGTAACTATGAATGCAAATAAAACTACTTTAGTTAAAATATTTCACCAGGATAACACCTTGAGATGGAACACCTCATTTGTAAGGGTGTCTCGAGCGTCAATTAACACACACAGAGGAAATATCGCGTAAATAGTAAACACAAATCTGGATTTATATGGCATCTAAATGCAAACTGTGCCTTATGATACAAAGCAGTGAGACGTGCACGTAGGGGGAAAAACTGCGGCTATAATATCTAAAGTTTGATATATATAACACATACCCTGTATAAACGTCGATTAATCAATTTGAGTGCGGAAGACAGGCAAGGGCAGAGGTGAAAGGGAACGCTCTTAAGTCTGGTGGATGGGAGGCAGTGCCCCAGAGCCAGTCGGAGCGGCAGAGGGAGAGACACGTTATTTGTAAAATCCGTGAGGCAAACCCGGCAAATGCGACGAGCGTTACCTGAGGACGCGGTCGGACCGCGGGCTGGATTTGAGGCCCTCGCTGCTGGGCTGCTGCTTCACGTGGTGGGTTTTGGCGAGTTTTTCTGCAGCTGCAATGGGGCACCCCGACAGGCTAGAGTGCGGAAGCCAGGATAGACAAAGGCAAGATGGAAAAAGAAAGAGAATGGTTACAAAGATTGTTGAAAAATAAAAAAATTCTCTCGACTAAAAACGTATCTGTTTGAAATGGCTGCCTCTCTCTCTTTCGTTATTTTTAAACGTCTTTCTCACTTATTGTTCTTTCCTTGGTTGATGCTAAACTATTTCCGCCTTTCCATGCATAGCGGCCTGAGAACGATTGTTTAAGGGAGCGCTTTATAAATTAAAATTATTACTATTATAAAAGATCAGGACCATCAAGAGGCATCAATCTACCATGTCCTTAACTCAGGTCAGCTCGTGCCTCACCCAGGCACTGATGCAGTGAGAAAAATATGAGGAATTGTGTACATCTACATTCATTTTGAAGCCAGCAGGGATCATTGCTACGCAATTTGATATTTCATTTTCTGAAAATCGGTATATGGATATAGTAAAACACAAAAAGGCACTTGTCTGACAAAATGTGTTTGTATTTGTGAAAGTAGTTTCTTAAAAAATCTTCTCGGAAAAAACAGGATTTACATAGATATTTTATTGAAGAAAATAATAAGTGTTAAACTGAAGAATGTTTCTATACAGAGGTTTTATATATACATTGTTTTTTCCAAAGTCATTAATCCTACACCACCTGACAAGATAGTCACGTTGACAAAGACATTTATACGTGGACAATGCACTGATCAAATTCTAACCGATACAGCCCAGAGGTGGATGAAGCTCACAGGACTTCTTCGAAGACAAAAACCATTGATATAACTAACACATTAAAAGTAGCCCATTGAAGTAGCAAGTCCTGTTGAAGTACAGTGACATGGATCTCCTCGAAGTTGTTTGAGACAATTCGAAGTTGTTTGAGATCATTCACGTATGAAAAGGTATCCACGCCAGAATGACAAAGGAGAGGGAGTGACCCCCACGTAGTGACAGTTGGTGACGTCAGGAAAAATTCTCGAGCACCGACGAAGCTAAAAAACTTTTGGGAGAGAGAGAAACGTCGTCGCCGTTCATTGGTGTCCATTTAGTCAGTCTTAAGTCTTAAAGCCTCCAACGTGGAGGAGCTTTATCGGCCACAATCTCATCATCAACACACTGGCCACGAATACTTAATACATCTGTAAATGTGACAATCTTGTCGGGTGGTTGAGGGTTCATGACAAGGATATGTCGGCATAAAGTCACCACCACCACTACCACCACGTGGCAAAACAAATCTCGACAAATATAAATATACTGCAATTATGCATTAACCTTACTTTTTGTTAATCAAACAAATTTAATACTGTGACATTCGTATGACAAGCGACAGGAAAGATTAATTCATTTAATTATATCTGCTATCAAAGGTCATTCATCAAATTGTCCTTAATTAAAATTAAATATGGACACATTCCATTCAAATTGTTAATGGAGTATTTCACTTTTATTGTTGGTAAAATTTGCACAATAATGATGCTTATGTAAGATACCGTATGCATAATACGTTCCTTTGTTTTGTCCAAAGTTTACTAATTAAAACATTAATCTCATCTCCTCTGCTTCATGGTGGGTGCATTGTGTAACCCTAATGCAGGGGTATCAAACCTCTAAACTTACCAGCTACAGATGTTATTCATGAGGGAAAGCTCACAGTATCCTTGCTACACTGCTAAATGATGGCGTATTTTCCGAAAAAAACTTTTCATTATTCGCATGGTTCGTAGAATTCCTCTCATTCGCAATCACATTTAAATTAATTCTGCATTTCTGCACTTGCCGAACGGGCTCAAAATTATTCTTGTTGTCTGCCAATCTCCAACGCGGTGCAACCTATGACGATAATATTCCCGTTGCGTTGGCAAAGGGGAAACCTCCGATTCCGTAGCACGTTGTGCCGCACGTATCACGAGGGCAGCTCGAGTGTGGCCCCACTCTCCAAGTGTCACAAGGAAAACACTAAACACGATCTCTGTTCCATGTTATAGCTATTGACTTTAAATCCAGTCACACAAAAAGGGGTAGGTTGAGTTTGAACCGAATTCACACACTCCTGAATTTTGTAAACAAACTTTTCTGAGCGTGCAGGTAAGCATGTATGTATGTTGAACTTCTTTCGCACCGCAAATAGCCAACCGTGCTAATAGGAGGTGCGGGGAGTACACATGTATCTGCCAATAAACTGATGTTAACCGGTGTTCTAAACTATGCTGTGAATGAGCTAAATGAACCCTGCCATGAAGACTTCGAACCGGGCAGTCGTAAGCAAAAGTTACTAATGAAAGCAAGCCAAATGTTACGGCTGGCTGACACACACAAGCAGAGCTGTGTTTTGTGTTTGGTTTGTTGTCCTTCCCCCGCACCTCCGATTAGCACGGTCGGCTACGTACGGTGCGAGAGAAGTTCACCATCCGTACGCACAAACATAATGTGAGTTGGCCAGGCACCTGAGGGGTCAGATCGCTCAACCGGAACTGCTGAGATCCTCGATTCTAGTCCAGACAGCCATCCATGGTTAAACGCGAGTCTCAAATGGAGTGAGTTGATAGTGTTAGCCCTGTGATCAATACCCCAATAAAATATAGGGTTTTAGAAAAAAAAAAAAGTTTGGCTAAATTCCAGCAATGAGAATTTATAAACGTCAAATCCATTTCCACACAACATCAAACATTTCTGCGACGCACGAGTGTTGGGGAGGGGAGAAGGGGGAAATGTGTGTGCCTGCTAGTGTCTGGATAAATAGAGGTCACTTGAAGCGTCCAAGGAGCGTGTCGACGACACCGCGAGACCTGCTCTGTGAGACCCACCGCGTCCCCTCGTCGTCGTGATGCCAACGGCGCAATTGGAATACGATTGCGAAAAGGACGGCACAGTTTGTCCTCCGCTACAACGCTTTAACATTGCGGCAATTACATTGTTATTATTACCCAGGATATGTCGCTATTTCATGGGCGCATATTAAAATATAGATTAATATACTAATTATATCACGGGACTTCAACATCAGTGACGAGTGACATCTGAACAGGTCATGGACACCCCTCCCTTCTTTACGAACCCGCAATGACCAGCGTCGTGAAGTATGGTCAAACACCCTTCGTGATCAACACAGCATGGGGAGGCCTTTATCCAGCAGTGGCTTGACAAATAAAGCTAAAAATGTATTCAAGACATTTCCCACTAAACTTAGTTTTAGTCGTAGCACGAATGTGCTCTCTGCTTAAAGAAGTCTTCTTTATAGAGATATAAATGGGACCATAAATTACGATATTCATACAGAGCATTCATCAACCCCTACTGCGATAACTTGGATGCTCCTGCTATAGTGTTATGAGAATCGGTGAGGCTTTTGTGGGTAAACTGTTGAAGTCATGACAATAAGAGCATCCAGCACACACAGCATGCCTGAATGTCTAACTAATTTAAACTGATTATACGCCCAGACAACCTTAACCCAGTCAATATCGACCTTGAGGTAGAATTCGGAGCGATAGGTTCTTGAACTCACTATCACAATGAGCAATTATCACCAGGTCATCGGAACACATAACAGGGTAAACCGCCCCAAGACAGCAAGTGGTAATTAATCAGCATCTAATTGCATCTGTACCCCATCTGTACCTCACGAAACTATTTGGGCAAAGGTGGTGCTAAATAGCACAGGAAACAAATACATTCCAGCTATATGCCTGGACAGATAGAGACCATATTCTTAGGTTTTTTCGGTAAAGTCACGTAGGTAAAAAAATTAAATTAATAAAAGTAAAATAAAAATAAAATAAAAAAAATAGATAGAGACCAACAAAACAATATCATCTTCAAAAATGTTTACCCAAGTAAAGCATCAGGCAATCTCAAAACATTATCAGTCGTCTTGCTCGATATGTTTGGCCAGTTCCTCTTCGGGTATCTATTTCATTCGTAACCTCTGGGGGTACACCGACATCACGTGACTTCAACTACTCGCAGCTTTCAATCTGACTGCACAAATTCGCATCGCAGTTTAAGTGAATCACGCAATATATCCAAACGCTTTCGCGAACATTATTATTCATAATAGAGTGTTTTTCTTGGCTTAGATCGCTTATGTGTAAATGTGTCATTAGCCTGCCACCACCCGACACGCCCAAATGGTGAGGTTTCTCTCGAGGCACGTTTAGTTTACGTAATTGGTCGTGTCGGGTGGTGGTGGGTGAACGACACATTAATACTTACGCGATCTAACCCCCAAATAAGTATAACCCGTAAAAACAAAGTTTTTCACTATAAATCCTTTACATGCGTGGCGGCTAGAGTCCTCTCGTCCTCTGGCTTGAGATGGCTGCCACCTATGGGTCAGATGATTGCATTGCACCATTAAGCAATTGGTAAATAAATATAATATTTTTGTCCTAAAAAATGTAAAATTTTGGAAAAAAATTTCACGAACATTAATTGTCACGCACAACGAGTCTGTGTGGAAAATGTCAGCTCGATTGGATCACGGGAAGTGGGTTAAAAACGACCGAAAGATTTGCACAGTCCTAAGCAAGCAAGCGAACTTAATATAAAGGATTTTAAAAACCTCTCTAATGACTTCAAACGCATCACATGCGACGTCCAATTAATGTTCGTAGTTGTCCGAATACATTTCACAGTGCTCAGGACAAAGAGTACCTTACAATGGTGTAGCACCCACCCAAAATATATGATTGGGTCCATGTAGTTCACGCCCACTATCCAAAGCCATTCCCAGATTAACCTTTCACAGCACTGAAAAAAAATAGAGAAATGATACTCTGTTACTAATTGCTCTTCCTATTTGTGATGGCTATAGCCCCTTGCTCTTAGTACAGCGGTATCAGCGACGCAAACGGGAGAGAGGCTCTGTAGCACCCGGAGCATTCAGAGTGTAAATAATCGTTACGGCCACTGTTGCTTAAAGTTAGCGATGCAATAACAGCAATCACATTAACGATATTATATTTTTGGTTCTTTCGGTAAAGTCACGTAGAAGGGAAGGAACCAAGAAAATGAATCCCTGCAGTCACGAAAGCTTTAAATCGAAATTGTACGATATTATAGTTAAGAATAACCAGTAGAAACACTGCAACTTCGAACATGTGTTATGATACACATAATTTTTCGTAACATTTATTTAGTTTAACACGTAGGCTTTCGCGACCAATATCATCCATAATAGAGGTTTTTTTGGGTTAGATGGCGTAAATATATAAATGTGTCGTTAAAACCCGCCACCACCCGACACAGCCGACTAGTAAGGGTTGTCACGTAAACAGAACGTGCCAATTCGTCACTAGTACAGCACACCGGTGTGTTGGAGAGCCAAGCCACAACATTTGCAAATGGCTTGTACTAGTGACGAATTAGCACGTTCTGTTTATGTGACAACCCTTATTAGTTGGCTATGTCGGGTGGTGGCGGGTTTTAACAACACATTTATATACTTACGCGAACTAACCCAACAACTTCTATTATGGATTGATTTAGTAATTATTTTTCTTCTTTAAGTGTTCTGCTGAATATTACTTTGCTGATATCTGCTACTGCATTAACGGAAAGGAATTGAATGCACATGCTAATTAAGAACATTTATCAACAGAATATCCAATGTTGACGTGCTGAGGATGCTGGGAGATAGGTGTGGCTACTGAACCCAATGATGTCTTACACTCATCTTAGCTTTGCGATTTGTTTAAACGTTGCATAGATACAAAATAATGAAATAAACCGTTCTTTTTTTTAATGTCATTAAATAAGAGATGTTTTAGTGGCGATATAGCGATCGCGATAATGATAATAATAAAAAACATCACCATCAATGCTTGGATACCACTGCCAAAGCAGCCCCGTATGTTTGTTGGTTTTTTAACGAACCCATTGCTTTCGTTTAAAAATACTACAATAGATTCGCGGCCACTTTGCAATTAATTTTATCGTCGCGATTCAACATTTAAATTGTGACTCAAAGTGCATCTTAAGGATTTGAAATTGATATAGATAAAATGATTAACGTCCAATTAAATTGTAAATTAATAGCACTCTGTAATTAAAAACGTGAATTCCAAATCAATCACATTGCATTTTAATGAAGGAATTACTGCGGTCACAATCTCTTTACTTGAAGAGTACAGCATGCGTGGATATGAGGACTTTTGATGAAAAGGCACAAGAGAGAAGAGGTCGGACCATGAGGAGTGGACACTAAAGAAGGTTGAGCAACTCTGCGAGGCATCGTTCTTGATCTTTTTTCTTCCTGTGGTCTTAGGGTGTCCTCCATTAAGCATTCGACAAATCCGAGGCCTTGTGTTGAGATAATGAGAAAGGGATGTGGTCATTGGTCATGGACAATTGAGGCAAAGCTAACGTATGGTTGTGGTTATGAGTTGATTTAAAACGGAGGCACTGTTCTGCGGTCTTAGCATCTTTGTACGTATCAGAACCCACAAGCACAGTGGAATGGCGTGGTCGTATGGAGGGTATGCATTTGCATACTAGTCACGACTGTTCCTTTTAGATCAAGGGATCCATCTCAAACTCAATCGTGGAACGAAGGGGTTGATTTAGATACATCCACCAGCATGAGCAACACATTCAGTAAGTGGGGCTCAGCACAGTGGAGTTGCCAAAAAATGTTGGAACCGTCTGTTGGCTCGTGTCATTCAATTTTGGTGGCACAAATCGTCTTAGGCCGCCAGAACGAAAGGCTGGAACACTCGAGGTGCCCTGAACGTTGATCAGAACCGTCTAACATGCCAGTCGGCGGCTCGACGTTGAGCAGAATACAAATATCTTGGAGCCATGGGAGTGCAGTGACGTTAAATAACTTGCATTGTTTCCATCTCTGCGGGACGTTGGACACGTACACAAGCATACAGCCCGCGGTGGGCCAGGAAAAACACAACACCCGCAGAGAGGCCACTACCCTCGCAAGCAAACTCACGCACGCACAAAGCCATCCTTACAACCACCACGGGCGCATTGGTATTCTACGCCCGTGCAGACCTTAGCAGAGCGCTCACCAGCAGCATTCTGAGCAAGGCACCTGGAGAGTGGAACAGCACTGTGTCTACGCTCATTCGGCTTGAAGGAGGTGTCGGGAAATTTGACAGGAGGCAATGACACGCGCTGCTCTGACTGACTGCCATGTAACGTGATTTCATAGGGCTTGGTGTTAACACATCTTCTGAACTAATTTCTTAGAGCAGGGTAGGGTGCAGCAGGGTGAAGCCTGCAGTGCAATTTATTACGAGTTGTACCACTGTCATCGGCACACCGCCCCGCAAACGCCAACGTGGAAACAATTGCGTACGGGCATGTACAGACCCGTGTACCACCTCCATTTGGTGGAGCGAGAATGTAGCACTAATGAATTAATAATGCACTGTGCAATGAACCTGGTGAACCGAGCTCAATTACCGGCCGCTGGCGGTCGACCTGAGGTCACCGAACCTGTTTCAGTGCAGCTTGATGAAGGGCACCGCCGTTGACCGACCGGTGTGGTGAAGTATGGTCAAGCAACCGCCGTGACTGACAGGGTGCGGAGAGGCTTTCATCCTGCAGGGGCTCGGCAAAGCACTGGATGCGTCACGTAAGCAGTGGCGGGAAGAAAGGAGGACTGCTTATCAATTCGTAGGTGCCCTCGTGTTTGTGCCATCACCCACTTCACCTCGGTGGCCGACTGGGTATGCGCGCGAGGAATAAGATGGAGGAGGAATGCACGTGGAAGAAAGGCGCGAGAGTGAAACCAGGAGACTGTGGCACTTCCAGGAGGGACAGAGCGGCAAGCAATTCCTTCGCTGGCTGCTCTGCCACTGATGGTACAAACGGAGTGTGCAGCATCTTGTCGCGCCTTCTTCATGTCCACAACGGAACACTGCCACGCGACGTTACACAGGTCTGCCATCGCCATTGCCACCGATGAAACTCACAGTATTGACCGGCGCAGTATAAATATCCTTCCGATATTAGGAAGCCACACAATGGAAGTGCTTTTTGGGTTGAGTTTTGTTGTCCTTACCCTGGCACCTCCGATTAGCACGTTTGGCTACGTACGGTGCGAAAGAAGTTCAACATAGATATACACGTGCCTCACATAGCATTGATCTAATTGTGCATTATGTACAGATGTCGGACTGCTCAAAGTCCAACATACAAATAACCATTTTCAGGCGCACATCAACGCTAACACACAACATGCACAACAAACATCATGTGCCCTCTGTGAGAGTTTAAAAGGTTTTTTTTAACACCGCGATGTCAAACTGTTGACAACGTTTGCACATTTACAAAACACACTCGCGTTAAAAGCAGCTTTAATAACTGCTTCACATGTAAGACAAGGGTTTAAAAAATGAAATGTAGAATGGCTCCATGTAAGTGGCTTTAACATATATGTAATGCACACTAATGATTATTTAATTACTTTTCTGAGTGCATATACAAATACTCCTGTCAAGTGGTTGACTTGCATCAATATGCTAAAAGCCTGTCTCAAGACCAGCAAATCCTGCATAACACTTTACTCGTATGTTTATGAGCTCATATTGTGCCATACGCTCTTCTAAAGAAGACATAATCAGAATGGTAAAGTGTGATGTAATTACAACTTTGCAGAGAGCCAACAGCAGAGGCATATGACAAAGCCCGCATTACCCTTCATATTGTGATTTCGAACATTTATAACACTGTGTAACACATCTTTTTTGTTCCTGGGTAGTAAGTGTTATTTCCTAATTGCTTATGCCTCAAAAGTACAGAAAATGGCTATTATTCCCCATAAACTTTGCTTTTGTGATCAGGAAATATATAATACATGAAACATATTGCGAGAATCTCTTACACATTGGTCATGGGTGAAATAAATGTCATTTTGTAGGATGGTACAGAGGGGAAAACAGAGTCATGAAGTTCGCTATCCAAAGAATATGGCAGGAACCCACTGACCACTCAAGCAACTGCTACTTCTGCATGGTGGACCCTTCCAAACGTCGGAATGTAAAGAATGCACCTGCTATCACGTATCCGGACCTTCCTTCATCAATCTCCCTGGTGCCACACTGCCATGAGCTCCCCGTACCCCACTCCTCTGGAGAGAGAGAGCAGCCGTCTTTAGAAGAGAGCAGCAAGTCAAAGAGCGAGGAAGACGTTGCAGATCCAGAGGACAATTTCAGAGGTAGAGCTGAGGAGAGAAACCCATACTACCCCAACCAAAAAGACCTCAACAACTTGATCAGAGATCTTGGTCTCACCAAGTCCAATGCCGAACTTTTGACGTCTATGCTCAAGCAGTGGAACTTGTTGGATGAAAGTGTGCAAGTCGCAGATCAGAGGAAGCATCACCAACCTTTTTTCAGCTTCTTCACCCGTCACATTGTGGCTTCTGCCACAATGTGACCAGTCTGTTCGAGGCAATCGGAATCGCCTGTAACCAGAATGAGTGGCGCCTCTTCATTGACAGTTCATCCAGGAGCCTAAAAGCCAGGCTGCTCCATAATGGTAACAAGTACCCGTCTCTTCCCATGGCTCACTCGGGGCACCTCAAAGAGGATTACAACAGCATCAAGACCTTGCTGGATGCCTTGAAGTATGATGAGTACGGCTGGGAGGTCATCGGAGACTTCAAAATGGTGGTATTCCTGATGGGTCTTCAAGGCGGTTTTACCAAGTTTCCCTGCGATCTTTGCCTTTGGGACAGCAGGGACACCAAGGCGCACTACCACAGGCGAGACTGGCCACAGTGGACCGAGTTCTCTGTGTGGAAAAACGTCAAGTGGGAGCCACTGGTGGACCCCCGGAAGGTGCTGATGCCACCACTGCACATCAAATTGGGCCTTATGAAACAATTTGTCAGAGCTGTAGATAAGGAGTCGACAGCCTTCAAGTACCTTCAAGACTTCTTCCCTAAGCTGTCTGAGGCAAAGGTCAAAGCCAGCGTCTTCGTCGTACCACAGATAAAGAAGATCCTGGAGTGCAATGAATTCCCCAAGAAGCTCACTAGTAAGGAGAAAGCGGCTTGGGACAGCTTTGTTGCAGTGGTTCGTGGCTTCCTGGGCAATCACAAGGTCGAAAACTATGTGGAGCTGGTTGAGACTCTGGTGAAGAACTATGGCACAATGGACTGTAGGATGTCCCTCAAAGTCCATATCCTTGATGCTCATCTTGATAAATTCAAGGAAAACATGGGAGCGTACTTGGAGGAGCAAGGCGAGCTCTTCCACCAGGATATACTGGACTTTGAACGCCGCTACCAAGGACAGTATAACGAGAACATGATGGGATACTACATTTGGGGGCTGATTCGTGAAAGTGATTTACAGTATAATCGTAAATCTCGAAAAACTACGCACTTTTATAGTCATTTTTGTATTATTTTAGTATAAATACATGTAATTTTTATTCATGTTGGTTTTTTCTTCAGGTGAAGACGGTCGCTTGCATTGCGATCGAAACGTCATGATCTATTATTTTGTCTACCTACGTGACTTTACTTTACTGAAAGAACCAAAAAGAGTATGGATTCCTGCAGTTACGAAAGCTTCAAATTACGAAATAACACTTACCCAGGAACAAAAATTGCGTTATCAAATGCGTTCAGTTCTAAGATAGTTTTTTGCATGATTGTATAATTGCCAACATACTGGGAGGCTGTTAAACATCACAACAAGTAAACCCGTAAAAACAAAGTTTTTCACTATAAATCCTTTATATGCGTGGCGGCTAGAGTCCTCTCGTCCTCTGGCTTGAGATGGCTGCCACCTATGCGTCAGATGATTGTCTGCCACCATTAAGCAATTAGTAATTAAATATTTAATTTGTTTTCCCTAAACAGTGTAAAATTTTGGATTTTTTTTTTCACGAAAATTAATTGTCACACACAACGAGTCTGTGTGGAAAATGTCAGCTCGATTGGATCACGGGAAGTGGGTTAAAAAACGAGCGAAAGATTTGCACGGTCCTAAGCAAGCAAGCGAACTTAATATAAAGGATTTAAAAATATATTCGCCTGTGGAGGACGCGGGGATCGATCCCGCGACCTTTGGCATGGGAAGCGAGGGCGCTACCAACTGCGCTACTCCGCCACGGCCTGTAGAGGGGTTACGCTCTGGGCTCTTACACTCTGACGTTCAGCCAAAGCCATGAATGCGTTCTATTTGAATATATGTAAAATAATTTTTTTTTGCCTAAAAAGTGTAAAATTTTGGGAATTTTTTTTCACGAACAATAATTGTCTGGCACAACGAGTCTGTGTGGAAAATGTCAGCTCGATTGGATCACGGGAAGTGGGTTAAAAAACGACCGAAAGATTTGCACGGTCCTAAGCAAGCAAGCAAGCACGCAAGCAAGCAAGCAAGCACGCGAACTTAATATAAATGATTTAAAAAAGGTGTAACGTGACCTCACCGTTGCTCAATGGTGGATTACTTGAGATGCTCACGCTTGCAAATGCTTCTGTAATTATTCACAATGCGGTGTTTGGTGGAATTAAAATGTCACTCTGCTGCGGACGTATACTGTTCTACCTTTAAATTGACAAGCCTTATCCAGACACACGGGTCTCTCTTGCTGCTACACATATGGCTTACATAATACCCATGGAAAAAAGGCCAGCCAGTTCCTCCTCTGTTAATGGTATTCTAATTTTATCAGCAGTAAACAAGGCGCTTCTTAATGGCACGGTGGACAATGTAATGATAATCTGAGTGGATAAGAGGGTGAAATGGTGAAACTAAGTATATATAAAATCTAGCTAAGTCATGCTGTTTTAGAACACTTGACTCACAATTGCAAGTTTGTAAGTTGAATTCATAGTCAACTTGTTTCTATACTGTCTGCGGTTACGCAATGCACATCTTAAGCATGTGACTATGACTAAACACGGGTATGATATGGCTGTACTTGGAGTTAGGCATAGGTATAATACGAATGTACCAGAAATTCATCAGGCTCTGTGATATGAACCCCAGAAATATTTTCTAGTTACTGTACATCTCCTGCAGAAGAAGCAGAGGGACAATATCCCCCTTGCTCGGCAAACATATTTTCTCAAAAGTACATTCAGCGTCACGAAACAATAACATTGGTATTTACATAGCACGTAACTAAAAACTGCATAAAATAGCACACTGAAACATGTAAAGAGCACACACCATCTATGCATATGCACAAACCATCAGCATTTCCTGAAGAAGTGCATTGTGGTCGTCTCGTCTTCAGCCACTATCTCAATACATTTGAGGCAATGTGACCAACTGACAGTAGCGGTGACGCAGTGATAGGCAACTCTGGACCAGTTTAATCATATTTAGGACTCATTGGAACAGTGCAGTCACCAATGCACGCTGCTGAAAATTCTGCCCCGGGAAAACATATGTGGAGTCCCCTTCTGGTTTTCCAGTCTGCACAATTCTGGTTTTGAGAGCAGATGGCATGAAATGTCTGTGTATTTGTCCTAGAGAAATAAAATGTGTATAATTACGTTTGTAAAGCACCAATGGGTAAAATGTGCACGCAACAGGGGAATACAAAACAGGTAAGTTGCATTCACTTTACTTTCATATTTATTGAAATAAAGGTGCAAGGTTTCTTCAAACGTGTTTATTTATTTATTAAACCTGACTTAAATGACAACTTTCTTGCATGTGGTTTAAGATTTTGGTCGATATTGGTGAATATCCTTGACAAGAGCTACTCATTAGATTAAAAACGAATTTCTATAAAACTGCTTTTTGTGTTAATTTTCTTGGTCTTTCCCCCACACCTCGGATTAGCACGGTTGGCTACGTACGGTGCGAAAGAAGTTCAACATACAAACACATACATTACAGTCTCCATAACGTTAATCTTTACTTACACCAGAGAGTGAACACAATCCAACGATTGTCAATGTCAGCTGGTAATTCAGCAGCACTAGTTTAACTAGCTTGGCTCTGCTGATGAAACTCAGAAAATCAAAACAAATCCTGCTCGATAATATTGATCTGGAGAGCCGTTAGGCTGATGGACTCAAAATTATTTTCATTTAAACGATAAACTCTTTTTTTTATTTTAACAGTTAAGGCTCACTGAGCTAAATATCTATTTTTCAGAAGCGGTCTGGCAACAAGAAGAAGTGGCTTATCATGTGGAAATGTATAGCAGTCAAATACTCTAAACGCGCGTTTCTAAATGTGGAGGGGAAAACCGAAGGACTTGGAGAAGAAGATCCACGCGACAATGGAGAGAGAGAACATGCAAACTCCAAATATACAAGCGTGAGGGTTGGGATCGAACTGATCTCCTGTATACCAAGCGAGGCAGTTAACATCTTGCCACCGTCGCGGCAAACAAACGAAGTTCTGCCCACATTTAATTTCACCGATAGCGGTGCATGTGGTCACCGCATAGATGATGTGCGAGACGTCCGGTGCGTACGCACCTCCTGTGGGAGTTCCTGTTGCTGTTCACGTGACCTCTCCCGTTGCAGCCAGGCGTGGGACACTTCAACACGTTTTCATGCAGAGCGAGGACTGGTTTCACGTCGGGTTTTGTCAAAGAGTGAGCAATCCAAACAAAAAAGCATAGAATTAAAAGAGCATTTTAAAACGGTTACAATGACCATTCGACCCGCAAAACACACATTCACACATTCAATGCAGTAGGCTGATGGACTCACACGCTAATTGAGTAAATCAACAGAAGCCCCGTAAAGACAGTTTGCACGACGCAAACTTTGTGCGTGTAAAGCAAATTGCAACTTTGTCTGAACAAGGCAACCGCGCTTTTCTTAATTTTACGTTGACAGAAGGTTTGCAACAGCCCCATTCATCAATTTCTATTCAAACACCGCTATGGTCAAAGTTCAATTAAGGCTCAGTTGGGAGACCAAGTAATTTCAGAAACGAGGGCGTAGAATGAAAAAGATGCCAGACCAAAACCTATCATTGGCAAAGGGTACCATGGGTACGATGCAGTGACAAAGGGGGGGGGGGGGCAGTCCTCATTGCAGGGGATTTGTTAAGCGAACGATTCCTGTAAAAAAAAAACAATAAAACTCCCGAACAATTACAAATATGATTGTGAAGCACGTTCACACAGACGATGATGGGATTTAAAGAGTTGCCACGGTGTAAGAGTTCAAAACGGTTATGGTTATGGATGATATTGGTGGCGAAAGCGACCAATATCATCCATAATAGAGGTTTTTTGGGTTAGATCGTCTGAAGGCCCACCAGAGGCCGCCAGTGACCCGCGGGGCCTTGCAACGAAGATCACTGCTGCTGTGTAGGTATTCCGGAGTGAGTGTGTGTCAATGGGTGTGTGTGAGGAGCGGTGGTGTAGCGGTGAGTGCTACGCTGCACTACGAACCCGGCGAACAGAGTTCGATTCCTGCTCACGGCCAACACCAGTGACGACTATCTGAATCTGTCCTGGGCCTCCCCTAGGTCGACTCAGCCTCAAATGAGTACCTGGTGCGGCGTGTAAAACATGACCATTGGGGAGACAAAGGCGGCCGTGCGTGGTGATGGCCACCCACCCCCTCTTGTGCCGTGCCGGCCTTCACAGCTGCCACTCGCTAACAGCCACTTGCCCCAAACAGTCCTTTAGGGCTACACGGGGAATCCTTTGCCTTTGCGAGAGCGTCTCTGGCGGTAATGAGGAGCGAGAACAGAGGGCTTACTCTCGGGCGGGACGCGGTCCTTGTGCGGGCAGCCTGAGAGGCTCCGGTGGTGCGGGTAGAGGCCCGTTGCGTGACCCGTCCCGTCACAGCCTGGAGTGGGGCACTTACTCTCCCTGCGATCCCCACGCAGATCTGAGACACACGGACAGACACACACACGCGCACAAACAGACACACAAGACAAATACACACAGACACACGCACAGACACACACACGGACAGACACACACAGACAGACACACAAGACAAATACACACAGACACACGCACAGACACACACGCACGCACAGACAGACACACAAGACAAAGACACACAGACACACACACAGACACACAAGACAAACACACACACGGCATTGTGTTTTAGAACATGTGGAAAATGTCACTAACTCGAGCAAAAGTTAGTTTATTTTTTTGCCCCCCCCAGCGTTAAATAATAGTTCTAAAAATCACTTTTTACATTTTGTAAACGTCCTCATTTTGATTTCTAACTGACCTTGTTCAAATTAAATTCCTGGAGAAATAAATCGTTACACTTTGTGGCTTTTTAAAAATCTGTATTAAAAGAGCACGTAAATTAGGGATCTCTACGACAACCTAAAGCTGCAACAGAGTTAAGTAAGAGACGCCTGGGTGGTTAAATGAGGTGTGTAGGTATTGGTCACTATCAAAAAATAGACACCACAGCCTCTCGTCCCGCTGTGCTTTGCGTCCCGGGTTGTCTACGGAGTTTGCGGCCTCACGAACAAGAAACGCATTTCACGTTATGCCTTGGGGATGGTCCCCGCACTGGTGGGACGCAAACAGAGTGCGGCTGACGTTGCATCGATGTCACCAGAGCGCTATCTTTGACGCCGTCATATCTACTAAAGTCTACAGCAACGGGTTAGCAACGCCGATGGAAACTTTCAATCCAGAGGGTCGCCGGTTCAACTCCGTCTCACGGTGCGGCAGTTGAAATAATGGTGAGGGGCAGTTGAAAATGTATTTAAATCTCCCCACCGACCCAGCAGGGCAAACGTGTTCGCCATAGATAAGTCAACCAGCAAGGGTCGCGTGTGGTGGCGCGAAATGTGAGTGCTCCCATCTCAATCCGTCTGGCTTGGTATAGAAGAGTCAGGCCAAATGTACTCTCTATAGAGGGGCTCTTCCACGGCTCTGCCTCCAGTGTAAGCCCTTCTGCCAGCAGTTGCACGAGCAAGTCGTTTCAGGGCGGCGCATTTGCCTCATTACAGAAGCTTTAAACTCACAGCCTGGGACGCGGTAACTACAAGATAAGAGCCATTTGGTGTGTGGTCTGCCTCTTCCTTTAATAACAATACATCATATGCAACCCGAGAGACCTGTGATAAACTCTATAATACTAGAAATGTAATGTTCAGTGATTTACAACACACAGTTGAATGCTACACGTTGATTTCCCAAAATAATTACTGCACTGTATACGGTAATAACAATGGTTACAAATGTACAGCTCTTTAATCAATCCACTGTTGGATGTCCTTTGTCCATACTTCACCACGCTGGTCAATGTGCGAGTCGGTTCAGTGTGGGAGTGTGTTGGTCTACGCTGGCTGACAGTCAAAACTCAGGTCGCCGGGTTCCGTAGCCCAGTGCCCTCCAAACATTACGCCGCCTCGAAAATGTCCCCACACCACGAAAGTAAAAGGGTGAACATTTCGCCTGAACGATTTAACAGCATAATGTTAATAAAAACCAGCCGAAAAAACGTGTCTTTAGCATCGATATTTTTTCGATTTGAACTGTTACTGTCATATATGAAACTTAATTTACAAACATTTTGATAACACACACCGTAAGCATAATAAAGGACAAACATGTTATGCATTTAAACCATATTCTTTGGGTCTTTCGGTAAAGTCACGTAGATAGGTTCAAAGAAAATAACAAAAAACTACGACGTTTCGATCGCAACACAAGCAGTCGTCTTCAGGAAAAAAAAAACATGTATAAAATGAAATTACATAGTGTCACGAGAACAAAAAGTGGCCATTATTCCAAATAACATTATTTGCAACATTTTCGAAATATTTGTCAAATACAAGGCCTCCATCTTCATTCTTCTACCAGGGTAATTTCCACTCATCATCAGCCATCATCTAGCCACTGCTCGTTGACTAAAGTTCAGATTTAAATCGGCACAAATGTGTCATGGCTCAACTCCAGGAAAAACTTATCAGGAATGTCTGCTTGACTGGTAGTCCGTTTTAATTAAATTGCCAATATTACTGGATAATAATGCAATCATGAAGGCTTGGATAGAATAGGCGGGAACGTTTTTTCCCAAACATATTTTCCGTTGGTTTGAGAGTTTGTCAAAAACGTTTATTTTAACGCCCGTCACTTTAACGTGTGGATTCCGCCATGTGCTCGTGCACAAAAACAGCAGAACGCGTGCCCACGGGCGCAAGTTCCACATAATTGCGCAAAATTTAAAGCGTGTAGCCAAAATGTGTTGCCGTAGTTTAGAAACACCTTCAGGATAAATAAAGTAAAGCCTTCCTTCTGTACATTGCAGAAATCACAACATGACTTCGTTTGAAGAAAACAATTAAAGGCCATCAGCCTAATTAACTTCTTGCTAGGACGTTGCGATGACAAAATACAAACAAAAACGTCCACCAAGTGGCATTTGTGTTATGTTGTAATTTGCAAAATAGACATACTGTACCTCATTTTTACAAATCACACTGATCTGTTGCAGATAGATATACACATACACACTGAAAGCATAATATAACATGCGGGACTAGGAACTTTATTCTGATACATTTTACACATTTAACCCATTCGCTTTGGATGCTGATATTCATCACACGTTTGGTTTTTGGGTGAAACGTGCCATGAGTAATATGATGTCACCATGCAACCTGACGCATTTCTGTTTGTACGTGTAAAGTTTCCATCACCTTCAAATTAAATCGACGAATATTCAGGCCTTGGCAATTTTGTGCTCTACGTTTTCGCACTTGAGCATCTTATTTTCTTCCACTATTTTCACCTGGCGATCACCCACAATGCATTCCTCGCGTGACGTGCCACCCACGTCACTCTAGGGAGCACTGGGATGCCGCACATCGTAGTCCGTGCATCGCCTTGTTATTGTACGACGGACGCATTTTACGTCTAGAGATGATCACACCGGTAAGGTCGTCGTCTACCACTGCACCACGTCAAAAGTAATTCCACTGGGAAGTGAGGCTTCACACGACCTCTCGTGTCAATATATTCGCAACAAAAGTGGCAAAGTTGGCGGTCAAGGGGCCTGGTTACACGTTGTAAAATGTTTATTTTCAACAGATTTTTGGCAACAGCAACAACAAAAATCGCAGTCACCAACAATGGGGCGAACCACTGTCAATCAATGTGATGCATTTTTACATTCCCCTAACGTGGGAATCTGGCTCACAAACGAGCCGGCGCCACGTAGCCTCCAGACCCGTAATCTTTATTCTGCTTTTTCCTAGAATTGAGACCATATTATAATACTGGAAGTGATACACTTGAGGTCATGCGTGGTATTGTCATATTGCAGTACGTGACAGATTCACAACATGATACATGTAATTGCGATAACTGCGATATGGTCACAGTATCACAATAACATGGATCATAATAGGATGCTATGCAACTCCAAACATGAAAATGGTGCGAGCAAATGTTTTAATGGGATCATATATTCTTCATTTGCCCCAATTTAAATGTGGAAATGATCGGAGAAGTGTACTTGAAAGAGCCCTCTGTAACTGTCTGCGATGATGCACAAAGAGTGGGATAGTACTTGCGTAATATTTGTTTCACATGAAGCCCCGATTAAACATTAAAATGTTTCTTGCTTGTCTATTGCTCCAATGTTGTTCCCGGTGTGCTATCAGCATCATTGTCACGAGACAATGGAGAATACATTCAGAACTCTCGCAGAGAGGCACACCCCCCCCAGATGTCCATGACATCCACGACTCCATCACAGCTTCCATTTGTCAGAAGTAAACGCTGCCGTGGGGGAAAATCTGCTTCGTAACTTTGGACCGCATCAAAGAAGTGGAGAGCTGGTTGTTTGAACAAACTTAGCAAAGCTAATTAGTCAATTTTTACACTGAAATGAAATACTCCAGTCATGGAAGGATGCCTCAATCATTCTGCTATTCAGCATGGGAGCCAAAACGATTTGAATAATGACAGATTCACTATTCTACCACACATATATAAAATGTTCATGAACATTATAGCAAACTGAATGGACAAATTAGAGGCAAACCAACCATATATTCCATTAATACGATCGTAGAAAAAAAGAACATCAAAACAACATTATGACTGACTTTTTCAGACTATAAAGAGGGTATTTGTCTCGGTGAAAATGTATGCAGTCATTCAAGCTGTCAATAAAAATATCTATAAATTATCAGTTCATTGTGGTATTGCATGAAAAATAACAAAATAAAAGTCAGCAGAAGAGTCAGAGAGATGTACTCTCAACACGACTATTCACATTGACGGATTATATATATACCTGGATTGGAGAAATAAGAGGCATAAATATAAATGTATTAATCATCCTTCGTGTGCTGAAAACATAGTAATTTTTAAAACCAATGGAAATTAACTACAGGAAGTTATTTAAGAATGTATAAAAGGCTCCAAATAAATTAGCGATGCAAATGTCAAGTACAAAAGGTTTAATTTTCGATTTTAATATTCTTGGTTGTTTCGGTAAAGTCACGCAGAAGGGAAATAATAAAATAATAATAATAAATACAACATTAAATAAAATTCTCACGACGTTTCGGCCACAACGCAAGCAGCCGTCCTCAGGTGAAGAAACAGAGCTGTCGGAAAGGTTTGCTAAACAATTAAAGGTATGTATACAACCCAGAACTATTGGATTGGGCCAAACGCCAGATGATAGGACACTGTAAGAGCAGAGCTTGAAGGTCAGGCATCTACATTCAACCAATTACGGGACCCAGCAGACATGGTGACATTAGACCACTCCGATGTTATATGATCATCTCATCTCATTGTGACTTGGCTTCCCTGTAGAATAAAATGTAAAATGGGGAGCCCCCCCCCCTCTGCCTTCTAGACAGACATCATAAAATAAAATTATTCATAAACTATATTTTGACGATACTGCATTAGCAGTGGTGCACAAGCACAAATGACAGCAACAAAACTATATACATTCGTTAAAAAAAATATGTAATCGTCAATGTTTTAGACAATGTCCCTTCTTTTGTGTACCTTTCTTCATAGCCGAGTTTATTTTCAGAGTTAATGTTCATGAATGGTAAATTATATGGTTGTAAGGGTAACAAGAGAGAACGCAGGGCAGAGAGAAACAGAACTGGTCAATTGAAGCAACCATTATCTGCTTCGTGAAATAATGAAATGTGAATGAATGTAGGCGTCATGGAGGGCAAGTCAAGTTCGTAACGGCCGTCATGAGTTTGCTTCAACTGTAATCGTGTACACCTGTTTAATTGTACTTCTTCTTTCACAAAGAACGCAACGTTCATTGGCGTGAGAATTGTTTAGTCGGAGGCAGGGTGGCGCCTTGGGGCAAGACGGTTCTGGATTCGATTCCCAACCTTGGCGCCTTTCTCTGCGCAGTTTGTTCTCCCCAGTTCTGCGAGGGTTTCCTCTGGATTCTCCGGTTTCCCCTCAATGGCAAAAACAAACATACAATGTAACTGGCATTTGCTAAACATCCGAAAACATTCTTGATTTAAAGCTTTCGTGACTGCAGGAATTCATACTCGTGGGTCTTTCGGTAAAGTCACGTAAATAAAAAAAATAATAGATCACGACGTTTCGATCGCAACACAAGCAATCGTCTTCAGGTGAGAGATTGCTTGTGTTGCGATCGAAAAATCGTGATCTTTTTTTTATCTACGTGACTTGGCCGGAAGACCCAAGAGTATGTATCCGAAAACTTTACCTGCAAAAAAACGTATTGAGACTCAATGAGGCTATTCATAATACGAATAAAAACGAGTTTTTTTTTCTTTCACCGTATCCGCCACACCACGTGATTGTCGTCAGAAGTCACGTGGGGGAGTGGCGCGGTGAACAAGATGGCTGCGGTTGGAATGTCACTCGAGCAGACGTCATACGGAGATGCAGTCACGTGTAGAAATATTAATCCAAATTCTTTTGTGGTTTAGCTAACGCGTACCAAAAAAAAATGAAGTCATCCTTTTCAGAAAACAAATACTCAGTCTCCCTTTATATGCTTCTCTCAAAATACTTAGAGAAAGCTTGCAATAAACAACAGAAAAAATATTGTTATTCGTGAGCCAGAACTCTCCTGATACATTTCTCAACTTTGCACAACTCTTAGCTGCTTCCGTTTAACATCGCTTTCATCTGCCATGTCCCCGCCGACTCTGCTGTACAGGCCCTGATTTCACACTTTAATCAACTTTTAATTTTGACGGCTCTAAACCCTCCCCAAGCCATGCCAGGACCACAGTTGTGTGTGGGGAGTGACCCACAGTGAGCTAGTAAGCGGAAACTTCTACACTTGTGCCGAATTAAAGTCGGTCACGTCTTGGGAGTGGGGCCTGTACATGGATGTGTCAAGAGGGCATGGCAGCCCATTCCACTCTCTAATTTATGTGCACAATAATTCCATTCTGTCGCTTTTTCCCCCACTTCCAAACGTATGCACAACATTTAGAGCAGGACTTTTTTGGTGCTCGAAACTTTTCGGGAGCGATGAAATGGAATCACACACCGGCACTCACGTTGAGAGGTTGCAAGTGATGATGAAAATGGTGAAGACAAGGATGGTGATGGAAACAATGCCGTTGATGATTGTGATGCTTTAATTTAATGATGATGAAAACGATGCCGTTGTCACCACGACTGCTGCTGATGTAACTTCTGCTGATGAAGATGACGAAGATGATGCAGATAAGGTAGTGTTGCCTGGAAATCATCACGTCCACAACCTCGTCTTGAAGAGTGTTTGGTATTTGTGACGAAACTGGCGCACCATGCTGGCGGGGTACAACACTCACAATGTCCGCACAAATAGATTCAAGAATCTACTTGCTGCACTGTCTTCTGGTCATCTGGCAGCCACGTGATCCACCTGCCCATACATGCAAAGTGACATGTTGCAAGCATCATGTGCACAGTGCCTAGGGGAGGCTCGAAACAGGTTCGGATGTTCACGGTCACTGATGTTGGTCATGAGCGGGAACCGAACACTGCTCGCCGGGTTCGTAGCGCGGTGTGCTAACCAACACACTTCCGCTCCAAAGACAAAGATCCCCCGTATAGCCTGAAACAGACTGTTGGGGCAAGTGCTGTTAGCGGGCATCTATCAAAGCTGGCACGGCACACGAGGGGGTGGGTTGCCAGCACCACGCCCGACCGCCTTTGCCTCCCGAGTGATGTTTACACACCGCACCAGGTACTCATTTGAGGTTGAGTCGACCTAGGGGAGGAGACCAAGGACCGGTTCAGATAATCGTCACCGGTGTTGGCCGTGAGCGCGAATCGAACTCGGGTCGCCGGGTTCGTAGCGCAACCGCTGCGCCACCGCTCCCCACACATATAAACACAACATGACCCGGCCATGGCTGACATCAGTGGCAAATGATATCGGAGCTGGACCTGGTCACCCCCACTTGACCTACCCATATTTGACCAGTGTGGTGAAGTATGGTCAAGCAGCTCCATGACTGATATGGTTTTGGGAGGTCTTCATCCAGCAGCGGGTTGACACAGGGCTGGACTTTATATTTGTTAGAAATAGTTTATTATCACCAAAATGTTAAGAGAACCTCTGGCTGCCAGTCCTTTAACCGGTGGCCTAAGCATCGCTGCTCCTCGGCTGGGCTGTCTTTACAGCCTTTGACATTGCTTTTTTAAAATGTTTTAGCTGTGATCTTCCAAAATAAACAATTTACATTTATTTGCCAAGCCAGAGAACAGTGGCTCACGAACTGCGCGACAAACCCAGTGACTTGAGTTAGATTCCAAACATCAGTGGCACCTGTGTTCTTTGCCTGGTGGAGTGTGCACATGGTAGGTGCACATCTGTACTCGAGCGCTTTGCAAGCAAGGCTCGCTGAATCGCTACGGGATAGGGGTCGGCGTGAGTTTGTGGGTTTGGGATATGTTTGAATCATCAGCTACAGCAGAGTCATCATCATCATCATCTTCTGGCATAATTGCTGTGTTCAATTAGTGCAAAGCCATCCTTCGCTTAGCACTACAATATGAAAGTCTCAAATGCACATTTGCAATGCGCACTCGCACGGGATACACGGCTTGGGATTGGGGGGCTCGACATTGTGGGATGCGGGCAACGTCATCACGCAGTCACCACCACGCACTTCGCCGAGCCGGCCAGCCAGTCAGGCAGGAATCCAGGCAAAAAAAATACAGCCAGCAAAACAAAATTAGTTCTAATACAATATGACAATTGTGTAGCATCTGCAAGGTTAAATATCACGGAATCGCCGCAACTGCTCGTCAATGCAAGCAAGCGGCGAATTTCACGTTGCTTGGCTTCAGCGACGAAGAGGCAGGCGAGAGGGGCGATATAAAAAAAATGGATAACGACAGCTGTGATGGCTGCCTTGTGTTAATGAACAGAAATATGAAATGAATATTCACCGCACGACTGATGCAATACAACGTGTGTTAATGATGATCCTCAATGCGACCTTATCTCAAGATGATGTTCAAAGATGGGATCCATCACTCGCACCTCCGATTAGCGCGGTTGGCTACGTAGGGTGCGAACTAACTTAAACGTAAGTACATGGAGGGAGGGATGTGATTGGGGGAATTAATTTATTTTGAGAAAAGTGTTTTGGTATGGGGCAATGGTGGCTACAGGGCCATTGCACAAGACTACATTATCGGAGGGGGAAACACAGGGTCGAGAAGATCGCAGGGAAAGAGAGAAGTCAGCAGTACAGACAGACGGCCATGGGAAGAAGTTCCAGGCATTCAGAGCAACATAGGAGAAGGGACAACCTTGCATTGAGTGGATGTTGTCTATGGGGTTGTGACATAAGGCAGCCGTTGTTATTGCAGAGGGAGGGTAATGGAGTGAACGGAGTGCCATAAATTCGGAGAGGTAAGCAGGGGGGAGTCTACAGAGGATTTTGAAAGCAGTAAATGTAATTTTGTAGTTTCTCTGGGGATTTTGGAAGCCAATGGCAGGGATGTGTGTATGGGTTTTCGCGACCAGCCTTACAGTGGCGTTCTGGTTTATTTGGATTTTCGAGAGTTATGGGTTTCGTTAGGCCACAGAGTAGAACGTTGTAACAGCCAAAGTTAGAGCAGACAATAATGAATACGCATCTCAGCAGAATAGGGAGTAGGAAAGTGGTGGATATAGGCAGAAGCTGAGCAGGCTGAGGATTGAACCTCATAGAGAATACCAAAACGGGTGGGTTTTTAGGAATAAAGTAAAATTTATTGTAGAGTCAACGAAGAAGTAAGCTTAGGGGTTTTATCAGGATCATGATATACGTATGCAGGATATGCCTGCGGTCTTTAAGGTGTTCATTGAAGATGCATTGGTTAATTATGCTACAACTGTCAGTTACAATTAGAACAGGGAGAGAGAACCATGGTCAATGGAGAGGTACAAAGATGACAGAGTTAAACACCATGGATGTAGAGATTTCAAGGGTGGTGGGAATAGATGAATCCTTCCAACGATGTTTCCAATTATAGCGGGGTTAATCCAGATGTGGAAGTTTGCAGGAATTAATGGATTTATTTATAATGTTTCAGAATCAGCATGGCGACAGTATTACTAAGGGGCAAGAGAAGCCAGATGAAGGCACGAACAACAGCTGCGATATTAGCAGATCGTGGCGATGTCACCGTCGGAGGTGAGCAGCAGGGGGGTGTCAAGCCAAGGCAGTGGCGAAGCAAGAACAGGATAGATGCGAGGTGGAACGCAGACTGGAGGAATGCCATTCCACATTGTCTCGACGTTTTGGAGCGATAGCCAGCTGATTCTTCACATATTGCAAGTGGAGGTGACGCCAGAAAGAGTTTATTTACAATGGGCATGGCATAGAAATAACGATGCCGTCCCAAGCATGTATTTTGTTTACACATTTGGGCTACTTTAATATCGTTTAAGAAGGCATTGAGATGGCACAGCAATCCCGATCTATGTTCGCCAAACAACGTATGTGCTTCCTATTGTATGTATCGTAGCACTTTTTAGTTGTCAATTAATTCTTGCAAACGTTTATATGAAGTCATTTTATACGCGAAGATAATCATTAAGTGCCGTTTTAATTACGTCACAAACTGATAGCAAATGTGCGTCATGTAACAGCCCAGTAAAAGCGTTGCATTTGTCCGTTTTGTTTTTTTTATTAAGCAAATCTTTGCAACACAAATGATGCGGCGCAAAACCTGTCTGAGCCTTTCTTAAAGAGGCCGCACTGCTCCTGCCCCGGTATTCCTCATCTAGGAAATTGAATTTTCAGTACGCTGCCCACCATTTTTTTGGCTCGTCTACAAGGGCCCATATCTAGAGGTGCCACTGCAAGAAGGAGGGGTGGAGTGGTGGTGGGGCGAGAGGGGCTGGGGGCGAACATTTAAATAAAAAAAATGTAGCCGTGAAGCAAAGTGCCCGCCATGCGACAGACGGGGGATTACGTCTCCCAGTGCTGCGTGGATAGAATGCAAACTCTGGCTCGTATGGCAGCATGCCCACAACCACACATTTCTGTGGCTGGGGTTTTTTTTCATTCGGATCTTGGCCAAAGTATTTTCAAATTAAACATCACCACACCACTGCTGGCAGAGAGGTATTCTAGCAGGCTCGTCTGACTGCTGATTCAAGATTAGATGCACTCCAGTCACGAGCCAACCGTAGTCAGATCCTAATGTTGCGAAATAATTAATCATTCGGAGCTAACATTTATGTAAGTTTCATACCGACGTCATTGGCAACTGTCATGCCCACACGGCCCATGCTGCTGCTATAGCCCATGGGCCCTTGTGTGGGCCAGAAATCTGTTGCACGTGTGCCTTCATTCTACTTCGTTCTCCCGTCTCTTATTTGTTCCACTACGGCCGCCAAGAGATTCCACACCTTTTTACGCTCAGCATCATCTACATCGTTGTCCCTTTTAGCAATGTGTTGTCCACGTTGATGCCTTCAAAACCTATTTACATTTATTTGTTTCACAATTATTATCTTCAAGGGGGGGGGGGGGGTGTCATTGCTGTTTTGTGTGTACGTGTCTCCGGTTCCCAAACTTGACCTTGTGACCCCCATATTTGTAAGTAATCCCCAAACGTACTCCCGCCACTCCAAAGTGCAATCCCCACCGCGCCCTCAAACTCCCACCTCTCATCTTGGCCTGAAGATTCGACTCCGGCCTTTCTTCCCAGCACCCCAATTTTGTAGTCCTCCATTCCCCTCAGCAAACCCAGCTCCGGCCCAGTCACTGTGAGCTTCCCGCTGACCCCTTAGCAAGCTTTAGGCGTGTGTATCGATTAATCAATTAAAGTTAACGTCTTATGTTCACGGTACATGCATGCGATTGTGCGCCTACAAATTGATGATTTAAAGTTAATGGGGGAGTATGCAAATTGCATGCTAATGTAACCTTTAGGCGAATGTAATGCACAAGACAGAACAAACAATACCAGAGGATATGAGACATACAATACAAACAAAACAGCATACACAACACAATTAATCTATTCTTGAGTAAAAGCATGACCCAGAAGCATGAATTATTGCTGGGAGGGGATAGATCGTCACTTTCCAATCAAGTTATTTGGAATCTTCCAGCCATTCGAGGCTTCTCTATTTTCCCTCATGTCGTATTTTCTATATTGCACGATGTTTCTTTCTTTAACATTTCTCGAAGACGTATTTTCCATGCGTAGCACGTGTTTTCTTATTTGTTGCTCCAACAACACGACACTTTTGCTTATTAAGGCAGCTGTCGCTGACGAACTGTTTTCCATGTTTTTTTTCTTTTCGGCAGTTACACCCTTATCATTGACGACGAAGAGCTGAGAAGTTGAAGAAATTTGTTTTCGTAATTTGCTGCACCGTCGTTATTATAGAACAACAGAGTGTCATTGTATAATTCGTTTTTATGTACATATAACATATTACTCATTAGATTAGAACAGGTAGGAGTGCTTTTGGAAAGCTGAAACTGGGAAATGAAAATTGACATATCAATGTGTCTAAAGAAGGACATGTTAACCAATGTGCAATACCTGCTGTGACGTGGAAAAGCAATAAACACCTTCATAAGCGTACGCATGCATAGACCAATAAAGAATACAAAAGGTACGCTTCATCTGCAAGGCTTCTATTTGGCATCAAATTTTCACTTTGGCAAAATTTAAATACCACCTTTATAGTGATTCCTTATGACAGAAAAAAAAACCCCACCGAGGATTTCACAGTGACTGATGTACGTCGAGTACTCTCCAAACCTAATAGGCCTGGGGCCTGTGGTCCTCATGGCACAGCGGGTACTCAGCTCAACACGCGTGGCTCCACAACTTGCTCTTCAAGCTGTCAACCAGCACCCACATGGTACCAACAACGTGGACCATCACCTTGAGTCCTGCCAGTCCCAAAAGAGTGACCCCCACAAGTATCATCGAATCACCTTCACTTCATTACAATGGGAAGCGATGGATTCTCTCATTCACAATCAGCTCCGCCATCACGTGCAGTCACGTCCTAGTGACCACTGGAATGGATTCCGACAAGTTGGTTCTACAGGTCACCTCATGTCCATCATGTTTGGAACTCAAGCCTTGTACATTTTCGAGTCTATGATCACAGCCCTTGGCATTCCTAAAGCATTTGATCGTGTTAAGCATTGTGCACTACTTGCCAAGCTAAATATCATTTGTAACTCTAAATCAGCAAGTCTGGACTACTAACGTTCTCATCTATGCAGCAATTGAACGTAGCCACTCTGATACCTTCGCCATTAACTCTGGGATCCTGCAAGGCACTGTTTTGCCACCCAACATTATTCCAACTTTGTAATTACGATTCGTCATCTTCCACTCACAACGCCATCAGTTTGCTGACGTGTGTAAAGGAGTGAGCTTCTATTGAGTCGCATGAGCCGACAGAGTCACGTACAACGTGCTTGATGGAATTATGTTGCAGCAACCATCCCCCCCCTACTGCAAACACCTGACAGGACCCGACTGAAAAAGGGGTCCTGAGACGAACAAGTGTTATATATATATATACATATTTTATGGTTAACACCTATATCCAGCATGGCATGGGGAGGTCTTCTTCCAGTAGTGGACTGACATAGGGTGGATAATTATTATATTATATATAATTGTTAAAATAGCACGAAATTATCAGCCAAACTGCACGGATACTGCTGCAAGGTCGGAGAGAACGTACAAACAAATTCGCATGCAAATGCAGTTGTGCTGTGCACGACATGCACCAGCATATCTATTTTTACACAAGGGAGAGCACTCTCCTCATTACTGATACACAATTTGCATCATATGCATTACAAACTGAAGCGGTTAACGCTTCCTGTTTGATGGTGCATTCTCCATTTTTTCTCGTAATTGCTCCAGTCCCCAATGTTCATATCCATGCTCCGCATTAGCGCAAAACCCAGGCAAAAGAGGCTACAAAGCTGACCAAAAAAAAATCAGATCCACGGGCGAGATGGAGCATGCTGCTGGGCAATTCCATTAAAGGGTGCTATAATCACGAACCCCCCCCACTCCCTCACCATACGCTTCAGTGGATTTGCCCAATAATGCATATGGTCTGTGGCTCTCTCCCCCTGTCTGGGACACCGATGTTTACACCGTTAACATGTCGACTGCATGGCCTGAAACGTGCAAACAGCGACACGTGTGTGAGATGTACACGCAAATGATGGAATCTGTCTTCACAATTAAACCGAGTGAGTTCGACCACAACGAATAGTACTGCTTAATGGAATATAACCGCAATATGAGGACGAGTTATTCACATGAATCTCGTGGATGCAGACCTGAGTAGGGATTTCGATTTAAAGCTTTCGTGACTGCACGGATTTATATTATTGGTTCTATTGGTAAAGTCACGTAGAAGGGAAATAATAAAATAATAAAAATAAAACATAATAATAATTTTATCTTATTATAATATAAATAAAACATAATAATAATTGTATATTATGTTTTATTTGTATTATTTTATTATTTCCCTAATAAAATAATACAAATAAAACATAATATTTTTTTCTTATTATAATACAAATAAAACATATTAATAATTTTATCTTATTATGTTTAATTTGTATTATTTTATTATTTCCCTTCTACGTGACTTTACCGAAAGAACCAAGAACTACGTAGGGATCTTGTGTTACGTTTCCATTCGTACGGCTCGCAGAGGGAGAATACCGCTATATTGGGATCCTAAGTGTATTGCTAATTCCAAAAGCTCACACAGCTGAATGCGACGCGTGGAGAGTTCATATACATCGCCTTCAGTGTTCATATACAGCAGTGATGATTCCCTGGGTTTATAGAGACCACGGCACTTTGTGGATACATAGGGTTCATTGTTAATGCCTGAGGCGTCGAGAGCCAAACCAACACACACTTACAATATAAGGAGTCCGAAATGTCACCTTATATATTTTTTCTTTAAGGCCACAGTGTTATTGACAAACGTGTTTAGTTTTAGATGTATGGTTCAATTGCAATGCCTACATGTGTGTTTCTTTGTACCTACCTTCTACCATTAACACCTATTCCAATACAATTGGATAAAACTAGATGAAAACCGCTGAAAGTATAAGCCAACCATAATACAGGTTTTTGTTTGGGTTAGATCGCGTAGATATGAATGTGTCGTTAAACCTGCCACCACCCGACACAGCCAATTAGTAATGTTTGTCACGTAAACAGAACATGCCAATTCGTTACTTGTACAGCACACTGGTGTGTTGGAGAGTAAATCCACAACATTTACAATCTGACTACGATGTTTCGCCAGTAATTACAACCGGCATCATTATGCGGCAGCCAGATTGACACGATCTAAGCAAAAAAAAACTGTATTATGGATATTGGACGCGAAAGCCTGCGTGTTAAACAGTATAAGCCAAGCTGATACCACATTGCCTCAACTGCCTGCACCCAGCAGCATAAGCACCTGTGTGGAGACAGTGAACAAAACTCCGCACTAATGACCCCGATATTGTACGTATAGACGCAACAACACCATGACTGCAATTTATGGCATGTGCAAAACAAATAAAAACACGTAAAGTATGTTAACTATGTGAAAGGTTATACTAATTTTGATGTTAAATATTGACTTAAAGCTTTCGTGACTGCAGGAATTCATATTCTTTGGGTCTTTCGGTAAAGTCACGTAGATATGTTGAAAGAAAATAACAAAATAAACTACGACGTAATTTTGATATTCATAATTCAATTGATAATTTTGATATTCATAATTCAAAATAATAAGAATAAAAAAATGGGAAAAACATTTGGATTAAAAAAACCCCATCATCCTCATTAACATTCTCCGTGCCTGGAGCTACCAGCGTGGACGCTGCCTTCCACACGGGCAGCTGCTGCAGGGCATCAAATGCAGCAGCAGCAGCGTTGGGGGCTTGGACACTGGCGGATCTTCAAAGAACGCCGCCTGCAACCGTGCAGCCGGGCATCAAGGCCACCAGCGTGGGCGCAGCTCACGTGGAGAGCGACAGCGGTGCACGGGGGGGGGGGCGGCAGGGACTGGAGAAACCGAATATTATTACAAGGCTAATCGCGGATCATCATTATTATTATTACTATGGAGTAAAAAAATATGCAGAGCGAGTGGAGCTCGATGTGCTCCGACGCAGTCGCGATGTGAAGACGATAAAAAAATTCGCGGCTTGAGGAACGTGGTAAGCCACGTGATTAATTACGCTTGAAAAAAAGGTCGAAAACAAGTAATGCATTTTCTATGTAAGGTATTTTGAATTATTTACATTGTACGCTTTCATTAACAGACCCATTTTAAAGGTTGGCCAGTGGTTACCACATTGTGCTGTGTACTCTGCAACCTGAGTTCGACTCTGGGTCGTGGCTAATCGTCCGTGGCGAGTGATTTCTGAACCAGTGCTGGGACCTCCTCCACCCGTTTTCCAACCCGCACTGCCCAGTGTGGTGAAGTATGATTCAATACCGGCACGGTGTGGGAAGGCGTTCATCCAGCAGTAGACTGACAGAGGGCTGTACATTATTCATATGAACGCTTAAAAACCGTCTAATGTACGATTTTAACTAATATTTGTACCTAAAAAAAGAAAAGGGTTTTTTTTCTCCTGAATGTCTTATAATTATCAGGAGTCTTTACTCCCATTTCACCCAAATTATTGGATGTCAGGCATACGTGACTTGCTTTGATATTAAGTATTACATTAGAACTGTTCTTCAAAATAGTGATGACAGCTTTTGTACTTTTGAGGATAATGTTATCACACTCTTTTATAGAATAGTCCTGATGAAGAAAACCGCGTGACAAACTTTGGCAGATATGCCTTCATTGTTGATTACAAGACATTATTTTAACAAATGAAAACACTCCGCAAATCCAGCTGCACTGGGAAAGTTCTTCAAGAGCTTTCCATCAATTTTGTGGGAATTATGTAAAGTACCGTGCCAAAAGTATGCATGCACCAACGGTACCGCATTCTAGAGAATTGGATCCAAACTAATTTTGGTTCACAAACTGAAATCGGATCAGGTGACTGAGCCGATAGTCTTCAGGGTCAGAATGCGATCATCTAACACGGGGTCACATTCTGATTGGTTAATCAAGCCGTATGTCTGATTATCATTTATCTGGATTTTTAACAGTAAAAAGAAATGTTCTCTTTATGTAAAAAAATTGTATTTCTCACATTCTGTGCATTAATTGTGAACTACAGATTAAAGGCATTGAACTGTGGACGAGTGCTACGATCGTGGTGGTAGCAGCATTGGCTCCCGGTCTCTTCCCACGCACCTCACTCTGCCTGCTCCTGTACAACGCCTCCCGTATCCGCCATTTCCTGCCGCTACGACCCTTGTCCATGTATGTGTGTGTGCACGTTGAACTTCTTTCGCATCGTACGAAGCCGACCGTGCTACTCCATGCCTCAATCGCGTCACGACTCGACTACTTGCAACGCTCCCTTTCTACAGCCTCTCCCAAATCCCTCGTCTGCAAATTCAACAAAATGCCCCTTGCAAGACATCTCACCCGCACCCGTAAATGAGGTCAAACCGCCCCAATGCTCGAATCCCTCCACCGCCTCTCAATCAATTTCGTGGATCAATATCAAGATTGCACTCACCAACTTCAAGATCCTCCGTGGATTTGCCCCTGCCTACCCCTCTCTCTCCTTATTATCTCACCACTCCCTTCCACGCACCTCTCGGCTCCAGGAGCCAAGGCTTTCTGTCCAAGCCCCCAGCCGACTTTCGCCCAACGGGAGGTCGCTCATTCACCTCTGCTGCCCTTCAAAGTCTGGAAGTCCATTCTCCCACACCACCTGTGCTCTCAAATCCCTTCTTGCTCAAGTTCAGGCTCCAGGCCTTCGTTGGGTTTCCTCTTCACATGATTGACCCCTCTCCATGAAATAAATCGGCGCCCTGTTTCTGCACAGCATCTTCAGATGCAGTCACACGTCGATGCTGCACGAATCCAGGTTATACGGTGCGATGGACTTGCCACTTCAGTGAACTGAGAAACGTCAGTGTTGTTTCTCAGTACACACTTAAACGACAACAGAAAAGCTTCGAATACAGCACCAAAAATGTAAACAGCTTGGCAATACAACCCATTTTGATAGAGGGTATTCAACTACGAAAAGAGATGCGTGCATGGCCAAAATGCAAACACACAAATGGGCGCACGAGTTACGTGTGCATAAAACTCACATGTTTGGACTCTAATGCACACCTTCTAATTGTGTTGTAGGCAGGGGTTATTGTAAACTGTGTGGTAAGTTTTGTCACGATTGTTAAAGAGATTTGTAGTTACGTGCCCTTAAGACGTAGAGACAGATATTTTCCAGGCATCGCAATATTCAATTTTTAAACTGTCTGAATGCAATAACGTTTAGGTCCATTAGCCAATGAGACTTCAGGACTGAGCAGCATTGAAGCTGCCAAAATGTTGTAGTGGTTTTCATTTTCCAGGTATCATAAACAGCGTGGGGCCTGTTCGGTGTTCACTTATAGGGCAGAGCCTTCCATGTACATCACGGGACGTATTAAATGGTGTACAGAAAATCAGAAAGCCCTGCTGAAACAACGTTCGCCTGGAAAACATTGGTACAAAAGGCCCGTAAATGAACATAAACTCTCTTGTGTTTTTTTGTGGTGAAACAAAACGTTATCTATGCATCTATGTTTTTATTTGTGAAGTGCCAATCAGCGCTTAGATATATGAAATTATAACTCATGATAGAGATAATCTATAAGTTAGCAGAAGAAATGTATGCAGATCTCGATAGAAAATTTAAACTCACAAAGCACAAAACCTATCCTGTCTCAGCTCACACCACGTGGAGTTCGACATTTAATTTTTTTTTTTAAATGTTAATAAAAAAAAAACGCAATTTAAACAAATCACCTGCTTGTCAAACTCTGATCGATTTCACCAGCAACCTCAGAGCAAATCGCTTAAGTTAAACAGCTCAAAGTTTGTATCGTGAAAGTTGCACCGAAATAAGATGTTTGAAAGTTGTCATAGAAAAAGGCTTATGTTGTAACTTATTCCTTTAACAGTCGGCTCGATGTTGATAGAAAATGCAAAGTAAATGGCATGAATGCAAAGCCAAAGTAAGTGAACGTTTTGTCTGAATTTAAAGTAATTCGTAATGTTGAAGGATATTTGATTTATAATGGCATTGTAATAGGGATGAGTAAAACATCAATTGCATAACAATGTGCAGCTCTGGCGATGCAATCGCGATCGTCGCATTTGAGGGTCGCGATTTGATTCGAGAATCCATTATTTCAATAATGTGGTCAATTTAGCGGCCTCTAGTGGCTGTAGGGAGTCACATGTAGCCATTACATACAACATGTAGGAATTGTATAACGTTTATTGGTCTGCAAGCTGATGCGTGGATCGCGAACTTAATAATCATTATTTGATGAATCGGTGCATGGTTACACCCCTGTCACACATTGTGTTTCATATCCTATTAATAATGAGTGCTTGTGAAAAATGTAATGCAGAATTGGACTGCATAGGACTTATTGGTTGTGTAAGACGTTTAATAAGAAACTACATCAGGTAGTGCGTGTGTACTGAAGTGCAGCATTAGCGCTAATCAGTTGCAACTGTATGCTCATGGTGGAAACGTAGAGTGGTTATTCTGTTGTTGTTGAATGTTACCTTTTGAATGATACGTTTTTCTGTTGTGGGACTCAGCCGATTTCATTCGTCCTGCCGCTTTTGCTCCATATTTTGGTTCTCTGCTCCCCTTTCTGGAGTACTTAACGTGCCCTTCCGCTGTGTGCTTAGATTTGGTGACCTTTGACCTTTCCTTCTCCAAAGCAATGGCTTTCTCCAGAAGGCAAAGATTCCCTTTAACCAAATCAAATTCATCTGAGTGATCTGTGCTGTCAGAACTTGTCGAGTCTTCATCTTCGCCCTCTTCGCAGTCGTCGCTATCATCGCTCCTGTTGTCAAGGCCGCACCCGTCGCGCTCGCGCTCTTCATACTCGCTGTCCCTCTCGCAGTCAATATCGTTGTTCTCGCTCTCGTCGTCTCTGGCCGTGCTGCCTCCCATGGACGGGGATATTTCAAAGGTGGGGGACTTCGAGTTCAGCTGCTCCTCCAGTTTGAGGAGGTTGACCATGTCTGAGCAGCCGTGTTCTTGCGTTTGTACCGACAGGGGGTTTTCGCACACGTTGCTGCTGACGCTAATGCTGCTGCTGCTTCCGTTATAGGCGTCGGCGTTGTCGTCGGTGGCAGGTCCCGGGTGCGGGCGTTCGTCTTCCTGTTGCGAATACTCACTGAGTTTGCGAGCCAGGTCGTAGCATTGATTCCGTAGGCATTCTAGGCTGCTCAAACATACAGAATCTTCTACTTCATCTCTGCCACCGCCGTCTCGCCCGTCTGCGGGAATCTGAAAGTTCTCACCTGGCTTCTCCTGCTCTGAGTAGAAGCCCCGGTTTCCTTGTGTATCAGCTTCCAGTGCCGTAAGATGGTTGTGACTCCTCCAGTCCGAGTCCTGTGAGTCTTCACTGTCACTGGAGCTACCAGTGCTGCCTCGACGCTCATTCATTGCACTATTGGCCACCTCCTCTGCAATTTTCCCCAGGTTCAGTAGAGACTTGGCCACCAACTCCTCATAGTTTCCATACTCGTCTGGATTGCTGTCATCCCTTACATCATCTAGCTGTGTGACCGCTAACACAGACCGGTTACCTGCAAGAGAGCACATTCAAAAGTCAGTATATATCTCTCGTATAATGCAGGTGCTGTCACAGACGCTTACGCAATGTCATGCTGTTGGAAGTTAATTGACTGTACATTGCTGCACTTGCTGTTAAATTATCATATTAAAGGCAAATTATTTTGCTTTGAAGGCTTTCCAAAACTGTCACCTTAAAAAAATTATAATGTTAATTCGAGGCCTCAATATTTGATATGATTTCCTGGTAATTTGCAGCGGGCTACATTCACTCGCAGCTACAAGCATCACACTCTCGCGATCTTCCGGAAAATACCAAAAGAACGATGACGTCATATTTGATTCAGCACCATTAAAAATCTCCAGGTAAAACTGTTGGAGGGTTCCGCTTAAAAAACTAAAACTCTGAGCAGTTCGAGTACCCCCCCCCCCCCCCCCATGTTAGGGAAGGGGCACATGGTGGATTTGTTTAAGTTCAAACATTTTCATCCAAGAATCAAACATTTAGATAATCATTATGCTTTTAATTAGGAGCACAGACTTGACGATACGTGTGCCAAAATGGCTGCATATTTAATTTGGGCTTCGACTTCATTTGGCACAAAGCTCAGCTCTGATCATCAAAAGCTAAACTGCGGGTTTGCCTGTTACGTGACAAACATCCCCATTTGCAGAATCCGTGATAAGCGCAAGCATCATCCCTTGTGTGCACGAGGGATATCAGGAGGAGTTTCGTGATATCACCTGCGATTCTAGTTCTGCATGAGTAAAATTGGGAACATGACAAAATTTATTAATCAAATCTTAAATATGAAATGATTGGGTTCTGAGTCTGACATTTGCACTGAAACTTAAGAATTAGAAATGTGCCTTTTATTGCTTGTATGCATCTCAGGCATTTCAACTGAACTACAAGCGACAGTAATATGTTTAAATGGTACGTCACAACATGAACACGGCGACATATAACTTTACTACGTACTGTATATTATTCCGTGTAATACAGCAATACATTATTATATATAGTACATAATCATGTATTGTTAAATATACTCTACGTGTTAATTACAAATATATGTGGTACGGTATCTGCCCAAGAGGACGTCAACCGTGGAGACGGAGCGATAAAATCAGCTCAGGAGAAGGAGCTACGTGGATTGTGACGTCCCTGGGTTGCGAGACTGTGCAGCCGTTCATCCAGCAGTGGATTGACCATGGATGATGCTTCTCATTATTCATTATGCTTCCGATATTAGGGACCCGCTGGAGCTGTACACTTTTAAATGTTTATAACTACTTTTCGTGTTTAATTTGCTGTCATTTCCCCTCGCCCGCACCTCCGATTAGCACGGTTGGCTACATACGGTGCGAAAGAAATTCAACACACACATACGTGCACGCTGTGTGTATGCAATGGAATTAATGCATCCGCAGACAACATCCAATGCATGCTAACAGCAGGTGACATCACTGTTTTGCACCACTCTCACCTTTACATAAGGCAGGACGAGCATTGGCGCACTCGCAAATAATACATGAGGCCTGGCTCATTGATTATTCATGACACTTTTTTTTGCTCTCACCTCGTTCACATGACTGGGAGTTTTGAATTTACAACGTAAGAAAATAATGCTGGAAATGTAAAATTTGGGGGGGAATTTATATAAACAAAAATATTTCAAGCTTTTTTGTTTCATGCCAAGTTTACAGTTGGAAGTCCTATAAAAAAAAATTGCGGTGGTTACATGAGCAGTAGTTTTAAAAATGGGAGCTATCTTCCCGTCCAAGAAACCAAAGCAGAAAATGATGCAAAACAGTGTGCAGCCCCACACAGTTAAAGTACTTTAACCACAATACTCCCAATGTTTTTAAATAAACAGTAAAAAGGGTAGTTGGTATCAAGTGCCAAGTTAACCCCAGTCGGTGAATATTCGACTGAACCTTAGTATCACTAAACTCGGCTGCTATTATAGATCTGAATGTTTTTTGTAAGATATATGTTCCATGCCAACTCATCATGTGCATTTCTTTTTTAAATTTTTTGTACAAATGAGATCGCAATAATGCAAATGGAGCAAACTTTAATTAATCGAAATCCCGGGAAACAATCGCAGGCTATAAGGCACCACAGATCTATCTCCTGATTTATCCCAAGTGTATCTCCTATCCGGCCAATGCTCGTCTTCATTCCGTTTTGTGAGATTAGCCAAAACTGTTGTGACATTCGCCAAAACTTCCCACTGTAAAGATTCGGAGTGCTGGTATTAATTGAATAATGGAATAGAACGGTTTCAATTTGGTGATAACCCATATTTATTATTGCCATCATGATCAGCATCAGTGATCTATCGACCGCAGGATTAGCACGGTTGGCTGCGTACGGTGCAAAAGAAGTTCAACACACAGGATGAAGGCCTCCGCACATTGCCTGATGGACTCGCAATGCCACAATCCATCTCAGTCCCGCAACATGAGCTGATATAATCTTTCCAACGCCACCGTGGTTTGTCCTCTGGGGGATGTCTCTCTCCCTTTCGCTGTCATTCTGTCATCAGTTTCGTCCATTGGTCATCATCCCTCGCAATGATGTGTCCCGCTCAAGCCCACTGACTGCACTTTTCCTGACAGTCATTATGATGTCTCTCACGTGTAGATTTGTTCCCATTCGAATCGGAGTCTTTATTTAGACTGGAGGAGGAATCCGATGAACTATGAAGCTCTTTTTCATCGATGTTCAGTATGGTCGGGTCAGCATATCTATCTGTTCCTCCCTTTGTCTTTCAGTGGAATTGAAACATGCCGTTCTCAAAGTTCACGTGCATTATTTTCAGCTTTTGATTTCATTTGATAAATTATTGTCTATGTGTTTCACCGATATGTCATCGTGGAAAATATACCAATTGTGTTGAACTGCCACTGCTTATGAAAACGAATAAACATACCAAAGTTATTGTAATTGCTGCATTTGTATAAAACACATTCATACGATGCAGAGCAAATACATATTATGTTAAGACAAGCCAGGGAGATAGCATGATACAACAGCTCAAGCAAGTATTTTAACAAGATACATGTATAGCAGGCCACGTGACATCGAACGTAAATGACCGTACCTGAATCGTCTTGGTAACTCGTTTTCACGCACTCCTCTACGCCTCCGTCACCCCCTACTCTCCGTCCCGCCTCCTCCTCCTCCTCTCCTTGCCGATCATCTTGGCGGTCCGTTTCGAGGGTGGCATCCCCACGATCGGACTCCTCGGGCTCCTCCTCAACCTCAAAAAATTCCTCCTGCGCGGAGCCGTTGAGCTTGAGCAATCGGTAGCGGCGCTTTCCCGGGGGCGGTGCGGCGACCACTGCCTTGTCCATGTTGCGCCGCTTCTTCGGCACTGGGCAGCCATATGAGCTGCGTTTGTCGGGACACACGCGGACGGACACACAGACGGCGGCGTACGTTGGGTTACACTCGGACGATGTTTCTGCGCTTTTGAGATGGCCCGGCGACCCGGGTGTCTTCTGCGTGCCGAGCCTTAGGGTTCCGATCCAGGATGCGACCGCACGCGATAAAACTGGGTTCTCAAGTGTAGTGAGTTTATGGAACTCAGTACAGCCACCAAAGATTACACACACACACAATCACGTTACATTTAGTCGGTTACTTAATTTTGTATTTTAAAAAATCCAGCTCTGACAATAACAGAATTAATAAATGTTGACTGCCACGTGACCAACATCCCTATAGCAGGCCACGTGGGAAGATGAAGTCCCACCCAGTCTATTCACAGCCACTCATACTCAAAATGTTAGTCCATGGCCTCACCCGAAAGAGAATACTTGAGAGTTCTGATATCACCTTGCACGGGTCATTCTCTAACACTGTTGACTCTCATAGTTCCCAATGGATATCTCATAATCGCATGCCACTAACAGCACAATTGTAATATATTGAAATTAAATAGTGATAAAAAATAAAAACGTTATACTTTAACAATTCCATAAAATGCTAAATGTTCCCAAACGTGTTGGCAGGTGATATAAGACGATAAACTATAATAAGCATGCTGAGCTTTTATGACTTAACATTCGCATGTAAAAATCATCACATTATGATGGCATGTGGTATCTAATGTCTATTTTCAAGCAGTCAATATCCTCGAATTCTGTGCAGATCACCTAATGGCAGGTGCCTTTTAGGGCCCCTATCCATCGTGCCCCGCATGCGTACGCTCGGTGAGATACAGTGGTGAGGGATATTCACGTCTTATGGAAGCTCTACTTTGGGAACAGCATTGAGACAAAGGTATCTTTGACAAGGGATACTTGGATATAAGGAAATTACTGTCATAACATATACATCAAGTGCAGGAGTTAAAATAATAAAGTGTCGATGGCTGTTAATATAATGACGCTATATACAGTAGAAATCCCCTTATCCGTGCAGTTGTATGAGAAGGAACTTTGCCTATTCTGGTATCCGCGTCGTTGACTCCATCTCAAAAATACGTGAAATAATCGTGGATAATAGGGTTGATAATTGTGCAGATAAAGTGACTATCCACAGAGACCATTTTGGTGCCACGGATAATCGCAGTCGCAGGTAAGAGGGCAATGGATAAGTGTGCTTGGAATGTCTTGCAAATAAACTGCAAAGTATCAAAATAACAAATACTTTAAACGTCTATGCTGTTTGAATAAAATTAATTGCGATCATTAACAATAAAAATCAATTCGACTTTAATTGGTAGAGATGGCTCTTACCAGTTTCTAAAACTCCGCATTCAAGATTGACAATGAGCGGCTCAATCCGTGGAACCTGATCTATTTAGTGAGGATAAATAACTAAGAAATGTGCTGTACAACATCTGTACCGAAATGGAACACGGCAGATCATTGGGCCCTTCCAATTGAAATAAAATTCAATCTAAATAAGTATAAGCAGATATCCAGTTCAACTATACAATTGTATTTTAAAGCTTTATAACTGAAGTTTGAATTTGCTTTCAGGGCTACAACAAAAAACGTTGAGAAATTTTTCTGTGCACTGGGCAAGTGTGTTGGCTAAAGTGGAAATATTTTGGAATGCAAAGTACTGATAAAACAAAAAAGATAAAGGTCTCCTTAATGCCATATCAAGAAAAGCAGGATGATTGTAAAGATCGTAGTGGTGTAGAGATTCAATGTGCATGCGTTAATATGTAAAACAAAAATCACAGCAAGTTAAAACTTGAGTTGAATAAAAAAAAGATGACATCTAGAATATAATGTAAATGTTTACATGGTTATGTATAGTGTGAAATTCAGTGTTGATAATACATTTGTTTTTTCCCTTTGTTTTGGCGTGTTTGAGTGATATACTGCAATTATATTCAGTCACATTAATGTTAATTTACCCACACTGCTCAATTAGAACTGCAAGTATTAATTTGGATTACAGAATAACAAAACTGTCACAATTTTTTTTTTATATATAAAATGGATTACGGTAGTGCGCTGCAGAATCTACATCTGGCAGAGCTTGTGCCATAGCGTCCCAGAGTTGTATGAATATGTGAAGTCTTGATGATTGCACTCAAACGGGTGATGAGTGTAATTTTTGGACAGGAGCGGAGATACACACTGCAAACGGCATCCCTCGCCAGGGTCAAACAAAGCTGGCACGCTATCTTGCTGTTGGGAAAAAGGTTGGCGGGAGCTTTCATTTTCCTGTTGCGAATGAGCATTAATACTCCTCCTCGATGAATTTGCGGATAAAAGCAGTTACCTTCACATTATCTGCAAAGAGCTGCCAATTGTGTTACGCCAACAGCAGCATGCTGCGTCATGCGTGCTGCGATGGCTGCGAAATTTTCAGAATAATGTATTAACACCACGAAATACTAATTAACGCAACCCCCCAGCTAATGCAGAGACTCTCTAGAAGCTGACGATGAAGTGGGAGTCCTCGCAATTTAGATCTTGCGAACCCTGTGGTACATGAGGGACCAGTCTGGTGAGAACCCAACATCTCCCAATACCGATGTGGCTTCACACCAAGAAGCATGTACTTCCCGCAGGCAGAGGGAATTGTACACTGCACTGTGTGTATATATATGTATACTGGTAGGAACCTCTGGTTACACCAGACCACAGGGGATTATTGTGTCCGTCCGTCGGGTCGTGCAGGGAGGGGCTAGGTGGGGAGGGAGGGGCTGGGTGGGGAGGGTGAAGAGGGGCTGGGTGGGGAGGGTGGGGCTGGGTGGGGGGTGGGAGGGGTGGGGTTGGGTGGGGAGGGGCTGGTCACCCCGTGGTGCCCTTATACACTTCAACGTTTAACCTACTCACGCCGGCTTGTGCCCGCCCTCACAGTCGGGCATATTTGCGGAATACACCACGCCGCCGTTGACCCTGGCCATTGACCGAGCAACCCAACGTTCCTACCAGCTCCCTCCGCAGGAATGTGTTAAATGCCCCACGTCTCTTGTGGACCGTGGGAGACTAGAGGCCGTCTCGTGCCTGCAAGCCTCGATTCACACGGGGGAGAAACTTCACTGCTGCAGCGAGTGCGTGACAAACGCCTCCGGCTCGGTGGATGATTCCTCCACCCTGTCTCCTCCCCGTGCATAGACGAGGAGGGCGACCTGAGGTCTTGTAGGCGATGTTGCGATCTAGAGTGGCTGTTTTTTGTGTTGTTGCCACAATGATCATTCACACACTCCAGTACCTGTGTTGTTCATTTGTCATGCTTGCAACATGCAGATGTAGCATTTCACGGCGATGCACGGTGCAAGCTGTGTTACGGTACCGACACATCGACACATCGACACGACAAATCGACTCCTCTGTCAACTCGGGACACAAGTGGTTGACCTATGGCACTCCCTCCCGGTACTCTTCTCGCGTTGTTCTGCGTCTTGTTGGAAGCACGACGTTTTTCCGGCCTCTCCTATTCATCTGTTATGATGACGGGTTTCCTTGCCATCTACAGATTTGATTATTATTGGCATTTGCCAAGCTAATGGACCCCATCATGTAGATGTGGGCATGCTCTCTCTATATATAAGTTTCACAGGAGCAGACTTTGCAGCAGCGAACATTGATGACTATGCTGGATTGATGAGTCCTAATCAGGACAAAGCTGATCCACAGTTGCCTAGCTCTTGTCTCACTGCTGCCTGTCAATCAGTGACATTTGATCAATTTTATCTTGATGCTGACGTAAGACAACATGACCACAGTGCAGTACTTCAGGAGCTGCCGATGGTTTTTTCATAACGCACAAAGGGCGAGTGCTTTTGGGGAAACACATTTGCGTGTTGTTTTTGTTATGATGGGTTTTCTCATCACCGCAAGATATCGCTGCTCGAGACCAACCGAGTTGTCACTCGACAAGGAGGTTCCATTCTCAACCCTTACTACAGAGCTGAGAACGTGACCGTCCGTGCATCCGTCCCTGGCTGCCTCCAGCCAGCAAAACTTGTTTCCAATGCAGGATGACAGTATGATGACATATTCTTGGTTCTTTCGGTAAAGTCACGTAGAAGGGAAATAATAAAATAAGAAAAATAAAACAATAAAATTCTCACGACGTTTCGATTGCAACACAAGCAATCATCATCAGGTGTGAAAAAAACAGCAAGAAAATTTGAAAAGAGTGGCGTTTTTTTCTTATTTGATTGTTTCCCTTCTACGTGACTTTACAGAAAGAACCAAGAATATAAATCCCTGCAGTCACGAAAGCTTTAAATCAGTATGATGACAGTTACATTATTTGGTGACGCTGCGTTGTCAGGAGCGCACGAGCACAAATTAAAAACAACAAACTCAACACGTCCTTCAACAACGCAAAAATGCAATTCAGTTCATGAGCATGTATAATGGCCGACGTTTCGGGCAACGGCCCCATCTTTCGTAGCACAAGATTTAAAAAAAATGTTCTATCGCGCACCTCTCAATTCCGCACAGGGCCACGAGATGGCGGCAAGGCAGAGGCCGCAGTGGCCCCCCACACCCCCCGCTATGCCCACTCCCTGGTGAGGGTTTGTGGCGCTCAGCAACCACGCGACCCGGACGCGTGACCTTTGGCCCGACCGTCGAACGAAAGACGGCGGCGGCGGCGGTCGCCGTACCGTTGTGACGCTCCCTCCTGCCGATATTCAGGAAGCCCGCTGGGAGCTTTGCACTTGTACGTCCCCTCATTTCTTTAGAACTGCTTGTTGTTGGTGCGTTTAGTTTGGTGTCCTTCCCACGCGCCTCCGATTAGAACGGTTGGCTACGTACGGTGCGAAAGAAGTTCAATGTGCATACGTATTTTCAGCAATCCTCTGGCCAATATTATTTTATAAATCAATATTTTTTAAACCTAAAGTGACAACTCTCCTGTCCCTCACGAAGTGCTCAGCTTTGCACCCAGGGATTATTCTCACTCAAGTTTGTTTACGTAAAAGACCACCACTATATGTATGAAATGTATTCAAGGGACGTTTTATGGATGAGTTATGGATTTGAAAGCAATCGGAGTGCATCCCTCGGAGGTATCATCAACCCTAACCCTAACTTATGGCAGCGTCTTTATTCCTGAGCGCTCAACTTTGTGGTCTGGTTAAACAGGTCAGGGCACATTGGTTCTGAAGTTCATTCACGTGGCTTATGAAGGTCTTGCACACAATGACCTGGTCGGCCATTTGCTGATTATAAATTGAGGTTTTGGGAAAACTACTCCACTAAAAGTCTCATCGCGTAATAAACAACAGACGAAGACGAACAGAGGGATTATTGAATCTCGCGAGCTTTTAAACAGATGTCAGATCAGATGATGTACCTTACCAATTCGAGCGTTCGTGGCGATCGATTTCGAACACACTCTGTCTTGTTCATTTTAGGTCATTAATACCTCATTGGTCACCAGTTTTATTCATTTGCAAAACGTAGAAACCTTCCTTACGATCCCCTCCGTTAAACACCGATTCGCCATTTTACACCTCTGTTTCTCACTGTCAATCCGATTGCAATCATTCTTTAAAGTAGTCACTCCTCATCTGCAGCTAAACGTAACCTATAACAAGCACAGACGACTGTTGACGAGGCGCAACACTCACAATTCATTTCATAGCGACTTTCCTTTTGGTTAAAAAAAAGCCATCTTCATGGAAATTTCCTTTCCTAAGACACTGCGATTCCTAACAACGTTCTCAAACAACTTCTGTTCGCCAGAAAAGACAAGCTGCCGCGCCTCTGCAACTGATTCCCCCAGGACCTTAAATCACCACTACTGGAATCTGTTTTTGTCTTGGCTGGCTTTCCTGTATCGATGCAGCCCATCACTAATTCCCGAAGCTTCTGTACCATGGTGTTTTTTTTCCATTGGCCTCGTGTGTTATCTTTGTATCTAGTTGCATTCACCACCTAGCTTGATGTGATCACCTTATTTCCATACGGGGGACATCGTACAACGTTGCCTCAATAGTCATTTGATTAACAACCAATCCTATCCTTCTTGTAGCTTATTGCACACACACACATATATATTGATTATAACTGAAGGTGTTTTGCCGGTTCACGTACACCGTCGTCATATTGTGTGTTTTTCTCTACGGTGATATGTGTTGACCTCTCAGAGGCAGACTCGAGTAAGTCTGGGGTAAGCTCTATGATAATGAAAGGAAATTTGAGGTGTACTTGTCAACACGGGGACATGTAAGACGCTATCCCCCAACTGTTATAACAAATACAGTTCATTATTCTGAGTGAACCCGTGCCTGTGGATATCACGGTCATCGGTATGCGTTGTTGGTGCTCTCTCTAATTTCTCCACATTTATTTGAAAAATACAAATGCATACATTATTCAAGCCCATCAGAAAATATATTCAGCCTTCCACCATTGCTGCACGGTGATGGCCATTCACTGAGATCATAAACTGTACATTGGTAATGTCTTAAGCGTCGTTCATTTGTAAATATTAAGTCGTAATTATTTTGTTCATTCTTATGACGTTGGTGCGTGTTAATTAAAAGTGCTAGGTGTTAATCACAGTGCATGTAAATGTGATTGGCACGTAGTAATTACGTGTTATTTAATTATTTGCGGGATGCCGGACATCGTGACCCCCCTTGCGGCCGAGAGGCAGCGCCGCTCGCTGCTTGTGGCAGCAGAGCCATTAGAAGGTCGCACTCGTCACACACAGCGAAAGCGCTCGCCACAAATGAACGCGGCAATACCTCGCTGGTCTCGTCAAGGAACATAAACCACGGCGAGAACTCCGGGCAATCTAGCGGAGGCGGCGGCGTTTGGCTGGCCATCGAAACAGAGACGGCGGTCACCGCATCGCGCGGCGCTTTCAGATGCGCTTCTGCAGACGCTTGAAACGCTCTCTTCCTTCCGATATTAGGAAGCCACTGGAGCTACGCACGTGCAAATCAACACTGAGAACTCGTTTCCTTAGAACTGCTTGTTGTGGTTAGTTTGTTGTCCTTCCCCCGCACCTAGCACGGTTGGCAACGTACGGTGGGAAAGACGTTCAACATACACACACGCACACAATATTCATGACGACACGTGCCGTCTACTTCACAGGAGACGCTGGAGATCAATGTGACGCCACGCACGACAGCAAGCCGGCGTGTGGCGGCGTCAGGGTCCAAATCTGCCAAATTCGAAAATGTATCCCCGCAAATGACACAAATTCGGATGATACGTCGAGCAATCATCGCGGACTATCGCCCCAGGTCACTCTGGCGAGCGAGACTATTCTGGTCCCTTGAGCTCCTCAGCTGGTTAACAAAATAAACTTGAAGCTCCCATCGCCGAAAATCCTCACTCACAATTAGTCTGGCTTTGATAATATTTTTTTTACTGTATTCTGCCATTAGATCCTCGGTAAACACCGAATGAAGAGTTTAAGGAATTCAATTAAAAAAAAACGGCAAAAAAAGATGTCAAGATTTCAATCGCTGTGGCCAGCTTGTTATGTCCTTCACTGATAACCAATATTTGTTTAATGAATGTTCCACTTCCGCCGTCCGTAGCACCTCGGCAGAAGAAACCGAGCGGCAGAGGACTCGCCATTGCTGTGACCTTCCCGCACGCCCAAGTGTTGTGCCTCCACCTCAAACAATATTGGAACAAAACACGAGTAGGCAATGATGTTGTTGCCCTCTCAATGCCTTGCACGCTCCGTACATTTTCTCGTCACAAAGAAATAGCCGTTCTTGCAGATACATTTCTAATCGCCGCATTAACATATGTACCTCGCGCACTGTCCTCTGCTGACCTCATGGCATCCTACCATCTGTACCCTGAACGACTATTCCTACTGCACCCAAGCAAAACTATAAATATTCATGCTGGGCTAAAAATTCGCCATCTCTGTGTGTGTGTGTGTGTGGCAGGCTCCTGGCCCCCATTGCATCTGCTTGAAATCTCATCCGAGCCTAATTATTCTGACAAGACGCCTCGTGTAGAATTTTTCCGACTGACAACCAGTTCCGCCTGGCATGAATCACTGTCATTGTTAGGCAAAGTGGCCCTCTGTGAGCAAACTAATTAGAATTTTTTTTTACCTTTACCATTTGCCACCCTCGGGAATTTACTCGTGCATGTGTGGTTACGAATTTAACTTCCGAGGGCTTCCCGATGAGAGTAACTTTTTTTGACAGCGGGCAAGGGAACACCGCTACGACTACTTTCACGAGGATGCTCGAGCGGCAACCAAGACGGGAGTTAATCTGGACGGTCGCGCTGCTTCAGGGAGTATTCAGACTTGAGATAAAATTGATAAAGAAAACAAATGGTTGACGGTTGTCCGGTTTTTATGGAAAAATAACAGAGTATAGCTGGAGAATTAGAGAACAAAAGTGCGCGTGATTGAATGTCTATGTTCAATTGATGAGTTGTCGCGATTCACGGTCACTTAAGAAGCAATTATTCGTTTTAGTTAGCATTGCATTGGATTTTAGTGCCTTTAGTGGATGCACGACTAACATGAACTTAATCCACAACATTTGTAACAATATATTTGTGCAATAATCTGCAGGCGTCTGTAAACCCACTGCTAAATGATTGCCTCCCTATGCTGCCAGACATGGCGGTTGCTTGACCATACTTCACCACGCTGGTCAGTACAGGTCGGTGAAGGAGGAATGGCGGTGATGGTTCATATATCACCTGCCTCTAATATATTTCGTTTAACTCATGATGAAAGAAATAACCAAGAAGGCTTGAAAAATAAGAGTGACGAAGCAATACTATTCAATCTATTGAAATGAGTGTGTTATGCGTCATTCGTTAAATATACGTATTCTAACTTAAAACATCGGTTATTGTGGCGAAACCCAAAAAACAAATATTGATCAGACGCTATGTAAATGAATATCATGTGAAGTAAATACTCATGAGCAGTGGATAAAAACATATATGTATTTGCTTCAGACGATTAAACTGAAGTTCTGTACGTAGTCGGGTTTGTAAATGTAACAAACCGTCTGCACCCGTCTGAGTGTTTTTGGAACAGTTATGTAACTTGCCCATGCAACGTGCTGGGCCAGGGAACCTCACGCCCTGCAGTTAATGAGCATCCACGGCGCAGGTCTGCATTGCTATTCCAAATTTGTTCCACGGGGAATTTTTCAAAAAGATTAATACGTTGGCATCAAGTTAATCAATCACGCAACCCTTTTGATTTTCACACGCCAAATGCGTTAAAAATTACACCGTCAAAACACAAAAAATAACAAATCACCCTGTTATAATTATTACATTGAGTCTATCAAAGGAGTCAGCTCGTACAATGTTTATAATTGACCAGAACAGATATTGAACGCAAACTGGCTACTCGGCTCAACATAACAGCAGCCTAGAGAATAATGAGTGCAGGGAGCTGCATAGAAATACAGTATTCAGGTGTCGCAGACGGCCCATTAGCAGCTCAGTCCGATTTACGACAGCCTGTAACGATACCCAGGGAGGTCCCGTCGCTATGGCTACGTGGAATAATCTCCAGTGGCAGCCAGACTGACCATGTGATCTCCACCCACCAGTCCGGCACAATGTGTAAAGGTAGCATTTTTAAGGGAGCAAAGAGGCGGGAGTTTGCAGAAAGGGTTGTGGGGACAACATGGTGGCGAGATGTTAACTACCTCGCTTGGTATACAGGAGGTCGTGGGTTCGATTACAACCATGACTCCTGCTGTATATTTGGAGTTTGCATGTCTCTCTCCCCGTGGTCGCGTGGATTTTTCTCCAGGTCCTCCGGTTTTTCCCTCCACATTAAGAATCAACCTGCGTTTAGAGTATTTGGCTGCTAGAAATTTCCACATAATTGAACTATTATTTGTGGCCGGGTCGCTTCTGAAAAAGAGCTATATGGCTCAGTGGGCCTTACCTGGTACGATAAAAATTGTTTAGTTTTAGGAAGGCATGTAAAGGAGAATGTGTAAGAGGGAGAGGTTTTAAGGGTGGTGGTCATTAGCCGGCAGATATGACCTCTGCTTTATATATTTCATTTTGTCATCATTATCATCGTTAGCCAAGTTCAATTCATCGCTTGTCAATGAAGGCCTCGCCAAAGCCGCCGCCACCTCTCACGATTTTGCGATGCAACCATCCATCTGGCATGTCCTCTAGGATGCGTCACATTTCTTGGATGGCACTCCCGCTATTAGTCTTGACAATCAGCCATCAAAGGCACTCAGCTCTCTTCGCCCCAGCAAGGCAGCACTCCGTTAAAGAAGACTATTTCCTTCACATGAAACATTTATTGGCGAATATATAACGACTGCAACTGTTAAATATAATGAACATAAAGATACATAATGTTGCAAAACAAAACAGCACACTTTTCTATTTACCTATGCAAGTCCCTACATATGTATGATTATACAACACTCGATGTCACCCATGAAATTCACGATTCACCTTCTCCTGACCCTCCAAATCTCCACCATCCTCAATAATACTTCCTGGTCCAACTAAGCCCCACCCAAGGCCCTATCCAGGTTCCCTCAATTCTCACTTAAAGAGCTCAATTTAATCGAGCCGAGGGTGAAGCAAGCTCCGGCTAAAATATATTATCTATGCTACATGCATTCCTTAGCTTGACATAGATGGATACAAGGGTTTTCATTATTAAATTCCCTGTCCACTATTGCCAAGGTGTTGCCCTTGACAACACGGTCAATCCTATGTAACCTCGGCGTGTGTGTGTGTGCGCTCCGCACCTTCACACGTTCGGCTCAGACGCTCGTGCCGTTCCTCGTCCAACTCTGAACGACTACACGCCGCAGCATTCGAATCGGACTTGAGCGAACGCGCGGGGCCAGCGGAGCGCTGCTGGCCGCCTTTAAACGTCGGCTCAAACCGGCGATGGCGTTCGTCGACCTCTCCTGGGCACGCGCTGCCGTACGGCGGAGGGGTTCTCCAGCCGAAGCGTCGCCACCCGACAGCCACACTCGTGGCAGAGACGCTGAGCGAGCGACGGTTCACCGCCCACCCCTTATTATTGGTGGCGTCCACGGAGATTGAACGGCCGACTCCCGCAGGGATCCGTTCTTGCCTCAGCGCCGTTCGATCTCTACCCCGGCGACGTTCCAGCGACATCCTTCGGACACTGATTAAAATCATCAAAACGATCTGAAGAGCCGAGAAGCGAACTTAAAGAATTGGTGACGGATGCCCGAAATTTTTCTTTCAAATGAATTTGAGTAAATATTGATTTATGTTCGTGCACCGATTTCGATGTATTTTAGCAAAACGCTTATTTTTGCCCCGATTTCTCTTTGCATCATTGTTGCACTTTGTTCTACGTTGTCGCTCTTGTCATTTTTAGTGACCCAGGCGACCTTTAGCAAATGGGCCTCTTGAGTTATCACGTGGTTAAATTGAAATTAACTTGAAAACTGCTTGAGCGTTAGCGTGCCGGCTGCCCTGCTCATGGGTCGTCTGCCATGCACAACTTTGGTACTGCAACGTTGCATGAAACGTTGCATCGGTCCATTGCCTAAAATGCATCTGTACACTCACTACCCACTCATCACGAGCAGTAGAAACGACTACGATTTAAGCAAATTATATATCTACACACACACACGCGCGCGGGTAATTGGAACACATGACACAGACAATACAAAAGAGACCGAATGTATGAGGAAAGGCAGAACATACGAGACAGCCAGCACAGATGCGACAGGCCAGTACAAATGAGAGCGACAGTACGAATGAGAGAGGCAATGCAGGTAAAACACAGCGGATGGGCAAACACACACACGAGGCAGTACAAATGAGGACGGCAGTACAAACACAATGGACCGTACGACGGAGACAAACAACACAACACGAGGCAGCCGGAGCCCAGGAGGCAGAGAGTGAAAACGAGCGAGGAGTATAAATGAGATGGACAACACGGACGAGAAACGCAGCACAGACAGTACGCGAAAAGGAACGAAACACGCGAGGCAGACGGTATGTACGGTACATAGGAAATGATGAAGGGAATCGATTTTTGAATCGAATTGAAACCCTGAAACTGCGTTAATTTGAATTTCTGGGGGGAAACGCGAGGGGAGTTGGTGGGGGTGCGGTAAATCATTTCACGCCTCCTAGTGATTCAAGACACATCCCTATACGATCTACCAACGGGTATTAACAGCCCGAGGATTGAAGGCATGCAGCAGCAGCACACTGAATGAATAATTATTGTAATATCGTCAGGCTACGATATCAGAGCCGAGTCTCGACTGCAAACTTTCGCAACGTTTTGGCAAACGTAACATTGTCTGACTCATAACTGGGTGCACAGGTTAACAAAATCATTGTCTAAACTGGAACAGTCGTATGGCCACAAATGTATTTTAAAATACTTTCGTAAAAAAAACATACATTTGAAATCTGAATTCCAGTTCAATGTTTATCCCCTTGACTCGGATTGCATGAACCCTAATGAGTTCCCATTATACCGTGTAAAATAGCAGCAGAGTGAAACCCTCTGAGCTGCCCCTCCTATTATCTGCTGCCCTGAATTTATCTACGCCCCGCCTGCGGGATGAAGGCCTCCCCGTGCCGTGTCAGTGTTGAGTGTCGTTTGACTATACTTTACCATTCTGGCAGTGTCTGAATCTGCCTTCTCGACAGACCTGTTCTCCACCTGAAGACGGCTGCTTGCGTTGTGGCCGAAACGTCGTGAAAATTATTTTGTTATGTTTTATTTTTATTATTTTCCTTCTACGTGACTTTACCGAAAGAACCAAGAAGATGAATCCCTGCAGTCACGAAAGCTTTAAATCGAAATTTAGGTTAGCACTGGTTCAGGTATATCTCACAACTGATGTGGGCTGCCACCACCGACAATCGCACTCGGTTGCCTACGTCTTGACATCAGACTGTGTTTCTAATTCTCAAGATGTCGTGTCAGTGCGAAAGGTATTGCCAATGGAATTTTACTGCACTGAAACAGCAATTCTGAAGCGACTCATCAAAGACACCGCGATTAGTGGAAGAAACATCCCAAGCCAAGACTGTTGCTCTGCTCAATGCGTTACTGTACATCTCTTGGAAACATTCCCAGCAGGTTTGAGTTGACAACCCAACTTGGAATAGTACACTGTTTCACTATTTTAAACGGTAAAAAAACACATTGTGGTTGAAATGATCTCAGTTATACATATTCGTATGTATAACTGAGTATTCTTTTTTAATTTAAACCAACATACGGTGCAATACTAAGTGTGAGCCCTGTTTCAAAACTCCAAGCTTTTTGATTGCCAAGCAGGAGACACAAACCTCACACCGGCTCGCAACGCCCACAGAGACGCGCGTCACTTTTACTACTCAGAGTCAGGTGATCTGTCATGAGTGTCACTTTGTTACTGTTCAAAATACCAAATCAAATAGGAGCAGGTGCACATCAGCCCCTGATCCACTCTGCTCACACCCGATCGGACGCACAACTTGTCCCATTGCTCTGTCTCATCGAAACCGGACTGATAGCGGGACATACAAACACTGTTTAGTTTGTTGTCTTTCCCCTGCGCCTCCGATTAGCACCGTTGGTGCATGGTGCGAAATAATGTAGCATGTTGTCCTCCTGATTATGTATGTATGCTACCATGTCATTTGAATATACATACAGAATAATTTTCCAGATACATAAAATCTCGTTGCTGAAAACTCTGTAATCCAGTCCGTATAGGATTTGGCATGCCACAAGGCTGTTTAAGGCTATTTGCTTTTTATGATAGATATGCTCTCCATGGATAATAAATTCCAAAATTATGATTTGAACGTTGAGAATGTCTCACAATGACACTCAAGTTTATCCTTCAATAAAATAAAATTAGAGCTCTTCTGTTATACCCACGACTGAAACCTGTCATGTTACCCACTGCAGAAGCCTCTCTTGTGCCTAGGATTGGATGTCTGGAACCCTTTCGTAATTGAACTCTCCCCGAGAACTGATGCGATTGTCCATGGTCCCAGCAGTTTAGTGGAAACTTTCAAGCTCGGTCCTGGACACTTTGCTGATTCTTAAGTTAATTTTAAACTCACTGCTAGCAAATTGGGCAATACATTACGTGCACGCCTTCCTTTCAAAGGGCAAATTAGTGACTCATGCCCAAACTGCTGTATCATCTCTGCCACGTTACCCAACGTCAAACCACATACCATGATGGCTAAGCTCCCGCAGAAATGCCCATGCTCGCTTTTCATCGCAGCTCAGTTGCATTCTTGCAATGCCATTCACTGCAGTTTTACAAATCCGACTCCGTAAAAAGTTGCAGTTGTAATCAACATGCAGTTGCAAATTTAGCTTTTACTCGGAGGAAGTTAAGGAACGGGATCACGTCACGTTTCTTCTTCAAAAAGAAAGTCGAATGTGTGAAAGCATGTGTACGTACAGAAGGCGCGTAGCACAATCCACCACCATCTGAAAATAACCCAAAGGCAACACCCCCCCCCCCCCCGTCGAAGCAAGCTCCCTTCCCAAACCTAACTCTTTACGGTAAAGTGTCAATCCGTGACAGCCATGATAGAGCTGTGGTTGTACCCTTGGAATGCTCCACCCTGCAGGCACCATAGCAGTAAAATACCTGCAGCCCAGGGAATGCTGCTGCTGTTGCTTTCCTATCACGTGGCGTAGGATCTTCACTCTCGTGGAACGGTCTCTTGGATCGGCACGAAGTCACCCCTATCGGTATTTCTATGATCCATTGCTCTCCAAGCGGGGAATTGGGAACGACTCCAACCGTTGCACAATGAAGACCTTAATGTGGGAAGAAGCCTCTGCTCTGTGCCTTCAGACGGAGGGGTGCAGGGCATTGGAAGCGCATATTGTTGTCCTCCTGATTATAATACGTGAATTCCAACACATCGCAGGTCAGTGCCAGTTGCATAGATACTGCTTGAGTTTGGCGATCTGTTCCTCTGGATAATGCGGGCAAGATATGTACTCGAGTGAATTTATGCAGGATTTCCATACTTTAAAAAAACACAGACAGACCAGGCCGCATCATCCAATAGTAACTGAGCACTTGAATGTAAAGCTTTAATGAAGGAGGCTTGTTATCCCAGTGGATCCATCTCAGCCAAAACCTCAGGAGCCAGGATAAGAACATCCAACTACTCCACAATAATCAAAGCAGAACCACTGAAGGCATTGCTGAAAGACAGTGTGGGAGACATTCTGAAGTTGCCAAGACTACACGATGGAGGACGTACGTTCAAAGAATGTAGGGGTTACGAGCTGCACAGGTTTCTTGGAGACGGAGGAAGTCTTGGAGGTTTGGCAGACTCAAGAAAGTTACTGAAAAGCGTCAAGCAGTAAGGGAAGCAGTAATTGTCCAAAGGTGAACAATAATGAGAAGCCGGAGAGAATATAACCATATGAGAAGTCACAACAACAATAGAAACAGCTGCAACTTGGTAGGGAACGGGAGTGAGCAGTATTACCACTGAGACAGATGGTGGCCACCAAAATGCTGCCGGCAATGTGGAAAGTAATCTTGGCCGCATGGAATAGGAAAATGTTGCCGTAGGACCATGTGAATGCTATTATCATAGCATTACATGCCAAGAGGAACGGGAAAGGGTACGGTAGCTCAAGACGGATATATGTAATGAGGATTCCAGGGAAGGTGTCTGGGCACGTGTGCAGGTCAGGAGAGAGCACGTGACTGAGCCACGCATTGTAGGCGGTACCCAAAGGTACGTGATTAAGGGGAAGGCCTAATTCCAAATTCTAAAGTGAACTTTGGCATTTTGGCATCATCTGCATAACAGCTGTGGGCTCTGGCGGCACCAAGGAAGCGATGGGAATGATTGGTGCCAGCGGTGTTGGCAATTCCCTCACTGATGTTTAGTGAGCTTGTTAAGTTTCAGAATCAGAATATGCATTTACACTGGAGGAATCCGATGAGCTACGAAGCTCTTTATCACAGGCTTGGTCAAGCTGTGCACAGCCCTTCCACAGGATTCACTTGCCCTTGCGAGAGGACATGTCCGGGTTCAGCGGAGACAACATTGCACCGTGACGTTCCTCGTGCCTCTTTTGAACACTTATTCTTCTCGAGGGGCAATTGCCGTGAAGGGACAACGTGCCTTGCCCCATGAAGGGACAAGTGCCCCCTTCAGAAAAAACCCCCCCTCCCAGCCTGTGTGAAAATGAGGGGTTTTTTGCCACGCGGAGGAAGATGTTTTGCTTGGTAGTGACGAGTGTCATCTGGGATAAAATTATGATAAAGCCAGGCGAGAAAAAGGTGAGGCGGTGTGTTTGTAACCAGTGCACACAACTACGCTCACTTAATTGAGCACAGACACACACGTGCCCATACTGAAGTTTTTGTAGAGTTAAGTAGAAGCTGGATACACGCGCGCCCCTTGGAAGCGAGGCTCAGCCTGCTGATATCTGGCGAATGATTGTATCAGAAGTTGTCCTTTTGCCCTCTCCCCACGAGTGTAACATGCACCTGTGTTGCTTGTATCAGAACTATGCTAATAGTAGGAGCGCTTATATCCAGCTTCCACTGTATGTTCTATGATAATGTAATGTCTTGTCCAGAGTCGACTGTGACTAGACTGACCGATTAAACGACCGACGCCCATTATAACCTTGCTGCCAATGGCCTTGCGTCCCACAACCTCTGTGCCTTTTGGGATTTTAGGAATCTCAAAATGAGCAGACGAGTACCAGTGGTGTGCATTCCACATTACTCCGCCAGGGACCAGGCTTTCATCCGTGCAACGCTGACTGTGGTACTTTACATTGTGCTGTGAACCCTCGCCCAGCTCAGAGGGATGATGTGCGGAGTCGAATATTGGCCTGAATTTGAACCCAATACCTCGTGATAAGTCGCCTGTCACTGGCATAGCTCACCCACGTTTATACATACAGCACCTACCCTAAGTATGTTATATATGTGCGTGCACATGTTTTTTAGTCGGCGCGTGTTTCATCCCTGCTTTTCAGCCTCATCGAAGCGGTATCAAACATAGAGGTCCAGATTCTAATGTCGATGGGGGGGGGGGGGGGAGGTTGGGTTTCGTGTTTGTCTGTTGAATTTGTAACAAAATGTTAAAATGTCTCGAGTCACCGACAATAGTGGAAAACCATCGAGGCACTTTTCTGTGGGTTCCAGTAATTTAGGCACGACGTGAATCTCGCCCGAAATGTGTACGTGCGTGTGTGTGTACGTGCATGTGTGTACGTGTGTGTGTGTACGTGTGTGTGTACGTGTGTGTGTACGTGTGTGTACGTGTGTGTGTGTGTACGTGCGTGTGTGTGCGTACGTGCGTGCGTGTGTGCGTACGTGCGTTTGCGCGTGTGTGTTTATGTGCGTTTGCGTGACAAATCAGGACTTTTTGGACACTTGAAGGGTGAGGATATTCTTCGTGACCTCTTTTGCCAATGCACAAATTAGTCCTCAGATGTGTCCATACTCCGTACATGAAGTTCCACTTGCATAGTGAGAAAAACATCTGAATACTAACAAGAAAACGCTCACGTCATTGTGAAAGCCAATCAACGGTTCATAGATGTATATTCATTTTAAATGCCTCATTATTATTCAGCATATATTAAATAGATATAAGTAAATGTGGCATTCGGGTGATATACTTGTTAGTTACTGGTTACTGTATAAATATGTCCAGTGTAGAGATTTCACCAATGCTTTATATGTGTACATGGCTTGCACGTTCATATCCGCTTGATATGAATACAGTATATAGTAAGCAAATTGTTCCTTTACGAAGCATATTTAAGCACTTGTTTTTACAACTTTGAAGCACAGCCACATTCTAAGATTACCGACACGTCCAAAACATGTCACGGGTTCATGACCTTCACGATCGGCTCAGTACTGCACGGGCGGAAATGTATTTTTTCGCAAATTTATCTTTATAAATTACCTCGATCGGTTACGTCTCAAATGGCTCATTAAAGGTTCACACAACACGGCAACACTGTCTGCCAGAGCCAAGGAATAACCAACCGTCGTCATGGATCCCCCGAGGTAGCGTCTCTCTCTCTCTCCCGTGATCTCTTTCACTCCCCCACTCCAAACCACACTTCCCGGGCAGCCATTTTAAAGGGATGGGATTTGCCAAGTGAATTATTGGGAATGCGTGGCCAAATGCGTCTTGAATCGCATTTGCATGTGCGAGAAGATGATTATATTGAAGATAAAACACAACGTATCCTACCCAATCGCATTACGTTTATAATTGTAATGAGTAAACATAATTCGTAGCATTGGGTTGATTTTGTTTAGAAGCACATTTTATAAAATTATGGGGTGTTTTTTTTCTATGTTGCAATACTTTTGGCATTTAAAGTGTATCGTTGGTAATGTTAGAGTCCAGATTAAATGAACCTTATGGCGTATCACGGGGTACCATAGTACCCCGGCTCTCACATAATGTCCGTGATGCAGTCATTTGTAGTCTGTTGATGGTCGGCGATGCGGCAATCGACTCATCTCGACGAGCTGTGCACGATGCACTATTCAAAGTTGAAATTTTTGATAACGGATTTTTTATGCTAATGATTGGCGTTTCGACATCGCGGAGTGTGGCACTGATTTCGGATTGATTGGTACCCCAGTCGCGGAGTGAAGTCCACCCCTGGAAACAAAAAAGTGTCCCAGAAATAACATATTTAATTGCCTCGGCCATTTTGTATTATTTGGTACCCCGGGATACCGCCGTAAGGATCAAATGAACCCATTACATAACCAGGTGGTGAAAAAATATATACATGGACAATAATTATTATAAATATGTAATTTACCTGCACATCATTTCACATGTAAGAGCTTTAATAGTATGTGTAAATAACACGCTGGTTTCAGCTAACTAGAGATCATCAGTTATTGATAGCCTTGGTCTGAGAAGAGCTCTTTGGGAAGGAAAGTGCGCATCTCTGCTGCGGGCTCTGATTAATGAATCTGTCTGCAACAGGAGACCCGGCAGTGGCTCGGGTTTTTCTGCCTCGTCGAAGCACGAGGGTGACGATGCATCCATTTCTTCCAAGTACAGTGAATTCTTACGCTTACAACAGCCGCATCCGGCGAAGAACACGTGATTCTGAATGCGTGCAAACGACGATCAGACAATGATAATGGGATAATCGGACTGAGCAAAAAAAAACGGGACAAAGAATACAAAAGACGCTGTACACGTGCCGCACAGGAGAATCGATGAGTGAATAATACTGTGACATTTGTGATCGTCGTGTAACACTATTTAAAGTGTACGATCATTTTACATCGTTTTCTCAGATATTTTATTTTGCCTATACAGTCAACGTCTGTGAAATTTGTGCACGTAGACGAACGATGGATGCGTTAAGCTTCCTTTTCGTACTCATGCAAAAGCGAGGCACGGTGGTATTTAATTTCCATGCGGTTCTGTTCTAGGGTTCGGCTTAGGCACGTAGTTGGTGGCGGGAAACCCCCTCATTCCGACTCACTCTCGTGGTCGGTTGGCATCTCCCTCCCCCTGCTGTGATGCATACGGATCAGAAACATGGACACGGAAAAATAAAACTATAGAAGCAAAACTCAAAAGTATGCCGAGAAACATGGAGAGGGGTGCACGCTGGGAATGGTAGCTCAAGGGGAACACATAGACCCGAGAACAAACGCAACTTGGAGGCATCAAACCGTGAAGGAAAGTAAGTGGGCTTGGGCAAGGGAAACGGTGCTGGTCGATGGACAAGGCTGGTGACGGAATGGCAGACAAAGGCGGGAACACAATTGTGTGACGGGACAAGCACCGTGGAGACGAGACGAGCCCAGGGGTCGGCAACCTACGGCCCCGGAGCCGAACGTGGCTCCTTCAGCTCTGCTTCGTCGTGACGCGTTATTCGTAAAGGACCAATGTCGTCTTGTACTCACCGCGTACATTAGCGGCTCTTGAAGCGTTGAGTTTCTGATCGAATTCGAAAAGAAATTGTCTCTTCTTATTATTTTGGTTGCCGACCCCTGGACGAGCTCATGAGCAGGAGCGAGACGTTCTTGGCATCGCAAGACCGTGATGGATGGTGTCGGCGTTGGGGAAGCCATCATCCATTATTGCTGCTGATGATGACAGATTAAGGATGATTAATTAGTTAAGTCTTGTCGAAAGTAACGTGCGGCTTTGTCCGAAGGGAATGCGCGCCACAACGGAAGGCTTCTTCAAAGTAACTTGGGAAGACAGTTGTACTCATACTGTAACATATTGACGATCATCGTGTTGCAGTGGGAAAGAAAAATAATGTTGGCTTCTAACCAGTGTGCCCGAGACACTCTTTGGCAATGCTGAAATATGTATGCACGTTGACCTTCATTTGCACTGTACATAGCCAACCGTGCTAATCACAAGTGCAGTTGAAGCACAACAAACTAAGCACAAAAAGCAGTTCTAAAGCAATGAGTTTTCAATCTAGATGACGTAAGTGAATGCGGTGGCCATCTTTGTTCGATGGATAGGCCAAAGCTGCAAAGAGGATGACCGGAGTTTGCATAACGGGATGATGGTCCTTGACAAGATCAGCAAGGTTTTTATTTAAAGCTTTCGTGACTGCAGGGATTCATATGCTTGGTTCTTTCGGTAAAGTCACGTAGAAGGGAAATAATAAAATAATAAAACATAATAAGATAAAATTCTCACTTTTATAGTAATAAGATAAAGGTGAGAATTTTATCTTATTATGTTTTATTTTTATTACTTTATTATTTCCCTTCTATGTGACTTTACCGAACGAACCAAGAATAAGATCAGCAAGGTTTTGTGGTTCGTTTGTGGTGATCGTCGTTGACTAGGAGGGGAGAGTTGCTGAAAGTTGGCATTGTGTAGTCCTCTAATATTTGACTGAGCGTGTTCCATCATGCCACATCCTTGAAAATATTTTAAAGAATGAAACCGAGGTCTAAATGTTCTATTCCCATTAAAACACCCCAAGTGTCATGCAGAATTTAAATTGACAAGTCTATCGGTATACACGGTGTTCAACTTGTCATTTTGGGAAAAGGCCACTTGTTAACGTGTCAGCCAGCCCATCATCCAGAAGGGGCCTGTCTGGCTCACGCGATACGCTCCCATGCATGCAGCTTATTACGCTGTGAAAAGTCCACACCAACTTAAAAAACAACAACACATAACCGGTCACAAGTTGTATGATATCAGCCTTTAGAGATTTACTAAATGGCAAAACAGTGGGAAACTGCAGCTCAAATAACTTGGATTTGACGCAACATTAAGCGAGCATACATCAGCGCTACGATGATGATGAAAATGCGCGCTTGACAGACTTAACTCGAGTATATTATCAGTGTTGTGTTTCGCAACCCCTTGTGTGAGAGCGACGACGATATTCGTGACAATGCCCTTGCACTCAAAACATCACGCGCTGAATTGGGCTAAGTTTCACCTCTGAGTATAAAAAAAAAATCGGTCTTACTCGTGCGACGGACATTAATGTCAGTGGCAGAGTGGGGTGGGGGGGGGTGCTGCCCCCTAATCTGTGGACCAGAGGGTCACTTGAAGGTGTCTCAAAAGTAACTCTGTGATATCCACTTCGGCAGGACGTTCTCGAACAAAAAAAAAACATTTCACTGCTCTGCAAAAGATGCGAATTCAACGTATGGCATGATACTGGTAACACAGCCGGGAATAAACTGGGGTAAGAAGAAAAAAACATTTCTTTAGTAAGAGGTAAAAATAATGAATCTCTTGAATCGAATTGAGAGCCACTGCAATTGTGGAGGAGAGAGAACCACTCTGCACGGCTGCCGGGTATAGGGGCATAACGAGGAAATGAGTCCCTACATGCGGAAACAGTTCCTCGTGTGGTTCCCTCCAGGTTTATAACGGGGGGGGGCAGGGATAGTGGGGGGGCTTAAGAGAAGGGAGGGGGGAGCTAAACCGGAGGAACAAGAGAGGAGGGGGGGGTGCAGGGATGAGCGCGATGGAGCTGTGAAAATTCTTCTCGGCGCTCACGATGTGTTTTTATTCGTTCCGTGGCCGCTGTGCTATGTATGTCTGCGTGTCGAACTTCTTTCGCACCGTACGTAGCCAACCGGTGCAAATCGGAGGTGCGAATGAATTCGCAGCGCCGTTGCTTCGAGAGCAAATGGTGGCATCATCAGCAGCAGCAGAGAGAGAGAGAGCTGGCACGAGCGTGCGCATGGCACAGTGCGCCACATGATGCCCTGCCCTGCCCGCCTGCGAGAGGCTCTTTTCGTTAGTGCAGCGGGGATTTGCGTGCGGCTGATCATAAACAGAGGGGCTGATCATAAACAGAGGGGCAGTCGTATACGTACGTGAAACAGGGGAGCGTAAAATAAAACGCAATTCATTTGGCGTTTACAAAGTCGCGAAAGCTAATGCCGTGCAACGTCGTTGGGTGTTGGTTAAACGTCACCGAATTAAGGACCCCGCAATTACTGGCTAAATAAAATTATTTTGGGGGGGGTCTAAATAAATAATGATTGCCATACGCTGTGATGCTGCCCACATTCTCCAAAGGGACCGCTGTGGAAACGTTCAATGGGAGGTTTCGCGTTCCTTGACCTTGAGCGGAGAGTCTCGGCGCGCTGAGCGGAGGCAGACTCCGCACCGCCGCCAGGGTGTACAGTGACACGTACTCTCGCCCACTCATGGAACAAAACACAATACGTGGCGACGTGGGGATGTTCCTGCAGAGGCGGCTAGACATTCAAGCGGTCGGTGGCATTAATGGGCAAGGCTAGCCGTTACTCGTTTCGGATTTAGTCCCGATAATTGAGATATCAAGCAATCCGGAACACACGTGCGTGATGATTATCACGGTGCATTGTCGACTGTCAAATCTCAAGGGCACCAAATAATGCAAAGGCCCTTAGCCAATTCCACATTTCGGTGGCAGGGTTTAGTTACTCCATATGACGCACGTTACAGGATAACAAAATCTGGCTTCTTGTGGCGTTGAATACAAAGTAGACTCTTATACAACACACACAATCTTTTAAATCCATGTAATGTTCCTCATTTTCAAATCATGCCTAAACAGAATCACCTTTGTCTTATTTGGTGCTTATGTAAGACACCGGGCGCTATTGTCCTGAACGAACTGTTGTACTGTGCGTACAACAGCAATTCTGGGATTTCTCGTAGCGTAGTGATTATGAGGATTTTCAGTGACCCTGATGAGTGTATCTCTAATTAGCAGTAAAAAAAACCCAGATACGATCCGTCCCGTTTGCTGTCTAATTGGCTGCAATACGGTGCAAGGATACGCCATAGGTCACCTCGGCTTTAATATAAATAAATAAATAAAGGTACCCAAAGCTATAATTGACAGCTCTGGGAGACAAATGTGGTGAGGCGTGTGATTGGTCAGTAAGAACGACACTAATCCACCCCGGCAAATTCCAAACCTCGTTTGCCCTTACGTAAGACATCGAAAAATGAATCCTGTTAACACCGCCTGCCTGCGCGCGTACGCGCGTGTACACGTACGCGCACAGACGAATGCGTTCACAGATGCAGCGCACCCACGTGTGCACACGCAGAGGGTTCGCCTTTTAACCCCGTTAGACTGCCGGGAATAGCGGCGTTCGAGAGCAACTGTAATGGCCAACGCGTTACACATGGGATCCGTGGCGAAGTCCTGCCATCGTATCCCTCGTGGTGATGGTAACAGACTGCACGAGGTGCTTATTTTAGCGCGCGGCTGGCTTAGGGAGAGGCAGACATCAATTGACGCGCGGTGTGCACGATGGGGGAAATCAACGGCAGCCACGGGAATGTAGCCGTGGCCTTCCGCGTCACCACGACCGCGGTCAAACGCGTCCACACGCAGGCGCGGCGGGAGTGGGTGGGGGGGCTTGACGGAGGAGGAGGAGGTGGGGGGGTTTCTTTTTTTGGAATTCGCTTTCTGCGCTGTCACCTCCGTGGGGGCCGCGTTGGCGCCCAGCTCACCGGGAGCGTCACCGTCACCACATCGGTGGCATTTTCGGAGATTTACCAAAACGGCCTCTGCTGCTGCTGCTGTGGCGGGGCCTGGCTTTTGAAAGGGGAGGCCGTTGATTGTGGAATGGTGTTGAAGCTCAAATTATAAATTTATAAAGCTGTACCTCCGACTTAATTATTCAACGAAATATCCGTCCTCCGGTAACTACTCTCACATCCTTGGTCTCCATGCAAAAGAGACGGTTTCTGGCCTGTTGGTAAATACACAAAGTTGCTGCAATGGTGTCCTATTGCTAATCTAAGTTCGCTATTTCTATTTGACTCGGTAAGACCCACTGAGCTATATAGCTCTGTTTCAGAAGCTACCTGACCATAAATGATAGCTCAATGAAGCCGCTTATCATCACGTGGAAATTGATAGCGGCCAAACACTCTAAACGCGCGATGTTGATTCTAAATGTGGTGAGAAAAACCGGAGGACCCGGAGAAAAGTCCACGCGACCACAGGGAGAACACGCAAACTCCAAATATACAGCAGCAGGCGTCAAGGTTGGGATCGATCCCATGACCTCCTGTATACCAGGCGAGGTAGTTAACATCTCACCGCTGTGGCGCTCCGAAATTGTACCCCAAAGTTGAACTATCATTTGCTTGCAACGATGTGCAACGTTGTACTCTACTACATTATGGGACTGTGTAAGTTCATCTTTGGCCATTTCTTTGCGTAGAGCAGCTGCTCTGGAATCGTAATGGTTATTTTGGCTAAATAAAGGATGTTGATTATTCCTGTCCAAAGAAATATAAAATACTATGAGGAATATTACAATAACATGTGTATACGTAATGTTATGTATAGAAAGCCCATGAAGATATAATTAATTGTTAAATAAGTATAATTACACAGAAGTTTAATTAACTACATATATCCTTGTCTGTTTACATACTAATCATCTTAAATTCGTTTTAATACTTCTTTAACTAATCTTCCTAAGAGCGATTTTCAAAAGCAATGTGTCCTAGCCAACGTTCATTGCATGTACGTTGAACTTCTTTCACACCGTACGTAGCCAACCGTCCTCTCAGGCACGTCATCTCCTCGTGCTCACGTCATCTCCTCGTGCCCACGCGCTCTCGCAGACTCACGGTCACACACATAATGTCACTTCGAACTCAACTCGAGGGTTTTTCGTAGCCAATGCAGCAAATGGCCCATATTTGTTTGCGGTATCGGCCATGTGTTGGTGGTGACTTCATGCCGACATCCTTGTCATGAACCCTCCACCACCCTACAAGATTGTCACGCTTACAGATATCTCACGTATTGGTGCCCAGTGTGTTGATGATGAGATTGTGACCGATAAAGCTTCTCCTCACTGGAGGCTTTCCGACTTTTCGTGACTGAACCGGATTCCAACGAACGGCGACGTTTCTCTCCAACGGCTTTGAGCTTGGTCGGTGCTCGAGAATCCTCCATAAACGTCACCGGCTGTCGCTACTTAGGGGGGGGGGGGTCACTCCCGCTCCTTTGTAATTCTGGCTTTGATGCTTTTAATACGTAAATTATCTCGAACAACTTCAATGAAATCCATTTCGACCGTGCTTCAATGGACTTCTACTTCAACGGGCTACTTTCAGATGACACACTGAGTTGTCTGACCACATGGGGACACGCACGCGCGGCACAATTAGAACATTTCTTGACACCCAGCGATTAACTTCGCCGTGGAAGTGAAAGGAAGTGGTGAACTCCCCTTCTTGGATGTGCCAATTGAGCACAAACCTCAGTGGAGAATGGCACACACGGTGCGCACAGGCAGAACACTCACGCTGATGTGGACCGACGAGAGAATTCGCACCACCATCCACAACGGACGGACTAACCTCAAGAAGACGCTTCTGCACCGAGCAAGAACAGCCTCCGATGCGGAGCGCTTCGGAGGCAGACATGCAATGCGTCCAGCAAGCATTGCAATATATATGAAGGATTTAGCCCGCGACAGATCACGAAGGCCTCTAAAACAAAACAATGCATTAATGATAACTTTTAATCACTTACGGTTAAATATATAAATCTTGAAAGACAACGCTAATCGAAACGCTAGGATCGTACGTATGTTGAACTTCTTTCGCACCGTGCGTGGCCCATCCGTGCTAACCAAACACAACATCAAAGTGGGTTTTTGCACAACCAATAATGTGCAACAACTGTTAGAACACGTGACAAACTTCCAGTGACGGACTCAGAAGGCGTACACCGACTCACGACGCAGCGTGTGAGCTTCCCTCCCTATGGCGGGCAGACCGGCAGCGTGGCTCGGAGTGAGTGCGTGTGAAGGGGCAGCGGGGACGCAGCCAACACTGGCAGGGCGATGCTATCTGCCGTGGCAGAGCAACGTGTGTCATGGGGATGGACGCACACACGGGCGGACTTCACTCGAGTGGACACCCCATGCAGAGTCAGCGGGTGGTCAGAGACGCGATTGAGATCGAGAGAAATAACTTCAACAGAGCACAGCGTTACAAACTAAACGCTGCTTGGTAGCACATCAATAATAAGTGAATATAAAACTACACGAAAAACTGCGCTCAATTATAAACCAACAGAACCAATGCAACTAATATACATGTAACCTGACAAGTAAATTGTGAAAAACAACGTCTCTATAACCACACAAGAATAATGCCACGAGAGCTCAACAGGAATCCAGTTCAAATTAAGTCCTTTGAAATCAAATTGACCTCTTTGAAGAAAACATATTTGAATTAATTAACGAATGTTAAAGTAGCCCGTTGAAATAACAGTCCGTTGAAGACCATTTACAATGTTTTCTTTGAAGTTATTGGAGATAATTAACATTATTTATGAAATACAAAGAGCGACCAACGCTGTGGCGATTGGTCGACCGGACATGTGTGAAAAAGAGCTTCATAGCTCATAGAATTTCCTCCAGTATAAATGTCAGGGCCTGGATATTCGAGCACAGAGTGAGGTGAAGGGGCCACGCTCGATGTCCGAGCTGACCGCCTGATGAAGCTCGAAGCGAGGAGGAGCTTTATCAGTCACAATCTGATCATGAAAACGCTGGCCAAGTATGAATGACATCTTTGTAAACGTAACAACCTTGTTGGGCGTTAGAGGGTTCATGACGTTAATGTCAGTATAAATCCACCACCACCAACACGTGGCCAAACCAAAAAACAAACCTGGATGACGCTGCTATTCTGTGTGATTATTCAGATCGAGATATCTGCTTCCAAATTCCAGTTGCCCACGAACATTCTGCAATGTGCAAAAGAAGTCCTTGACCCTCTAAACAGCCGCCGCCCCTCAATAAGAGGCGGGCGGAATAACACGGCGAGTGTGTCTGGCGAAGTGTTTGGATTTCGTAGGGCTGATGGTAACATCCCACCTCATTGAATCAAGCTCCAGGTTCAACAGCAGGGTTTCCCTAACTTGATAGCATGCACAGTAATCATCAGGTCATGAGTGTACATTGCACGCAGGGAGTCAATATGGTTAACCAGTGGGAGGGCATCCTTTGCCTGAACCCACAATGGGACTCAGCAAGATTCTCAGCATGCCTCACAAAATTATGTTGAATAATCTTCCGCCAGCACCTTCCCCAGTATGACGAGAAGAGAGATTCCCCAATATGCGTTACAATCGGTGCAACCTTGGTTACTCTTATAATTTGAGACCATCAACGGAAATCTTAATAGCCCTCGCGTACTCAACACGTCCCGTTGTCCAAGGGAGTTGCGTTGACGTCATGCAGAGTGGCTCACGCATTGTTATTATCACTCCCCTCCATAAGCAGCTCGCCACAGAGGTCATCCACGCCTGTTAGTTTATCCGGTCACACTCCACGCGTCCTTGACAGAGGACACATTTGTCTGGAATGCACAGGGATTGTGCCTATGTCTTCTATCCAATGAGGCCCGGCAACCCTGGCAACGTCATCTCTCCCTTTGCCTAATGATGTGTGTGAGCCTCCGGCCCCCACTGGGACATCACAGAAACACTCGCGAAATTGCCAAATCTGACCCTGATTTTCAGAGATAACATTTGCCACCGGTCCTCTTTATTGTGGCAAAGGGGCAGTACCACAAGTTGCACTTTTATGCTTTTAAAAGTGCAACTTGTGGTCACGGGCTTCATCATCTATGCCATAGGAAAACTACTTCTGGCTTCTCATACTGATATTCAATTTAGCAAATCTGGAAAGATCATGGGCACAGTTTACTCCCAACTGGGATTGTAACTTACAAACTTATCATTGTGAATCGGATGATCTGCTACATTTCCCAACCAGTTAAGTGACCATCACAGCTTAGTTTTTCTGTACCAGACTAAAACACTCTTAACGCTTGCTAACCCAAATATTACCCTTAATTTATTTTTCATAATCAGTGGATAAGCAATATCAGATTCAACTTCATAACACATTATTTATATTTGTCTAACATTTTTTTTACAGTGGTTTAAATTCAAACTCTGTCGTACAGAGTTTTATTAATATACTGTACGTATATAGATATATATTTCAGTATCGGTTTGGTCATGGTAGCTTCAATTCAATGTCATACCTTCTGTGTCTGGAAAACAATTTTCCACCAAGGTGCCCTCCTGTATCACAGTTGTACGGTGGACAGCTGAGGAAACAGAAAGAAATTACAAGCATGTACAACGCATTCTGTGTCAGTACGTACGTATGTTGAACTTCGTGCGCACCATACGTAGCCAACAGCGCTAATCGAAGGTGCCAGTAACCATGAACCTTCAAAAGGTGTGGCAGATGGAACCGGTGAATGTGGCAAATTCACGAATGGATCTGTCACAGGACGGACTTTCAATAGCATTTTCTTTGTTGTTGGTAATGCAGTAATATATGGACGGAATTAAGTGGACACGTTCAAGATTCACCACACATAAACAACATTACTATTCGTATTAAAGTTTTTGGATGTAAATACACAGAGCATCTTGCCGGTATACGTTTATCATGAACTAAAATGTGTACATTTTAAAGCCAGCTGTAAGTGACCATTTGTATCCCATCATGTTGGAACTTACTCACGCAGCCTTATCACCATAACACACTCGGGGGGTTTTGTTTTTAAAAGCAAACAATTAAATATATTGTAAATGAGTAATAGGTCCAAAGATAGACATATATTGTATGTGCCTGAACTCAACATGTTAAAATGTGTTTTTATTTGGCACAACGTATGGTCAAAGCATATCCGACGCATTTTTTTTAATGCACAAGTATGTGCGTCCATTTTTTATTGAATTCTTCAACGTGTTTAGTAGCAGCCATCACAGACATCTATAAAATTATAGATCAACGTTGTAATTCGGTGAGATGTTTTGTTGTTGTAAGTATTGAGTTTCTAAATTGAGTATGAATTCAATAATTGACTCTCTTACTGAAAAAGCCTCAATAAATAAACAACTTGGAGGGCAGGCGATGAGTAGGCCACAGGGAGTTTGCTAACTCCACGTCCCTGCCGCTATTAGGTGCCATAATCTTGACTTAAAGTTTTCGTTACTGCAGGAATTCATATTCATTGGCTCTTTCGGTAAAGTCACGTAGATAGGTTCAAAGAAAATAAAAAAATAACGAAAAAACTACGACGTTTCGATCGCAACACAAGCGTTCGTCATCAGGAAGAAAAAAGCTGTCCCCCTCTTTTTTCTTCCTGATGACAAACGCTTGAGTTGCGATCGTAACGTCGTAGTTTTTTGTATTTTTTTGTTAATTTCTTTGAACATATATACGTTAGTTTACCGAAATACCCAAATAATATGTGCCATAATCAGTATGGAGATGCTTTATTATAACAATCCAACCATCACAGTTTCTGTAGAAATGTCACTCCCAGATTGGCCCGCTGCCAAGTATAAATCTAACGACAGCACCTCGTGTTGTATGCACAGTATACTCTACTGTATCCTATTGTGTATTACTCATACCCACCACATCCATACGTGAATTAATGCATTCTGTAGTGGATATAAAGGTTATAAAGTCTTCACTTCAGAGTGTGGTCTTAAAAACGAAAATGGAAGCAGAAGTGGAAAAGCTATACATTATATTGGCAATTCTGACGGACAACCCTGGATTGTTAGATATGTTTTTATCCTCAGCAAATTCTACACACATGAAAGTAATCGCCGGCTGGCAAGATGCAAGGTACACTTGAACGTTGCCTCTAATGACAAGGACAAACCGAGATAGCTAACATCACAAATCGTCTTCAAGAGGCAGGAGAATTTATAGTGCTTCTAAGCAATAAATGTAAATTCCTTGACAAGAAAAAATATTCAATTTATTTCCATTTACATAATGAACTACCACCTCTAATGGACGATGCACTCAAAATGGGGAACAAAGTAGCGAAAAAGATAACAAGTTATCTGAAACCGCAAAGAGGGACGTTAAGGAAAGAAAAGAGGGAGCTATTAAAAGGGAAGACAATGTCAAACGAAAGACAGAACACGCTGAACTCGGGAACAAAACACGAGGAAAAGATGGGAAGAGACAGAAGACGCGGCGTGAAAACGACTGAATATGTAAAAGGTATCGGAGGGTAAAGAGGAGAAAATAAACAATTCGGTGATGGGCGATTCGGTTCTAAGGTGGATGCGTAAGAAACACTGGGGATGTTTTTTTTAATGGACATTTATAATATTTACCTGAAGTAATCCGTAGGTTCAACTGGATAAAAAAGAGAGAAACAGATCAGCAGAAAAAGTCAGAAATGTCACTCGTATAAATATAAGAAGGACACACCCTATAGATCACGTTAATCTTTAGGTACAGGTCACATGATGGAAATTAGCGCATCTCTACATAACAATGTTACATCATATATATGACAAGTGCATGGCATATAAAGAAATCACTACCTCACTTGCTATTACATAAGCAATAGTATAACTTTCTGGGCTACGACCCTTCTTAAAAACAAACACGGCAGGCATAATACAATAATATTGTGGGTCTTATTCAAGGAAAGTTACAAATTTCAATGAAAATAAAAATGGTCACAGTGGTTTCCCTTTCTCTGTAATCTGAAGAGAGAAACTTCCAAATGTATCAGCTTCCACGTGATTCATTTATACTGAGGTAATAATGACAGGCGTCGTATAGTTTTATCAGTATATGTTTTATACACCACTGCCAAAGCAGTCCCTTACGTTTTAAAAATGTTATAAACAGCGTTATGCTTTACTTATTTAAAACGTGCCTTTAGGCAACTGATATTATGACTGCCATTGAAAGACAACAAGGATTCCCCATTTAAACCCTATACACCTGGGTGTTACGCGTTATTAGCATTAGCTCCCCAGCTATAATGTTGGCACTTATTTTAGACTCGATTAAAAATAACAATTTCTATAGCGGTGTAACATGGCAAGCCATCACAATGGCTGACCCAAGGGATTCCTAGGCCAGTTAAGAGTTTAGCAAGGAAGAAGTGAACCCCTACTTAGCCCAACGCATATGAAGCCCAATTCCATATGTAGTGACGCTTATGTTGCAGCAACAGAACAATTGCTCCTCAGAACATCGTTCTGTTGTCGACGCGGCACTGTGCGTCTTGCCAAGACCGTTGCTTTGTGTTGCTCTGTGTACTACCATGAGCCACTGCTCTGGGCGAGAACATCAAAAACGACTGTGATGAACATTTTTTTCTGCTCAACATCCCTTGCCCGAGCTAAATGTCGACCTTCCATTGAGGCGTTGCATCACCGGAAGTTACGTCACATTGGCCAGTCATCTATCGGTTCGCAGACACGCGACAGAATGCAGTGCTGGTGCGAGGGGAAAGCAGCCAGACATTCCTGGCTAGACACCCTTGTGCCGTCATTGTGCCCCAATTATAATGCGGCAGATGCTTCGTTAGCTGAAGACAATGTGCCTAGTTCGTTCACAGTCTGCACGAGAGTGGACGTGTGACACCGTGTGTATCAAAACGGACTGCTGTATTGTAATCATAACAATAATGCCCACCACTTTTAAGCGCTTTAATATTCGCTTACAGTGGTTATCACTTATTACTGGTGAACACTGCGTTTCAACAGTGTTCAAGGTGGTTTGGCAGCAGGAGGCACCCTCGGAGTGAAGTATGGAAGCCGTTGGTAGTGCGCAGTGTGCTCTGTAGCGAGATGAACATAAACGCGTTCATCTTTTATTGTTACAGACATTCTCAATGAATGTGTGGCATCTGGAATGGACCCTGCCCCATCAATCTGGGAATGCTACATCTGGGATGGACCCTGTCTCATAATTCTGGGAATGCTACATCTGGGATGGACCTGCTCCATCATTCTGGGAATGCTACATCTGGGATGGACCTGCCCCATCATTCTGGGAATGACACTTCTGGGATGGACCTGCCCCATCATTCTGGGAATGACACATCTGGGATGGACCTGCCCCATCATTCTGGGAATGACACATCTGGGATGGACCTGCCCCATCATTCTGGGAATGACACATCTGGGATGGACCTGCCCAATCATTCTGGGAATGACACATCTGGGATGGACCTGCCCCATCATTCTGGGAATGACACATCTGGGATGGACCTGCCCCATCATTCTGGGAATGCTACACCGGCGGCGTTAGTAGTTGGCTGGGAATGCCAAATGCGATGCTTGGAAGCAGAGCAACCACCCCTGCTACTCGACTCAATGGGAAGAGTAACAACAAACACCGTCCCTTGTTAACTGTGAGGAAGAAAATGAAGAGGCTAAGTAGATAACTGCGGGGCCAGCAGGGCTCCAAGTCCCCAGTCAAATTGGAAGCATTGTGGAGGAGTGAGTTTGTACGTGTGGAGTGGTGGTTCAATGGTTAGCGCTACGCTGCGTTACAAATCTGGCGACCCGGATTCGATTTCCGCTCACGGCCAACACCAGTGACGATTTTCTGAACCAGTCCTGGGCCTCCCCTAGGTCGTCTCAGCCTCAAATGAATACCTGGTGCGGTGTGGAAACATCGCCACTGGGGGAGACAAAGGCGGCCTGGCGTAGCGCTGGCCACCCGCACCCTCGTGTGCCGTGCTGGCCTTCCTAGGTGCTACTCGCTAACAGCACTTGCCCCAACAGTCTGCTAAGGCTATACGGGGGATCTTTGTGTTGTGTATGTATGTGATACAACTCAAACGACCTGCTTGAGCAATCTTATATCACGGGCCACTCACGTTGTGCACACATCAGCTAACCCTGGAGCCTCACAGCTAAGCGTACACACCTGCGTGATGAGGTGTCCTCAAGTTCTATCCCTGCAATGAGTGGTATGCTAATTACCTACAGAGCCGTTTGGATGGCCAGTGTTGTCTATTCGTTGTTTGTTTAGCAAGAGCAGCGGTGGAGCAGACTGGTAAGGCATGTGCAGTGGTGCCGGATACCGTGCTTGATAGCCACTTGCTGCTACCACGAGAAAAACAAGACTCTTCAAACGTTCTCACGGAAATTTACTTCAAATTAAACAAAAGCAGCTCATGAAAGGACACACAAAGTACTGTGGGGGAGGGAAAATTGTTGCCAGCTTCTATGTAATTCACACACACAGGGCACTTCATTTAGACTCCACTCTTAACACACTCTAGACCCTTAAAACGAAACCCCTCTGTGACCATGTCAATATTATTTAGAAACCCATACTGAAATGTTACTGTAAATTACTTTAACTCCAGTGGAATGCCTCCTATCTACGACCCTCATATCCACAACTCTTGTTATCTGCGGAGTGCAATGGATCCTGTTGGGCAAATAACTGCAAAGTGCTGGTATTTGCGCACCAGGAGTAATTCATCACGGGACTCCATTATTCATTTTAAAATAGAGGCCCAACTGGAAAAGACTTCCTCTACGTTCCGTTGATACCGCATCCCACGCCTGGCCATGAACGTGCAGCCGAAGGGAAATCACGGACAAAGCACGGCGGGAATGAAGAGCACGCCAATCCCCTTTCTCGCCATCGTTAAATGTAACACACAGGAGGGATGCGAGATGTTAACTACCTTGCCTGGTATACAGGAGGCAGTGGGTTCAATCCCGACCCTGACACCTACTGCACATTTGAAACATGCGTTGAGAGAGCATTTGGCTGCTGTATATTTCCACGTCATAAGCCACTTCGTTAAGTTATCATTTGTGATAACCAGGTCGCTTCTAAAGAAACAGCTACACGCCTCAGTGGGCCTTAGCTGGTAAGACAAATTATAATAATTTTTTGAGATTTCCACGATCGCAGAGGTTAAGGGTCGGGGTTTTATAAGGTTCATAGCGTGGAACGTGACGAGAGTGCTCGCTCGAGGAGGTCGCTGCAAGTCGCTGTATGGAGACGTAACAATTGCAAACACGATGGTAATTTCGTAAGAAAAAAAACGCCCAAGTCGACCAGAAGATTACAGTCTCGGTTTTCCCATTGGAAATCTATGGAAATCCACGATTGCTCGCCTCACTTGCCGATTGCAAATTAAAGAGTGCAAAAGCAGAAAAAAAGTAATAACGAGCAGATATTCCTTCTATGCTTTGATTGCAATAATGAGACGAGATCGATAAATGCCATTTCGTGCAGATACTGTGATTTGTATTCAGATACAGGCTACGGTTGAGATTTTCACTGTAAAAAACACCAATGCTTAGATATGCGAATGCAGTATTATACATATCTGCCTGTGTACAATATTTTTAATGACACACAGCAAACTTTTAGTTCATTTCAGCTAATGCCGCCCAGTTACGGTCGCAACAATCGTTTTCTGGCGGACTTGGCGAAATGCGATGCCCAATCACAATCGCGTCCAATCTGTGTTGCATGCACTTATTTAGCCGTCCGTACATTCGTCAGCGTGGGAGGATCTAGTTGTTTAAACCACCGCGCGTAGAGAGGGAACCGGCGTTCCTCTGCATTCCGTTTGCTGTCTCAGAGAAGAATTTCGGAGAGGAGTGGCCAGCCTCTTAGCCTCGGAGAACAACCCCCTCCCTCGTTGCCATTTCTGTAACGTGCCTGTTACATAACCAACTCCGAGATTATTCTCACCAACCTCGTCCGACGTAGTATATTTTACAAAGTGTAAAAGATATCTTACTATTATATAATCTTGGGTCTTTCGGTAAAGTCACGTAGATAGGTTCAAAGATTATTTTCTTTGAACCTATCTACGTGTCTTTACTGAAAGACCCAAGAGTATGAATTCCTGCAGTCACGAAAGCTTTACGTCAAGATGTATTACTGCAAGGCAGATAATTAAGAAGAAAAAAATGAAAGGAAGTCAACAAAAATACCCCGCACTTTTCCTCCCCCAAAAAGATTAATTTGTGAAATATTATTTTGTTGCAATTCCAGTTTTAAACCCAAGCATAACGTTATGTCTACCCCAAACCCTGACTCACGGTATCCATGATTAAAAATGTGGGGGCGAAAAAAAATGTATCCCATTATCCTTGACAAGCAATGTTATGGACCATGAAATCAGGCGTTCCCCGTGCATGCGTGTTGCACTCAAGCCTAACAAGCCAACACGTGTGCGGCATGCGTGCAGATGCAGCCAGCGCAGTGTCTGGCGCTCACTCTAGACAGCATGTTATGGTGACGCGGAGCAGCACTATAGAGTACCGTGCGGTACGACAACTGCACAGCAACAACGCTATGGCGAAGCACAGCAGCCCTGCACATCTGCAGGATGCAAGCGGCACGCACGGATCCCTCTGGACGTGCGTGCAATGAGCAAAGAGGCCGGCACGGTGCACGTGTATTTATAGCTGCATGTGCAGGGTTGTCCGCTGCAACATAGCACGGGCAGCTTGCAGTTGCGTTTCTGTAAAGGGTGCACGCTCAAAATCTGCAGTTGTGCACGAGCATTGGAAAGGAGGTTGCAATTTTCCACAGCACTGTGCATGCAGCATGCATGCAACAGCAGCAGCATCGCTTCCAGACGGCAGGGCACAGACACACACATCACACTTTGTATGCAGCTCCGTGAAAGTGCATGCGGCTTTATTCACAGTGGGCTCGATTTCACACAATCCATGCTTCTGCCATCGCCATTCCACACAAGCCTGTCTTGTCAATATCTAAGGGAAGCTTATTTCGGATGATATCTAAGAGGCAATCGTTATTATTGCATTGCAAATATCACAAATTTCACTCCACAATTGCAATACGTTTTGATAATTTGGCAAGTATTAGCTAAGGTTGCTGTGTTTTTGTCCGTTTTTCTGAATATTTTTTTCCCAACTAACCTCGTGTATACATACAGTGTATGTACGCACTAATATTTGTCTTCGTGAAATGTGTACACGTCAAAATCCCTCGATGTGCATGACATCGCACGAGCGTGGAAAAAACATGATACAATTATAATTTAAACCTGTCACACGCACAGTGTTCATTCACTCTCAGAGAGACAGAGCGTGAGTCAGAGGCGGAGAGAACCACAGACACAAGCAGGGAGGCAGCCACGCGGTGATCCGACATCAACAATTGCCCACGTTCTGCAGTCCTCTATATGTGACGGTTGATTATCGGCCAATTACTAACTGTTGACATGTGAGAGGAAACCGGAGCAACCCGGTAAAAAAGAAAACCCACGTATGCGAGGCGTAAACATTCTATCACCGTGCAGAAGGAACAGGTGGAGTCCACGTATTTGGTGGACCGCCTTCTCCTGGTAAGCCATTGGTGTGGCACATCGAAGGCCACAGGAAGGGAGCCTTAGCGACACCTGTGTGATCCATCAACCCCCACCTCCACAGTGCCGGATTATGGGCATGCGTAGCCGCCACCACCAGGCTAATTATTATTTGATGGGCACTTCTCTGACATAATCTGACCCATCACGATGAAATTTTCATTTCACAGACTGAATCTCTAATCGGCTATTTCCTAATGTTTTGTAATCTTCTAATGCAGGCGACTACAGCAGATGCTCCAGGTACGTTTTATTTAAACTTGTACAGTACAATCTATGGTCATCATTACAGTACGCAGTGTTGATGTTTTCGCAATGTTCCTCTGCATAAAAAAAATGTAAGCTCGGTAATTACGTATAGTACTCAACGTTAGTTCCCGTACTCCCATCTCTTGGAAGAGGAGAGATGGGGAAGATGGGATTACCCACAAATTTCCGCCGCCAGACGCGACCTGCCAATCGACGATACGATGGCACCGTCCCCATTGATACTGCTGGTCGGATAGAGGCGGTGGGGGAAGGGGGGCGGGGTTAAGATAGTGCCCCATTTTTTCAATTGCCGCACCGGGAGACAAAGATTAACACGGCAGTAAGTGGGGTTACGTTATTGTAAGTTAATGTCTGCATGCAATTGTTTTTTTTCTCTCCAATCACTGCGGTCATATAGTGTCGTTTTAAAACGAACGTGGTTGGGTGGTTGAGCAAGGCCAAGTGATGTCCCGGCATGTGTCTCATTTCCTTGTTGACCCCAGGATGTCACAGGAGGGTAATAGTTTCCCCTAAGTGAGCTCCCTGGCCTGCCTCAAAATCTCATCGTGCAACATTCCACCAGATGGGCCAATGTGGGGACAGACAGCTTGGGATCAATGCTCCTGGCTAGCTTGGTTCTAATACAGTTCCCAGTGATCATGAATATGAGGTTAAAGTTGGGTCGGCTGCACTGCCCAGATTCAGCACCTTGAACAATTTCATTGGCTCGAGAATTTTGCCATGGCCCAGTAAAATCTTGGTTCCATCAAGGTAATCCATCCAAGGTTGGACTGTCTTCCTGTGTCCATTCAACGAGTTGTACAATCCTCCAATCACTGTTTTCTGTTTCCATCATCTGAACCGAATCGCAGCCTTTGACACCATAGATCATTCAACCTTCTTCAGATTCCTTCAAGGGTATGTTATACTGTATTCGCAGGCTTTTGCTCATACGTTGCACACAAATGGTTTTTTTATCTTCCTTTCAGAAACCCCTTAGACACGGTGTTCCAAAATGCTCTGTCTGAAGTCCTGCCCTATTCTCAGTGTATTTTCTCCATTTGGCAAACTCATCTCCAGCATCGACATCTATCACAATGTACTGAATCTGCTGATGACACTCCGCTGTGAATCTCCATTGCCTAACTGTTCTCTTGATTCTGTCTGGTCTGCGATCAGCCCAAAACATTCTCCTACGGCTAAGAGTAACTAAACATAAGCCCTCCTTATTGGAAATAAGTCAGTCCTTAGTAAAGATTTATGCTACACCATGCTCCCCTTAAACTCAGATATCAATTTTGCAATTAGCATACGGAACATTAGTGTCATCCTTGATCCCAAACCATCCTTCTCCCTTTAAACCACTTAAGTCCGCAAAACTTCCTACTTACATGGGTGTTACAGCTGCAACTGTTATATTTGTTTGCAACTGTTACAGCGAGAGAACATTCCATATACGAACCCACGGTGTGCACCATTTATATATTGTGCGTGGTTGTGCGTCTCTTTATTTAGTTATTTATTTGCTGTGTGATATGCATGCACACTGCCTCGGCTGTCTTGTTTCTGTTCTTGAAGCCGAACAAATGTGTTTGACATTGTATAAACATACACTGCATAAGTTGTAGATTTGAAAAATGTTTGTGTTATGATGTGTTTGTTTTGCATGTATCACGTGACACACTGGACACCCTTGCAAATTAGATGTTCCATCTCAAAGAAGAGTTGTATCCAGCTAAAATATTGGCATAAGTATAAAACAAATACTGTGCAACCAAAATTGTTTGCCTCTGCTATTTATTTCTCCCATTGCTGCTCAGACCTTTAATTTGCTGCCTTCATCACTGCTCGCCTAGACCATGATCTATCCACCACCGTCCCTCAACAATGCCAATGTACATCTCACTCCTTCACATTAATCGATCTCATCGAATCATCTCCACGGTGGTCATGCGCTCGGGCAGGTTGTACGTATGTACCTTTAACTTCTTTCGCACCGTACGTAGCCAACCATGCTAATCGGAGGTGCACTCCTTTTGCGGCACGTTCATCACCAGTCTTGTTCATCGGCCATCATACCTTCTGCTGATGTGTCCTGCGCAAGCCCACGTGCTTTCATGTCTCCAATGTGTTTGTTTCCCGATCTATTCGTTCATCTTCCTGTCTTTCCGTGCAAATGCTGAGCATGAGTATTATTTCCACGCTTCTGTGTGCACTTTTCAACTTGTTGTGCTGCGTCGTTCTCTCTGTCAATGTCCACGTTCATTATCGTTACGTCGCAGCTGGCGATGTGCGTCGTCGTTGCAACTACGTTCTTCTCTTCATGCACACTGGTACGCTGTCTTTTCAAAATCAGATTCAACGACCCAAAAGCACTCTCGCCCTCTCTTTTTTTCCCTTTTTATTTTATCATTTTTTTGCATTGTGATCCACACTCATCTCAATATTGGGTTACGAGTAACTGAGCACAAATTTAAGTGAGCGTCTTCAATGGCTATAAATTGACACAAATATGCTCCAATCATCTGGCTTATAACTGAAAATGTATGAAAACCAAAATACGTGTACAGCGTCCATTGTTCTGCCAATTGGAGGACATCAACAAAGTTTCAAGGTTCATTTGTTTACGAGCCTTCCCCTATGCAGGTTTTAATGTGTGCTGAATTTAAGTCTGGCATTACAGTTTAAAATCCGCAAAACATAAATAATGCAGTTTTGGCCATCAACAATTGACGTTTTTGTTGTTGTTGTTAACCCTAGGACAGCAAAAAACTGTGTCTGTAGGGTTTAAAGGGTCCCAAATACAAATATGGCATCGTATGTCTGACAGCTCCGTTTCTGAGAGTTATGCAATGGACAGTAGACAGCCTGCTCCGAACGACTCGTATCGAGTTTGCATCGTTTTGTTGTGTTTTCAAATGTGTTTCGCCAAAAAATGTTTTAATGTGTCCATCAAACTTTCTTCACGTGACTTTTGTTTTGCTTATATTCATCATGAATTTCATTTACAGCCTTCTTTCGTGCACTCCTTCAAACACGGCCTGTGATTAATGCTCATTGGTTGCTGTAATGGCTATATCGCCAGCAAAGGTAAGATGGATATAGAATTTTCTCCATTTATATTCACGCCTTTATTTCTCCAAAGCAGTTTTGTGGGAGAAAAGGAATAGTGTGTTGTTGTGAGCAGGCTTGATGTGCGTATATCTAAGACGTTATTAACTCAGCTGATAAGGCCCCATTGAGATAAAAAAAAACTATTCTACAAGGATGACCACAGCCCAAGACAACGCAATAACATAGTTACATAGAGACCCATAGAGTTACATAGACTCAAAGAGTCGCATAAAGACCAAAATGGTTACATAGACTCATATAGTTACATCAAGACAAAGAGAGTTGCCAAGAGACCCATAGAGTTGCATAGAGATCCATAGTGCTACGCAGAGACCTATAAAGTTACATAGAGACTCGCAGACCACAATCCAAGACAGTTGGCAGTGGTGGCGAGTTTACATGACATTGCAGGGTGGAGGGAATTTGTAAACTAAAAATAGCAAAAACAACAACTATTTAACACGACAACAAACTGCAAACAGGATGAATAATCGTGCTTAAATACAAATTAAAAAACAGCGTAAAAACATCCAGTCACAGACGAATGTAAATACACCGTATATACATACGGGCGTCATAACATAATAGAGCATGTCTCCTTTGTTTGCGTCGTCTCGGATTTGTATTTTGCCACTCTTCCCCATGGGATTCCGGCCCAGCGGTCTCGTTTCTTTGCAGATGGTGTCCATAATCTCTAGGCACGTAAACGACGCATCGATTAATCCACCGACTTCGAATCTGTTTTTGCTCGTGACACATGCGTCGAACCACGCGAGGATTGCGTGTTACAATTCGTGCAAATTATAAACGCTACGTAAAATGTGAGCTCGCGGGAAAAAACAAAGCAGGCAATGCTACCGATGCAGGATCGACAAACAACAGGAAACACGTGATGCAGGCGATGCGAAGGAGACGGATAAAATGAGGTAGAACATAGGGGATGGACAATGATGTGCAAAGAACAAACGAGACGGACAATACAAATGAGACAGAGTTTAAATGGTACAGACAATACGAACAAGTTGGAAGAAATGAAAGAGATTATGCTAATGAGGCAAACGGAACAAAAGAGACGGACAACACACATGAGACATGAGACAAAGCAAGAGAGAATCGATTCTTGAATCGGACATTTTTACACTCTCTGGGTCTTTCGGTAAAGTCACGTAGATAGAAACATAATTATTATGGAAAAATAGAAAAATAACTCTCATTTTTCTATTTACGTGACTTTACCATTTCTTCCAAAGAGGATGAATTACTGCAGTCACGAAAGCTTTAAGTCAACACAAGTAGCTTTTCTTAATCAGTAAGAGTCACGCATAATGGTATTCTATACTCGTTGCCTTTTCTAGGATATTATTGATGGTGTGTCTTGCATGGCATCCTTAATTCACTCACCGTTAGCTAGAGGTGATCCGCTATACTGAAATCAGACCTCTCACCTGCACCACTCCACCCCCAATGGCTCCCCATACAATTTCGGGTCAACTCCAAGATTGGCCTCACTCTTTTCAAAGTCCTCCGTGGAATTTCCCCTGCCTACAATTTGCACCTGATCTGCACGCCTTCTGCTCCAGCACCAGCCACGTTCAGATCAATGGGAGGTCGCACACGTTGCTGTGCTGCTGCTCCTATGGTCTAAACTTCCCTGCCTATAAGCATCTGGATTCACGTCCCTAACTCAAGTCCAAGTTAAAGACTCTGCCAATATATTAACCTACATCTCTTCTTTTTACCTATGCCACATTGCAGATGTCTTTCTTTGGACAAAATACAAAGATCCCCCGTATCGTCTTAACAGACCCATGAAGGCTGGCGCGGCACACGAGGAGTTGGGTGGCCAACATCACACCCGGGCGCCTTTATCTCCCAGGTGATGATGTTTACACATCGCACCAGGTACTCAGTTGAGGCTCAGTCGACCTAGGTGAAGCCCAGCACCGGTTGATATCATCGTCAATGGTGTTGGCTGTGAGCGGGAGTCGAAGTCGGTGCGCCGGGTTCGACACGCAGCGTAGCGCTACCCGCTACACCACTGCTTTCTGGACACCCACCCACCCCCAAGACCTGCTCATGCAAACAAATACATATTGAATAATCCCTCTTTCACAATCCTTGATCACAACTCCCTCCTCCCACGCCCTCTCAATTCGCACCTGCCCTGCCCTTATTATGCCTACTTCTTGAAATACGGTTATATTTAAATACATTTATAATTCCCAATTATAATTTCAAGATGTGCATTTTAATGCCATTCACTGGTGTGCTCTCGGTTCTGGGTAATGCACTGAGGGTAATTACGTTTCACGTGACATTTATGTTATGCCTGCCTTCCTTAGAAGTAGACGGCAAACAATGGATTACAACATACCTTTGACGAAGGCGTAAAAGCACGGCATATACACACACATATTTAAGGTGATACAAATATTGTTGATATGTCTGCGTCAGTACGGCATTGTAAAAATCCACTTTATCTTAAGAGGGATGAGTTCGTTTAAAGGATGACCGCTCTTTGCTGTGCGCAACGTGATAGTCCGTGTTCCCAGCCCCGGGTGGATGCTTGGCCGAGTCACTGAGAATTTGAAATGGCAAACTTCTCAGTGTGTTATCATTTGCCCCAACGCCAGCAGCATCACGTGGCTGGATATTGTACGCACATCGACGCAGGTCGATACATCTGACGTGCGCGTCGTTTTGCAAAGCGTCGATTTGGACCTTTTGAGAAAGCGTTAAAATGTTGACATACCAATCGGTTATTTTATTTGTAGATCTTTTTCAATCCATTGCAGGATGAAGGCCTACCTCACGCTGTGTTAGTCACGGGGGTAGCTTGACAATAGTTGACCATGCTAGCCAGTGATGGTTGGTGCAGAATGTGGTGCAGGACTGGTTAAGATTTGACTCCCCACTTGCTGCTGTTCTTACATAAAAGTTACGTAAGAGTTGTGTAACGGTGTTGATCTATAGCATCAATAAAGGAGTGCGCGTTGCACTCATCTATAATGTATAGTAGGACTCACGACTTTGAGAATGTGTGTGTGTTCCACTGCACCACATTCTTGGACATTACTATTACTGCAACGAGTCAAAGGTAGTGGGCTAACAGCACGTACATAACATTATTAAACTTGTTTTGAGTATCGTGTTCAATTTGTTATTCAAGTCCTGATATGGATACTTCAAACATGTGTAGTGCACCAGTGTACTACCAAACAATGGGGACAATTTGCAGCATGTCTGCTGACCTACATTCTGCTCTAATGGACTGTTTCATAATAAGTACGTACAGTGGTTATGCATTACCACCACAGGAAGGGTAGCACTGCAAAATGGCATTCCAAGCGGATTCAAATGAGGAGAGATGAATCCACTGCCCCGAAATTCGAACGGTTCCATGCAACGAAATTACAGCCAATTTCCCCGTTTGAAAAATGCCACAATTTCTGAGCATTTTTCTCAGAACGTTGGAGCATTTAAGAGGTGTTTGACACTCATCCAACAGAATAATCACTTCCAATACGAATTATATATCTATGGATGTATTCATTTTCAGAAAAATTTCGCTTTCTAAAATATTTAGCTATATACTTCAATTGAAACTGCAACGCACATTACAGTAATTACAAGGCGTGTATGTTGAACTTATTTCGCACCGTACGTAGCCAACCGTGCTCATCGGAGGTGCGGGAACTAATCGGTGGTGGGTTACATGAATGGTGTTAATCTAAAATGGTAATGGCCTCCTTGGTATTCCTGTTTGTCTTTGCTTATAGCTGTCAGGTACACACGCTGGCGATGTCACGCACCCCTGATTAGCATGGTTGCCTACGTACGGTGCGAACGAAGTTCAACATAGATATACATACGTCGCACCAAGGATCACGGCCTCTTGCATTCTGTACTGGATGCATGCGATTCTTTAAAAAAATATCATGTACAGTCATCAACGAGATCAGGTAAGATGTGCTATGGCATGGACTATGAAATAACTAGTACAACAGTACACTTTAGTCTGTGGTGGATTAGATACACGTAATACTTGAGGGCATGCAAATAATTATTCCACTCTACTAAGGTGTGGAACGGTGAAGTAGCTGTCCCTCGTTTTCTCGTTAGACAGACGATGAGCATGAGCCATTGCCATTTTCGTAATAAATGCATGCATTGGTAAAAAACATATTCAGGTGACACTGAACAATATTGACAAATCCACAATACAGGATCAAATAAACATTGGCTCTGAGTGAATCAGGAGTTGTTTTGCAAGCCATGGATTTGTTGGGAGCTTGTTAACCAGGAATGAAAACTGTATTAAGTGTGGGAGGTATGAGTTGTCAATAAAATGATTAATTGGATTTATGGCCGTTTGCAAAATAATAATCATGCAAAAAGCAGAGTAGGATAAACAGCTCAACCACAAAGAGCTCCAGACTGCAAGTATTGTGGTTAATGCAGACATGAATCCTTGTAAAAAGGTTTCAGTTTTGTTGCCAGAAAAAAAGGGGAAAACCCCTATTATTATATTTTGGTAATGGCAAAGGAGGTCTAATGATGTAGATGCTCACCCCGAGCCCTCATTACTTTGATAGTACATTGTCTTTGAGCTGTACGCCTTTTGGCGTCCTCTGGTCAAGCACCAATTGGGTCGAGGCTCAAAAGAAAGCCGTCCCTTGGTGTGGACCAATCAGTTTCAAGGACAATGCATATATTATCATAGTGTGTTTTTGATTGCATTTTGACCGTAAGTATTGTGGTTAATGCAGACATGAATCCTTGTAAAAAAATCAGTTTTGTTGCTGGAAAAAAAGGGAAAAACCCCTATTATTAGCTCCAGAGATGTTTATCTTGTGATAAGATCCCATCAACAAAACATTGTGAACGTTTAAAGAAATAATCCTCATGACCCACACGTGGTGAGAGGTTGTAGCAATGTCAAGAACAATAATTATATACATATATTTACTTATGTACAGTATGTATCGTGATCCCACTGTGGGATGCAATGTCAAACGACCACACTTGGGCAACCAGTAAGCAAAGTCACTTTTACAAAATGGCTGTGGTCGCCACCATATTGTTAATTGCACGTGGGAGTGGTGGTGGTGGGGAATGACTCGGGATCATGTACGAGTTTCGTTTTGATTGCAAAGTTTCATCGTGGTGACAGACTTTAAATGATGGCAAGAGATTAAATGGACGCCAGATAACGGAAGGCGTTTAAGGGAGACTTTATGGGAAACTATTGGCGGCATACCATCCATACCGACTGATTTTAGTCGAATACGCCTGACTTTTACGCGGCCGTAAAAAAGGGACACGTGTGTAAGGCTGAGGAAATCCTGTCACGTAAAACTGATAAACCGCTCGAGTGGTAAGTCACGAGAGTGTTGATAGAAACACCTCACTGTTTTTCAGGCATGTAACCGTGCATCAATTAAAATTAATTAAGACACTCATGACACACGCATAGAATGGTGCGTGTCAGAATTGATTAGCCAGATAGTTTATCCATACAAGATTTTAAGTCAGCCTCTGACCAAACTAACCTTTGTCTATGATTGTATACACGGCGCAGTTACCGTGTTTAATGTGTGCGAATGCAGTCTTACCCACAAGCCCTTTCGGCTGAGTGTAATATCTTCTAACCCCAGCACCAAATTCCATCTGCCAGGGAACAATGGAAAACAGTCAAACACGTGTTAGAAAAACATATCAGAATAACAGAAATAACTGGTCAGTATTTCATGATATCAGAGACATGTTTACCCACATAATTAGCACTGGAACTCAATTTTTGCATCGTAAGCAAAGGCAAAAGACCCAAATGGTCTCCCCACAGTCACAAATGCTAAATACGCATCGTCTCAGCAAAGCAACCAAGCTTTGCAAGGCTCGGCAATCAATGCCCTTTTGCAAACCGGCTCAAGACCGTATTAACATTGTGATGTTTAGTGGCAGCAGGGCAGCGCTCACTCGCTCACACACGCATCAGCTTTGTCCACGTTAGGTGGCCATCAGCAAGGGCGTGAGGCTGTGTGAGATTGTCTGGCGGCTCTGTGCGCCTGCACATCACCGGCGGCGTGGGGGCGGGGGGGTTATTGCATTGCCGGCTGTCCGGGCCCCCCGGCCGTTCCGTGTGCGCGCTGTCGTTGACACGGGGGCCCAACAGAGTGCAGCACTGCCCGGAGAAGCACGGAGGATGAGGAGCGAACGAGCGAGCGAGCGAGTGGCCACGCGGGATGCTCTCGCACTCCCGGCGGCGCCTTCGTCAAACGGCGGAGGTCGTTTTTTTTTGCTTCTTCTTCTTTTTACGGGGAGCATTCATTGACTTTTTTCAATCACGTGGACTGCTTGTGACTCATTGTGCCCGTTGTATACGCTGTTAACGTGACTGCCGTAACATAATGTGACAAGGTAAGTCTATAATTTACGCCAATCAGTAATACTCATCAAAGCTTACAGCACACAGTAGTTTATTCATTTAGGACAACAGCAAAAAAAAACCTGCTATACTGCTAACACTGGCGGAAGCAAGTGAGCACGTCAAAAGCGAATGGGTTTAAGGGAAAATGACGTACGTTAAAAACGTAGTCATGTAATTAACCCATCGTAATTAATATTTTCCATCTCAGATTTTCTTACGGCATAGTCATCGTTGCATCCGATGGGAACGAGTCAGCAAGACGCGTTATAAACAGCTTATAGAAGAGGGCCGCTGAGTTTAACGCGATGTAAACCCCGAGCAAAACAGCACAAGTTCGTGAAGCAAATTCATCTGTCGGAGGGGACACGGATGGAAACTCCAGCAGAGTCTGCGAACCCTACGGGAAAGCTCCTGAAGGACGCCCCGGGTCACAACGTTGGAAGTAATTAGTCGGACGACAGCAGACTGGAGTGCGCTGGGGGATGCCGCGGGTGGGATTGCAGAGTAGCGCAGCAGCGTGCCTCGCGAAGAGAGGTTAGACTCGAACGCGTTACTACCCCGATGTGTGGTACGGTTCAGAGGCATGGTCGTTAATGGCACAGAGTCCGCAAAGAAATATGGAGAGATTGCTACCCTTGGAATTACACTGCGAGACGGAAAGAGAAGCACTGCATTATAGAACATGCGCGGGCTAATGGCATCGTCCTAATTGTTAAGAGAAGTGGGCTTGGACAGGACTCGTCGCTGTCAGGGACGATGAACGATGGTCGAGAGTAATAACGGAGGGGTAGCCAAGGAATGGAACGCATCCGAGATACGTCCATCCAGGGGATGAAATCAGCTCCTCGAGTGCAGGTTGCTAGGTGGACTATTACATGGCAGGATCGTGAGAGGTGCAGTTGGCTGGGGGAGGACTTCATCCAGCAGTGGATTGACCCGTGGCCGAATATTTTAACTGCGGGTGAAGTGGTGGCACGGGAGTGGTGAATGCACTGCGTCGCGCTACGAAATCTGGTGACGAGAATTTACATTCCCAGCCACGGCTCGCTTTGGGGATGAGCGATATCTAAAACCGGTCCAACATGGAGCAGCATTAAGTCCCGTGTGGTCAAACAACCTCATAAGACCACCAAGGCCTGTGGAGGCAGTGCTGTCAGAAAGGGCTGCGACATCACCATCATAACAATGGTCATTGGAAACGGTTTTTGTTTATAACTGGATTTTAATTTTGTGAAATTAAATTGATCAGGGGTGCGTGCTTGAACGAATCCAAGATAATCTGAGCAGCCCCAAATACACCCTTGAACTGATCTTTATCCAATCAGCGGATCATAGTTAGTAGAATCTGATCTGATTTAATTGAGATCAAATTATAAAATTACACATTGGAGTATATTGCTTTAATTTATTTACTTAGCCCAACAATTAAAAAAACCGTATTACTTTTAGTTGTTAATGAGTGTAAAAATAGTAAAAGCTAATTACAGTGTATTAATTACAGAGCGTGTTAATTATTAATTATATACTGCTCTGCTGCTCGCCAGGTTAGCTCCCCTGCTTGGGAATTCAAGGTTGTGTTCAAAGTCGTCTAGAAAATTAAATGTATGGGGTGCAGTGGGTTTAATAGTTAACAGAAACCTTTCTTTATTACGTGTATGTTAACATTAATCACTAATGCAACTACGGTTACTGGGACATAACAAATTATAATGCATATTTAATTGTACTGTTTAACAGAATAACAATACAGCCAGCTGGGTTTTAACCTGCGAGGCCACACAGTCAGTAAGTTGCTAGAACAACAGCCCGAGGCTTGGACCTTTTCATCTCTTAATTAATTTATACTGGAGGAATCTGACGAGCTATAAAGCTCTTTTTCACAGATGCCCAGTAGGAGGTAGGTCAGCAAGTTACTTCAACAATAAATACGATACAGAATACCAGAGTAAGATAGAGAAAAGTTAATAAAGTCACGACAAAAATCATTGAAGAAATAAACATTAATTAAGAATAATGAGTACAAATTGCACAAGCACCAAAAAGCATGCGCGAGTTTACAAAGACTAAACTACAACACTCTGATTAAATCTTTGTCATACCATAGGTTGAGCAACCATGTTATTGCGAATAATGATTAATTAATAATGAATGATTCCTCCATGTACACCCTGCATATTGATCCTATTGCTTTCAATAAACAATCAATCAAAGAGGCATTGTATGCTCAACATAATTTGATCAATATTCTCACAGCGCAGGTCCACGGTCCGTCAAATATTGGCAGGTGGGACACGGAACCAATGCGAGGCAGCTTTTCACAGCAACAATAATCATGACAAGACGAAAGCACGCACACACACAGAGAGAGAGAGAAGGCCAACAACCTCGCATATTCTATTCTACACAGACTTAGAATGCAGTGCTGTCTGGGTATATTTGTCCAACTGATCACGTGTAGCCAATTCCAATTGATTCAACGCACCGTGGAACTCATAAAATCGTATCAATATGGAGGTATCGCACACCGACGCATTTATGTAACAGCATGTTTGAGTGTGCACATACATGTACACATTTGTACACATTTATGTGCACGCTCAAACATCTAATGTATACAATTATGGGGGGTATATATAGTGCTGTAGTGAGTCTCACAAGCGCAGGTCAAGCAACACACAGTGCTATTATAATTATTTACGTGTTCACATTACGCGCGACAATGTTGCATACCCTGAAGCCGTGGCGCAGGCCAGTTTAGGGCAATAGTCATTCGGCATTCGACTCTGGCGGCGTTTGTCCGGAACTGGCACAGAATGACAGATTCTGGGCGGACGACGACAGAAAATGGTGCCTTCAAAGACTACTGAAAGGGTTTCCCCCCTTTTTTCTGGCAACAAAACTGACACCTTTTGCAAGCAATCATGCTTACATTAACCACAATACTCTGATAATTTACCATATGAGACTAGGCTCTAGGAAAAGCTGACTGGTGTCGACCAATCAGTTTCAATGACAATGCATAAATTATCAGAGTATTGTTTTTTGTTTGCATTTGACTGCAAGCATTGTGGTTAATGTTAACATGATTCCTTGCAAAAAGTGTCAGTTTTGTTGCCAGAAAAAAGGGTAAAAACCCTATTAGTAAATTTTGGTACTGGCAAAGGAGGCATCATGATGCATTCAAAGACTGTCCAGTGAAAAACGCTGGTGGCGATTTCCTCCTAAATGGCCTGAATGTGTCGTGGTTTCTAATAAAATAATAATACTTAACTACCTCCAATGTCGCATTCTAATTACAAGTGATAAGCTACAGCCAACTTAACGGGACACTCACACACAATGTGAGATTACGTCTAATTGTAGTGGAGGGTGCATGATGTAGGTGGCATATAGGTCGATACATCAAGCCCGATGATAAATGTTTTGTGATACTGCATTGGCAGTGGCGCACAGACACAAACAACAACTTGACACATTCTCTCTGCCATGAAGAAGTAGAATTTCCCAAAATGTCACATATTACATATATATGTATCCTGTTAGGGCAGTGTTATTGATGAATGCATTGCAATTTTGATTATAAGTATGGCAGGTGCCATGGTTAGTACATGAGCAAGCGCAGCCGCATGCATGGGTGCCAGGGATATGTGTGTCCCAATGAACACAGACGCGTGGGCTGCAGCGGAGCATGAGGCTTCACATTTAGGCCCGGTTTAGCTTTGGGTGCTTTGTACTGTACATTTAAATTAAATATCAAAGTACATCACGTCGCCAAAAGATGTGTGAATGTATAGTAGCATCACGTATCATAGGGACCTTAAAAGGTTCTATGCAGGAAAAATACAACCTACCCAATATATAATTCACATCTCTAATCCAGCTGTCTTCTCGGGTGCCTTGTGTTATTAAAATATCACACTTTCTCTTTAATTTACATACATTTGAACGTATAACAGTCTTTTCATGAAATTCAACTTTCAGGAATATGCAGGAGTTAAACAAAGAAAGGTTAAATTATTTCCAACATAGAAGCGAAATAATCGTATTCTTGCTTCATGTCACACAAACCAAATTTCTCGCAGTCTTCTTCCCTTCCCAACAACCCCTTCCTTTCTCTGTATATCCAGCACGACTTTTCAGACGCTATTTTTTCGTCACCCGGTCATAACGAAGCGTCAACTGACGCCCATCGATGGACACGACCCAAACTGGTCAGCTCGATGCAAACGGTATCCATCTGAGCTCACATCCCCTTACCTCCACTGCCGGCTGCGGTTGGCAGAGTCCGCGTGAATTGTGCAACCGATAGCAGATTTCTCAGCGCCTGCCCAGACTGGCTGGCTGAGCTCAGGGCATTGCACGCGGGAGGCATTCTCTGCCAGCGCGGGAGGCAGGCAGGCAGGCAGACAGACAGGCGTAATGAAGCATGTGCACCATGCCGATAATAAAAGGGCAGGGTGCCTCATCATCAATCTTGCAGCGGCGCCCATGCTGTGGTCGCTCTCACCGTGGCAGTAAGAATTTCACCCCAATATGTAGGAACCGTATTGCCGGATAATGACCATAGTAATGGCCATATACACTCCTATGGTATTTATATTTTATACATACATTAGATTTCTGCCAAGCTGTGAATCTAAAATGTCTCGGACATTAATTATATTTTAAAAGCCTCTATCTACCAACTGCTCGATGAAAGTCTCGCCGTGCCATGCGATCATGGAGGTTTGCCTGACTATACTTCACCACGCTGGTGAGTGCAAATTGGTAAAGAAGGAATGCCCAGGATCAGTACAAATTTCACTTGCCACAGATGTTAGCCGAGACCGGGATTTGAACTCGTATCGCACCCGTGATAACCGAGGTTATCAGCTTTGTGCATTCATAAATGTCAGTGCGCCAACCAGTGCTCTATCACTCCACCATATTTCAGACATTGCCAAGTCATTTAAAATTGTATCATTATTCACTTAAACTTCATTTCCTTAATAAACTCCCCCATGGCTCGTGTTATCATCAACCTTTGAATGAAGCATAAAACCTATAAATGCCATTTGTATATAATTGTTGAACTGTTTTCGCACCGCACATAGCCAACCATGCTCATCGGAGGTGCGGGTATAGTACACGATTGTGCTGCTACTGGGCAGTTGGAGGCAGCCACCCTCCAACAACAGCGGAGGGCAGAAGAGCGACGCTCACGACAACGAGCGGAGCGCGGGGCAGCGATGTGGCACAGCGGGGCAACACAGGTGCTGCATCTGCCAGTCACCTCAGCCAATGCATGGTACCTGGACCCTGTCCCCTGATCTCCTTCCCGCAGCGAGCCTTCGACATGGCACGTAGCCTCAAAGTACACCTAGCCTGGTACAAGCGCCGTGGTGACGTCACTGCCACTTAGTGGCGAATAACGGTTGTTGCTGTTGTATTGGGTGGATGCACTTCTATAGCAAATGCTGCCGCAGTGAATTATGTCTGCTTCACCACGATTGCCGATATAATTTCTCGAATGTAATTAACATTTTTTCCTGAAAATAATCACATATTTACGGTGCATTCTAACAAGTAATACATGCAATAGATTACAAGATATAATATTTTTTTGTTTAACAATGGCCAATGCACATCTTAAAATTTGTATAATGCTGTTTCGCATGGTTTTGCAAGAGGCTCGATGCTGCCAATCACAAAATTAGAACAAGTTCAGAACTTTTGTAGCAATTACTGTATATTAAAATGCACATCATTAACAGGTTTTAAAAGCTGTTAAGCTTTCCATGACTGCACCACCGTACAGGCCTCACCCATGTGTTTATTAAAAGTGACAGTAATAGTGCGCTCTGCTGCATTCACCCAGAAATCCCAATAGCAATGAAATCAGACTGAGCCCACGTTTCCATCGGGAATGCACACAATCCTAAGACGGAGGCAGGGAAATAAAAAAAAGCCCCCCAAAGGTTTTATAACGCTCTTGTGAAGACCCCACCAGGGCCCAAGTCAACCAATTAGTCCCTTACTCCTGACACACAAATACAAAGATCCACCATGTAGCCTTGTAGACTGTAGACGAAAGTGATGTTATAGTACATGGGGGGGGGGGGGTTATGTCTGGCATCTTTGTCTTCCCAGTGTGATGCCACTTGCCACTGACATCAGCCATGGCCAGGAATTGAACTGTGGTGGCTGGGTTTTGAGTGCAGTGCGCTGGCCATTGTACCGCCACTCTAGCGTGTGTGTTGATTTCGTTGATAAAAAATAAAAGTGTCTCTCAGCGTACAAATAAATGAGTGGGCAGTTCTTATCTCGGTTGATAGGCCTCAGTCAGTGGTGGAACATTCGCATTGCTGTTACGGGTGCCAATCTCTCCACGGGACAACAAGCGTTGACCTAATTTAAAATGGTCCTCATTTAATCAACCTTGAGGTATGATGAGGTGCAGGTGACCTCCAACGAGAACGTGAATTTGAAACGTTCTAGTTCGTGAGGCGAGTAAGCTGGCAACAGCCTCCTGAGCCATCGATGCACGTCCTGCTGCAAGAGCCGTACAAGAACAACGCTGGACATGTTCTCCATTGCTGTCGAGACAATAATGCGTCTTCAGCAACAACAACAAAACAATAAAACATCTTGAGCAATGAACATTCTTCAGCATATGTTAATATCTGGCCTTTTGCGAATGTAGATACATTATTTAACACCGAATATCTTGCACTCCATAATCCAGCCAGGACGTCTAAAGTTCGGATTCTATATAGAGAGTAACCACACCATGGAAATGTGGAATTTCCACCACTTGCTCAAGGCTATTTGATAATCAATTTGGACATCTCCACTATTCACACCGACCAACGTGGTGAAATGTGGTCAACCACCAAGGTCGACGTGGCATGGGGAGGAATTAATCCAACAGCGGATTAACAAAAGTTCACGCAGTACGATCATTCATTCATTCGTAGGATTCATCATACATCCCTGACAGAAGCCACGAAAACCTGGACGTCTGCGCTCTCCCTGCCCGGCCTACCCCGTTACACACGAAGTGCTCGCCACAAATGAACCACAATACCTTGCTGATCTCGCCAAGGAGCATAAACCAGCACAGCAACTCTGGTCATCTTCGCAGTGGCGGATTCTGGCCGCCCATCGAACAAAAACGGCCACCGCATCACGCGCTTTCAGGTGCACTTCCGTGGCCGTCTGGAACGTTCTTCCTTCCACTATTAGGAAGGCGCTGGAGCCATCCACTTTTAAATCATCGAGGTTGAAAACGAATTTGTTCAGAACCGCTTTTTGTGTTTAATTCGTTGTCCTCTCCCCCCCACACCTCCGAATAGCCACGGTTGGCTACGTAGGCTGTGAAAGAAGTGAAACGTTGCGTGCGTGCATTGTGGTGGCGTGCACGGCTCGTGTGCACCAACACCTCTCCGCACAGCGGAAACCGCTTCAATTGAAAAGTGGAGAACTGTTTATTTGAGGGTTCCATCGCTATTTTACCCTGATTTGACATCAACAGAAAAGTGGCTTTTGCCAATACGAAAAATCGCTGATTGTTTCGCCGAATGACGAACATATGTGTAAATGTTTGAACATCTGAAAATGCGGTTATCCCTAATTTATGTCATTTAAGAAAATTTACAAACGCAATCACATCTCTTTTATTCGCAAATGTGCCGTGTCTTGCGGATTCCCTCGCACAAGTCTATTGGTGTTTTGCAATCATCTAGATTTTTAAGGACAAACATTTCAAAGGTTATTGTGTTCTCTAAAATTGCATTTAATTGTCTTGTACTCCATGTAATGGCCCTGCATTCTTTAATGGCGACTGTGTGTACCATTATCGCTTGTTCACACCATTTGCACCGCTATTTAAGTATACTTTTCCTTGACCCTGGAGTCTACAGGTCTCCCTGCTCAATGCAACTCTGTGGTTCCAGTCTGCTTCACACGCAGTGACGTCAGACTTTAACAGTGCTGGGTCTCATTAGAGGTAATCAGAGGACATAACAGCAAGGTTTAATTTCGTATTGTTGTTTTCATTCCGAGTTGTTTGTAAATGTATTGACTGACTTAAAGCTTTCGTGACTGCAGGAATTCATATTCTTTGGGTATTTCGGTAAAGTCACGTAGATAGGTTCAAAGAAAATAACAAGAAAATAACAAAAAACTACGACGTTCCGATAACAACACAAGCGATCGTCATCAGGAGGCAAACAAGAGGAGGGAAGCAGCTTGGGCTAAAGGGTCATAAACGAAGTGGGCAGGGCTAGTGATGTTAATGTGAGAAATGAGCATGTTACTGTAAGATCAGAGGGCGACCTCCACAACGAGCGCGCGGAGGTGGCTATGTTAATGTGAGAGCTTAGCATGTTCATGGAGGATCGCAGAGCAGCAACGTCGAGCTCGGTGAGCGAGGTGGCTGCGTTAGTGTGGGAAATTTTACCGGTTAACGTAAAATCAGAGAGCTTAAAATAACAACAAACATCGGAAGGTGGTAGGATGGGAACATTACAGCCAGTTATGACTTAAACTGGTTGATAACGTCCTTCCAATGATTGCTCAGTTTATACCGGGCTGAGAGGATGACGATATCATCTCCTTAATTCTAGATTTGAAGCTTTCGTGACTGCAATGATTCATATTCTTAGGTTTTTTCGGTAAAGTCACGTAGGTAAAAAACATTAAAAACCTAAGAATATGATATCATCTCCCTTTTTTTAGCTTTCACAATTAAAAAAGAGAGATGACATCGTCATCCTCTCAGCCGACAAGGGCAATGCCACAGTCATCATGGACAAAAGCACATACAATAACAAAATTCAGGACCTACTTAATGATGGTAGCTATACAACAAATTTAAGAGATCCCACCAACAGCCTCGTTACGAAAACCAACAATATTATCACCGACTTAAAGCTATCGTGGCTGCAGGAATTCATATTCTATGGATCTTTCGGTAAAGCCATGTAGATAGAAAAAGAATAAAATTAATAAAATAATAACAATATCATGACGTTCGATCGCAACACAAGCAATCGTCATCAGGTGAAACATATAATGGGTTAAAATATGTAATAGTTGACTATTAGATCTTTCACTGGTAAGACCACCTCAGCTGTACCTAACTCAGCTCACTTGGTATCATTAAGGACATCTCACTATCTCCAGGTGATTTGCTTATTAGTTTCGATGTAGTCTCTTTGTTTACCAAAGTTTCTGTAGCTGACACCATTGAAATTATTGAAGTCAAGATCAATGGATATTCAGACGACACAATCCGTAAAGCTATCACTCCAACCATTGGGAAATAACCATCTGAGGACCCAATCAATACCATCACCTTGCCATACATAACAAGGGTCACCAAAAAGATCTCCAAACACAAGATCCAGGTTCGATTTAACACAGTACATAAAATTTGTGATCTGATCCCATCTGTGAAGGATGTGATCCCTGACATGCAAGACCCCGGCGTCTACAAACTAAGCTGTGTCTGCGGCAGCAGTTACATTGGGGAAACGAAACGACATGTCTCGGACCACGTTCGTGAACACAAGGCAGATCTGAAACACGGTGGGACCAATACCTCGGCCGTGGCTGATCATTGTTATAAAGCGATGGGCTCACACAAAATTGATTTCTCTAAGACGACGGTACTTTGCAAACCCACTGGCTAACTTCAACAGAGAAGATGGGTATAAACTGAGCAATCATTGGAAGTACGTTATGAACCAGTTTAAGTCATAGCTGGCTATGGTGTTCCCATCCTACCACCACCTTCCGATGTTAGTTGTTATTTTCGGCTCTCTGGTTTTACGTTAACAGGTAAAATTTCCCACACTAACACAGCCACCTCGCTCACCGAGCTCTACGTTGCTGCTCTGCGATCTCACATTAACATGCTAAGCTCTCACATTAACATAGCCACCTCCGCGCGCTCGTTGTGGAGGCCGCTCTCCGATCTTACATTAACATGCTAATTGCTCACATTAACATCACTAGCCCTGCCTACTTCGTTTATGACCCTTGGGCTACACCCATTTTAAACCTTTAAAACAGTCTGCCTCAGCAGCTTTCCCCCTCTTTTTTGCCTCCTGATGACGATCGCTTGTGTTGTGATCGAAACGTCGTAGTTTGTAATTATTTTTGTTATTTTCTTTGAACCTATCTACGTGACTTTACCGACAGACCTAAAGAATATAAATGTATTTACTGCTGAGTGCAGTTCAGTCATTCTCGACAATTTAATTGCCTCAGATAAAAGGAAGATAAGCCTAAAGGTAAACTACTTAAGCATAAAAATATAATCTGTAACAGCCAATAAACTTTAATTCATATAGAAGGGATCCCATTTAGATGAAACAGAAGTCACAATGAAAGTGTATTTATTCTGGGTCTCTTTAAAAGTTTGTCACACGTGTGTAATAAGTGCAGCACATTATATAAGTCTTCGGGAAGAGCTCTGCCCTTCCGACTGCGTCTTATTGATAAAATATAATGTTTAAACTGTGAAAGGGGTAGAGCGAAGGAGAGAAGGAGCGAAAGATGGGGAGACGGGGGAGAGAGGGAGACATGGGGGAGAGACGGGAGAGAGACGGGGGAGAGAGGGAGACACGGGAGAGAGAGGGAGACACGGGGGAGAGACGGGGGAGTGAGGGAGACACGGGGGAGAGAGTGAGATACGGGAGAAAGGGGGAGACGGGGAGAGAGGGAGAGACGAGGGAGAGAGAGGTAATGCGGGTTGGCGAGGGGGGGAGAGAAGGGGGAGGGAGATATGCGTGTGTGGGTTGACTACCCACAGGATTGTAAGCTTCCTGCTATTATTATTTAACATTGGATGAAACCTTTTGGGTCAGGAAGGACTAATTAGCAAAAGTGGAGCAAGAACTCAACTATTGTTCAGTAACTTATGGATATTTTTTGTCGTTGTTGTTGTTGTGCTCACGCAGCACCGCGGATCTCCCGTGTAAAATGGTCAGATAACTGGCTACACGTGACCATCCGTGTACCAAAATAAACTCTCAACGTGCAGCATTCTAAAGCCAACCAAAGAGTAGATTTCAACTCACGAGTCACATTTCCCAGACATTTATAAACAATAAAAAAATAACACTACATAATCTTATTCCAGACCAATCACCTTGTGTTGCAATATTCTATAGCAATGAGATGACAAGAGCTTTCATGCGGAGCATTGGTGAGAAATAGTGATGGGTGCTGTGCAATGTAAATATTCATTACTTTTCAATAATCTGTTTTATATATATTGAGTGTATTACGCCGAAAATTAAAGAAATGTAGTCAATGGCAAACTCCCATCACGTTTGGATATTTCCCCCACTCTTCTTACAAGATAAACGTCAGATAAATATACCCTTAAATAAATAATTTCACACCCCATTGTGACAATAATTACAATCATGTATATCCCAACAGAGTATATATACATCCACTGCTGGATGAATACTTTGTCATGCCACATTGGTCATGTGGGGGTGGGGGGAGGGGTTTGACCATACCTCACCACACTGGTCAGCACCAATTGGTGCAGAGTAGGGGAATTCTGATATCATTCATCTCTGATGTTAGCCGTGTCTGGGAATCTAACTCATCACACCAGGGTTGAAGTGGGCTAACCACTACGCCGCTGTGGCATAATTCAAAAAAGAAACAGCGGACAAAAAGTTTCCGCTAATAACGGCACACAAAGTACATGCAACTGGATTAATTCAGCAATTTGCATGTGCCATCCTGCGTGCTCAAGTCCGGCAAAAACAACCCCCTACCTCCTCGTGGTGCTGGACGGCAACGCTGTGGTGGGCAGTGCCGTGGGGGGAGGGCCAACTTAAATTGGCCATTTCCCTCATGGCATCTGTAACCACCACAGCGGCCAAATGGGGGATCTGGACGGGTGCGAGGGGCTGGTAACCCCTCCACCTTCAATTAATTACCACTAAACTACGAGTTAAAATATTTATTACGCTTGTGCCGGAGGCCCCGGAGGGACAGGCGTCTATGACGTCTCCTGGCCAAACCCCATTTGGTGGAGCCAGGAGACTGAATCCTTACCCTCGGGGCTCCTCCAGAAACAACAAAAAACCACTACGTGTGGCCACGTGGAATGTTAGAACGCTCACTGCGGAGGAGAGGCTACCACTCCTCTGTCGGGAGCTGGACCAGTACCGCCTGGATCTCTGTGGCATTCAGGAGGTCCGGTGCACCAGCTCTGGCTCCTGCCCCCATGAGGGGCGGACAGTCTACTTGGGGCAGGAGACTGCCAAACAACAGGGAGTGGCTCTTCTTCTGAACAAAAGAATGAAGGGGGCGTGGGAGCGTGGCGGTGAGTTGTGGGAAGCTGTAAGCCCCAGGCTACTTTGGGCTCGCCTTCCCATCAACCAGAGGCGAGGAGTGGTGGTCGTGGTTCCTTATGGCCCCACCGAAGATGAACATCCATGGAGGGATGCAGGCAAGGCCGATGAGTCAGATGCCTTCTATGACCTCCTGTCACAGGTGCTAACTAAAGTGGCCCCTCGGGATAGAGTCATCCTGTTGGGTGACTTCAATGCCCTAGTTGGTCATGATGCTAGCACCTGGTCTGGAATGATTGGAAGGCATGGGCCAGATCAGCTCAATAACAATGGCAGGAGGCTGCTAGATTTTTGTGCAGCCCATGGGCTTGTAATTACCAACACGTTGTTCCGGCATCGGCGCATCCACACAACATCATGGATACATGCCGGGTCCAAGCAAGAACATCTGCTGGACTACATAGTGACGGAACAGCGGATGCGGGCCCATGTCCTTGACATTAGGACCTACCGTGGAGCTGATCTGCCCACTGACCATCGACTTGTCATCTGTAAGATGAGCCTGCCATTCTTCTTCTCCGGTGGTGGGTGTACATCCAGGACCCCATTCAAACCCAGAGTGGCATGGTTTCAGCTAGTTGATGAAAGTTGCAAGCGAGAAATTTTCATCATCGCTTGCAGCTGGGGTTGGCATCGTCCACCGACTCCTCCTGATGTCGAGGGGAAATGGGCAAGGTTTAGGACTGTGACTCATGCAGCTGCAATGGCTGCTTTGGGTACACGGTCCAGACCTCCCCAGAGACCCTGGCTGACAAAGGTGTTCAGGCTGGCTGAGAAAAAGCGGCAGCCCACTCTCATCGGCTACAGCATCCCACGTCAGAGAATGAGGAGGCTTACCGCAACCTTCGCTCGGAGGTTCGGAGAGCCGTGAGGCGCTGCAAGGATGGGTGGTGGTCACGGGTTGCCGAGGAGATGGAGTCTGCCTCAATGTCCCGCGATTATAAATCGCTCTTTAATTCCATCAAAAAAGTAACCTGCAGCGCCACACCTATTACCATCATTAGGGGAAAGAACGGTGATCCAATCTCCGACCCCCAGGATCAGGTTCGCAGATTTGCTGAGCATTTCTGTGAGGTCCTGGGGGAGGGGAAATCCCTCAGCCTGGAAAACAACGTGGCACAAAGTGGGGATGACCCTGCCGAGACTGCGGTGCCTCAAATATTGGAAGAAGTTACCCCCTGTGAGTGGCTGGCTGAGGTGCCATCTGTTGAGGAAGTACTAAAGGCAATCCAGAGCCTGAGACCAGGAAAGGCACCGAGCAAAGATGATCTCCCAAGCGAAATGCTGAGGGAGGGTGGCGTTTGTGTACAGACTGCCCTACATGAAATCACAACAGTCTGGACCACTGGACGGGTTCCGCAGGATTGGAAGGGTGCCCTGGTGGTCCCCCTCTTTAAGAAGGGGGACCGCACAGACTGTAACAACTACAGGGGCATCTCACTCCTCTGTGTGCCCGGGAAAGGTCCTGGCAAGGATTATTCAACATCGCCTTTCCAGTCATCTCAGTCAGTCGACCCATGGCACCTGCTGGGTCTGCTCCGTGACCTCCTGCCAGCGGGCGTTCGACACTTCACATGGCCTCAACGTGCACATAGCCTGGCACAAGCGCCGTGGTGACGTCACCGCCACTTAGTGGTGAATGGCGGTTGTTGTTGTTGCTCAAGTACTGCTAAACTGAAGGCGGAGGCAAAGGCACACGAGAGGCTACGGCATTGACTGCTACTGACTGGGTAAACCCCCATTTCGGGCTGTGGGGAAGTGATACGGTCTAGCGGAGCTTCTGGGGTTTTACGATGGACATTGCCATGTGCTGAAAAGCTGAACATGCGTACATGTTTCTTCTGAGAGGCTTAACTAGTTTCCGCTTCGCGAGAAACATTCGGCTGCGTGTGAATGTTTTTCTTTTTTGTTTATCCTGGTGTAAACCAGCTCTTTATTTTACCTGGTAATGCAACTTTGAGGTGCATGAGAAACTTTAAAAAATGTTTTCCACTTAGCGACAAAAAAGGATTTCCCCTGACGGTATCAACAGCATGATAAGGCTCAGTGTGTCTTCCCCCCCACATCTACCCTTAGTCGGAAAATCTCCGCTGGTCTAACAGAAATATCTGTATCTGTCTAGGAGCGACACAGATTATTGGCTCGGCAATGTCGAGCTCTGCCATTCTTTGTAGTGGAAAACCAGTTGAAGCTGAAAGCACGTTCTCATGAATCGAGAAAACTTTTCATATGTTTCAGTATCAATGTAAATGGGTGACAGAGTGGCGCAGTGGTAACACTTGTGACTCAGAGCAAGAAGGGCCTGGGTTCGATCTCTGACTCTGGCCAGTGTCTGCGTGGAGTTTGTATGTTCTCTCCTTCGGTTTCCTCCAGGTTCTCCTGGTTTCTTCCCATAGCTAAAACAATAATATACAATGTTGTGGGCATTGGCCAAACATCCCAATGCTGAAAAATGTCCTGCAAATTACAAAATTGGGATTACACATTGAAATATTACCTTAAAAGTCTTGAGAATCAGACCTTCTTGAGTAAAAAAGCACAATTTTCAAAGCAAATAATACTTTGCTTAAAGACAAACATATATTGCAATTTGTGAAGGACGCTAAATACTGCTTTGACAAATTGCCAACACAATAACAGTTTCCAAAAATGCACGTTAAAACATGAAACAGTATAACAATACACATCCATGAAACGTTAACAACAACGTGAAACTTTGAATAAAACAGTACAATGGAACAGCTTTCTAATGTTACGTGATAACACGCATCTCAAAACAGTGATATGTATGCTTTCAAATCACAGATCCGGGGCCCTATTCTCACATTCGTATAAAGTGTCTGTCAACCAAACCGATATAAGGAACATCAGCTTGTGAGCAACACCAGCAAAAGTGGTCATATTTACAAACCGATATAAGGAACATCAGCTTGTGAGCAACACCAGCAAAAGTGGTCATATTTACAAACCGATATAAGGAACATCAGCTTGTGAGCAACACCAGCAAAAGTGGTTATATTTACACACCGTCCCATCTGCCCTTTACGAGGGACATTACTCCAGGACTGCAAGGGGGAGCAGCGTCCATGCCAATGTTTAATTCCGATGGCTCTATTCCCCGTCTGGTTGCAACGCCGGTCGAGGGAAGAGAAAAAGCTGCTACTACGGACGTGTTAAGGTAGGAGGGGGGTACACACTCTGAGAGCCCGGTTCGTAGGGATGCTGCGCGGCAGTCAAATCCTGCGTGAGAAATGAAATGCCACGTGTGTGGCGTGTTTCTGACGCTCAGTACTCTGGCAGGTTTTATTTTTTATTTGGAACACATTTGACAAATAATTGCAAGACAGATGAAAGGAGAGCGTTTGTTTATTTATAATTATTTAAACGCGGTTATTGAGCACAAGCCCAAAGGCCCGTAACGTCAAGCGGAACAATCAGCAGGAACAAAGTTGTGATCGGTTCGAGTTAGCAGGTTTTCAGAATCGAGCAAGGTCACAAAGGGCTCGAGGAAGGTGTGTGTGGGGAGAGAATTGCAAAGTGGAGCAGCGTGAGAGGGAAGAAGCGAACAAGAGAGGTGTTGTGACCCGCAGCGTGAGCACAGTGTGGAAGTTGACGAAACAGCCGCTGTGGCAGAACGAGTCCTCGTCATGGCAGGATGAATCAAGGGGTGAGGTGACAAGGCGGCTAGGAGATGTTAACTACCTCGCCTGGTATACAGGAGGTCGTGGGTTTCGATCCCGACCCTGACGCCTGCTGAATATTTGGAGTTTGCATGGTCTCCCTTTGGTCGCGTGGATTTTTCTCTGGGTCCTCCATATTTTTTTAAATCGTATTTAGAAACGACGTGCGTTTAGAGTATTTGGCTGCTATAAATTTCCACATCATGATAAGCCACGTCGTTGAGCAATCATTTGTGGCCAGGTTGCTTCTGAGAAAGAGCTATCTAGCTCAGTGGGCCTTACCTGGTCAAATAGAAACAATTGATTAGTATAAAAAAACATTGGTTAGAGGTGCCACGGGAACAGCAATCGTGCAAGTAGCGAGATACGAGTGGTGAGGAGGTGACTGTCTGCCGGTGAGCGAGTAGTGACCACAGTGACCAGAGTGTCCGGAGTGGCCGCTGGATAATGAAGCACTTCCAGTTGAGGTGTAGGAGAGCATGAGAGCAAAGCACGATGAGTTAACTTACAATTGAAGGCATCTTCTTAGGTTTTTTCGGTAAAGTCACGTAGAAAGTAAAATAAAATAAAAAACAAAAATTGAAGGCATATTTAGAATGCGCAACATTATTTATTAGGCAACCTGTATATGCCTAGACCTACAGTGTCAATACTGTTGACGCCATTATCGTAAATATTGACGATGCCCGTACCTATTTTTTTGAACACTAATTTATCACACTCCACTGCAATGTGCATCCACTTTAAATATACAACTTTTAAAACAATGTTGTGCACGTTAATATATTTACATTTTGTCATTACTATTGCTATGTGTCCTTTGAAGTTATATGGCAGGGTTCTAACAGCAGTCTTTAGAAAAATTTAACTTTCAAATATTTATTTGACTGCACGGGCACACACGACTTCACAGCGTTACGTGATTACCGCAAAGCAAATGAATTCACAACACCAACAACGTTAACATTTATTATACATCCGAGTGCAAACCGCATCTCAAGATGATGCTATCCGAAACCGGGGACGAAAGTCGTTTACAACTGGGGAAGCGAGGAACAACATGAAGATATAAAGATATGGGAGTTGAATACTGGACTGCTACTATTTTATTTACTAGGTAAAGCCCAACGAGCTATTCGCTCTTTTCAGAGGCATCCTGGCCACACGTGATATCGCATCACGGTAGCTTGCGTCATCATCATATTTGGAATTTCTGGTAGCAGCCAGACAATCTGAGCGCACGTTTTTGTAAATGTGCAGGAGAACAAAACTGGAGGTGCCGGGAAAAAAATGTCGGATGAGGCATCAGTGGAACGAGCAGAGAGTGGGCCATGCAGTCACGCGCAGAGGACAGAGCGACCCTCCCCGGGAGGGCTGCCCAGCCACCAGCTGCCACCTCTTCTTTGCAGAGGGGCGCATCGCGGCAGTCATGTCCACAGTGGTCGACACGAGATTGTGAGACGGGGTTTGAAGCAAAGCGTGCCCACTGCACACACGGACTGCAGTGTCTGGCTCGCTGGGTTAGTTAGGACATGCTCTGCTGTGTGTGTGCGCGTGTGTAGTTTATAAAGCAACACGTTTTCATTGTTCGCCTTCTGCGCTATTTGGGCTCGTACCCGCACCCCCTATTAGCACGGTTGGCAACGTACGGTGCGAAAGAAGTTCAACATAATATCAGTTGCTCCACCTCAAAGCACAGTTGGCACTCATCGTATTGTTTTTTTTAGCAGATTCACAGCATCCCACCATATGTTTTCTGTGGGTGAGCACTTGCAAGAGACGTTGGAACCTCCAAGACCTATAGATGCACATTGTTAGGGTGATGTTTACATTTTCACATGCATTATACAAAGCCAGATTCATTACAAACGATGCTGTATCTTGTATATATTTAACCAGGAGATGAAATAAATCCATTGAGACGGATGAAAAATTGCCTCTTTTGCAAGGGCGATCTGGGTTACGTCAGGATGTGAGTCTGGATCAGATAATGGCAGCAAAGGGCAAGCAATTGTGATTCTGGTACGAAATGGCTTATGGGCCGTGCTGCTCCAAGTTTGGTGGCCCTTGCATGATGGCCACAAGAGTTAGCTCCTTTGCCACGATTAAGCGGTTCGGCACCGATACCATGGGATCCATCCAACCAACGATGAGATGATGTGTGCCCAGGACCAAGATGCCTTGTTGAAAAGAACGGTCAGGACTTCAGTTTGGTGACGGTTTGAAAATAAGTTGTGTCGAAGCATCGGCGACCAAATAAGGTCACGTGGCTGCAATGGGCGAATTGTGGGCGGTGTGAGCAGCATTTGTACGTATCGTATGTGTGTATTTGTATGTATGTTTTTAATCAAGAGTGTTGAGAATACATGTTGGTCTCTTCTATCCATGCCTTCTCACGTCTATTGTTTGCTTTTTCCTCTCACAATTTATTCCATTTCTGTTATTGGCGTCACGTCAAGAAATGAATAATCCTTTTTGGAAATCTCGCAAAGCAGTGCACCCTCTGTGTCAGAGGATTTTTTAGAATATATTTCAAAATATTTCCCTTGAGATTAAACGGGTCGTTTGCAAGGGTGTCCAGAATCACCCGTGGAAACCGGTCTTCACCGGTCTCTCTTTAAAGTGGCATTTTTAGTTTTTTACCTTTCACGCAGTGGCGGGCAAATGTAATATTATAAATATATGTTATTACCAGAGATTGAATTTAGTCAAATCAAGTGGGAAAAAACTAAAAAAAATTATGATTGTGTTGTGCAGTCATTGATGACCAGGCTGACACTATCAACTCACTGACCTTAGGAACCCAGTTTAAATCACGGGCGGCCACCTTGCTACGAACTCAGGATCTCAGCGTTGCCAGCTCAGCGCTCTGACATCTCTCATGACTCAGGCTGTCATTCTTTTTTGGCTGAGTTGACCCAAAACTGCGCGTGTAAAAACAACTGCTTTGTATGTGGATTCGTACGCGGATTGCCGTGGAGTTACTTTCCAACCGTTTTAGATGACTACAGGCACATATTCTGAAATCTCCAGAGTAGAATGGAGCAGAAGGCCCATGAGATATAGGATGTGAGCAGTATGCAGGGTGTTGTACTCTGTTGGGTAATTCATCCAGGAGATCGGTTCATATTTGTTGACATAAAAGACAAGTTACTGCGAGTAGTTAGTCAAAATCCGAAGCATTTCATAGGCTTGAAAACCGTCAGTATGTTGGATACGAAGACCAATCTTAAACGTGGAGGGCTGACAAATACGACATTTAATTGTGCAAATGAGGAAGGTTCCATGCTTTACCTGGATGGATGCTGGTATTTCCAAGGTTTCTGCATATGACAAACGTCGTGATGCCTGATAAGGCTTCAAAATATATTTTGTGTTCAGCCAGACAGCCACGAACCAAGTAGGCCAATGGGAGTCTAGCGTCGTCGTGGCAGCAGAGCGCAGCCACCTCTCCAGAACACTACCCCTGATTACCCCAGTGTCACACCAGAGCCGAGCATGGGGCCGTAGCCTCGAGGTACCTGGAGAGCGCACCACCCATTAAATGAGCTACCAGAGACCGGGGGACTAAGCAAGAAAGCCTTCCGGGGCACTGAACACCCGCTGACAAGTCTGAGAGGGCTCTGAGATAACAGGGGCGAGGTTATCCTCATCGCGGCAAACCGGTCGAGGTAGCCGCCAGTATTTGTGAATCTGGATGAGCTGGAAATCGAGGTATTGGCAGTGCACCGGTGCACCATAACACACCGGATCCTCATACAAAAAAACACGGTCTAAAATTTAAATTTAACCTACTATTCGTCTTCCGACTGCATCGACATCACGAGAACTGATGTTGACGCAACACCACCACCGCCACCTCGCAAGATTTTCTGACCGGGGGTTGCGAATTGCGGCGAAATAAATAATTATCGAGCGAATGTTTGCTTTAATGTATACCGTGCACCATCGGTGTACCGCCAAGACGTTCAAACGCAGGATCATTACGGTGACCAAAGGCACCTTCCAAATACCAAACCGGCGCCTCTCAAGGTCTCCCTCGCCCTTCCTCCATCGGCAGGCTCTCGCTTTCCCCACTCAAGCGAGCCATTGCCATGCAGTGCGTGTAGCTGTAACACGTGGGGCTCGTCTGGGGGAGGAGGAGAGTCTCTATCTCGCGGCCCTTGTTGGTGTCTAATCGAGGAGGGGGGGGGGGGTGCAAGGGCCTTGTTAGCAGGGAAGGGGTTTAACGCTTCATAAAATCCTCCCGTGAGCGCGCGCGCGTGGGTGTAATTAATTGGTTGTGCAGATTTTTGTTGTTGTTGTTGTTGGGTGCGCAACAGCAGCATAACGCGTGCACTTGTGGACGCATCCCATCCATCCCACATAAAGCGCATTACGTGTAACAAATGCGCCGTGATGCCTCTGAAACAGCCGTGACACACGGACAACAACAACAACAAGAACAACAATGCGGCGTAGACAAAAAAAAGAAATATGATTTGCGCCAGAAAGCCAACATTAAGATGCAGATAAGACGACACTCTCACGAGCACGAGATCCCCTCGAAAGGCCGCGCGGGATCAACGTGCAACGCCACGCGGTCTGCGGCTCATCACACCGCTTCGGATAAACCAAAAGGGGGTGCGCGTGCGAATGTCAAACGTGACTTCTACGTACAACAACAACAACAGTCGTCTTGAATACATCTGACACTGAAGCACCTTTTCGTGATTTTAGGACGGATTGTATTTACCACGTTGAAATATAGCGAGGAAGTCGAGGCTCACCGCGCTTTTAAAAGTTGGACTTCACTTTGGCAATTATGACTGTGCAGGGCATTTAGGGTGGTTATGCAATTATAGCGCTCTTTTGAATACTTGTGAAGCCCATATACAATTAAATTAGACAAAATTAAGCTTCAAATACATATGAGCTTTCAGAGCACTGACAAGCAAGTAAGTAAAAAAAAGAGAGCAAAGCCTTATTATGGAACACCGTACGTAGCCCGTCCAAATTATGACAACGCCACATTTGTATCTGAGCGATTTTGATAGCCGGCTGAGGCTGGGCTAGAGGGTAGTAAAAACCGTGCATTGTATATAATGCTTTGTCCATACATCCTCGCAATCAAAGCAGTCCCTTCCCGCCAGAGAAGAACATTTCGCATGCCCGACGGTGAGGAGATGCTATTGATTTCTGCTCCCCAAACCAATTCACACAACTCTCTCTCTCTCTGTCTCTCTGTCTGACCCGGGGGTTATCGATCGCTGCTGCTGCTGCAGTAGCAGCGTCTACATTCCTCGCCCAGCTGCCGACAGCACCTCCCTCGCTTCTGCATGAGCTTATAATACAGAAAATATTCCACGTCGCCTCTTGCTTAAATTATCTCATTATCTCTCGACCTGAAGTCGGCTGCTGTTACAGGCGTGGCGCGCGTCCGCATTGTGCGCCTACCCACAGCGTATCCCTCGCAGCTTCTGTAGCTTATAATATAATATGCATCCCACGTCACCGTCTCCTCTTGCTTTACATTATCTCGTTATCTCTCGACCTAAAGTCGGCTGCTGTTATAAACACACAGTACAGTATAGGTATTGTTAATGAGATTGTTTTTTCATATCAAGGTGCATTATACGTGAGTCGTTGGTTGATTGCTATTGTGTTGTATTGTTAAATAAAATAAAATAAATGGGCGATTTAATTAATACGTGACCATTTTTGCAGGCGTTTTTTAATTGGACTGCTATCGTAGTACCGTAGTAGTGGTCGTAATAATAAATAACTTGCGAGTATTAATTTGAAATCGCTGAAAATGAGTGGCTCGCGAGGAAGAGAAGGTCCTTCTGAGAAAGGGGACATCAATCACCTCGGGTCCTCGCTGTCACTGGCACACGTGGCTGCGGTGAGACGCAGACCGTGAAACATCCATCGCTCCCTCTCTCCCTCGGATCCTGGAATGGGGAGAGCTGTGCAACGTGTAGGACCTGGCCAGTGGATCGACCGTGAGCCATGGCCTATCCACTGCTATTCTTGTCATCACGTGCCCGACACTGCATTCACATATGACTGTGGTTGCAGGAGAATATGTACCCACATTATTTCTCTATGCTGACTATGCATTCAGTCGGTCAAGCAGGATTCGTTAGCACCCTGCTCCTTTCTCTCTTACATGCCGCCTGGAATCATTCTCTCAGACCACAAAACATCTCAGAATTCCATTGACTAAAGCTTAAGGAACATTTCACGTGCCTCCATTGGTTGGGCCTGAGCCAAGACTGGAAACTCCACATTCTTACACGGGTGCCGGTGTTCCTATGGGACATCTAATGTAGCTCGCACGATTCTATCAACCCCGGAGAACATGGGGCTGGTGTGACCTCCTGCTCATGATTTGAACTCGAACCACAACCACCACCCCCTGATTCATTGCCTTTGCATATTCGCTAAGCATACAGCACACGAGGGCATTGATGTAATCATCTTGATATTACCGCTGCAAGAACACATTCGTATTAATACGCCCTCTTAAGATGAACAAATGTCAGTTTAAATGTAGTACTCAGTTATTTTAATTCTCAAGGGTATGCATTATGTATCGTGTATTTATATTTCATCAACATGCACGCTACTCATTGATTAAAAAAAAGAACAAATAAATAATTTAGAAGGATCTCACATTTTTTTAAAGGAGTAAATACAACATAGGTCAATTAAAATATACTATTTATAAACTTGCAGTCCATATATACACATACTGTATATACACACTGCTCTTATAAAACAGATACAAATACAATATAGATAATTTGGTACATATAATACGGACATATGTACAGCATTCACATACACCTAATTTGCAATATAGAGTAGTACTGTGCTGTGTAATACATTGCTATTTCCTAACATATACAATATCACACATATGACATATATACTGTCACGCAAATAGTTACTTACATACACAATTACAACGATCCCCCATATAGCCTGAACGTGCTGTTGGTACAAGTGCTGTTAGTACTCATGAAGACCGGAAAGGCAGTGCCGATACATGCTCAACATGCACGTGTCAAACACGGCACACGCTCACACACAACGCTGCAATACACATTGCACGTGTACGAACCTATGCACGTACGCGCATGTATTCCCGCATGTCTGTCAAACTCATTCCCATGTGCACGCAGTGCTTGCTACACCCTCCCCCGACATCCCCCCCCCCGCCACCATCATCATCATCCCGCCTTCCCACCTTCCCTCCACCATGTCTACCCCATCCCCCACAATCCCCTTCCCTCCTCATCCCTCCCGAGGCCATTCAGAGTCGGGTGGTGGTGGCCACTACACCGGTCGCTGAATGTAACAGCATTTTTATTATTTCGTTAACTGGTCACACACCACACTTGATTACATGCCTGGCCCGTTTCGTCACAATTTAAATCCCTTGGCCTGAGACATTATCCGTTGGTTCGGTTTTTTTAATACATCATACCAACAGTCGGCTGCGACACACATGCTACTCGAAATGTGTCACAAAAATGCTTACTGCACGCATACATCCTCACTGCAACAACAACAAAAATGGCATTTAGCATGCCAGGATTTTAATCACAAAGCTAAACCAGTCCCTAACTCATCAGCAAAAATTAAAATAACCAAATTGACAAAAAATTCGCCCGCGACCAGCAGTGCATATGGCCTGAACACAACCATGAGAATTGGTTTTCATAGAAACACAACTCAGCGTAGTCCTAATCTCAACTCTTGTTATCCAAGTCATAGCACAATACAATGCATGGAAGTGCTTATCTGCAAACAAGGCATAACAGGAAGCGATAGCCGCTCTATCCATGTTGCTTAACATCGTCTAATCCACGACGACAACGCTGGGCGTGAGTTTACAACTCACGTTCGTCCACGAGCGATTCTTACTCTGCAAGTAGGCGCAGCTGAACACAGGTAGCCTACTACTTACCTGTGGGAAATTGTGGATAACTGGATAAATATAATTCATGACAACGGTAATCTCTTCAGGATATACAGATTATAACCTCATTGTTTTACTATTTTTTCCATTATTTTATGCAGTTGGTTATGAGCTGTGATACCGATTGCAGCTTATGCAATATATATAAAATATAATATACGGGACCGGAGAAGGCACTGCTGTGACAGAGTTGTATGAGAATTTCAACACATCCGTCAATAATACTGCCTTAAACTGTATATAATAGGTGATGATTTGGCATTGGTCCTTCTTCACAGCACAAATAGAGAGAGAGAGAGAAGGGGCGATTGGCTGTGCATGAGAGCCATTGCCTAAAATGTCACCTATTATAATACACATTTTTTTTAAGGAAGTGCTATTGACGAATCAGTTGGCTTGATTTGAAGTTTTCGTGACTGCAAGGATTCATACTCTTTGGTTTTTTCGGTAAAGTCACGTTGGTATAAAATAAAATAAATTAAATCACGACGTCTCGGGCGCAACACAAGCGTCCTTCATCAGGTGGGACAACCACAGCAAAAAACAATTGCTGAAGTGGGCGAAAAGGCAGCAATTGTTTATTGCTGTGGTTGTCCCACCTGATGACGGACGCTTGTGTTGCGCCCGAAACGTCGTGATTTAATTTAGTTATTAACATTTTATTATTTATTTAGTTAAATCAATTTCGTCTACGTGACTTTACCGAAAGAACCAAAGAGTATGGATCCTTGCAGTCACGAAAACTTTAAATCTAGAAGTATTAATATGTTGGCTGTTTGAGTTAGTTGTGCTCATGCATCCGTGCCACCGCAAGTATCACCCAGCCCAGTGTTCTTCACTCATTTACCACAGAGGGGGGTGGGGGGGCACTTTGGCCAATAAGACATCATCATTCTTTGGTTCTTTCGGTAGAGTCACGTATAAAGATAAAATAATAAATTTAATTAAATACTAGCATACGACGTTTCGATTGCAACACAAGCAATCATCATCAGGTATAAATTAAATAGAAACACAAATCTAGTATACTTAGAAATGTAATGTAATACAACAGAGAGTCGGATAACATAACAGTCAACACCCTACCTGGTTGATTACGTTCTTCCTGAGAATGCTAAATTTGAGAGAGAGATTAAACACAGAACCAGAAACATAGACAGACATATAAGCAGACAGATATCACAGAGATACATAGAGAGAGAGCAAACATAGGCACAAAGAGAAACTACGCCTCTGTGTCGAGGCCTTAAATAGAGAAAGGGGGGACATCATCAGTGTGAGAAGGGTCGCCACACCATTTGAAACCATTGTTGGGTTTGACAGCAGCACGATGATGACGATCATGATGGGGGTGTTTTCACGACTTGTGTATTGTTGGGGGGCCACACGAAAGGCCCCGCGGGGCCTTGTAATGAAGGACACTGGCCCAGCGTGAGGGAAATTGTAACTCTGGTGATGCCTACAAAGACTGTTGGCTAACAGGGAGAATATTGAGATCGATTCCTCGTATGTGTACATAAAACAATGTCATTGTCTTATTCTTATTCGTAGTTTTGTTTTCGTTTTGTCTCCTTCGTGCAGTTTTGTTCACTCCATTACACTTAAATAGTTACGTAAGATAAGCACACTTAATCGATTAGTGTGAGCACAATTCACCGCATGTATTCTGAGCAGTAGAATCATAAATGCATCGTTACACAAAGAAACCCGGACATTTCTAACTGAGTCAAAAGTTGAATATTTAGAAATTGGCTATTTTCCCTCCTCACGTTTTGTTCATTGCACATGTTTACAGTATAAACATTCAACCCAACCATTAAAACCGCCAAACCTGACTCATCATCACTTTGGGGTCGATAAAGCCAGCATAGTACCACGATGTGGGGAGACTGCTGCCCACCACAGGAGCGTGAGAGCTGTCCCCTAGTGGCTCACAACTGCCGATGGAGATGGACACTGCCCCACCACTACGGCACACCGAGAGAACGTTCGTGGGACGCTTTTTGATAAGAGAGTAAAATGTTTATAAACACCGACTGCTTATTATATTTCAGAAGAACGATTCACATCCTTACTGTACGTATTGACGTGATATTTTCAAAGCCTCTGTTCAGTTTGAGTTTTGGAGCGGTTTGGTCAAAACGGTGCCGCAACAAAAGTCACGTACAAATATATATTAGTTATAAAACAGAAAAAACATTACTTATTCAATTCTATCCCCCCCCCCATCCCCCAAAATATACATAACATAATACATTACAGACACATATACCCAATGTAATATTATGCAGGGGTTAAATCTACACTGGATGCAGCGTACACCACAGAATGTGTAACGTGATCTGCATCACATTTGCTGGAGTCAGACAGGAAGCGTTGGTCACAAGTCACCGACGAAACTAATAACGCATTCAGCGCTCGTCTCACTCGCCATGATTAGCTCACCAATGATCTCGCCTGTCAGGGAAATGTTGACAGGAATGTCTGGAGTCACGAATGACCCTAACATGATGCTGCAACACGACACGTCGTGCAGGGGTTTTCTCCTTAGACCCCCCTCCCTCCCCACAGCTCCTCGTTTTGATTAAAAGAAAAGAACCCCTCAGTATTTTTTCCATTGATAAAAAAACTATTACGAGAAGAATTGATGCACGCCAGTCGTGTTTCAAATTACGCGATCACTTCAAACATACTTAGCCGTCGTGCATCATAAATATAGCCATGAGTATATACCCATGTCCTTCTGGTGATGTTCTGCGTATCCTAAAACTAAATCCTTCACTCGTTCAACATTTTAACCTTATGGCGGGACCCCGGGGTCCCATAAGCCCCCGGCTCTCGCATAAACATTATATTACTCGCCTTTTGCCCGTCCAAGATCTGGTGTATTGCAGTAAATCTGAAACTTGCAAGCGAAAAACAGACAGCGACGTAATATTCATTGCATCAATTCGTGTGCAATTTGTAAGGCCGCGGTGACTCAGACCTATTTAATTTTAAGGTTATAATCCCCTGTTCATAATGACGTCCTTTTTACTTTGATGTCTCAACAGCGTGACGGAGATCACGTGACGTGAGGGTTCTGCCTTTGTAGTGAGGGTTGTGAGTTGACGCCGAGGAGGGGAGAGGAGGCGCCTCCCCCCCCCATGTGGAGTGACGTCACCCGCTAATTATTATGAATTAGGGGGAGGGTGTCCATTGGGAGGACGTCACCTTATAATGATTATGAATGAGGGGGGAGGGTGCTCCATGTGGAGTGATGTCATCTGCTCATGATTATTAATGAGGGGGGGGCATGTGGATTGACGTCACGAGCGTTGCACACAGAGATGCTTGGCTCATTATAGTAGCTAATAATAATGGGGGGGGGGTGTCCATTTGGAGGACGTCACCTGCTCATGAATATTAATGAGGGGGATGGTCGACGTGGAGTCACGTCACGAGCGTTAAGGACATTCCTGGGTGATAGGTATAAAGTAAACAAAAACTTTGCTCTTTTTCACCAATGCGTTTGAAGGATGGTGGCAAGTGTTGTCTTGTTAAACTATGCCTTTAAAACTGAAAACGACTTACCTGCAGTACCTCTATTTAAAAACACTATCGAAAAAATAATTTACACCCCTCTGTCAATCATCGTGTTTCTCAGTGTGGATTTGTGAACACACTTTGTAAACAGTACATAAAATAGTACGCGTTTTCAATGCGCTGTTCATATTGTAACAAGCGTTTATAGCAATGTTACTCTACAGAGTAGTGGGTCGCCGTTACTCTTATCCGCATTGATACGAGCGGTATGTGGGGACTATGGCTTAACCGCAAAAACCTATCTGCACAGATGCATACGGACAAGAGAATTAACGATGCAACGCATCTCATATGTTAAATATCTGCAGGTAATAGGATTGCCATCGATTGATCCTGAGCTGCAGACATTGGGAGGTCACAAATAATAATGAAGATAAGAGAGCAGTTTCACCGTATCATGCATCCCGTTATGACAAATAAAGGACTTAAGTCGTGTAGGCAGTTTGAGCAGCTTTGGATGAGACTTATGATCCTGCCCATACCCGAGCATGGAGGGCATTCGCTTGTTCAGCTCTTCTGCGCATTCGTCCTCGCTGCTGCGCTTGGACGACAACTGAACGATCTGCGCCAGGTGGGTCGCGGCGTTTATTTGCGTGGTGGGACGGAGTCGCCAAGAAGAAATAAATTACGATTTTTTTTACTTACGTTTATTCGGGACCCCGGGGTCCCGCCATAAGGTTAATTTGTCAAACAACAATGTCGGAAGTGAAGCATGCCCTCGTCTCACAAAATAAGCGGCACAATTGTTTTAAGATCCATATTCACCAGGTTTAGTTCAACAATTACCCTTCGTGGCATCCAAAATGTCACCAACCGAAACTACCGTACATTACTGTGCAACTCCATTTACCTGTGGCCCTTTTAGTCTGCATCGTCTATGACCTTAGGGTTCGGTCCTTTATATTATCTGAAATTTTGCAGATAAGAGAGAGACAAGAGGCACGGGCGATGCCTAACTCTTCCTGGTGTCCACAGGGCCTCTCCGTCAGCGGGAGGTCTGCCAACAGTCCCCTGGGATGAGATGCACCCCTGGGTACCGGCTGCATCTGCTGTGGACATACAGGGGGACTAACAAACGCCCACCTACATCATCTTACGTGCAGGAGTTCGCGAGTGAGATGGAATTTGGACATTTTCCACCGGGAAAAAAAGGTACGATTCCACACGTGGGCTTTCGCGATCGATAATTGTGATTCACGATTGATGAATGTCGCGAGATTCCTCTCCAACAAGCCGGTCGTGTGCTGACGCAGTAGTAAAATCGGCATGTTTGTTCGTCACGTGACAAATTTTGTTAATTGGTTGTGTCGGGTGGAGGAGGGTTTACGACATGAAAGATCAATCGTAAATCAGGAAGGATTTCTTCAGCTGGCATTTCTATCCATCGCATCCGATTTGGTGTACAGATTCTATTCTTGAATCAGACATACATTTTTTTTATCATCTGCGCTGTATTTTCTGTCTTTTTTCGGACCTTTATTTTTTTGGCGCGATAACATCGCTTTGCACTTGCGCCGTTTTCCCTTTCACGCCGCCTCATCTGTCGCGTGTTTAATCCCTATCGTGTGCGCTGCATGCCCCTTTCTTTCCTCTTGCACTTTAACTTTTGCGTCTTTTTTTCTTCTTTTTAGTACCTTGCTTTGTGCCCCGCTTCATATTTTGCGCTCTCGTTCCTGTCGCTTTCTCCTCTTTTGTACTCTTCCGCTGCTGCCGCCGTCTCATCGGCAGCGTACCCCCCCCCCCCCTTTGATCCCCGTCGTTGGAGTCCGTCTCGCGTTCTCCCTCCCCATCGCATCTCCCACGTCTCCCTGCGTGGCCACGTCCGTCCTGCCGTTGCCGCACAAGCGCTCGATCGTAAGCAAACGCATTGAGAATATTTGACATCGTTGAAAAATTTGATCATTTCTTCAGAACATATTCTTCACCTAGAGTTCCGTCTCTAAATATATTTTTTTAGCAAATCAGGGGGATTGTTGGAGGGGTATCAATATAAAAATATATATTAAATACCCCATAACCAGTGTGCCCACGAGTCAAATACCATGCAATGAATTAAAAACCAATTTACCGAATTACAAAAAGTGTGCATTTGATTTGAATAAATTTGCTGCTTTTTGGATAATTACCTTTTTGAATTAAGTGCGTTTTTTTTATTCAACATTCATGGAGTGTTTCAATTACATCAGGTTTGACCAGATCGTACAGTGCTCGAGATAAAACTGCAGAACCAGATTTGGCTAAACCTTGACTTAAAGCTATTGTGACTGCATGAATTTATATTCTTTGGGTCTTTCGGTAAAGTCACGTAGATAGGTTCAAAGGAAATAACAAAAATTATTAAAAACTACGACGTTTCGATCACAACACGAGCGCTTGTGTTACGTCATAGTTTTTTTGCTATTTTCTTTGAACCTATCTACGTGACTTTACCCAAAGACCCAAAGAATACAGATTTGAATAACTTGCCATTGATTCCAAATCAGTCCAACCATTTGAAAACGACTTGGTTACTAATTTGAAAGTGCATTTAACAAAGTCAGAAAAACATAGTTTTTGAACGGACACACGCATCGTTTTAATAACTTGATAAAGTTCATGTTTAAATGTACGGGCCCTTGTTAATTCACAGCCCCTGGATGAATGGCTCCACACGCCATTGTCGGTCATAGCGGTTGTTTGGCCATACTTCACCAATCTAGTCAGTGTGGGCTAGTGAGGGCGGGCCCGGGAACTGGAGGTTGCCGGGTTCATAGCACAGTGTGCTCGCCACTGAACCACTACTCTGCCCAATTGAATTCACACAACCCTAAATAAATCACGCAGGATTCAAATTAATTGTCCTGAATTGTAAAGGATTGTGCCTTCCAATGGGAGACACCATCATTATTCCCACTGTGGAAATGTACAAGTTTAGCCCCATCCATAACACATCATTGATCTAAATGTATCTGTGGGCGTGCTACTGGATTGCAGGCAATACACGGCATTCAGAAATGTATTAATTGTAACCGCAGCGCGTTGATGAGTCGAATAACCTCCCAAACCACCACAAACACTCGTGAGCTCTGTGACTCACAGAGCTTTGAACCTCGCAATGATGGAACTTGCTTTCAAATCCAACCTTGTTTCTCATTAATGCAATCTTGCCATTTGTCTACAGAAATGCCATTTTTCAGATGCATGCACCCACCTGTAAGCTGTTCACTTTACGTTACAAACGGATTTTAATAAATGCCGTGTAAGTGTTCATCGTCTGGAATAAAATTGCAACACATCACTTTATGATCACGTGCATATAATGATGGGGGATTTTCAAGCTGAGCAAAAAGTGTGAAATGTATTCAAGTTAAATGTGCACTTTGGAATTTATCAAACTGGATTTAGATAGAATTGCACTGCAGACGTTTTGGATAATTTGCGAACATTTTCTTCATGGGAGCTTTTAATAGGAATGACCAAATCACACTTAATTCAGATCTGCTGCTGCCGATGATGGTAATGCTGCTGATGATGACAGTGGATGATGAAATTGATGGATAACAGTGATGAAGTTCATATTCTTTGGGTCTTTCGGCAAAGTCACATAGATAGGTTCAAATTGAATAAAAAATAAAATAAACAAAAAACTACGACGTTTCGATCGCAACACAAGCGGTCGTCATCAGGCGGAGAGCCTTTTCTCTCCGCCTGATGACGGCGAAAATATGAATTCCTGCAGTCACGAAAGCTTTAAGTCAAGAAATAACGTGCTAATTTCTCACATTAACATAACTAGCCCCGCCCATATCGTTTATGACCCTTGGGCTACACCCATTTTAAACCTTTAAAACAGTCTGCCTCAGCAGCTTTCCCCCTCGTTTTTGCCTCCTGATGACGATCGCTTGTGTTGTGATCGAAACGTCGTATTTTCTTGTTGTTATTTTTTTTATTTTCTTTGAACCTATCTACGTGACTTTACCGGCAGACCCAAAGAATATGAATTCCTGCTCTCACGAAAGCTTTAAGTCAAGATTTAGTGATGAAGTTGACAATGATGATCAACTCAGTCAACCTTGTGTGATTAATCAAGTTTCTCAGATGCAGTGAGTTAATGGTCTCAGCCTAGCTACCAATGCAAACGAAAAAAACCCCATCATATACAATGTGGTTTTGCCTTTACAGCAATCTCATAACAGAGTGTATGGGGGAAGCACAACCCCTGCTCTGTCAAGGGTAAAAATACCACTAAAGGGGTTGTTTCCAGAAGTCTAATGACTCTCAGAGTGCACTGCTCTAAGGGATTTCCAAATGGATTCTCCATCTCATGACACAACGCAAATAGCACAATTGGCATACGTTGGGAAATGGGCACATTAAAACGAGCCGTAGCACCATCTTTTGTTGCCAGTCACTGCCGAAGTGCATGATGATGACAAGAAGATGGTGGGTCATCATCGCCTCTGCCATCACCAGTCATTGTTGCCACGCATGCGGCTCACAGTGATTGGCAACGGCGGGGCCACTCCGAGGTCCGCGATCATGAGGACGCTGTGGAGTGTCACCGTGTGCGAGAAGACTGTTGGGGTCGTCCTTGGAGATCGGGTGTCAACAGGGCACCGTCTACAGGGAATAACGATGATGGATGCGAGGATGGACGATGAAGACGACGCTGATGGATGACAGAGGCAGATGATGATGATGATTAGAATGGATGAATAAGGATGATGGTGATGATGATGATGGATCATGCGGATGTTTCGCTTGCTTTATTTTGTTTAACCAGGTGAGAACTCAAGAGACTAGAATTTTCTCATTTGCAATCGTGATCTGGGTCACCAAAATTAGAGAGAGAAAAAAATGACATACAACAAGATAAATTAAACAAGATTTGAGAAGTGCAACTCCGTTGCAGAAGAGCTAACAACAACAACAACAAATACTGCACAAAATATATCGTTATGGGATTCAATAAAATAATATTGTCCTCGTTTTCATCTCTCTGCCACCTGCAGCCACCGCTGATGTTGCAGCCACAAGGTACATTGTTATTTAAGGGTTCTCTTATTCTTATCCTGCATTCTCTACCCAAGGGCATGTCCCTGGCCCAAGCTCCCTCCGCCACGTCCGACCCCCCATACTTTTTCACCTTTCAACGAATACACTCCACGCTAGGTTTCTTCAGCCATAACTCGGGAAGGCAGCAGGCTGCTGACTCCATCCAGCTCCTCTCAGACGGCGGGGGAGGGAGGCAGCAGAGCTGGTGTGTGTATGGGGAGGTCACCACAGCAATGATATACGCCGCTAAGGACGGTGAACTTGGGTGGTGTCAAAGGGGCATTTGATGACGCAGGGCCCACCCCCAGCATTCCTCCTCTCACCGGCCCTGGAAGGGAGGCATATAAGGGGGCCCACTCATCTCTCTCGCATTTATTCGCTCGGGAGAACGAGGCGCCGTGTCCGATCGTGCTTAGGCGCAAACGACAATTCTCGCTATGATGCCAGGGTCTTGCAAAGAATCTCGTAAGACCGGGACCTCTAACGAAGATGAAGTGGGCACCACATTTGCTGTTAATACCCGTAACTATGTACATGTGGAATTAATTGTTATCATTATGACGTGAATGTTTATTCATTTCTGTCATCGTGTATTGCAACACGTGGTGTGCGGTGACCTAGAGACTCAGTGGTGTTGGACAATGGGCAACTTCTCTCTCATGGATAAGCGGTCTTAGCTCCTGATTTCATCAGGCGTGATATTTTCGTTGATGCGGTATGCAACCTTAATCGTAATGTTTTGCTTTCTCAGTTATTTGTAAAGCACTTACCAAGTATGCTGATGTTTCCTTCTTCTGGTCTTTAAAAATCAAATATTCGTTAATACATACCTTCAAAGTTTATGTACGTTACCTTACGATATCTTGAATCGCTTCTGTCACGATGGCTGTTGTTGCTGTTGCTAGTGATACTACACTTTCTTTATCTGTGTTTTCAGAGGCATGTTTTTAAAACATTAATAATGCCACACCCGTTGTAATACGCCAGCTGATCTCTTGATCCACAACTGGTTTCCCCGCTGAGGCAAAGGTAGAATGCCATTTATTGTTCAACTACATTTGTGACTCCGGCATTATCATTGACTTTTTGTCATCGAGTTGAACCAAATGAGGTCTCCTCTTCCTCATCCCTTATCGCACCTCAATATGTATTATTCTTTATAGTTCCACGCAGAGTTCGTGTCCATACCTACAGTTGTATTTATTTCCTCCTTTTCCAACATACACTTTGGCCCTTTAAATCACTTTTCGGGGTGTTGTGATCAACCCCAGCCCAGTATCTGCCTGGTAAGCATAACGAGCTCCTGTCATAAGAATGTGGAATATCCTCCTCATTACACATGCCAGTGGGGAAATACGTTAGCTTTTCGACTCTAGTTAGTTTGGACTTGTCCACTCCGGCCAGTGTCATCCCTGGACTTTGTGCCACCGTCTTGGTACCAGTGCAGGGTTATTGGGATCGTGATAACGCTTCCTGGTATTTTTTGTCTTCAGCTCTCCAACTCTCTGTTTGCAGCATCTCGGCCATTCTATGACTGTTCCCTTCAAAGCCATTTTCTCACTTTGGCTGGTGGAATGGTAAACATCACCACCGCAGCCTGACATTTCCACAGAGTTTTCATCACTGCTTGAACCAGTCGAACGATTACGCTAATCCCAAGCCTTTTGGCACTAAGTCCTGAAGTGGGGACATTATTAACCACTGGACTTCCATAAAGTAGTGTTTGCTTTTTGTAACATCTTGTTCATGCACAAGACAGTGTTTAATGCTCCTGGGAATACATTTAAATAGGTCCACTCGTTGAATATATCCAATAGAACTTCAGTGAAAACTGGAATATTAAAACCTTAACAGAATATGTATGAGAAACACTCATATTGGATACATCTAGAGTTTTGGTTTGATATTAATTGAATTAATTGTGATGTAATCTTGCAGTTGATCTGCGAATATAGTGTAATGTTTATAAAGGTAGTGGTGCAATGTCCTCAATTCCATCAAACACATTTTTGGAAGTCCCATTGCGAGATAAGTGTTGCTGCAATTGCACAAGTGAGGCTTAAGGCCTATGCATCTGGAAAACATACAGTTATTCAACTATCCAACCAAAACATTGCCAAAATTTGGATCTCTTTCTGTATCCATGGTAGGACACTTAAATTGACCTGTTTGTAAAACTATATATAAAATAAGCCTCGGGGCAAATCCAGGAGAACATTAAACGTCGACATGCCTGTGCTCAAGTGAAGTACACAAATCCTGCTAATGAGGAAATGTCAGTCTTAATGGCTCCTTTTCTCCAAAGCAACTTAGGATATCAATAAAGCCAGCCATCAGAAATAACCCATACATTGAGAGGGCTCTACGTGACCTGCCTGACACTAACCACAAGACAGCTCGCTACAAATGCAAACCCAATGCAACAACACCTAATGAGTCCACGAACAGGGCTTACCCCCAAGGTGCCTGTGTTGTAATGCTGCATTGCTGGACCGACATCCATTAAACATTCCCAGGCCTCACCCTCTCACGCCCCACCCAGTGTCAAGCTCTCTTTCGGCAAACGCGTCAACAACAACAAAAACGTTTTCATTCCACGAGAAGATGCCGCAACAAAGGAAACGTCTCTCAACTAGACCTCGCCAACCTTTCCAATCACGCACTTGACCCTCACAGACATTCATTCTGAGGGTTCTCTCTCAGGGACAACTCACGGAGGGCTGCCGCGAACCACTGCGGCGCAAGTGCGCGGCATCGTTCCACCTCCGTGCGGGGACCAAGCGGACTACTTCATGACGCACAGGCACAACTTCAAATCCGGCACATACACCTCCTTCAAATCCGGCACACACACCTCGTGCTACGTTTCAAGACCAAAATTCCCCACTCCGTCGTAGCGCACTTCTTGCGCGCGTGTGTGTGATGACGGAATTCTTTCGCGCCGTACGTAGCTGACCGTGCTAATCGGAGGAGACTGCGTTGAACTCGGTAAACGTGACGTCGCATCGGAGGTGTTGGTGTGTGTCACTTATACTCAGAGCTCCTAGCGCATTCCCAAGTTGCACACTTTGGAGGCAAGGAATGGACGGGAAAAACATCGATTTCAAATCCACCATCCAGCAACAAGCAATCGGACTTTGTGACTGAAGTTTCAGCCAATTACAGGGTTGTTGCTGGGGAGCTGGGAATCTATTGACTGACATTGGCTGTGTAATGGGACAATCCAAATGAGAGTCATCTCGTACATATATACATATATTCTGAAGAGTCAGAGAAAAGCCATCGCAGAGAACGAACGCATGCATTGTTGAAATAAACTCGTGGCGCGGTCAGAGACCACCTGAAAGTGTCAAAGTTGAATGCACGGGCCAAAGCAATAGCTGATAAGTCGGTTGGATAACTCCCTGAAAAAAATGTCATGTTACAACCCACAGCACCGTACACCAAATGTTCAATGTTGTCTTGAATAGTTTGCCAACATTAGTTGATCATACACGAAGATCTACACAAACGTATAATCATTCTACACCTTCCACGAATTCCTTGCTATTTGAGGAAAACAAAATATGATTTTTTGAAATGTAAACAACCACGTAAATTTCTACATGGTCCTTAGCCCTTAATTTTGAACGAGCCGAAGTAGCCATCGCTGAGCGACAACCCCCACCTCTCCACCCCCCGTGTGTCCCCCCCCCTCGTGCGTGCCAACCCCCAAGGGACCCCCCCCCCCCAGCCCTCGTGCGTGCACCCTTCCCCTTGCCCCCCCCACTCACCCGCACGCCCCTCCCCGAGTGAACCCCTCAGCTCCGCTCCCCCTCGCCTCGCTGGGCACACGTGACTCTGCCCCCCCCCCACCGGGCGCGCTCCCACCCACACGGCCCCTCCCCTCGCCCCCTGCCCCCAACCGCGCGCTGGGTCACCCCTCCCACCCACCACCTCTCTCCCCTGACGTCACAGACTCCAAGTTCGTGGAAGGGACCCAATCAGAAGGCGCGGTTGGCTGCGCGTGAGAACGCTGGGGAGAACGACGGCACAACGTGGCACATGTCAATTTGTAGATACTCAAGGTAACAAAAAATATTAACTCTTACAAACATAAGTAACAAATAATGGAAATGTACAGTATTGCATAAACAACTAAAACACATCTGGATAAAGTGCATAATCAATAAACCGATGATAGCAATTAAATATCTGCCACCGCGGGCACGTAAAAAAGCCACTATCACTTGCTACATTACAAATTGTACGCCTTTTTCTAAACGCGATGTCCAGACCAACTATTACTACTGAGTATGAAATAAACTGCTAAATTAAAAGCAATTGTGTTACGTAAATTATGGTTTAGAAACCGACATTTTATTGTGATTAGAAATTAGATAACAATGTGCTGAATTAAAATGTACCATCCAGTATACAGTCAACATATAATCAGATCTGCTTGTCGTTAATATTTTAGAATAACAGCTAGACTGCAATACTAGGTTATTTTTAAAATTGAATTTCTACTTTTTTTACTTCACATTCGAGTAAAAATAAATAAATAAATAACCGCTCACTTGACAAGGTTACCAGTGGCAATGTATTTATCATCCTTTTCTACCGATGGAACAGGAAAAAGTGCCGAGTGGTTTGTGGTGTTAAAAAAAGAACGTAAATCATTTTCGATACATTTATTGCTATTTCACGAATTCCACAATCTCGAACCGTGGCTAAAGTCTGCCTAATGGGGCCCCCTTCAACCAGTCAAATGTGAACAATAAGATTCACCAGCACGGCCATGATTCAGGGTCACCAATCAATTCAAGAATCTTCATATATATAAAATTCCATTAATCAATTTACCCCAAGCCTTTCCAAATAGTCTTTCCTGACATAAAACACATTTTTAATACAATCATACAAACTCTTCATCTGTCGGCTTGTCATACCTGGAATATTACAACACGCCAAATGTTCCCAGAGCTCTCATTTCCAAACGTAATCATGTTTGCTTTAAAAGACTACAAAACTAACGCAAAGATCTTCCCATATTCCCAATATATATGAGTAGCCTGACAGTAAAAACAATGTAATCATTAAAAACTCTCCTATTCCAAACCCACACTGGTTTTTCGCATGAGCAAACTTCAATCTTCTTGATCATTCCACACAGTGAGACTCTGTGTAACACATTCCCTCAATCGCGCAGTAAAAATCTCTTCCAACTTGGAAGTCTGTCGAGGTCAATTGTAATATTGAGAGTTGGGCGTTTGAGGTGAGAACAAAGTCGATGTTACGGCGCAGGTCAAAGAGATAGACTTTAACAAAGCCATTAGCAAATATGCTTCTCACTTTTGAATACTGTTGAGGTGTATGTGGAGGATGATAAGGCTTTCAAACGGCAGGATAAAACAAGCTGCTTGGATGTTAAGAATAAAGTGTGGAAATAATGAAATAGCCGTAGTTATAGTCAGCAAGAGGAGGTTGTGATAGGTAGGGTGCATGTCTAAGATGGGAGGCATATTATCGGGACAGGCAGCCAAGGGGAAGATCCACATCAACAAGGTGGGATTATTTAGCAAGACACCTTGGGGTTGGCTACAGAACGTGTATCGATTGTCGGATCTGGCAGGAAGAAAGTGGCAAGGGCGAGCTGTGGTGGCATCAGCGACATTGGCCGTGGTGATCACTTTGTCGATGTTGACGAGTTCTATTCAAGAGTGCCTGTACAACATAATTTCAATCACGCTAAACATTCTCCCGCAGCAAAGCAACTGAGATCAACAGTCTCGAGACACGTTCCGACACAGCACTTCCCATGACTGATCATTTTAATGACTGGATTAATGCTTTCCATTTTAACTAACCCATCACTCGCAGCTAAATTATGTTGTGTGTTCCCGCTGAGTGCACAAAGCAGGAACACCGTGTACCATGGGCTTCTCAGTGTATGCCGTCCGTGCACTGAGTTGGGATTGATGATGTAGCCATAATAACACCTTTCGATGAAGCTCACCTAGATTTCCTCTGCAGTTAACAATCTTGCATTGGTATATTTTGACACACTTGATTGTGGGACACTGTTGATAAGGTCTGGTAAAGTACACTCAGCCAAAGCTAACGAACAATATCGCCTTAATAATGTACTGGATGTGCCATCTCCTCAACAAACCCAGGGAGATCTGTGTGTATTTTACCCTTCGACTATGCATCTCATCTGGAGGTGCACTTGATTCTGTGGACATTTATATTTGCATGACAGAATAAGAGTTGAATTACATATATTCCTGCATCTTTGTGGATCAGTGTTTATGTCTTAACTAACTATAGATTGTTTAAAACGTTTAAGATGTATAGTTTCTGTAATTACTGCACCAGAGGTGCCAAAACGTGTCTCGTGGCTGTTGATTTCAAATGGTTTGCTTTATTATCTTAATGTTACACAGCCACAGAATAACCATTTTTCACACTCGATGAAAACACATCAACACTAGGAAAAAACTAATTTTATTTAACCAATTACCATCTTCCCTTTTATAATTGCAGATAAGATAACTTTTATTCTGTAACGATAATTATAAAAAAGTATAATACGCAAAATTAAGTTTCATGTGTGTACGGTGTAGTTAGATACACATTAAAATCCAGCAATTGGTTGCTGAGAATCCACTAATTACTACTGCATTTTTATTTTATTTAAAAAGTTGCACTTTGGGTGTATTAAATGTACTTGCATCTTTTGCGCTTACCATTTTGTTGACTTCATATGCATTTTACCTGCCATTTTTTCCGTTAATAAATGTCCATGTTAAGAAGAAAGGAGGTTAAACTTCCTGCCCGCCGATTCACCTTATTAATTTATTTCGGGAGCCTTTTTGGCCTACCCAGAAGTCTGGCTTACTCGAGTCTGGCTCCGTGAGGTTTTACTACAGACGAGAATTGACAACACCCCAGACATTCACGTGCACAACTATGGGTGGGTAAATGTCTTGCCCGTAATCTTTACAACTGGACACAAGGCAAAGTTGCTACAATAGCCAACGTTGTCTGCGGCTAAAATGACAATATGAGTGGGCGAGAAAATGAAATGGTTTAAGATCGTTCAGGAAAACATATGAAGATACCATAAAGAGTCAGAGGGGTGATAAACTAAAATTAACTTTTAAAATTTTACTTTCTAGCTCTTATACTGAGCTATATAGTTCTTTTTTTCAGAAGCTACAAATGATAGTTCAACGAAGTAGCTTATCACGTTGAAATTTATAGCAAATACTCGAAACGCATGTTTCTAAATGTAGAGGGGAAAAACTGGAGGACCCGGAGAAAAATCCACGTGACCATGGGGAGAACCTACAAACTTTAAATATACAGCAAACGTCAGGGTCGGGATCGAACCCACGACGTCATCCATACCAGCCCTATGTTTATCAGTTTAACAGTTTGTCTGACCCATGTTCTTGGGACAAAAATCAAACTCAAAAATTTCATAGAGAAAACTGAAGAATGGTGTTGGATTTCGACAGCGTAAGTTTATGGGGAAATGTTAGGCAGGGACTATGGTGCATGTACTTGCGAGAGCTAAATGATGGTAACTTTACAATGGTAATGTTGAACCCCGAATACACGTGATTATATCAGAGACATCACTTCTACCTAAGCTGCCCACTCTTGCCCCTGCTCACATCGAATGGGAGGAAGGGGAGACGGAGGCAAGTTTGAAATGTCAAATCTATGGACGAGATAAAACATTTAAAAAAAACCTGGCGCTTACGAGAAACAATAATAGCGTTACAGAACAATGTGCCTACATCAGCCAGTCAGTTTCACCAGAGGTGAGACGCCAACGAGACTGAAACAGTCTCTTACAAGGGTCACCTGGATCAACAAGTGACGACTCATACAAAAATATCACGCGAAAACAATCATCTACCCGGATGTTGCAAAAGCTCCTTATTTATTATGCAAATCATGAGCACGCTGTTAACGCATCGCTTAAACGCTTAAAGCTATCACTTTTGTTGCGTGTTTTGTTTGAGCCCATTGTAAAATAGAGCGCGTAGCTTTTTGGCTTGCATAGTCCAAATGTATTTCCTCCACGTGTTTGCTGCACCTCGTTACCATCCAGCACCACCACGGCCCCCCCTCCGTGAAGCCCCCCCCCCCGCTCGCCTCGGGCCATGCAGGGCAGCAACAACAACAACTGAGTCGGGGCAGACACTGATGCGACGAGACGAGCCACCCCCGCGGCAGATGGCAAGACTCGAGGCGATCGCGATGTGAAGCATGCTGTTCCACCAGAGTCAGAATAGGAATTGCAAATGTAGACAGACAGCTGTAGGGACAGGGTAGGAGGCGGTCAGGGCGGATTTCAGCTGAATTTCTATCAAAACGTTATATCTGTGCACTTGGGAGTTGTTAATAATGAGCTGGCGAGAAATAATGTTTCCGTTGTTTTTGTACGCTTATGTCTTTTCACAAACATATACAACATTTTTATGAGAAATTGGGACTCAAAGAATGTCACTGAAGCCGTGGTGTTATTATCGATTTAAATCGATTACTAAAGGATTCAATGTCCACTCGTATTTCTGAAAAGGACATTCTGAAAACTAATCGACCGGTTCAATAGTGTGAAATGCCTGTTAAGTAAACACTCCCTTTCCTCTGTATTCAAGTGGGTGGCTTCTCAATGTCACGTGGTATTGTTCCACAATGCAATACTCGAGATGTCTGCGGTTTATTAGTGGGTCAAAATGCCGATCGAACCACTCTGGTGAACCAATTGATACCGGCAGCTCGCTCCATTGTTTCCCACGCCGCGCCTGGAGATAGAATCGAACCTGCGTCCCTCTGGTTCGCAAAGTCCAGCGTGTGAAGCGTCACGCGAATGGCAGCTCCCTTCGTTTCGATCCCTCGCCTATTTTTCTCAAGCGTTTATCGGTAACCCAAAAACAACAGCAAACTTTTTACCAACTACAGTCGTGTGCTTTTTGCATGTTGCACGCAACACTGTCAACAATTAATATTACGTGAGGATTCTTGTTTAAGTCAGTTTAATGTCTGGTCCTTGATGCTGTTTAAATGTCGACATATCACAGGTGCTGAATTGGACGAAGGAAAGAGCTTCGTCTGTTTGTTTATCGTGAGTATATGTGTAATGGGAGTATGGAGTCCTGGGATCCTGATTTTAAAAAATGTCATAAATGAAGGGCGCTTAATGACACCGCTGACATAAGCCAAGTTTTTTTTGTTAATGACCGTGCAATATCAATAGTTAACGCCGTCGATGAAGCCACGTCGATCGACAGGGCAGAGATGAAAACGAGTCAATACGGGTACCGGAGCTTAGAAACTCCTGCTCACTGAAATGATGAGTCATGTCAGCATCAACAGTCAATCATAAGCATAGCTAATGATGTTCACACGATTACCACACCTGTCCTCCCTAAACTACTACGACTACCTCCTTCCCACGAGCTCATTCTCCTCTCCGTCTGCGCATTCCGTGGCGCTCACATTTTTCCCGTGGAATTAATTTGTGAACAGTTTGCGAGCAGCTGCAGTTGCGTCGAGTGACGCATCTCCGCGTCACTGGACGCAACATCGTGCGCAGGCCGTGGTGCGAAGTGACTCGAAACAATACATTTGCTACATCTTCGCGAATGCAGTACCCCCATTAAAGCATTGACGTTCACCGGTGGTAATTGTGAACCGTGGGCAAGGCATTTGCTCGTGATGCAAAGGAGGTTGAGCAAATTTCCTCGCCCTGTAATTAAGTAGAATAATTTTAAAACGTTGTCCCGCGCACGGGTTTTCATTCACTCTCAATGAGAGAATAATTCGGTGGCACGAAGACAGCCAGAATCGATACCAACGTATGTCCAAGCTCTGTGGTTCTATATTGAGCTGTTTGGCAAAAACTCCACTTGCAAGTGTGTGCACACGTGCCATGGCATTGATAGTCCGACAGTGGGTTGTGCAGTAGGTACACGTGGAGGTGCGTTCGGTTGAATGCCTGCGTCTTTATGCCGCTCTAGCTGCGATATTCACAACATGTAAGGATCAACAGTGAATCGTTCTACCTTATATCACCAAAAAAACTAGACTGGACACACAGGGTATGTACATCTTAGAGAATATGGATTATACCTGCATCATGAGGCCTCCTTTGCCAGTAGCAAAATATAATAATAGGTTTCAGTTTTGTTGCCAGAAAAAAAGGTAAAAAAACCTATTATTATCATATGGATTCGACTTGAGCTTTGCATGCTGAACATATTTCTAGTGCAATATTGAGTGATGATGTGACAGGCGCGAGTGGAAAAGTATTCGAGGATGGCGAATGAGATCATTGCATACATTCGTCGGCTGAAAGAAAAGAGCGGTGCATACGCGAGGGTTTGGGAAGTTGGGGGCAGCTAAATGAGAGAGGTGGCGCAAAAGCCAGCAGAGAGTGACAGACATGACTCTTTGGTTTTTTCGGTAAAGTCACGTAGGTAAAAAATATATAATAAATGAAAAATGAAAAAAAAACTTTTACGTATTTCTTTTCGTTTTTTATTTATTTTATAAATTTTTTTATTTCTTTGTTTTCATTTCTAATTTATTTTATATGTTTTACCTACGTGACTTTACCGATAAAACCAAAGAGTATGGATCCTTGCAGTCACGAAAACTTCAAATCTAGAAAAAAAGTGACAGACGTGACTGGAAGCGATGGCAGTGCTTGATAGCTGTATATTTATTTAACTGTCATCCTTTCACATAATCCTTATATATTATTGTCATGACTCTGCTAATCAATGCGAGATACTGTACGTGTGTATTTTGATGTTTTGCAATATCAAATTGTAGTACGTGTGCAAATTACCGCTTTAAAAAGGTGAAATACTTAAAATTCTGCAGGAAAACAACAGGACTTTGCAATGTAATGAAAGGATAATAAAAACTCTGCAATAGTTCAGACGATACAAATGTCCGTTCGTTTGTTTCTCAATCCGCTTGTCCCGGTGAGGGTCGCGGTGGCAGCGTGTTGAGTAGTGGCGGTCCAGACCTCCCTTTCCCTGGCGACGGACTCTAGCACTACTACACTACACTATGCACTATTATACACAGACTCGAGTTATTCGTGTGGAATTCCCAGGCGTTCCCAGGCCAGCGACATCGTCCTGCCAGCGTGTCCTGGGCCGGCCCCGGGGTCTTCGCCCAGTGGGACGTGCTGCCCGGTAGAGTTCCAGGCGGAGTCTACCGGGGGTCATCCTTACCGGGTACCCGAACCACCTCAACTGGCTCCTCTCGATCCGGAGGAGCAGCAATAATAGTAGGGACACTTTTATTTCTTTATTAACCATGTACCACCACATACTTGTAGTGGTTCATGCACTTAAAATGGTAAATCAACCCTGCAAATGACATACCTAATGACAAATACGTAAGTGACATTCTTTCACTCTAAGGAAAAAGCTTTCAACTAATACGCAGTCAAGGTCAGTCTTTTCGAATGACATTAGGTCAAAGCAACACATTTTATAAAATATAGTTTTTTTATCTCTATTATCTGTCTGCAATTCCAATTCATAATTAAAATTTCTAAAAAATAAAATTTAGAAAAGCATGGGTTTTTTTTTGTCAACTGAAAACAAAAACAACGGTTCGGCCACAGTTTGATTGACATCGGCCGAGTACGTGTGACATCCCCCATTGTCAGATATTTTATTTAACACGTGAATATTATGCGTCATTACTTGCATGTGTTACATGATACATGTATCATGTAACACATGTGTTACATGATACATGTTATGCCAAAGAGGCATAGAGACTGCCTATTTAAAGCTTAGAAAATGCTATCGCTGCTCTACACTGATGTTTGCACCCTGATGAGAATTTGTACCTTCGAAACTTCGGTGGCCAGTAGATACGAGTGAATAACACAAATCTACTGGTTTTGACTTTTCACATCCTGACAACCGATTTCAAGTTTCAGGTTGATTTAGTTTAACCAGGTGAGAGCTCAAGAGACCAGGAAGCTGTTTAGACAAGATCGCGAGAGATGAATGATAATGTTTGAAATTATCCTGTTTGTCTGTAAAATTAACTGTTGAGAAGAATGAGCTGGCAGCAGCTATGACATCATCAAATTCAAACTTGGTCTATTCCCCAATTGTATTTCAATTGCGACATCACGGGACGAAGAACCAAATCGGAAGTCTCGCCAAGCAATGGCGACTCCGCGCCTCCTAGAATGTGTGCATCAGAATGTCCACCAGTACCGCAAAGATCCAATGGACGTTTCTCACAAGGCCTATGACAAAGGATGCAACATCAATCCTTCACGTGGTCTGTAAACCAAAGAGTCGAGTATTTGGTGGAAATCCCATTGATCGGTCCCAATAATACTTTTCAGTTGAGTTCTCTGCTCGCAAAGTCATCATTAGCCATGCTGGATGAAGGCCTCCCCGCATCATCACTACCCGTCATGGTCCCACGATGCCACGATCCATCTCAACCCTGCACATAACACCGTTCCGATGGCTTCGCTCCTTCTCCGTGGTGGTCGCTTGGGTCTGTTATCTCCATTTGTCTGCCATTTCATCACCAGCATCTTCCAATGGCCATCGTATGTTCCCGCAATGTGTTTCCCAGGCCAAAATGCCTTCCTCAACAGTCGATACGATGTCACTGATTTGCATTCTCTCCTTGATCCATGCGTACTTCTTTCCGATCTATCCACTGGCAAAGTGTCAGCCTCAATTTTCCAATACGCAGATAGTCATCCTGGTTGATTCCCTGGCACATGGAGGTACCATCCCAGGGCGTCATAACTCAGAACCATAACTCAGAATTGCGTAAATTGCGAAATGCAAAAGGAAAGAGCTTCAAAAATTGTGAGGCGCGTCATGGTCGTTTCACAAGGACTACAAACAATCCAGTTCACAAGTGCCGAGGTATCGTGGCTGACACGATGCTGGATCTGAATTGATGATCATCGATCACCTGCCCTACTCACCCCACCTGGCTTTCTCGTGTTTCCACGCTGAACGAATCACGGAATGGGGAAAGCTGCAGACAGTGATGCGATGTTGTACTCTGAATGAATGAGTCGTCTGACGAGCGAGACCAATAGCTCTTCCAATTGGTGCTTAAAGCCTTGAACCATGTACATTATACATCAAGGGGAGGACTGCGTGGATGAAATAACACTCCACTTTCAAGGTCATGTCCCAAACCACAGACTTTTCAGTATCCCCTTGTAAATTAGTGAGATTTAGTTTCACAGTAACCTGTAACAATTCTATACCCATTTATTTCTTTTTAACAAGTATTTTCCGATTTTTTTTTTGGAGCTGGATTTAACAAATGTCCTTTTCTGCAACAACTCTTTGTCATCTCGACGTTTTTTTTCTTTTAAACTCGCATACAGTACAAATACTAAACTACGGTACACCATCAAATACACCTTCAGTGCTGTAGGTTGTATAATTATTGTTTACTAGCAATACAATTTGTGTATGGCTGTGATACGGAGACCCGTTTACAACTGATAACACTTACATTTTTGCACTGTGTTAGTTTAATAATATATTCGTACCGAATTCATACGGCATTTTTTAGTTGCTGTGTTATCTTTGGTACAATGCATCGGTGAATTCGGTACACGTGAATAGGCATAACAGATGATATTATCGTGCGTCTATGTAGACGTCACGTACAGTGATTGGTCTATGATGGGGCCCTTCGTCTAACAATTATAGCTGTGAGAAATGTTCAGAAAAATCCCCCATATATCACCTAACTACTGTCTTACAGTATACGCGGCACAGTATGTATGTTGAACTTCTTTCGCACCGTACTTAGCCAGCCGCGCTATATCGAAGGTGCCGTATATGTTAGCATACGCAGCACTGTCCCTTATTTTTTGGCTTTGAAAATGTTTTTTTATCCTTCCTGACGCCACCGAGAGGCCGCTCATTGGAAGCGAGCACCACCACTCGCGCCTCCCTTCAGCGGGGCGGTAATTAAAGTAATCAATCACCGCTGGTGACTTTGCTTTAGTGCAGCGGTCGTATCGTGGACCTGCGCGAGACAAAACTCCGGCGGTTTGTCCCGAACGAGGCATTTTTTTGTTGTGTCAGCCACCAACAGCCGCGTGCGGCGTCGACGCGTCACGTCCGGATTCGAATAACCGAATGGCCACGTGCAAACCGCCTAATAATAATAACAACAACAATATCAAAATAAACAAAACGCATTAATTATATCCGTTGTGCTTGTGACAACGCTGTAGCAGCGCACTGGCCCGTATTCAATTAGAGACACAATTCAGCCAAAATGAGATTGTGATCCTTATCATTCTGTTGGACGCGCGTGTGCATATCTGAATTCAGCCGCACGTGTGATGAGAATGAGTTGTTGTTGATAGAGAGTCATGCGCCCTTTGTGCTAAGGGCGTCTCGCGAGCGCTTGACATCGCATCTCATCTCAAAACGTTTGCAAGGGGGCACTCCCAGTGGCAGCTGCCCCTGCGGCCACAAGGTGACTCAGCACCTGGCCGAGCAAGCGGGCACTAATCCGCCAGTAAGGGGTGATGATTGCTGCTGTGGATTCGCAAATGATAAATGTATGGGTTCTTTATCTTTTTTTTTTGACAAATTGGGGCCCTGAAGACGGCAAACCGGACTTTTAACGTTCACTTTGAAGCAGACAGTGCGTTACACTTTGTATGGTTATTACAGCCGCAGTATTAACCAGGGCGGCCGTCAACCGTGAACCTCGACAACGATCGACGGATGCACTGCCACAGGGCCAGGTCACTGCCCCCATCTAATGCAACACTTAGCTACGAAATACTGTCGTGATACAGCGAGACACGAGATACGTGAAAGATAAAGATGTCACAAAGAGGCATAGATAACAGCAATGCGTACACATTTAACTACCATAGTTGCAAGAATGTGAATAGCTTCAATATTTGTCCAAGCGCTGGTCTGGCAGTGTTTATCTGCGTGGTGTCAAGGAATACGCTGGAATGTCTCTATACAAAGACTTGCTTTCCATTTAACCTCTTTACCATCGTGTTTCGGAAATTGGATTTCTTTTTCGTTTCGCACCAATCAATTTTAATGATTCTCATTATTGAATGAAAAAAATATTTTCTATTTTATTTCATGTTCATAGATGTCGTGTTGTTTCTATATAAAAAAAAAACCCCGAAGAATCCCCTCATAACTCCTTCCTGCACAGAAGCAAGTGAAACAACAACAACAAAAAACCCTCCAATATCGATCCGACATCCCGTCCCACTCCTGCCCCCTCTCAGCACGTGCGGTGAATGGGCAAGAGGGCCCCGTCAATACCATTACATACCATTCCATTCCCCGGCAAACCCTCCCTTCTCGCCCGCACCCAAAACAGAAGTGCACACAGAAGTCAGGATGAAAGAGTGTTGGTGGGGGGGGGCAGCGTCACCGTATCGAAGGTGGCCCATTTGCGTTCGTAGACGTTTCTCTTGCGCACAGGGCGGAACCTTTCAGGTTAGAATGTTTCAGAGGTGTGCACGTAACGGGAGAATTTTTTTATCCGCGATCCTCTTTATTACAAAAACCTGTTGTCCGTAATGCACTCGTGCATATGTAGTGACGTGTATGAAGTCGCTGTAGTGGAGCGCCATTACCGAGAGAAGAGTGGTTCTGTATGTGTGGGCCTCTCTCTAGCACCGGAGTGAGTACGGCACGGAAGGGCTCCCTAGGGGGGCATAGTTCTGGTGACAGTGACAGAGAGGTCGGGTGAGGAAATGACAGTCTGGGTGAACCCGAGAGGGCACGTGACCAGACGAGGTGGCAAGGGGGGGCCCAAAAGGGGGTGAGAGGGACACGTGAGGTGGGGCCAGAGTCCCCGAGAAGGATCTGGAAAGGGGCGTGGCCAAGGGCGGAGCACGGCCACGCCGCGGCCCATAAAGGCCGAGTTCCGAGAGCAATCTCGGCTGTCTCTGGGGATGGAATCCACCGGCTACGTCTTTGGTCTTCGGTCGTCGCGCACGACATCGTGGACCAGGCAGCGTGTTAGCTAACCTGGTCCGATTATATAGTTGTCCCGTCGAGTGGTTAGGTAGTGACCCGTGGTGGTCACCACCCTGTGTCGTTATCCCGTGTACATTGATAGTTACCCCGTTGTGTTAGCGAATAAACGTGTTGCCTCCAAGTTCGAGTGTGCGCCTCTGTGGAACCCACAACCCATATAACACCTCTGCGTCACGTGTCAAAGTGAATACGAATACGAGAAATTCCTGATACTGCTATAGCGTTCAATAAATGGCGAGTTTGTTCTCCGAAAAGCGCATGGTATTGAGTCGGACAAAAACGAGAATGAATGCACAGCTATGCGTAACCACCCGCAGAGTCACTGCAAGCTCTGCAAACTAAATTACGGGGAATACAACAGGTCAAGAACAATTCGTACGTCCTGTGGAAGAGATACAACACGGGGAAGTGTGTCCACACTACAGATGCTATGTGGAGGCATAGTCCATTACTTGGGATCTATAGATCACAAAAAAACAGTTCAGATTTACATGAAGGGTAAAGCACTTCACGTGACCTGACCACATTTTGCATGAAGCAGGTATACTCAGCAAAACACAGATACAAAACAAACATAGGCCAGAAACATGTGAAGTGAGTTCAACTGAGTCGCAGACGTACTCTTGGAGGCAACACATTTATTTAACACCAACACACGGGGCAACTGCCCCTTAACAGAATAACAACCAATGATGGTGACCACCAGGCTAGCTACACAAATTACAACGTAACTGCTACTACGGACCAGTACCAACAGCTCGGGTCCAGGTCCACGTGTCGGAGACTTGGATAACGTAAACGAAGGTTTCTTCAGGATCAACAACAACGTCGGTCCCTCTGGGGGACCCGGCTAATATCCTCTGTGGCATGGCCGGCTCCACCCTTGTCCACGACCACCTTCCAGAATCCTCGAGCAGGATCTGGACCCCGACCACGTGACCACCCCTAGCCCCCACTCGGGGCCCCTTTGTAGCCTTAAACGGTCACGTGTCCTCTCGGGTCAACCAGAGTGCCATGGCCTATAGTAACCCCTTTCCTATGGCTGGCACTCCCACACCCTATCCTGTAGGGGCTGGCACTGCACGCCGAGCGTGGTGCCATCCAGCGCTATCACTCAGCGGTCACCGGGCCCCTCTAGGGCCGGTACTACACCCACATCATAGCGGTGCCCGCGATGTCGCTACACGGCACGCCGTGCCTCTCTAGGGCTGGCACTACACAGTGGCATCCCGCGATGTCACTACACATGTGCGGATGTATGTTGAACTTCTTTCACACCGTACGTAGCCGACCGTGCTAACCGGAGGTTGCGTGGGGAGCACTGGGAGAAAACCCACACGCGTGCTAGGGGACATTTCTCTTGCTGACGAATTTCGCTTCATCCTTCAACCAGCAATGGCCAGTCCACGGCATGGGAGACATGGAAACAAATTGCCATCTTACATGTTTTATATTTTTAGTTGTATATTGCTGAAAAACAGCATTTATGTTTTATACGTAACAATATATAGTACTCTACATACATACACCATACTGAGCATGGTATGCCCATATGTGTGTGTGTTCACACCCATTAAAGCTCATGTAATGGCCGTGTAACCTGTAACTGCAATTATGGTGAAAGGGAGAATGAGTTTCTTTGCCATACATTACAAAATACCCAGATGTTATGCCGCCTTAATAGCATTTGTACGTTCGTAAGTGGTCGCTGTTATGGCTGATTAAGTCTGATGTACGCGCATGCACTGTCTATACATTTCAATGCATCATCACGTATACTTTGCACGCCACATTTGTACGCGTACACTCGATGCTCTCGAAAAGAGTTTGCGTGCAACATAAAAAAACGTTGCATTCTCCACTGCTTCTACCAATGGGTGCGACACGGTGGTGCCTTATTGCCCTCCTGCACTCCCCACTCCGCTCCCTCCCCCCATCCCTACCTCACTCCCTCCCCATCCCCACTCCGCTCTCTCCCCATCCTCACTCGGTGCCTCCCCCCATCGACACCCCCCATCCCCACTCCGCTCCCTGCCCCACTCCATCCCCCCCCCCCGTCCTCACCCCCCTCCCATCCCCACTCCCCCCCCCCGTCCTCACCCCCCCATCCCCACTCCGCTCCCTGCCCCATCCTCACTCCATCCCCACTCCGCCGCCCCCATCCCCCATTCCCACTCCGCTCCCTCCCCCCGTCCCCCATCTCCACCCCGCTCTCTCCCCCCATCGACGCCCCCCCCCATCCCCACTCCGTTCCTGTGCTCAGGCCCAGCGGCGACAGAGGAGTGCGGCGCAGACAGTGGAGGAGGAGGAGAGAGCACGGGGTGGCGGGCCCAGACAGATTCGGCACCGCGTGTAGAAAAACAAATCTTCCTAGCTTCAACCGCACATACTCATCTGTACTTGGCACTCCAAACACATACTCATCTGTACTTGGCACTCCAAACACATACTAATCTGTACTTGGCACTCCAAACACATACTCGCCATTTCTTACCGGGGTGGAAAAAATATATATATCAGTGCTTGTTGTTCTAAAAAAACATGTGATTAGGCATACCATTCATGACTGGATTGTCCTTATTCCCTCACCTCATTTGTTACTCCATTGTCTGAAAGGCCATTGTCGAAACAGTCACAAACTGGCAATTTTGGAGCAGTGGTGGTGGGAGTGTTTTGGAAATGATGACGGTGGAGATGACGCATTTTCTGCCTGGTGTCGTAGCTAATTGACTTGACCCACGCCAACAATACAAAATATCCACAGCCTCCGAAAATCATCGACTCTCTTGGAAAACAACATCCTCGTTCGGACACAAAGGCACTCGGCCCTTTTACCCATTTTGTCTCAGAAAGAGACAACCGCGTGTGAGCTCGCATTTTTTTTGTTGACATCCACAAACACACGTTGGCCATTACTTGTTCCGCAAAACGTTGCCACCGCCCCCCCCCCCCCCAAATATATTTAACGATCTTAGCTTCCTCCCTTTTCAACAACAACAAACCCACATGTTTATTCTCTTCCCCGCCCTGCATAAACCCTCCTGGCACATTAACGAGTCGCTTAAAGTCAAAGGTCAAAGCGGTTCCCCCCTGCGACACTCCAATTGCCAAAGGGGGCATTTTGCTTCGCCTTCCTTGGGGGCCCCGGTGCCACGGGTGGAAATTTCCTCCCTCGAATCCATGTCGTTGGCCTGTCTCCCTCCATGGGAGCACAAATGTTGTCTTCCCGCTAAAGTGGTACTCATTTTACTCACTCCCCCCCCCCCCCAAAGGGATGACAGGTTCAATGAAACAACCAACTGATTATGAGCGAAATGTCTGCGCACAGAATTCGACGCGAACCAGACGCGATTGGGAAACCGTTGCCCTCTCGTGGTGGCTCGCGTGTACTGTGCGAGGTGCACCATCCCGAACCCGCGTAAAATGAACATTGCAAATAAATGATCACGTGAATGAAATCAAAACAAGTGATTGTGAATGCAATAAAACACGGAGACGTCGATTTTAAAGCAAACAGTGACGTGTGGGCCAACATGCCAGCTTTCAAAACCATACCTTTTAAAAAAAAAACGTAACTAACGTATAATTACAAAAATGTATGGAGAAAAACACGGGAGTATATTTTATCCATTCTAAACTGATCATCTCAACGAAACCAAACTAGTACAGATCTTGAAATTATATTTTTCCTACTTTTGCGTAACGTTGAATCGCTAATTTGGATTACACCTGTCCAGCCGTTATGCGTTTTTTTATATCTGCTGGTTTATTCCAGGATGTTTCTGTTACGCGTCGTCGCTTTAAGATGTTCTGTGTTCATATTTTGTTTGTTGCGGTTGCACCCGACTTAAGAGCCGCATGGCTCACAGGGCTACACCTAATAAATAAACTTGAAAAAACTTGAACTTGTTGCGGTGGCCAACTCTAAATCGGAGAAAGGGTAACATTATTTTAATGATTCAGGTTCAATCACGTGTGCTGTGACCCACTGGGCCGCAAAACGGAGCAGGAGATGGCAGTGCAGGAAATGGTCTCATGATCAGTCTGTGTGGAATATCCAGCGTTGTTCCCCTTGATATGCCTGAGTTGTTATATATTTATTTATGCGTACTTTAAAATTATTTCTAAAAAAAATCCCAAAATTCTGAACATTCCTGAAAGAGTCTGAGGCTTGAATTATTAAATGAAGTCACTTAATTTACACCTTAATACGTGCCGTTATGAGTGGTATTTCCACATTAATATGAATTTCCTCCATATCCATTACATTGATTAAAACACAATAAAATGGTGCCATCAATGTTCTCATTTGCAGTGACCTTTAACTGACGTCTTAACCCTTCCTTAGCCCTTAGACAGCACCCTACAACATCAAAGGTAAACTTTGCCACAGTAATGACTGGTTACTGTAGAAAGTTGCATGCTATTGGGCTGCCTTCGAGATTTGCACCTAGACTGCGATTGTGATGTGAGACAGTGTCAAATATCAACCTGACCACCAAAATCAGAATGCGGATTATACGCTTAGTCATTGCTGTAGGTTAACACATATCAAATCGTTATTGGGAGAAGTTATTAGGCAAATATGTGCAAACTACTCCACTGGGAGCCACTGGGTTTCTTTTCTTTTTAAGAAATGACAGGCGACCATCAATACATTTGTCCAAACGTGCATTAAACCAGGCTGCAGAAAATAAAGTGCGCGACGGTGGATATTGACGAGTTATCACAATAAAATAACCGCGATTATTTTCTTTCCTACGCCAAACGCAATTCTATCGTTGGTATTCCTTTCGTATATGAACTATAATCGAGGGTGTTTAAATGTGCAGTTTAACTTATAAGGGGGCTAGAGCTCATAAGAAGGTACTAGAAGTGATATTAAACTATCGGCACTCCAAAATGGCTGGATGAGTCATTGATGATCGCGATGAAGGTGCACAACGTAGTTGGCGTTGCGTCACTTGGCCATGAATAATTAAACATAGCTGCCCTCTTGCATCTGCCAGGTGTTTAGAATTTAATGGCTTAGGATTTCTGGCACACGGGATGTTTGAATTTACAACAACAAAAAAGATTGCATTCGTTTTTTTTTTGCTTAAATAAATGCTTATATCCATTAATGTTGTTATCTATTAACAACAACAAAGTCTGCAGAGAAATTGCATGAATACAGTACATACAGTACATACTATGCATAATTCAGTTCCCTTGAACAGTGCATGCATGCATTTCATTTTACAGTGTGTTGAAAAGGCACCGCTTAGCGTGTTGGATGTTGTGCATAGGAAAAGAACCGTGTTTTTCTCTCAAAACTCGATCGCACCTCCGATTAGTTGGTTGGCTACGTACGGCACGAAAGAAGTTTAACATGCATTAATCATCAGCCATGTTCTATCCACTGTTTAATGAAGGGGTCCCCATGTAATTGCTATCCCTCGCGGTCCCGCGATGCCACAGTCCGTCATTGCTCACGTGCATGCGCAGATCCCACCACTCTATCTCCACAGTGGGCATCCTCTCGGGCATGTGCTCTCCTCTGGCCGCCATTCTGTCTCCAAATTGGCCCATCTGCTGTCATGCCTTCTCGCGAACTTGGCCTGCTTAAGCCCACTTGCCTTTCTAACAGGCAATATCGTGCCTTTCACTTGCATTTGCTCTTTGATCCACGTGTTGCTCTTTCTGTATCTCGGCGTAATTCGCAGCGTGCATGTATTCATCTATTCTTGTTTGTGTACTTTTCAGCTTTGTTCCATACCCTTTATCCATGTCTCTAATCCGTATGCCACGGCAGGTCACACAGATTGATTACAACCCTTTAGGCACAATCTTTCGTTGCTTATTGTCAAATTTAATTTTACAAAAGCACTCCATCCTGCTCTCACTGTCTCTTTATTCTATAATTTTGTCTGAGTCTGACTCCACCGTCAATAATTGTCCAAGCTAAACATATCTCTGTTGCGTTTTCCAGTTACATCCCTCCAATAATGATTTCATTGTCGTTCAACGACCTTGTCGATTCCACTGAATCTCATTCTTTTCCACAGTCTACAAAAGCTAGGCCCAGAGGAATTTTATATTCATTTGTCTATCATAAAATCCAAGTTACAGTTTATATTCCACACGTAGTCAATGGCTGAACCCCCCATTTTCTATTGGGTATCCTCTAAAGTGACCATTGTTAAGTTTTTCATTAACAGCACTGTATATATGCGTGCTAAAAAGGCTCATGGGTCTGTAATGCAACGTCGGGTTCTGTTCAATTTTAAATCAAAGAATGATGGAGGCATCATTTCACTATTGAGGTATTTTATTTCTATGTAAAAAAAAATGCTTAAATATCCACTAATTTAGCTCCATCAGCTGGTTCCGCTTCTTTGATGCCAAGGTGGTGAGATGTTAACTCCCTCGTCTCGTATGTAGGAGGTTGTGGGTTCAATTCCGACCCTAATGCCTCCTGTATATTTTGAGTTTGCATGTTCTCCCTGTGGTCGCATGGATTTTCCCCCGGGTCCTCCGGTTTTTACCTCCACATTTATAATCAACATGCATTTAAAGTATGTGGCTGCGACTATAAATGTCCACGTGATGATAAGCCACTTCGTTGAGCTATCATTTGCGGCCAGGTCACTTCTGAAAAAGAGCTACATCTTATCTAGTAAAATAAAAAAAATAGTTAATAGTTTGATGGTGTCCCCAGTTATTCCATCCAATCAATCCGTATGTACGACTGTGTGTGTGTGTGAGGGCATGTATGTGGCAGACCACGCCTCTGGCCGGATTTTCAATCTCACGCTGCAGTGGCATCCCTTCCAGCCTTGGTGTGGCTGGCGAGGTTTTGTGGTGATTCTTTGCCACACATTGGTGTAAATTATGTGACATTAACCACCCAAGAGTTGTGCCGCCGTGCCCCACTATCCAACCACTTTTGGAGCCATGCCCCCCCCCATCTACTCCATGGCCACAATGCACTGCGTCTACCGCTCAAGGTGGGATGGGATATGGCCCCCAAATTCTATCTCGATTGTGCTGTCAGCATCGTGTCATGGGACAGATAACCCCATTGAGAACCCTCAGAGAGTAGTGCATCACCCTGTGTTAGAGAACATTCCGGGAAAGGAGATATCACAGAACTACTGCCGTTATCAAAACTACTGCTGAAATACTCTTAGGGTCTTTTGGTAAAGTCACGTAGATAGAAAAATAATAACATAATAAAAAATCATGACGTTTCGATCGCAACACAAGCAATCGTCTTCAGGTGAAAAATACAGCAGGTGGACTGCTGGGGCAGGAAGAAATATAGCGAAAGAGCTACTGCAGCCATGGTTATAAAGGTTTGAGATGGGTACAACCCAAGGGAAAGTGGGCGGGGCTAAAGATGGAATTTGCAAATAAATGTAAGATCGCAGAGCTATGTACAGTATACCTCGGCCATTGTTTTGTTAAAATCTCTTCAAGTGATCTATTATCCACAATAGCAGACAGCAATCTACCGCTTGCCCTGTGAGAAACAGAGTATTCATCAGGTGAAAGTCAAACTTATATTTTTCATTCTCAGAGCTAGAACATAGCATAATAGCAAAATTACATTCACTGTAATATGACGGGTTATTTGTGCAGTAATTTGTGACCAGACTGAGACCATTAACTCGCTAAAATTGAGACATTAGTTGTTTTCAAAGGGGACTGCCACATATTTTAACCGAAGGTCTCAGTGGTACCCACCTCGGTGCGCTGACCCTCACCCTTGAATTTTTTACAGCGTAACAAGCATGCAGCCTTTGTGTATAGGGCGAGGCTGGGAATTTCATGGCCAGTTAGCAAAAGAAATTTGGAAATTCTAAATACAATCTGACAGTAAGGCACTCTAGATATATGAAAAGAAATGAGGGTGAAATGGCCAGGACACGGGTGTAAGATGTGGGGCAGTGCAACAGGAAGGGTTGCCCATTTCGCGGCGCCGGTCGAGCCAGCATTGCATTCTATTGCCAGAGAAGCAACAAACGCGTTGGCTATTTTGAAGCCCACATACTTCTTTGCTGGCTCTTGGAAATCCCAGAGGCGTCTGTCGCATTTCCTGATTGGAAACAGGTGAATCCAATCGGGCTGCGCGATGATTAAATAATAACAATGCTTATCTGATTGGCGGGATAGAGAAAGAGAGCATTCATTGCCCAGGGTGTGCCTGGGTAATTGTGTCGGCTGCTGCTATATAAAGGTGGCTGTAGAAAACGCGGCTCGGTTCCTGGGGTTGCCTGAGCACGCAAACTGGGACACGGCATGTGTTCAGGGCGCCCTGTTTGCGTGCCGTACAGAACTGAGCTGTTGTGTACCATTGAATTATCAATACAAAGTACACACAGAACCCTTTTTTCTGGTAGTTCACTTGGCAGTGCTAAAAATATACACCATCGTTCTATCGGCAGAGAAAAAGCCGTGGCATCCAGAGGTTTCCATTCGAAGGGAAGATCATTAGATGGTGAAAGACTTAACTGGATACCTTGAAGATCATGAACAGGAGTAGAGAAACAAAATCGCGTGATCGGAATAGGCCTGAAAATAAGAGGTGTTTTCACGAATCACCAGGCGTGAGTAATGCAAAAATGTCGATATTGGCAGAACATGGGAAGCAATGGCCAGATGTTGTAGCATTTATAGCAGTGACCATGATGACCTTGTGACCTTCATTTTATGATTCCAAAATGTATAAATGTTGCTGGTAATCTGTGAAATAGACCTCATGAGACTGGTCACATGCTGCTAGTGATGTATTAAAGATGGCTTCATGACCCCCAAAACCAAGTCCTCAAAAAAGGTACCATTTCGGTAATAATGTTTATGCAAACAACTGGACTTTTGTCTTTGGCGATGCAAAGTGATGGGGTTGAAAATGATCTAATTCGCAGATCGGGAACCTATTATTGGCAAAAAAAAACACCTTTCTTAATTGGGATCACTTATCTACAATATCACGGATGACAGAATGAATTAACACCCAATTTATTTTATCCTTTAAAAAGATTTATTGTGGTTGAAGAGCTTGTCAAAATATATATGGCGAAGCTACCTTTACATCCTAAAAAATAGCCGAGCAATGTCCCTCGAGAAACAACAAAATAATAAAAAGGCTAAGAATGTGCTTGAATTGAGGCAATTATTTTTCTCACAATCAAATTGTTTAATATTAACAACAAAAACGTATATAGGTGGGCTGCAGCTGCAGACAAAAAATTGGTACATTCATTTGAATTTCCAATTAAAACATGGTAGCTCCATTGTTACTGATTCAAATGTTTTTTTTTAATCCTTTATATTAAGTTCGCTTGCTTGCTTAGGACCGTGCAAATCTTTCGGTCGTTTTTTAACCCACTTCCCGTGATCAAATCGAGCTGACATTTTCCACACAGACTCGTTGTGCGTGACAATGTTCGTGAATTTTTTTTTCCAAAATTTTACATTTTTTAGGAATTTTTTTTTTATATTTAATTACCAATTGCTTAATGGTGCCATGCAATCATCTGACCCATAGGTGGCAGCCATCTCAAGCCAGAGGACGAGAGGACTCTAACCGCCACGCATATAAAGGATATATAGTAAAAAACTTTGTTTTTACGGGTTATACTTGTATCAGTATATAGTTTCAAGTTGATGTTGTTTAATCAGGCTGGTGAGAACTCAAGAGACCAGACTAATCTCAATTGCACGACTGACCTGGGGCACTAATCCGCAATCAGGGGTTATGATTGCAATGTATCATCCAAATTGAGTCGAGTTTTTAAAAGTTAACCTTTCATCAAACATAGTAAACGGCTAATTGTTTAAATGGACACGAGACGTCTTTGATTTCTGCAGAAGTCACAATTCTTCTGTGGGTAATTCCCGATCCATTGTTGGGATGGAATTCCCACACTACCAAGGTTGTCTCATCCATGCAAGGAACATACCCAAGTCAGCCTCTTCGGCCGTCCATGCCCCACAAGCCCCCCTCCTGCCCGTCGAGAATGCCACGCAGCAATCGGGAATGAAATTACGAACACTGCTGGGCATCGGCCATAAAGGTTAACGGCGATTCTGGTCGATACCGGCTGGCCGGTCCCAGGGTTAATTTCAAATGACCGTTATTGACAGAATTGCCATACAAATGGATTACATAGGCATGGGTCGTACATTTCACTGGCGATTCCAATGAGCTGGTCAGGCCCCAACGGGCACTTCTCTCTTGCCTGAACATCACGCTGGGTTCCATGCAGCCCAGTTCGACACAATACCATGATTGTAACAATCAACCAATTCGATTAAAAGTGTACAATCGTGATTGCAGGCAAGGCAACATGCATCTTGTTGGTTGGTTTCTGATTTACATTACTGTACGTATTTTAAGCCAATTCTGTGGACATTTACCGACCAAATGAAGCCAAATAAATCGTGTAATGTTGTGTTTGATGATATGACGGATAGTAATCCTTAAATTAATGCTGGTAAATATATGCAATCTATAATAAAATTCACAAAGAATGTATTGCCAAAATGTTTTACAAGCATAAACGACTCTTAAAATATAAATAGTTTACCTATAAATGCATTCTCTAAAGAATCCAGAGTCAATTGGCATTCATTATGTTTTTCTAACTGATGCCTGAACACTCGAGTTATATAGGGCCCAATAAAATATGTGTTATAATAATATAATAATGCATGTTATCATCTAAACACTCACACTATATACAGCACCCGATATAAATATTTATTCATATGCCGCCAAGGGTCGGCAACCAAAATAACAAGAAGAGTCACTTTTTGTTCCAATTCGGTAAAAAAAACTCAATATTTCATGAGCCGCAATTGCCTGCGTGGTGAATCCGAGACGGTGGTGGTGACCCTTAATAAGGTGACGTCACAAAGCAGTCCGCGTGACGCTCCGAAGACGCAGGCTGCCGACCCCCCTGGTACGGCCCAAGCTCAGGTCGATGATTTGAGTGTTAAACTGGCCTGAAGGGAATATTTGAATCTGATAATAATCAGGTCCCACTCAAAGGGCTATCCGTGTGGGTGGGGGGGGGTTTGACCTGAGAAACCAGATATTGGTCGGGGCGGAAGATACAATGAGTTAACAGAGAAGCAGACGGGAAAATTCAATGAGCGAGCAGACTTCAATGCATGCACACAAGGTCCTGTTATATAGACTTATAGCTGTGAATGTATCACAAATCATTCATGCATAAATGTGTTTGATCCCTAAAACACCCAATGAACATTTTTATTTCATATTATTTATTTACTTGCAGCAGTAGCTTCTCATATGGTTTAATTTAAATTAACGGTGGTGCTGGTTAGGATTATTACAGCGTGACAATCATGGCACAGGTTGTCATTCGGAACAGCTCTGCTTTTTGTTCACCGTAGAATAGGGAAAATAAATTAATTACTTTACGACTGTATATGCGGTCTGCCAATAGGGGGTCCAATTATTTCTGTGTTTCCTAAATACCGTGGCGTACATTATACCGTGAATATAAAACTGATTAAACGATACAATAATAAATATATATAAATGCATACATTTGATGAGGCAACGCCAGTAGGCTTGCAGACTGTTGTCAAATGTAATGCGGTGAGACTATGTAGTGTGCCGTGTTAACTTCTCTCCGTCCACACAACAATGGCAGTCATTCATACGAGCTATTTTCATGTATCTTCCCCCCCTCCCCCCCCTTTTAAAATGCATTCCGGTACAAGCAAATTCGTGTAACCGTTTAATGATTTTTTTAGAGAACAAAATGTAAAAACATTTACGAATGCTAAATTTAAAAAAACACGTTTAAAACATTAACAATTGATTATGCTATGTTAGAGGCACAGGTCTGCAATTGATCCTCACGCCACTGACGGCGGAAGGCCCCTCCACTCGATGGAGCTGTGCAGAGCCCTTCTATAGGGGTGTATTTGGCCTACTCGTTCACGCTGGCCTGACGACTTCGAGCAGGCTGGGGCACCGACACTTTGCCCCACCACATTGTGTCTTGCCCATCGGCTAATTATGGTGTACTCATTTATAGTGGGGGCACCACAGTGGCTATGAGATGTGAACTACCTCGCCGGGTATACAGGAGGTTGTGGGTTCGATCCCGACCCTGACGCCTGCTGCTGTATTTGCGTGTCTCTCTTCACGTGATCGCGTGGACTTTTCCCTCCACATTTAGAATAAACATCACGCGTTTAGAGTATTTGGCTGCTATACATTTCCATGTGATAAGCCACTTCGTTGAGCTATCATTTGTGATGGCAATGTCGTTTATGAAAAAAGGCTACATAGCTCAGTGGGACCGCCTTACCTGGTAAAATTATTTATTTTAAAAAAAACTATGCTGGGTGAACAGACGGGCAGGGTGGTGAGCTAAAAAAAAAACTTACTCCATTATTGCAGCTGCCACGCCCCGGGATTGAAATTCCAGTGTGCCAATCACACACCAGAGTGGGTAGCATCGCTGATACCCGTATTATAACGCGTTACATGTTTAACTGTCTCGCACGCATCTCGAAAGGGTGAGTGTGTTTCGTGTGTTTGATACGCACAGAGCCGGAAATATTATCACAAACATCCGAGACCACGAAAGCCGACAAAAAAAATTGTCATCGATGCAATGACATGATGTTTGTCAATTACAATCATCAATTACAGTGGCTTGCGAGTGCACGCATTTCGACGACTGAGCAATGATTAATTTGACCACATAGCTTCATCCTACATTAATTGGCACTGTACACGATGACAGTATATTTGAACAAATGAGCTTGCTTATGCATGTAATTGGTTTTATGCGCAACATCGTACATTTCTATAAAAGCACTTTTCACGTTTGATGTTTGCAGCCATCGGGGTACACGGAACCTTACAAAGATCGATTTGGTTATACGTCTTCATGACTATTGTGGGCGACATCCCTTTGTACTCCCTTACAATGAAAAAACATTCTTACCAGTGCATTACGAGCTCATTTAAATAGCTAACTTTAGACTGCGGTGAATATAACATTATATTGTGCAAGAGAAATGTGGAATTAATGTCCAATTCAGCAAAGCTTGTAATGGACTCTAAGATACATAAAAGAAAAGAGCAGTAGGATTCGTAGTTACATTTTAAGGTCTGTATATAATGATGCTTTCACATAAAAAAAACCGGGACTTAGAAATAAACCCTGACCTTGTATGTATGTATGTTGAACTTGTTTCCCACCGTACATAGCCAACCGTGCTAATCGGAGGTGCGGACCTGAGGCTATCATGTCACAATACCCTATACTCACTCATAAGAGATGGGTATATTTAGAGGCACACCATAGCACTGTACATTATTTGCGATATGTGGGTTAGGTCCAGGCAGCAGCCACTAACAGTCATGCATATATTCACACTAGTCCAAATATCAGGAATTTTTTTTTAATTGGACATGTGCTGGCCCAATGAATTTCATTTGTTTCTCATGGAAGACCTTGAAAACGAGGAATGGCTACAATTTGATATCACCTACATGATGTGGTATCTGCAATGCCATGCGGGACATCTTCCAAATTTGAGATCTGGACTACTCTGACAGTTGATGCAGGTTACGTGAAAGTTGGCAGCGCTTTGATAATTTTACCATAAAAATTACTGGATGATTGCTGCGTTCGAATCAATCAGCTGTGCGACAGCCACTTCTACAATTGGTAAATAAAGGGAAAGATGCATCCTTGCGATTGCATTGCTCATGTCTCCAGTAGAAATATCTCAAGAGGGTACTTGATTAAAAAAAAATGGCCAACGTTGGCTGTTGGTTTGCAGCACCAATGTTGGATGTTCCAAACCAAAATACGACTTTGATTTCATTATATTTTTGTTGGAAAAGTAAACAATGACCAAAAGCAGCCCAGCCTATTTTTTTAGCAGCAACGTTTCACTTTACTATCCTCCTGTGTTGCCACAATGAGCTTAGCCGTTCGCCAACACGGGCTAATGTCAGCATCTTAAACAGGTAACTGTCAATACCAATACTTTATTTCAAATTCCCAATGCATTACACATTTATACATTCACTGTCTCATACAGTCCCTTCATTAATAATATATATGACAAACATGGCAGCCTTTGTCGGTGTGGTGTCGAGAAGTATATTAACATCTCGCTTAACTTCCACTGCAGCATTTATTATATTAAATCGCTTCGTACAGCATTGCTTTTGGCTCGAGTTTGCGTGAAGACAATGCGTGTAAATTACCTCCAGAGTCGCAAACAGTGCAGGTGAAATGAGAGTGGTGGAGGCTGCTCTACAGCTTTGTGGAGAGCAAAGCAGCGGGCTTGGTTCTGCTGGCAGGGGATCGTGACTTGCGTCTGCACGACAAGTGAAACACACTGCATCATAGTCTGGAAAAAAAATGTTTTGTCTGCTTACAAAAAATGACCTAATCATTGCTCTCAAATGGTCATGTTGTATGTACATCATTTTCTCACCTCCTCACAAAAAAATTATATATGTACAAGAATGGAGACCAGCATGTGAAATGGAATGGACAAATATTCAAGGACGATTGTAATTATTCAAAAGGCTTGAGGAATAGAATTCATAAAATGCAGTTGACATGGGGTTTTTTTTACATTATTATTTAGGTTGATATTGAAATTTAAAAAAATGTTGATGCTAACCTAGGGTTTTAAATTTTTATATCTTGCTCACGTCAAAAAAATCATGACGTTTTGAAATCACGAGAGCTGTCCGTGCATGCATAAGGGCTACACGGCCGCAGTGCAAGCTGTGTGGGTGGGAGGGGGCATGACGTCACAAACCCGGCTCAACGTCATAACGCAGATATGCGTGGTGACATCACCACCGCGCACTCTCCGCGTGTCAGCCAGCAAAACTTTTTTTTCAATTTACTACAGTACGACTGTTTACACGATTGCTTAATAGAATAATAGTGATCAAGTACGTGTTAAATGTTAAGCCCATGGGTAAAAACAAGGAAGCAAGATAGTAAAATAGAGGGGCATTCGTGTTGTCTGGGAGGAATGCAGCAAACCTGCCACTGAAGCTTCTGAAATTAATATACATTCTTAAGAATGTAATTTTGGACTCTTAGATACCTAATTTTCAAGATATTGTATTTGTCATAGACCTTTACTCTTGTTGGATAAAAACTGTAGGTTTCCAACTGGTCTTGCGGTATTAGCAGTGTACTAGGACCTGCATATTGGGCCAAAAGGACATAAATACAAAACTCGTGCGTTTTCCTAACATAACATATTGTTTTTAACGTGTAATATATGCAATGTAAATACACCAAAAATAGCAACAGAAAGTCGGAAGTAAATGAGGGAACGTAGCATTAAAAATTTAACGAAAGAACAGAAATTGTACGGAAAACCCCCACAAGGATTGGTTCAAATAAATCTAAGAGTTTAATAACAAGGAACGGAATCTACAATGAAAATGGATCACAAATAACAACAATATTCAAAGATTAAACTTCGTAAAAAAAATCACGTGTTAAAATAAATAGGCGCGAAGATATTTCTTCGTTGAATTTTAAAAACTAAAATATCTAAATGCAATTCATTACTTAAATTCGAACACTGCACCGTGCTGTACAATTTAAAAAAATATATCGAATAAGGTGAACAAAAATAAAGAATAAAAAAACATATATAAGCTTAACCTTGCCTAATCTAAGTCTAGACAAGAAGTGCTTGGAATTCCAATGCTCGCTGCTCGTCGTGAGCCCAGAGGTAGCCACGTGACTCGGTCGGTACTTGGGGTAAAAAAAAAACCCGCCAACATTAAAATGTAATTAAATGGAGGGACCCGTGTCACGACGAGACGTGCTCCTGCCAAACGGACCCCACGTGCTTCCCAGCAGTTTTGCAAGGCCTCATAGGAGGAGAGGCTATTCCACTCATTGTAAATCTATAGTTGAACGTGAGTTGATTTATTTACACTACTTACTTTTTCCGTACACGGTGTAAACATTTTACACGGTGTAAATATTCCAGAATACACGGGTGTGTTCGTTTTGTCCATTTACAAAGTCACATCATGTTTGCGGAGCTGTGCTATCTGATTATTTCAGTAATCGATTACTCTCCCGATTATCGGTTTGATCGCTCGGACAATTTTGATCGGGAAACAAAATCTCTGTTCTCAGGTGTGCCCGCTAGACGGGAGGTGATGGGCGGTGCTTGGTAAACCTCACCGACATCATCATCTGCGTCACATTTTGACCTGACGTCGTATGGGGGGTTTCCAACCTTCGCGAGGCCGCGTGTAGTGGAGGCAACCGCCGTTTTTTTAAATCGACCACAAATTTGAGTCCGTCCATCAACCCAATCGACGTAATAGTCCCAGCTCTTAATTGTTTTGCAAGCACGTGTGTGCTGCTGTCCACTGCAGTCCGTCATGATTTCAGCGGGTACCGCAAATGTGCGTTGCGTTAATGCCCGTTTAATTAGTAAACTAAAAGTAGAAATCAACAATCACTATTTCGGCCTTTAATCTAACACGACCTCTGATAAACCGCACATCCACAATTTTTGTCTATCTGGTGCTAGCGGCTGACAGCTCCACCTTGGTCACATCAATAATCTTACCCCAAAGTCCACTTGTAAAAAATAATTCTCCCTGCACCGAACGGGTGAGCTATATGTCTTGTGACCCCCAATTAATTGACCCAGAAATCCCCTCCCCCCTTGCATATTCACATCTGTTTTAAATAAACCACCTTACTTACACAAAAACAGACAATTAATTGGAGGGTCAGAAGACATCCAGACGGGCCTCTTGCACCATGAGGCCGGCGTGTGTGCTTACGAACACGCACAGCCCTCTCGCAATCGTCTTCCCGCATGGCTTATGAGCACAATACGCACGTGGCACAAGCACGCACGTGGCACAAGCACGCACGCGCGTACGTGTTGTGTGCTGCACGCAAGCGGCGTGGTCTGGGTGACGGCGAAGGGAGGGGTGAGTAGTGTGGGGGGGGGGGCTGCGACCGGGGCTTGCCTCCCTCGCCTCTTGGCTCAGCTCTTTCGCATGAAACTCCCCACAGCCGACACGACATCAAGGGCTGCCGTTACGGAAACGCACGGTGGACTCGCGCGATCGGTGAATCTGCTAAGGCCCCTTCTTTATGGGCTTTCCTTTTTATTTCATTTTTGTTACATATTTCATTCAGTTTATTTCAAACATATATTTCACTCCCTCCCTCCCCGCTACCCCCAAGGAATATTTTCTCCCACAGCACCGCCAACTAAGGCAGTCGCGTACACCGACTGCCCCCTCCTCCCACCCCGGAGGGAGTGGTGCTGCTGTGCCAAGAAGCACAGCGTGTGCACCGCTCACGCGTTCCGCATCTCCGCCCTCACATTGGTGCCCCCCGCACGTCTCGCGCACGCACGCGGCAGACTGCGCCGCGTGCACCCGGCGTGATTGCTGCACAGCGCGCGTTCCTTACCCCCCCAGCGCCGTCTGTGCGGTGGCCACTCACCCCCCCCACCCTCCGCCGAACACCCAACCCAGGATCCGTGCGCGGGGTGTCGTCATTCATCAACACCCATCATCATCATCAACAAGTTTGCAATCATGATCATCACTGTGATCATTGCCGTCAGCCATCATCAGAATCGTCGTCATTGTCATCGTCAATCGCTGCACAGGGGTTTACAACCCGGGCAGCTGCGATCAGTAGCTACCACAATCTGACACGGTTGATTTCGATCATTATTCCTCGATCTTCCATGATTTTTCTTGTAGCAAACATCTACTCCCCCCAGGCGCATGCGCGGGCAGCGTCGTCATCGAGTCGTCGTATTCCAGCCCATGGACTTTTAGATCACGCCTCAAAGAAATGGCAAATGTTACTTTAATGATTGAAGTGAAAGCTCTTTATTACGTTTCAATTTCTAAAAGTGTTGCACCTGGTGAGTCACGGTTTAAAGTCCGCAAAAGACATCCCCATCCACAACATCCCTCTCGGTTTTCTCACCTAAACGGTAAAGCGCAGCACTGCAATGCCAAATTATGTTCCTGCCATGGTCGTTATACGCTATTAAACCCAGCCGTATTAGTCAACTTACTTCAGTTTAAACTGCACAGGATTCATTGCCTGTATATTATGTACTCTTCGTTTACTTGATGGGGGTTTGTCCCTTTACAACAAGGTAAATATCAAGAAGAACACAATTTTCTTCCTCATCTTTGATTATTTCTCATAATCTAAAACATATATGGAATAGCTATTCTGTACGTGTGATGTTTGAGTGTCATTGATATAAGAATAGTGTCATGCTACTTACGGCGTATATAACAGTAGTGGCAATTCTTTAGATGTATCCAAGCGTCCAGGCCTTATAGAGTCACAGTGTTTAAAAGGAAGAGTCTCACTGCTACTGAATTCTTACTCGGCTTGAGTCACTGCTGTGAATCTAGGTTGTATATTTCAAGGCGCCTTGGTGTGGCCCTTTAACGGGAAGTGCTGTGTAAATGCCACTTATTGGAATAATCATCACGCGAACTCCGATCATCCCCGCAGCGGCTTTTGGCGAGCGCTTTCAAATGCGCTTCTGCGGCCAAATGGAATGCTCTTCCTTCTGATACTAGGAAGCAACTGGAGCTATGCACTTTTAAATCTGTATTGAAAACAAAAAAAATGTTAAACTGCTTTTTGTGTTTAGATTGGTGTTCCTTCCCCCGCACCGCTGATTGCTGCGGTTGGCTATGTACGGTGCGAAAGAAGTTTAACATATATATATAATACACACCTAGACTCAAATGGTCTCTCCGGTGACAGGCCAACCATCACTGCAAGTCCTGTACGCTTACGACCAGCATGAAGCAGGGCTCGTGGTCTATTAGAGTCCCGTGGTATCTCTACATTCGTGAGATATCGCACGGATGAGTCACGGGCTTTCCATCAGATTGCACGAAGCCAAGGTCAAATGAGAATTTTAAAATTTCACCTCGTCTCTTGTGGACAAATGCATTGGCGATGAGACAGGGGGCCCTCCCAGTGTCCTGGAGGGCACAGGCACTGTTTACATCCTCGCGGTGTGCACAGGGCACGAGTCCATTGATTTGTTCTCCATGCATAGATAGAAAAAAACATCGTGCTCTCAGCACCGCTGATAGGTCGCACACCTTAGGCACGTGGAGCGTATATTTTTATTGTGAGTGTACAATGCACATTCGCGCATGTTTTATGCAATGTGCTCCCACTTTTCGTCGATGTTAAAGGATGGTCACGTGGCCTCGCGGTAGCGCGTTTCCGCACGCTCGTTGCAGAGCTACTACGTGGCTCGAATTCCGACGGCTGCCCTGGGTAATATTGCGAGTGAATTCACATTACAAGCACGCGCCGTCTGCTTGACGGTGGACGTTAAGGATTCACCACCCCCCTACGTCATTTTGAAACGAATAGACCATTGTATTCTGGCGTCACGGTTGAAATTTGACAAGCTTTGAAAAAATTTCGATTTAAAGCTTTCGTGACTGCAGGGATTCATCTTCTTGGTTCTTTCGGTGAAGTCACGTAGAAGGGAAATAATAAAATGATAAAAATAAAACATGATAAAATACAATGCTCACGACGTTTCGGCGTCAGACGCTGTCTTTCCGACAGACCTGTTCTTCACCTGAGGATGGCTGCTTGCGTTGTGGTCGAAACGTCGTGAGAATTATATTTTATTATGTTTTATTTTTATCATTTTATTATTTCCCTTCTACGTGACTTTACCGAAAGAACCAAGAAGATGAAACTTTGAAAAATCACCCCTCAAAAGGCTCAATTGAGAGTACACATTGCGACATTGATCCTTTCTTGCAGATTTGATCTGTGAACCACAGCACCTTGGGGATGGTCATTGCGTTATAGCAAGGGCGCGGATACAAAATGTACTAAATAATTACTTATTGTTAAAGTCCATGCGCACTGCCTTTTGCCTCATATACCTTGTATGTATGTTTGTTGAAGTTCTTTCGCACCGTACGTAGCCAACCGTGCTGATCCGAGGTGCTATGTGGATATTGCAAGAGACCACGTTGCTGTGTCAGCAACACCCAGTTTGCATGGCAGAGGACACAGCGATGGAACATGAAAGGTCGACGCACGAAATCTGAAATGTGAATTTAAAAATACGTAAGGGCAATACAGTAACTAACTGTAAAATGTAGATATGAGAGGGTACATGTGTTTTGTAGCGTTATATGCCACTGTTCGGACGTGGCGCTGGCCACCCAGCCCCTTCATGTATCGTTCCGGCCTTCATAGGTGCTCGCAAACGGCACTTGCCCCAACAGTCTGTTAAAGGCTGTATGGGGGATCTTTGTTTTTGTATGTCACTGTGCTATTCCTACATATATTACTATATACTGTAGTATACTTTAATATTCATGGTTATGCCATTTTTAGCATATAATGAATATTAAATGGATGAAAAATTAATCATACACATGCAATTTTTTTGCATGACAAAATGCAGGTTCCTCTGGGTATACGGCTTGTCCATTTAAATTTCACATAATAAGGAAGACTTTGCATAATGGAAAGGCTTTTGTTGTCATCATTTTATAAGAGATTGCAACATTTTCTTTGAGACTATCATATATCTACTTGTGGTTATGTATCATTTACCATATTTAACTATTACGGTAAGGTCCTTTTTGTGTTTCGCGAACACTACGAAAGATAAAGTGGGTACTGTATTAACAAGTGGTTAATCATATAAATATTAGCAAGGCTGGCTACGTATGGTGCGAGTTCAACACACATACATACAATATCAGTAAATACGCAAAATAAACAATTTAAAGGCCTGTAATCCAATGCGTTGTCTGTGAAGGTTGTAGATCTTGTACTTTCGTGAAGCTACTAATACTTCTGGGCTGCGAGGTGGCCAGGAAATGTCAAAATAACAAGTAGGTTAGTGAAGTTATGTGTGGGACCTTTAAGTGTTATCCCCTCGTATTCCCGTGGACTTTCTCTGGGTACTCCAGTTTCAGACTACGAGCACTCCTTAAGTTAAAATTGGCTAAATGTACCAATGTATGACTCGCCTGAAAAAAGTATAGTGTCGTTAAAACCCGCCACCACCCGACACAGCCAACTAGTAAGGGTTGTCACGTAAACAGAACGTGGCCAATTCGTCACTAATACAGCACACCGGTGTGTTGGAGAGCCAAGCCACAACATTTACAATCTGAGTACAATGTTTCGCCAGTAATTACAACTAGCTTCATCAGGCGACAGCCAGATTTGTGGAGAAGTCTTACTGTTTCCTTCCTTATATAGAGGCGTAGAAAAATGTGGTGACCACGCTTCTGCGCTCTTGCACAAAGTGGGGGGGGGGGGATTAATGAGTCAACGTATAGTACATTAATTATTGGAGTGCAAACCAATGTTAAAATAAATGCTCTTACATACAATGTTCATTACTTCAGATATTATTCTTTATATTTCACACTTCCTAAGTAAAACTGTATGGCTACATAATTTTCTTGTATTAAAACATTTGGTACAAAGACCTTCACTTATTGATATTTTATTTTAATGCCCATAATTCCTGTTTGTAGGGTCTAGGGAATCCACATTCTTACATTATATACGAACCTCCACTGATTCACAGATAAGAAATCATTCATGTCAATTCTACACTTTTTGATGAAAAAAATTACGATAGGTTTTACCCTTTCTAAACACCCTTTCTAAACACCAAATAGACACCTTTTGTAAGGAATCAAGTTCGCATTAACCACATGTACCTGTGGTGAACATGTAAACAAACATGCTATGATAATATCTGCATTGTCTTTGAAACCGATTGGCCTACACCAGAGACAGCCTTCTTTATGGCCTAGTCTCACCAGTGTCAGAGCAGAGAACGCCTAAAGGCGAACTATCCAAGTCCAAATCTGGCATTGGGAGGCCTTCATTCACCACCGAGATGATGAAGTAGATGACATTGTGAATTAAGCCACGTTCCCAACACTTCACCACGTTGTCCCCACGTTGTCCCCCAGCCCGTGTCACGGGGGCTCACTCACCTTATCTCAAAATGCACGGGGGCTCACTCACCTTATCTCAAAATGCGCATCTTGTTGTTAGACGTAAGGTGAACTATATAAACTACGCAGGCTCACGGTATTATATAAGCAAAAAGTTAATATTTACTTAAAGCTTTCGTGACTGCAGGAATTCATATTATTGGGTCTTTCGGTAAAGTCACGTAGATAGGTTCAAAGAAAATAACAAACAATAACAAAAAAACTACGACGTTTCGATCGCAACACAAGCAATCGTCATCAATAGAAAAAATTGCGGGAAAGCCGCTGAGGCAGGATTTTTGAAGGTTTGAAATGGGCGTAGCCCAAGGGTTATAAGCGAAGTGGGCGGGGCTAGTGATGTTAAAGCGAGAAATTTGCATGTCAATGTAAGATCGGAGAGCTACTTCCACGACGACTAAGCTGCAGAGGTGGCCATTCTATTGTGAGAGATTAGCATGTCAATGTAAGATCGTAGAGCCACCGCCACATCCATTTCAAACCTTTAAAACACCCTGCCTCAGCAGCTTTCCCGCAATTTTCTTCTCCTGATGACGATTGCTTGTGTTGCGATCGAAACGTCGTAGTTTACCGAAAGACCCAAGAATAAGAAAAAAGTAGTTTTCCAATCTGCCATCTTGCGATGCCTCCGGCAATGCACCTCAATTACGATCGTTTGTTGTTGAGGTCTAATCGTTTCCACGGTGCTATCTGGTTAAAAGATCAAAGGCTTCTCGGTATGCATGGAAATGCACCTCTATCTCTTCATCTTTCCAATGTGTCTCAGTAGAAGTGAACAAATTTAGTTTTTACAGTACAGGTAGTCCCCGAGTTACGATGGTCCGACCAACGATATTTCGATCTTACGATGGCGATAGCAATACGACAAAATTGCCATCAACAACCTAACATCGTTCAAGTATGCAGACGACGGACAGAATCTTGGTGAGTACAATATGATACGTTACGATACGTTCAATGCATGTGTGATACGTAGCTTTAGCGATTTCATTTTAAGGTTACCACGATACGATACGTTCAATGCATGTTAAAAGTTTTTTTTATAGCAGATAGGATTGTTTCCTGAAAAAACTTTCTTTTGAATTGCATTAATTCTATATTTGAAGCTTTCGTGACTGCAAGGAATCATCTTCTTAGGTTTTTTCGGTAAAGTCACGTAGAAAGTAAAATAAAATAAAAACAAAAATCACGACGTTTCGGAGGCAACACAAGTCTCCGTCATCAGGTGGGACCGTCACAGCCAGATTAGCTGTATCAAGTGAGGCAATGATTCAAGATGTAATCCCTTAACTCGCTTTTAAGGGATTACATCTTGAATCATTGCCTCACTTGATACAGCTAATCTGGCTGTGACGGTCCCACCTTTTGAATTGCAGTTCCTATAATATTGTATTATTTGCATCTACCTGTCATAATTATGATTATAATCATTACACATACGAGTCCAGCCTTATTTAATCCACCTATGTTCATGTATTTAGTTTAATATGAGGAATTAATTAAACGTGACGTATGACTGAAAGTAGATTAATCGTGTTATCCAATAAACAATCCAGGTGCTTGGGCTTTTATGCACTTTAAGAATAACGCACACACGCCCACACATGCATTTCATTGTTATTCTAATATCTTACAACCAAAGGCAACTTGGTGAGTTTGAGACAATCTTTTGATTAAGATATTGACAGGTCATGGAACAAGCTGTCTGTCTCCTCGTTGCACTGGCGTTAAAACGTCATTCTTGGGAAATTAACACTTGTAATTGAACTAAATGGCATAATTTGCAACACGTACTCTCGCATATTCCTGTATTATTGTTTCCGATAGGATACAGTACCTACAATAAATAGTGCATTAACGGCAGCATGAAATATATAGAGTACTGCTTAAATGCGTACAAAATATCACTGTACTGCATTCAGCCCACTGGAATTTAGCACGCACAAGCCATTCGTTTTTTTTGTGTTTGTGTACATTTTTGGCCTTTTGTATTAAGGTGAGACTGATGGAAAATCACTAACGCATGCAGTTTATGCAACACACTATTGAAACACTCCATCGCAATTTATAACATACAAAAAATTGAAGAATTTAAGGCAAGTTCCAAATAAAATGTCACGTTAGCAGACTGAATACAAACCCAAAAAAAAACCATTGCAGCCATTAAGAAAGATCGTTAATTTTCTGTGCAGCCTGCAGCAGAGGTGGAGCATGCTGATTTGATTAAACACAGGTTATGAGCAATCTCTGCAGTTGCAGCAGTGATTACTGGAATGTGGCCATTATAAATTCAACATAAACACGAAGCCCAATTTCACTGGCTAGCATGATCTAATTAGTCACAACAGGCTCTATGGTTGCCCAAGGTGATGTGAAGCTGCCAATATACTATAATAATCTGCATTTATATAGCGCTGCAATTCCAAAGATTCAGAGGTACTAATGCGTATACAGTATGTGCATATTAACTCATTTTATAAAGTGACATTTGTTATATTATGGATGATTGAAAATGTTGATCCTCCAGAAAATCTGGATGGTAAAATGGGAAGTTCCCGGCGGATAAGATCACGGTTCATGAGTGGGAGAGCTTACGCCACAACCTTCACAGCAATGGATGAGAGAAAATGGTGGTCCAGGCAGAGGCTTCCAGCCTTGTATCGTACTTAACAATGTGTGTCCATCATCTGGTAACGCCAGCATTTACACAACTATGTCATTGTGGAGTTACTTTAAATGCACGCGAATCACTTGCTGCATTCATGAATGCCATACATCAACAACAAATTCACGCATAAGACCCCAATAAAACATGCACCAATGTTGGCACGTGATTTAAATCGATGGACTAACGTAGGCCCAACGTTCCACGTTTACTGGGACAGGACACATGAGTACTGTAGTGCAGTATGAAGTGTTTTAAAACGTAACCTTATCAAAAAGGCGTATAATACTTCTGCCAAACGCGTAATGTAATGCGGTTTTTTAAATGTGTGAGATATTAAGAGCACGACCACTGTATCTGAACTGTTTTTGTGTTGTTACAATTTTTGTGCACGTAAACATATATACAGAATTCAACGTAACAATTGGAATTCGAAGAGTTTATCCTGCAATCTATGCGTTTATCATGTAATTACGTAATAACATGGAAGTTTAAAGAAGTAAATAAGAATTACTGAAGGTTAATTTTCAGTAACCCACCACAAACATAGGAAAGGAGTGAGCCAAAAAAATACTTTTTGTGGTCATGGCTGAAGTTGTTGGCACGGACAGAATGGGGCTGTGTTAACTGTGTAGTTGTCTGTTTGTTGGCAGCGTAAGGATTGATGTTGTACCATTAACATGTGTCTGCCTTGGCGAGTAGTAGACTCAACGCTTGATCCCGCATCGTGATCTTGGGTAGTCGGAAATTCTGAGGTCCGTTGCAGTTCAGTGCTGCAATCCTCGTGTCTGCAAAACAAACCAAAAATGCAATTTACCATTTAGCACGATACGCTCCCTTCGGGGTTTACTGTACTATTTCAAAAATACCACGGAAATTAGCGGTAGACTGGAGATGGTCTTAGCTTTTGATGGAGGACTTTGCAAAGCTGACAAATGTGAGATGAGAAAGTGAGAAATGTCAAGTTAAATATCAATATTAAGACCATTTTGATAAGTTTGGGCATTTGTGTAAATTCTGATCACAGTATGAACTGTACTAGGATGAGTTTTCGGGAAACAAATTGTATTTGTACGTAGGAGGAATGTGATTTAGGTACGTTTGGGTGAGGACATTTAAAAATCAAGATCAGGATGTCATCATAACCAAAGCTATTGATGCCACCACACCTTGCCAGCACTTTCTTCACTCCGCAAGATCTTGCAACTACCATGTGACCATCACAGTCATAATGGTAACACATGGCAATGAGTCGTTATAAATAAAACAACATGCCCACTGAATCGCTCTGCAGTCATGGCGTGTCCACAAGTGCAAACGTTCGCCCTCGACTGCAGTCACAGTGCAAACCTCTCTCGTTGCGAGACGTACAATGTGTGTGAGAGGAGTAGCCAGCATGCTGCGTGATATTAATGGTGCTCCGAGATGGACAGGGGGGTTAGGGACGATGAGATTTTAAATGGAGTGACGTTCACTCGCACGTGACGCACACGAGAAAACGTAATGAGCGCCACTACTGCTTGCTCCATGCATTGGACGAGCAACATTCGTGAGGCCTGCTTATGAGATCTGTTCTGGGACAGGAGAGCAGTAAGGAAGTTCTAAATGTAAGTCAACATAGTGCGATGGAGCTAAAAGTCAACTAATCCACTCCCACTATCCGCCCCCCGTTCAGTAAAACGAGTCCCAAACAGGCAAATGCGAATATCATGAAAACTTCTGGCATTCTTACCAACACCTGAACGTATTTTCGTTCAAACGTTTATCATATTTGTCCGAAACAGTCTAACAACCTTTTCTCCAGGTCAATGATATGGCCCAACACTGTGTACTCCATTTACATATTGGCAGAATTGTCCACCGAATTATGAGCATCCAAATGTATACTGCTCTAGTTATACAGGATGCTTAAAACTATTTTTACCATTTCTGAGAATTTGCAACAATACCACATGAAATGTGCCTCCGGGCTCTGGAGACCACCTGGAGAAGATTCCAGGCACGCGTTGACAATGATGGCGAACAAGTGGAGACTCTTTGACTAGTTTAAGCTATTAACATTACATTTGTTATCATGTCACAGTGTATTATCCGTTCTTTTTCCATAAAAAATGATAGTCCCATATAAGTTTTAACATGTTCTTGAAGCACCCTGTAAATAACCTTCTTATAACATAGGTGATGGTCTCTGTGTGCTACTCCCATGCAACTCTTTGTTTGATCAGCAATTGCATGTTTGTGATTTCAAATTAATTATCGACAAAAGCATTTGCATAACTTAAGATGTTACAGTGCAGTCAGGGGAGTGAACCTGGAGATCAGAGTTCAATTGCCTGGCAGGGCGAACATCGGTGGACGAGTGATATCTGAATCAGTCCTGGGCAACCATTTCATCAACCTGCACTGACCAGAATGGTGAAGTATAGTCAAACAACCCCATGATTTATTGGCACGATGTGAAGAGAAGCCTTCATACCGCGGTGGATTGACATAGGCTGTACACCATAGTGTATTCTAACAGGGTTAGAGGATCCGTGCACAACAGAAAGCACTATTAAGATTCTTAAAATAAACCTGGCATTTTGAAGAATTTGTTTAGCAGCAGCACACATTAATACACAATTTAATTTGAATTTCAAGTCAGCTAAGAAAACTAATAGACAAACTAACAATTTCTGAGCTAATAACTGACATATCTTGTTCTGTCATCGTTTCATTAATTTCCTAAAACATGATATGGTGGTGAGGCATTGTGCAAATACTGTGCTTAAATTGGAAAACATGTGAGCATAGTCTTCTAAACCCATGCATTTTGCCATTCAGCATTACACATTTTTAGTCAGAGTCCTAATTAATTACAACACATTCAAAATAAATCAATAACCCCATAGGACTTCAATGTTGTGTTTTTTTTATCATTGCAGTATCTGATTATATCAGTTAAGCAAAATGCATGTTTTTTTCCATGCAAAATTGGTCAAAATTTTGTAACACATGTTTTAATAACTACAATCTTGGAGAGATAAATTGACAAATGTCAGTTTTTACAACCACTGATATCTTAACTTTCTGTAAATAAGTGTCGCTGCAGCTCCTGATCGTGACCTCTAGACTGAATTGCTCCTGTAGACCAGTCGTTATTTCAAAGAACCGAGGAGGAAATTGTTGTGTAATTCAAAATGGCCTGAAAGGGACATCAGACCTTTGATATCCTGTATCTTCTGTACCTTACTATGACCTCCAGACTGTGTTTGTCCTGTACGAGTCAACAATTGACATTGTGGCTGTGCGGGAAAATCCCTCCCAACGCAGTCAAAGCCTGACATGTGCAAACCAAATTTGCACTGTGGTGTTTTTTGATGGGTCAATGGTCGCTTGGATTAGACCATCTTCCAACAACATTATATTTTTAATCCTGTAATCTTAATCATCTTGGGTGGGTGGCCTAATTCCAACCCATGGTCTAAGCAGTGATGGCAGAGTGCTCCAGCATAGGCAATTAGGCACTTGAGTCACTCATTCATAAATTGTTCGATTATGAATAAGTTATTGTAGATTTGTCTGAAGAGAGTGAATTAAAACAACACCGATAATGCGTATGAGTCCAAGCCCAGATACAGTACAACGCGTAGTCTTTCATCTGTGTCTCTACTTGCAAATGTATTGGGAGTTAATGTAACTATTGTGGCAGTGATATTGTTTCTGAAGTTTGATACGATAAAACGCAAGTAAATTGGACTGCAGTGTTATGCTGGTAAATTTCACTGCTATATTGAGAGGACTGCACATATTTATATTATTATTTTTTATTTGTGTTCATTTTGGTGGGCTCCATTTTATTACGATATGGCGAAAGTTTGCTGCATTCCCAATAGCATCGTTATAAGAGGATGTGGCTGTAGGAAAGTATGCAGTGAACGGCCACAGCTATAGTTGCTGCAAAGCACCAGATTGTGTGGTTCAAGAGAAAGAAAAGTGGTTCCTACCAAGAGCCCTTGAGCTAATCTGCCTAAGAGGTGATTTTGTTCTTAATGGGCAATTAATTTAAATGCCTCCCACACACAAAGAAAGCCCCATTTGTATTTTGTGTACAGTGCCCAATATCTTCTTAAACTCCATTATCAGTCGTTGCATGAAAACATAGGAAACTGCAGTGGAATGGCCGACACACTGGATAATACCCATGTCTAACAGGACGATGCCATCACGATTGAGACGACCGTCAAATTGTGGCCAGATGGCCAACATTCGTTTAGCATTTAGCCAGGCAAACATTGGTGCGGAGATCCATCCAGGCGTTGAATCTGGGAACCCATGGCTGTCAGAGTCAGTATATTTATTTAGACTGGAGGAATCCGATGAACTATAAAGCTCACAGATGTCCAGTAGTTGGGTTCTCAAGTGTTGGAAGTTCATGGTCCCAGCCTAGCAACAATGGCATTGCCATTCGAGACGCAGCTTTCCCCCCATAATTCACAGTGAATATCCAATGTGTGACATTCATACACGTGGAGGTGTGATACTTATAAACGCTTCCCAACTCTTAAGGTTCAAAGCATTAATGCATTCATGCAAAGGGGTTGGGTACAACAGCTCTTGTAAATATGGTCGCTATTTGTTGTACGTACTTCCGATGACAAACGCACGATTTTTTTTTTACAAGCGTTACATAATCCATGCGTATGCATGATTTTTCCTTCCCAGTAAACGCGATACGTGACGCCGCGTATTTGCACGCGCTGGGGGATACCCGTCTGAGACTGCCCCTTGAGCGCGCGTCTGTCCGCAGACACCTCGAGGCGTCTTCACGTGCGCCACAAACCCTCCTCGGCTATCGCTAAGTGGCTACGCGACTACGAAGTGGCTACGCGACTTTGCATTCCCACAGCTTCAGCGACGCGAGTCCGAGGGAGGGGTGAGGGCGAGGCGGTGGGGGGGTCGGAGTAGTGGGGGGGGGGGGAGTTAACCACGCGCTCACAGCGTGGTGTGTGAGTGGGGGAAGAGGGGGGGCGAGGTGGTGGGGGGTCGGAGTGGGGGGGGGGGTTAACCACGCGCTCACAGCGTGGTGTGTGAGTGGAGGAAGGGGGGGGGCGAGGTGGTGGGGGGTCGGAGTGGGGGTAACCACGCGCTCACAGCGCGATGTGCGTGGGGGAAGAGGAGGGGGCAAGGCGGTGGGGGGGCTGGGGTAGAGGGGGCCACGCCGCTCGCAGCGTGCGTTGGGGAATGGGGGGGGTGAGCGCGAGGCGGTGGGGGTTGGGGTGGAGGGGGGTACCGGGCGCTAACAGCTTGAGGGGGAGGGGGGTGCGAAGCGATGGGGGTCGGGGTGGAGGGGGGGGCTAATGGGGTGTGAGCAGGGGGAGGGGTGACAGTGATTGGCGCGGTGACTGTCGGCAACGCGTTCCCCCACTCGTTTCAGAGTTCACGGTTCGAATCCGGTGGCCGCCCTGATTATTACATCTCCTCTACTTTGCGCCCCTATCGTGGTTTTCTCTTGTTTGTTCTTCTAACTTTCTGACCTGCACCTACTGGACATTGTGAACAAGAGCTTCATAGCTCGTCGGATTCCCCGCAGTATAAATCAATACATTTTCTGATTACTGCGGCTGTAATAATCATAAATACAGCAAGCCAACATGCACAGTCTGCCTCGGAGTGGACGTTGAAGTTCACGTGACGTCAAACGCAAGAGTAGCCCATTTTGTACTTGTCGTCATAATCCAAATTTGTTTAATTACTGTATCTCCAAATGGTTAAATTTGCGAGAGCACGCGGCTCCCCTCTAGAGCACGTGACTACCCCGTAAGAGCACGTGGTCTCACAGTGATACCACGTGGTCCCCCCCCCACCCAACTGTATATGCCACGTGTTTTCGGAGTATTGTCCAGCGTACTCTATTGTCGCCGTGCTGGTGATAGTACAGCAATAGAATGTCTAGCGAGGCGTTGTTTTTGCCACTCGACACTCGGGATTATTGGTTTCTTGTGAGGGCAGCACGCTTAATTGGTGAGTACTGTACAGTAAATTACTACACCACACAGTGCACAACATACACAACACATAACACGGACACTGTTTAAAGTTATCGTTATTTTAGCGCACTTTATAGTATTTAGAGTCGAATAAATGCGTTTAACGCGTATTTTAATGGTCGTGTAATGTATTCAAAAGCATTTGGGGCTTTGTTCTCCAGCCCACGAGAACGCAGACATGCAGGCAAGTAAACCAATAACTTTAAGAAGCAATGAAAAACAACAGAGATATTCTATGTCGGTAATAGATATGTTTTTTAAGCCTAATTTACGTATGTTTTACATTGTCCGTGTTTTTTTTTAATCCAAGCAACTCCCAATGATCCTTAACAATCTAGAGTTGATTGTATACAGATATGCACAAAGTGTTTAAGTTATCTGGTCTATAGGGTGCTGTGGTCTGAGCACCCGATTCATTTGGTAGGTTTGTTAGTGGATTCCCTATTATTATTCTCGGCGGTCAATAAAATACGTACTCATTCGGCAAGTCAACAGTGGTCATCGATGGAGAGATAGGCCCACAATTTGGAAAGATCATCTCTCCTTTGCTACTGATGTGTGGGTACTGTGACGAAGGGCCTTTGCACATTCTGCAAACACAGAGACGCATAGATTTAAATGTTTTTAATGCGATAAATGAGTCCTTATATACTGTACGTGTGAGGAAACCGGAGCACCTGGAGAAAACCCACACGTGCGAGGGGACAACACGATCAAATATTGGTGGAACAGACGGGGATTAGTCCACACTGTCGCATTCTGACGAGCTAGGGCATGGCACCTCGATGCTAAACGGGAAGTGAGTTTGACAACTTGCGTATGATTGAGAATAGGTCCCCCCCCCCCTTTTTCTGGCAACAAAAACAACCTTTTACAAGGAATCATATCTGCATTAACCACAATACTTGTGGTCAGAATATGCCTTTTGGCGTCCTCTGGTCTAACACCGTTTGAGACGAGGCTCAAAAGAAAGATGTCTCTGGTGTGGACCAATCAGTTTCAAAGACAATGCATATACAGGGTGACCCAAAAAAAACGGGCCCCGTGTACACTTTATGTGATATCTCCTTTATTTATTCATCGATTGCCCTTTTTTTACAGGACATGGCAGAATCAACGACCGTGAGTACACCAAGACCCCAGTGGGAGCTGGGACAAAGAATACACTGTGTTAAATTTTACTACAAGACAGGCTCGTTTAAGAAAACCCAGGACAGTTTCATGCGTCAGTTCGAATGTGAAAAGGCTCCATCCAAAAGCAGAATTCAGAACTGGGTGGCCCACTTCGAGAAGTATGGGACCGTGGAGAACCTCAACGCTGCCAGTGAGAACCGTCCAAGCCACTCGGGACGTCCCAAGAAGCGAACAGCCGAGCTGGTCGAAAGTGTGAGAGAGTCTCTCCAGCAGAGTCCGAAACGCTCTGTGCGTAAGCGAAGTCAGTCCCTCGGTATGTCCCGTGAGACTTGCAGGAGAGTGCTGGTGAACGATATCAGGGCTTACCCATACAAAATACAGACGCTGCAGACCCTTACAGCCTCAGACAAGAAGCAGAGGAGCGCTATGGCAGTCAAGATGCTCGAGAAGATCGAGGAGACACCAAGTTTCCTTAACCTCCTTTGGACCTCAGATGAAGCCCACTTCCATCTTGACGGAAAGGCGAACTCCAAGACAAATGTCTTCTGGGGGTCCTCCAGACCCAATGAAGTAGCCACCAAGCCCTTGCACTCTCCTAAGTGCACGGTGTGGGCTGCAATCTCGGCCAGAGGCATCATCGGACCAATCTTCATCGAAGAATCTGGCGCAGCAGTGACAGTCACCAAGGAGCGGTATGTGGAGGTCCTCAAAACCTTCAAGAGTGAGCTCCAGACCCTCTACCCGTCGCTCATGAGCAAGTTCTGGTTCCAGCAAGACGGAGCAAGTTCTCACACCTCAAACCTGTCCCGAGATTGGCTGAAAGAGAACTTCGGAGGCCGAGTGATCAGTCTCAAGACTGATTTTGAGTGGGCACCCCATAGCCCGGACCTAAGCCCCCCAGATTTTTTTCTTTGGGGCTATTTTAAGGACAGAGTCTACGCAGGGAAACCCAGAACCATCACGGAACTCAAGGAAACCATCAGGGAGGAGATGAGAGCCATTACCAATTCAGTCTGTAAGAACGTCATGGACAACTTCGTGCTGCGCCTCAAGAAATGCACGGAGCTAAATGGAGGCCATCTAGAGCACATGCTGTAGAACGGAGAAAAAAAGGCCAAAGACCCTAGTGTTTTGATTTGATGTTTTGAATATAATAAACTAGTTATGACCAAAGTTTCATTTCATTCGGACAAAACACTAAGAAACGGGGCCTAATTAGAGTTGGGGCCAGTTTTTTTTGGGTCACCCTGTATTAGCAGAGTATGTTTTTTGTTTGCATTCTGACCACAAGTATTGTGGTTAATGCTGACATGATTCCTTGTAAAAGGTTTTTTTTGTTGCCAGAAAAAAGGGGAAAAAACCTGTTCTCATATTTTGTGACTGGCAAAGGAGGTCCCATGATGTTGTATATGATTCATCAACCCTTGCTTCTGTTATGACCGAGTTACAGGGTTGAATTACGATGGTCACGTTGGTGTTGGAGATGATAATGTGAATGAGGGGCTGATGTTCGCTTGTCATTGTGCGGTGTCCGCGTGTTACGCTGGCGTGGGGAGGGTCGCGTGTGAACGGCTAAGGTTGTTTGTGAGCTAAGAGATGCCGAGGCGTGGCAGTGAAGAATATTATTAAATGCCGAGGATACAAATTCCATCCAATCAGGGGAAAGATATAAAAACGCAGCTTTGTTTTTTACCAGGTAAGGCTCCGTGAGCTATGTAGCTCTTTTTCAGGAGGTACCTGGCCACAAATGATAGCTCAACGAAGTGGCTTATGATGCAGACATTTATTGCAGCCAAATATGTACACGAAACGCACGTTGACTATAAATGTGGGGGTGAAAACCGGAGGGCTCGGAGAAAAATCCACACGACCACGTGGAGAACAATAAAACTCCAAATAGACAGTCGTCAGTGTCGGCATCGAACCTATGGACTTCTATATACCAAGCGAGGGAGTTAACATCTCGCCACCGTGGCGCCCTATAAACATGAGGAAGAAAATTGAGTCTGTTGGAGGGGCGAATCACAGGAGGACCAATCAGTTTACAGTGGGATCCTGTAGCAACCAATAGCCAAAGAGATGGTGGCTCGTCACAATAGAGCGGAAGCGCCGCCATTTTCATATGCAAATGTTCAGATCTTGCGAGATGTTTGGCTACAGGGGAATGGAAGTGCGTGCAGGTGTATTAAGAACAGCACATCTTGTCTGCTACTCGATGGAACTTAAAGATCCCTAGACGTCATTCGCAGGAGAAAACCATGGTGTGCTTGAGTCATCCTAATTTGACAAATTACCCGCAAATCATTTAATAGGGATCATACATTAGCAATCATCACCCCCTACTGTGAAAACTTGGTAGGACCCTCCTGAAAATGAGTCAAGTGAGGCTTTGCTGGGTGAACAAGAATACTAATAATAGCTATCGAGCATGGCCTACTCACAACGATCGCTGTGTCCACACTCAACCCGAGCCAAACCAGGTCTGTAAAGACAGATAATTTATTTCACAGATGATAACTCACAGCATTTAAAGAAAATAAAGCTATGTAATCTTCTGCATTCATGAACCTGGTGCTTTGAATGATAAAACAAATCAATCTGACACATGGACTGTGGACTCTGTCTCTTGGGCAGTTCAACCATCTTGGATTACTTATCAGTAAATGCCAGAAGAACAATGTATGCGGGAGCCACTCGGTGTCAGTCAAATTAAATAATCTCATAGTGTTTAATACAGTTAGCCATCCAGCTGGTGCATTATACACAGCACTTGATTTTTGGTTATTTGTTCAAATTTCCATTGTCTCTCGGGTCAATAAAATATAAATTCTACTTGGTGAGTAAGTCTATGGTAGTTGTCCTATAGAGAAATTATAGGTATGCTGAACAGAGTTTTTTTTCAGAAACGCAGTAAACAAGTTCATTGGCTTCTCTAATGATATTACTGTTCAGATATATTTGAAGTCTTTGTAAGCAGTGTTTACATTTTCTCTCCTGGTGCTTCACAAATAAAACCTACTGGCAAGGATTGTAAAATCAAAGTATATTGAAGTGCGTAAGTGATCTAAAGCTAACTCGTACTCTCTAGTTCGTAGCATGCTTTACTCTCATACGTTCTTTTTTATAATCGTAACCTTAAATAAGAGGCCTCTTTTCTCAATGAGGACTGCCCAAGCACTATCCAACTATAACAGGAGAGCTACCATGAGAGGACGCACCAACTACAACAGAAAGATAAAGTACTGGCCGCCAATCTCAACCAGGTATCTAAACAGAGCGGAGCCCCTTGAGAACCCTGGAATTACGGGGCGCTGGGACTGCTTCACTGGGCTGTGCCTAAGACCCCTTCACCACGGCCATTTTATTGTAAAACACCTGCCGCCATTTTAAAACTATCTCGAGCTTCAATAATAAGACAACGCTTGCAGTACTTTTTGGCTGCTTTACCGAGAACTAAAAAATAGTAAACATCTATTTTTATTTTATTAAATAATTGCTTGTTGTTTATACAGTATACTAAGTTAACAAAATCTGCTCCCAATAATCCATCCCTATTAAATATCTACTATTGTGCAATGTAATCTGATCTTTTCAGAATGAATCCTGGGCCTCATTGGACTACCTGTTATTGAATTACAGTACTGTACAGTCGTTTAAAAAGATATATTCTTCGGAATGTGCTTTGCTTGGGCAGTTAAGGGTTAATTGCTTCCACTTAAAGTTAATAATAATTTTTGGTGCGCTTATCAAACGTATCAATTCCTTTTACATAAGTAATAACTTGTACAAGCCCACACAATAATATGATATATTATCTTTCATTTACAATGCACCCTAACCAATATGCTCAAACCTATTAAGTAAGAGATGAATTCGGATATTATCTTTGTAATATTGTGTTCAGCCATCAGTGAATTAACAGTATTAAGATAGACACTTGCCACTGCTCTAGCACGGAGATTGTGGCTTGCCAAATTGTTACAAGTAGATATTTGTTTTAGAACATTATCTACAGGCCTCATTGTACACATTATGGTTGATATCTTCTGAAACAAGTCTGAAATATATGTTGGTGCATGTCCATGCTATGCAGTGATCAGTAAGCAGTTACTTGGTTTTACATTGTTATAAACGTGTAGGCGATACTATGGCTTTAGGTATACAATTATGCATTGTCCAATTTAAGATCTATTCAAATGTGTATTGCATTTCGAAACATTTTCTAATTACGCGTGAACTTAAAAAAAAATCTAAATTATGATCGGCAATGATCTATCCACTGCTGGAACCTTTGCTCACAGTACCACACGATGCAACAGCCCAAATAGCTCCCGCACGTGAGCTGCTCTCGTCATTCCCTTTCATCGGTGGGTAACATACAACACATGTCCCCTCATGTGGCTGCAACTGAATCAGGAGGCCACCAGCCAAGCCCGGGTTTCATCCAGGACACACTCCATTCGTCTTCCCACTCTTTTTTTGTGTCATCTTATGCAGCCTCGGTTTTTTGCACAGGCTTCAACCAATGGTGCATCACTATGCTTAAACTTTATATAAATGATCTGTTTACCCACTGGCAGAAACTTGGTAACACGTTTCAATCGTATTACGACTGTAATGAGAATCCCCTATGCGCCTTCTTCCTGCTGTCTGTTTGACAACTATTCCAAAAGGTCCATTGGCATCTTAAACAACCCTATCCGTATTATTTAATTGCTAAATTCACTTGTTAGTATTCCCACATGGACGTGCTCTGTCAATCTTTTGACCTTTCCATTAACCTGGGAACTTCCTTGTTTAATATATTGTTTCTTTGTTGCAGTATCCTTACTTCCACTCAACATTTATCTCTCATTTGGAGATACAGGTTCTACTCAGATACTATTAACAGCCAACACAGCACCCGAGTGAACTATACGCATCTTGTTAATCCAATTGACATTGCAGGTGCAATGGTACATCTTATTGGGGCTCATGTATGTATGTATGTTGAACCTCTTTCGCACCATACGGAGCAATTGAACCGTGCTAATCGGTTGGCTACGTAACGTGCATTGTATGGTGGTTGGTTGCTTGCAGGCAACTGACCAGTGGCTTCTCCTCCCCCAATGTCTGTGGATGCTCCTGCCCTACTGCTAACTCACCATATTTTTATAATGCCACAAATACTCAGAATACCGACGCCATATAATAGGTGGCCAATTGACTCAATCTGCCTTGGGCATTTGAACTCTACGGTAAGGATCCCATCACTATCAGATGACTTCTACTCACGATGTTGCCAATCTCCCAGGATGAGGGTTCAAGGGCTTGGGTTTATGCAGGCAGACCTCGCTGTGTAGCATTATCTTTGAAATACGGAAGCTACATTCACATCCCGCTCCTTCTTCGTGCGTGCGTGCAGCATGCCAGGTCTTGCCCCTTTGCACTGTGGGATGGAGGGGGGTTAAAAACGAATTAATTGCCTATAATGTTGAACGTGAATTTAATTGCAGAAACGGTGCCTACTTTCCTGCAAGATGAATTATACGTAAGAGGCAGACAACCCCTCGCTGCTGCTGGTTTGACGTTTGGTGTTAGTGCTGTGTTCTTCTGTATGGGCAATGCAGGCACACACACACACGAGTATGAGACGTACAGGTACTGCAATCACAAGCTGGTTGCAGTACACTTTTCTTCTGTACCAAGCATGTTTATTCATGGTTTAAAAAATACATTTAATCATTAATTAATACTAATCATCAGCAGCTATGAACAATTCACCGCTGGACAAAGACCTCTCCAAGCCGCCACCATCTCTCATAAACCTGCGACGTAAAAATCTGCCTCCAACTAGTGCACGAGTTACTATTCCTGGTCAATTGCCTCTCAGGTGCGTTCCATTTCTTGAACACAACTTTTGTTATTATTCTTGACCTGTCGGTCATCGTCGCCACTTGCAACGTGGCCGGCCAACCTTGCGCAGTTTGCACACGCACAAATTGTATACGTTTTTTTTGTGTGCAAATTATTTTGGTTTAAGGCACCGACTTGCGTTGTCTGAATAGAGTTACACCAAGTAAAGCGTAAATCCGTTGTTTTGCACTGCACACCAAACAACGAGAAATCCTGGGCATGAAATGTATCTTAAATATAGAGAATGGAAACATTTCCACGTTACCCATTTGTTAATACCAGTTGAGTATAGTCAAGGGCTAAATGTATTCCGTCATCTGTGATAAGTGAATACATGGATTTGTTGAAAACTGTAAGAATATATATTGTTTGGGCAGATCAAAAGACGAACATTCGTTTCATCCGTTATTTTTCTTAATGATGACAATCGCCACTCATTACAGATGAGAGGAGTTCTGCTGTGTATGTGAGTGCTGTATATTGCATAAATCTAATTAAAATGACAGTAATTATAAGTATCACACCGTAATTGGAGTTAAGTGCAACGTTGAGCAGACTCCTGAGTGGAGCAGATGTGGAAAATGTTAAGTTTCAACTCAAGGTTGAACCACACGTGTTTTGACTGGAGGCTACCAAGTCTGTCGAGGTTAGTCTTGGCATGATGTTTTCGGGCAGTTTTACCTCTGGAAAATTTCACAAAGAAGCGTGGAGCGATGGGCAATCGTAAAATTACGTCGAGAGGTGGAGGATCTCGTGGATCGGACAACGCACGCAAAGTTCACAGTCGTCGTTCTGTTTGGAAAACCAAGCGGCGTCAGGGAAGGACATGTCACTACTGGAAGGGGCCGCGGCCGATGGTCAAGACTGATGACAAGAGTGGCAAGCCAGGGAAACGGAACTTGCCCGGGTGGATTGTTACATCGCAGGATCGTGAAATATGGCAACAGCTTGGGGGCGGGCCTTTATCCAACAGTGGATTGATCCTGGCTGATAATGATGATGGTGGTCGTGGTGGTGATGAAAGCGGTGTCGGATGTTCACAATGCTCATCAAGCACCACTGGACGACAAGGTGGCCAATTTCAATGAGGCCGTAGGTTCATGCGCCCCGGGTTAACCAATCGCCCAGCCGGTAATGGCCACGTGACGTAATGGCATGCAATACAAAGCAGACCCAGCACCAGCAGATCACTTCAAAACTTTAACATTTATATGATATAGAGTGCCTTAAAAAAAGCTGCAATTAATTTGCTATATTAACGCATGCTGAGTGGGAGTAGATATTACATTTATTTGCTTCTAAATATATACATTGTAATGCTATTTAACCGGTTTAGGATTATTGTAGTAGGCTTACATATATTTAGCATAATTGTCCAAGACTATGTGCCAAACTAAGGCACACTAATGAGACAAGATTTGGGCTGCTGCTCTCGTATGTGGGATGGCTGTTGTTATGGATACCACTTTCGCTTTGAGCTATGTTATTTATTCCAGAAGTCTTGAGTGAACCAGTCTTTTCGTAAACGTACGCACGCCATTCACCATGTATTTTGCGGTTTCTATGCAGGAGAACTTTTTCTGCGCACAAAGTAGCACTCATAGATACTGAGAAGTGTAAAGATCAAAACACATAAGAGTAAACGTCTGGTTTCCTCCATTCTAAATCTTGACTTAAAGCTTTCGTGACTGCAGAAATTAATATTCCTCCATTCTATTGATATTACCAGAGGCTTTGACGTTTCTGCCCATGTTCCCGTTACAAATGTGTGATGCCCATGTTCCCGTTACAAATGTGTGTTGCACTCCTCATAAAGAGGTCTCCTTGGTTAAAATTCAGGAAATAAGCAAACATTTTAAAATAACCCATTTGAGAATAGGCCTATTCCAAACCGATCTTTTCCTGTAAAAATAAATAATTGCATCTTTCTTCCAATTGGTCATACACCATTCACTTTGGCTCGAAAACAATCTTTAAACAAGTCTACCAGACCATTATCGACCATTTATAGTCTGCATCCACCCAACCCTTAAGACAAATTACAGCCCCCTTTCAACTTTGCAATATTTATTTAACTTTATTGAAGTTTCTGCTATGAAACGTCAATCATGTTAAATACTCGGCTACTTAATTGCATTGTTAATTTTGAAAGCGTCACTATTTATATTGCTCTTCTAAATGTCATCGGTTATTAAGGAATAGCTGCAGATGTCGCCCGCCTAGCTTTGTTTTGTCATGTATTCCTTTGGCGTTCGATACCATAAGATCATTCAATATTGTTACAATGGCTGTGATAATATCGTGGAACCTGTATTATACCTCTGAAATGGCTCATCTTGTTCCAGTTTGACTGGTGAATTGCCTTGCAGCATGAACCTCAAGACTGATGTTCCCAATGGTTCTTTCCTTAGGCTACTTTTTACATATTTTTGTTGCCATCAGTTTCCTTGCTGCAGAGTCTTGGCATCTCCGACTACCGTTATGCAGATTGCCTCCATATTCGTACTGCCACTGTGTTTAATGCTGGCGACACGGTGCATACACTTCACTTCGCTACGAACCCGGCGAACCGAGTTCGATTCCCGCTCATGGCCACCAACACCAGTGATGATTATCTGAACCAATTCTGGGCCTCCCCGAGGTCGACTGGGCCTCATGAGTACCTGGTGCAGTGGTGTGTAAACATTGCCACTAGGGAGACAAAGGTGGTCGAGCGTGGTGTTGGCCACTCACGCCCTCGTGTGCCATGCCGGCTTTCACAGGTGCTCACCAACAGCACTTTCCCCAACAGTCTGTTAACGCTATATGGGGGATCTTTGTACACTTCACTAATACGGTACATTACACGTACCGTACTTCGATTTCAGAAACAACACGGATAATACAAACATTATAAAGGTACAGCCCTGCAATTGCCGTGCTCGCACGACCACAGTGTGGACACTGGTAGAAGGGCGTCCGCAATCGGGAGCACCAGAGACCCCCTCTTGGAGGCGGCCTCTACCACGCTGGACCCCCGGCATTGTGGCAGCATTGGGAGTGTCTAAACTTTACCCCACCACGCACAACATCTCGTCTCGGCCTGCTGTGGCACACCCACTTACACTGCCGGGTGGACAGAATCTTGAGCATAGAGGAGATGGGTATTTGAGGCAGGAGGGGGTGTCGTCCACTTTTCCGTAGGGATCGCAAGAGCTGAAGACTCACTAACCGGCTTGAAAAGAGTTGCGGACATTTGACTTTGGGCAGTAAATGAGTCATTTTATAAAACTGTAGGTTCTGTAGGTGGTACGAAATGCACTCGAGTGGAGGAATTTGTTCAAACTGTGTGTATGTTGAAAAATTATTTCGCATCTCACGTAGTCAACCGTGCTAATCGGAGGTGTGGGTAATCGGAGGTGCTATGAAATGCACTCTAATGGGTAGCTTGTGAGAGACACTGAAGTTTGCTCGCATTTTGAGCTCAGGTGTCTCTCGACGAATACCAGGAATTTTGTGGCAAGACTGGATGAACAATACAGGAGTCCGGAAGACAACATTCCGAGTCAGAGTTGTCGATATGATTTGTCGACAAAAATATGCTTGGTCGGCCATGCGGTTGAAGGATAGAGAAGGGGGCCGGCTACCGAGAGAGGCTTTGGAGTGGCCTCCGCGAGCCTGGTGACCAAGGGGAAGACCGAAGGGAGGGACACTCTAAGGGCAGATTATGGGGGTCGCTGTGTTTCTACTGTGAAAGCAGCTGTGGGATCTGGCGGAAGGTAGAAAGCGGCGGTGAGAGGTGTGGTGGCATCAACGGCTTTGGTCTCTGTCTATTGCAATAGTTTGATGAGATTGCGGAAATGGAACGTCAGAAACCCAAACTTCAGCCTCACGAGCAAGCTACTATTAGGTTGCATTTTATAGCACCTACGTTTGATCAGATTACTCGTTTATGTAATAAAGTATATTGTTCCTAATCAAAGCATGCAATCGTTTAAAGGTTATCCTTATTACTAAATGATTCTGCATGACTTATCTGGCCAACATTAGCCAGACTGGGGTGGTGATGTGGTCTAGCGTTAGCGCGTTCGTTCGGAATTTGTTCACGGTTCGTATCCATTGGCCAGCCCTGATCATTGTCACGGCATGTGATCACTGTAATAACTCGCACCGTCTGCTTGACAATTAGCGCTAAAGATGCCCTGATCCCAAGAGTAGGCGTCGGGGTCCAAATTTGCCAATTCTGAAAATGACTCAATCGGTCCATAAGAGGTTTTTTGGGTTAGATTGCGTAAAAACAAATGTGTCGTTAAACCTGCCACCACCCAATCCAGACAATTAGAGTTCTCACGTAAACAAAACATGTTACTAGTTCAGCCCACTTGTGTGTTGGAGAGTAAACCCACAACATTTACAATTGGTCACGAATACATACGTGTTAAACTGTATAATTGGTATTATACACACAAGCAGAAATCATCGCCCCCTGATGGCAGACTTAATGCCCCAGGTCACTCTTGAAAATTTAGTCTGTCCTGGTCTCTTGAATTTTGACCTGGTTAAACAAAATAAACTTGAAAACTCGAACTTGAACGGCGGTGTCTGCATTGAGGAGCTCCGTAGCGTCTCCGGTATTACAGGAACACACATTGCTTTAAGTCTCATCCGTAAACAAAGTAATTCACCTCCCTTGAAGTGTGAAGCCAAAGAGAATAAAAATCTGACAAAGTCCACCACTGGTTACTAGTCATAAATAAACATCAGTGGCAATGATTGAGATAAGATAATTGTTAGACAAAGAGGGTATCCGAGTATATTGAGCAATCTGTGCATTACGTTGACAGTAACAGACATCCCCGTGCTTTATGGGAATGATGCCCTGTCGCACATGTGACACGCAAGATGCAGCATGTGTCACAGCCCTTGGAATATAGGATCCACTGTCAAACCCTAAACGAGGCTGTCCTGGCCCATTAGAAGCCAATCTCACGTGCAATTCATCCAATCGGGACATTGTCCGTATCGTTGTGGAGAAGAGGCCATGTTGTACATGCGCAATAGCAATTTTTATTTCCAGAACCTGCTCTCCAACTCTTAACAACCCCCTTCCCGCCTTTAATATTTCAAGACCAGCATTGGCAGTGATGTGAAAGGAAAATAATGAAAATACGTAAGCCTCTTTTGTAATTACAACTAATTCCCTCGTGACAATACATTGTAAAAAGCCACCTATTTTGACAATGACCCTTCTGGGGTTGCTTGCTTGAGTGTGGGTCATTGCCTCGGTATGTTATCTTCGTAATGATAAAGTGGTCGAGGCTCTTTCCTCTCCGGTTCCTCTGCCACCACCGTTTTTCCACACCCACCACACTCCTCCTTCCCCTTAGTCCTCACTCTCACCGCCACCATCATCACCACGATTGCCTTCCTCACTCTTCCCCCTCAGCGGTCTATTCGGAGCACAAGTTTCAGGACGGAAGTCGAATGTTTAAATTAATTGTCGCGTTAAGTTGCGATCGACCGGACATGCATTCACAACAAGGTTCCCCTCATATACACGCAGGTTCTGCGTTGCCCTTTCGCTCTCCCCTCATTATAATCCACCCACTTCACCTTTTCCTTTCTCCTCACTCTTCCCACACACTTTTCCAACAACTCAACGACTCCCGCCCTAATTATTTTCGATCCGCAGACAAAACATCTCCCATCACCACCCTCCTTACCGCGCCTCTGCACTTGCGCTGCACCTTGCTCGCTCACTCCCTGCCGCGCGTTTCTACTTTTTTCTCCTCAAGAGTCGGACGATCCACATTTAATGCTCCAATTGCAGCCACTCAGCTGCTAACAGAACTCATGGAATTTTGCTCACGCGCGACGTCACAAAGCCGCCGCGTGTCGTTGCGCCATTGGCGGCGTGTGGGATGGAGGTGTACTCATAATCAACGTTTTTTTGGGTTAGATCGCTTTATTTATAAATGTGTCGTAACCCTCCACCACCCGACACGGCCAATCAGCAAAAAAGTGTTGTGGTTTCACGCTTCAACACACCGGTGGGCTAAAGCAGTGCACTATTTGTCTTTTGTCAACGTGACACTTTTTTGCTGATTGGCCGTGTCGGGTGGTGGAGGGTTACGACACATTTATAAATAACGCGATCTAACCCAAAAAACGTTGATTATGAATAATATTGGTCGCGAAAGCCTACGTGTTAAACTGGAGGTGTACTATCGGTTGACGAGCTCACGGTAGGTGCAAGAGTCAACGTGATTGCTATGTACATAGTCTATCATGGTGAGAGTACCATGATTGGAACTTGGTGACCCGGGTTTAAACCCAGTGGCCGGTTAACAGTGGTGAGTGTGATCACTGGCCACGATATCAGTGATCCGCGTGGCAAAGTATGGCCAAACAACCGCCATGAATGACAAGTCAGGGGTAGGCCTTCATCTTGCAATGGATTCAGAAAGGGCTGTAAAATGTTTACATTAGCTCCTCTCTCACAATGATTCCTGGCCTGGCGAGGATGTTATTGATGATAGTAATGATGATGGAGATATGCATTGGCTGATGATGATATACATTGATTGGTAGGTATTGGATGACGATGAAGAAGGTGGTGAGAACATTACTTATGGTGGTGGTGAGGATAGTAGTGACACGATGATTGCGTTGATGGTGGTGGCGTTGGCAAGGATGGCAGTGTTAAAATGATGCATAACTGATTAATTGAAATTCATTAATTGTGCCCTCTGCTCCCACAGCGCCAGCACCTCCGCACCGAATACATTAGCCACCAAATACGTGAGCTGCCAAATACATGAGCCGCCGCCAGATACTTGAGCCGCCAAATACGTAAGTGCCAAATATGTGAGCCGCCAAATACGTGACCCACCAAATACGTGAGCCAACAAATACGCGAGTCGCCAAATACGTGAGCCACCGACGGACACTGCCGTATTGTAGAGAAGGCGTCACTTAGAGGGGGGGACCTTCAGAGTCATTCTGTAACTCTCTCTGTGTTGTGGGGGCGATACACTTCCATTGGTTTCTCAATTTCAGATAATGTGCCGCGGAATAGAAGTGGGGGGGAAAAGATACAACAAAATAAAATGCTTCAAATTTCAGCTTAAACTGCACGTGTTGTTAAACCAAGGTGGTAACATTGGGTCTGCTTCCACAGTGATCGCAATATTATGTCATCGCTATGAATTGTGGCCCACTCGTCAGTACACGTGCGAGACTCCGCATGTGTCGGCGCATCCACGGTTGTCTCCACGCCTCTCGCTTTCCCTCCATGTTTGTCCATCCGTCTCTAAAAGTTTTGTTTTATTTTATCTCCGCCTCTAAATCTATTTTCTCTGTTATTGTCCAAATTTATGTTTCTCTGTCTCCAGTCATCTTCGTCTCTGCCCTTATGTTTTGTGTCTCTCCCTCTTCCATAATAGTTTTTAATGTTTCTCTCCACGTTTGCCACATCTGCCTCCTGGCTTTGTCTCCCTCCGCCTTCCTCGCCGTCGCGTCCTCCACGATTCTCCCCAGGTGTCTCGGCATCTCCCTCAAGTTGTTGGCCACTGTAATGGCTAATCATTTGGACAAGTTTCTTCTGCATTCAAGGATGCAGATGATCAAACAAATAGTGGCAGCAAGCGCTCGATTGTTCAGGCTGAGCAGGGAGAGAATTGTGATGAGCTGTCATTCATTCAATGCTTCTCAGGCCCACAACACTTGCACCACCCCCACCATCCATCGACCATTCCACATCCCCATTTTGGATATATTTTTTTTTCTGTCGTACATTCAATACGTTCACAGCCAAAGCTGAAGGCGCAGCCCTGCAATTGCCTGCTCACGCCACTGCTGCTGGTGGAGAGGCCCTCACTGGAGGAGCTCTAGAGAGTCGGGTTTTTTTGTTTGCATCCTCTTCCACGCTAACCAGACGACTTGGCAGAGGTGGGAATACCCACCTTTTCCCCACCGCACACGGCCTGCCGATCGACGAAACTGTGGCGGTGAAGCCTTTTGACGAGACTGCTGGATGGACAGAGCCGGGGGGGGGGGGGGGGTTTGAGTAACCCACCACCGTCATGTTTTATCAGCTGCCCCCCCGGGAGATGGAACCGTGGCGATCTCTCAAGATCGCAATCCCGGTCCCGCTAAACCACCACGGTGCCACGGCGAGCATCCAACCGCATTGGCAGTGCTGGATTTAAAGAACCCACTGCAGTCGTAAATACTGTATGTGCGTTGTATGTGCGGCGTGCACGGTGTACACTATTTATAGACGTACCTACTGTATATACACGTAGTTACAATACGTTCCGTGTACACCTTTTATGTTTTATTATTTACGGGGGGGGGCGATAGACAAACGCTAATCCGCGAAATAAAGACGCTACCGGGTTTTGTTTGGAGAAAAAACACTGGCGTAGAATTTCAAAATGGAATTCTTCTTTAATGTATGCAATTAAATTTTCAGTGGCTTCTGCAACCGGGGTAGTGGAAGGAAGACGAAGAATTAAATAAAAATGTACATATATATAAAAACGGTTTGCCCAAAAAAAATCAATGGTTCGTGGAAGAGACATGTGCTGCTCCGCGTGCATGGCTTGCCCAGTCATCTGACGCTGATCAGCCCTGACGTAATCTGCGGTCCCCAGCGGGGTGCAAGGCAGTCGAGGGGGTGGGTGGGTTGGGTTGGGGATGGCGAGGAGGAGGAGGATGCTGAGGGGTAGTGGCTGGGGTTGGCTCGAGAGCCGCTGGGAGGGTGTGTGTGTGGGTGTGGGGGGTTTTGAGGGGGGCGACCGTCTGCAGACAGCACGTGATGTTGGCACTGTTTGAGGGTTTGGGCTTGCGGGCTGCAAGCAGAGGCAACATTATTCTCTTCACAATACGGTCGGAGTAACAATTGGGGTGCAAATAAATCTGTCGAGCAAATATCATCAGCGCGTACGCGTGCCATTAACGCTTGCGAAGATTTTTTTTCCCCCGTTGCATTTAAAAAAAACGTTTATGATAAGGATTTGGTGGGCGTACAGCCGTTTTGACACCTTTTTGGGGAATTTTCACGTTGCATTTCTTATTTCCCCGCTCGCGTAGAATGGCAACAAAGGTATCGGGGTGTTGCGTGACATTTCCTGTTTCGGGATGCACATTTATCACTGCGCCCAATTAGTGATGGAGACGCCGCAGCAATACGCACGAGGCTGCAACTGTGTAAAGTCCGTATTTAACAAAAAATATATATATGCATCCACGTTAGGTAGTGTGTAACGTGTTTTATTTTTTGTGCACTATGGGATAAAAATACAACGTGAAAATACACACAAGTCAACATTAAATATGCATTTACGAATTTGAAACAAAAAAATAAACAAAAATTATTCAATTGTTCATATTAAGTGGCCATGTCCTTGGTTTGAAGGTATGTAATGATACTAAATATATCATATAGTATTGTAAATATTTATTTATGAGACTATACGTTTAAATTAATTAATTTCAAAGTACAAACGTAGACAGTACAACGGAAAAGGTTTTTTTTTTATAAATCACGTCTGTAATGAGCATAGCAACAATGTGAAATCCAGACATGGGATTTGTAATACTGTACTGACATTACAACCTAAACATCTTTTTACAGTATCCGTATATTTTACACAATAAGCATATAAAACACCAATGATAGCCTAAAAAAGAAATTCAAACATATATCAAAAAAAAATCTGAAATACATTCTGAAAACCACACAAAATGAGCTGCAAATATTAAAATGATTCCAGCACTGATGGGTAACAAACAAAAAAATTATAATGCCTGTAGCGCATGCAAATGAATATCTGTAATGAAGCTACGATGATGAGTGGCAGCCTCCAGCCAGATTTATTACAGTACATTAGGTACAAAAAATATCAAGCCTATCAACATGCTGTACACGTGTCTACTTCAGCATGCAAAGAGTTACACTGGAAATATTTCTAATAATGATTTCTAAATTGTACAATATTGTTTGACCATTCATCACACACGCACACATTTGCCTCAATTACTGTACACAATATATAATTCAGAGCACAGTTTTATGTAATTTTTAACACGTGTTTTCTATTTGAAACGGCAGTGAACCTCCAAATCATCGTGAATCCTGAATCTGCGAGGCCGCTGTGGTTGGCGGCAAGTCCTCTAATCCGCGAGGACACGAATTCCAATATCTGCGAGCTTGTGGAGTTTTTTTTAGAACGCTAAAAACTCCCATAATCCCCAAATTACTTGCGGATTTTTTGTAGTTGCATCACCATTTCCTCCTAAAATTCGTGAGACACCACGATGGGAACGATTTTGTTTTTAAGTGCGTTTTAGTGGACTTTTATTTACAGCAAAAAGACAAATGGAGAAACGAGACAAATGGAAAAAGAGACGGAGGTATGGCTGATGAAGGGGAATAACTTTATTTTAGTTTCAATCCGGAGCGAGGAAAACTACCAATAAGACACAAACACGCAATGACAAACCCCATTCACCATTAACATATGCGTGCATTATCACCTCATGCATGCCTATGAAATGAAGGGGTAAAGCATGGTGGGATATATTTTTTCCCCCACCAGTATGAACGTATAACAAGAACCTATTTTACGTGATATGAAGAAGGAGCAATGCCTAAAATGTCTCCTATTATATATTTTCCTTTGAAGGCCACAATGTTATTGACAAATGACTTGGGGTTTTTTTTATTTGTGCTTAGGTACCACTGCCAACATCAAAATTTTTTGAATATGTAGCATATTCAAAACAGGACAATCTAGTTAATCAACTGAAGGTATGGCCATGTTACAGGTGACATGGGTACAACTACAATTTCAATGTTGAATAGTGACCCGAGAAAAACGCACCACGTATACAATTTGTACTGATACAGTCTGTATATAGACCTCAAAGTACATTGAGACGTCAAGAGTACCATACTTATAACGCTGAATTCTTTACAGCCATTGTCAGCCCTCTGCTGGATGAAGGCCTCCCCACACCGTGTCGGTCCTGCGGCGGTGCCTGACCGTACTACACCACGCTGGTCACGAGGTGTTAGTGAGGGAGAAGGGGAGGACGGAGCACAACCGGCTGTGAGATCATTCACCACTGACGTTATCCATGTCCGAAATCAAACCGAGGTTGTCGGGTTGATGACACAGTGTGCTAACCGCCGTGCCACCGCTCCCCCATAATAAATGGTAACGAGTAGGAAGGCCGTGATTCCCGCCGGGAACCGGCGCCCGCCTCCACCCCTCTCACTTTTCTCCTTCTCTCTTGCCCCATTCTCTCACTCTCTCCTCATGCGGAAGATACATCCAGAATTGCCCTTGCTTTAGAAGTGCATCTGTGAAATACTGGATTCCTCCAGTCTAACTGACGATTCCGATAAAGTTATCTGATGCTAATTTGCTCAGTTTGTATTCTACCAGATGTTTGTGACTGGAGGCAAACATTCATTCTGTTTCTGGAAGAAGGCACCTGCCCGACTAGGCGACTATCGATGGGCATTTGTGGGGCATATTCCCCTTTCAGAAGCCACGTGATCGTCTTTCTTTAAAAAAAAATGTTTGTCAAAAAACGAATCGACAAACTGGTATCTTTTGCAAAACCTGCAGGTCATGATCTGTCTGCTGGTACATAACTTAACCGTCTCATCACCTATCCTTCCTATATGTATGTTGAACTTCTTTCGCATCGTACGTAGCCAACCGTGATAATCGGAGGTGCTGGGGAAGGACAACAAACTAAACATTAAAAAGCTTTCTAAATAAATTAGTTTTCAATCTATAGTTAAAAGTGTGTAAGCTCCAGTGGTTTACTAATATCAGAAGGAAGAGCATTGCAGGCGGACGCAGAAATGTATTTGAAAGCGCCGCGCAATGCAGAGACCGTCGTTGTTTGATGGTCAGCCAACAAAAAACTTCCCAACAGACGTTGAGTCATTGCCGAAAATATATAGAAAAGAAGCGGCGATATAAATTTGAATTTTTTTTAGCCCTTTGGCATGGGGATACCTTCATCCCCACGCCATGTCAGTCCTGCCAGTTGTTTGACCGTCCTTCACCACGTTGGTCAGTTCTAGGTTGCTGAAAAGATGGCTAAGGACCAGCGCAGATAACACTTGCCACTGATGTTAGCCACGGCTGGGGAACGGAACTCAGCTGGGTATATAGTGCATTGTGCTAACCACTGTGCCATCACTCCCCCCTTAAGTGATAATGATGTAACATTTTATTTGAAGAAAATTGCCTTTTAATATTTCTTGGTATAAAAATGCCAATAAACTAACTGCCATAGCTGGCTTCTCTTAACTACACATATATGTATAGCTCATTAGTGATTCAAAATGCAGCTGCATATATTGTAGGAACACGTTTGGTTCAGTGCAAACGCACATTTGAGGATTGAGATTGCCTCAATTCTAACAGACCGCTTCTTCAGTGCGTCCGCCCACCATGTCCCCGCTGCCCGCCAGGTGGCTCGCCCTGAGTGCCACGTGTGGGGGTCTCCGCCTAGCGCGGAAACTCTCAGGCTTCAGTCCGCGACCACCGTCCATTGTGTTGTCGCAGCGGATCAAGATCAACTTCCCGTCGTGTCTGTCGCTGCAAGTGGCGGAGCGCCAGGCCCCAAGCTCGAGGAGATTGATTGTTCCCCATGGCAGAGAGGTGGCCACCAGCCCTGAACCGGACTCTCTTGAACGTGGGCACCGCCCCCCCCACCGCGCCGGTGCCGTCTGTCTTCAGGATGGAGTTCGGCGGCGGGCCTCCCGGAGCTTCGGCAGTCTCAGCCACCGCAGGAGATTGTCCGATAGCTTGGTCTGTGAGGTTCACCATCTGTTTCAGACTATCGCGTAGCAGGGTACCAGCTGCAGAGGAGGGGCCATTGCATTGGTCGCATGTGTAGGCTAGCCCCCCGGTGTAGGTTCTGTGGTGGCGGACGTTGTGACCCAGTTGCCTCGGTGTGTCTCTGGTCTGCGCAGATGACAAGACTGCAAGGCTTGGGCCGATTGGGCAAGGAGAGTAGCATTTCTTGTCCGAGAGTGCAAATGAGACATTCGTCAGTCAAAATGGATGATCCCTAGATGGTAAAGGCGTTGGCACGTAATCTAGATAGGGATATATATGTATAATGTGCTCTTTGATCACTGCTGTCAGGGCAATCAAGACAGGACCTTGGTGAATACTCGTAATGACGACCCAAAACCGAAGGGAAGAGCCGCCGGAAGATGAAGAAGCGTAGGTACTGATGATGGTGTGGGTGGATGGATGGGTGCATTGGGAAAATGGATTCTGCAACTCCACCAATGTCAAGCTTGCCACGTGGTTGAAGGGCTTTTGTGAGATCGAGCCCAGTGACTGTCTCTTAAATGTTGATAGCCTGAGGAATGTAATGAGCTTCCTCAGCTTTGTAGCCCCCTGATTGCTTCTTCGCCATGGAAACTTTGGAATAAGGCCTCGTTCCCTGTTGTTTTTGAATGGTACTGACCCACTTGCCTGGATGTATAGAGATGGTCTCGTTCTAGACATAGGGCCCTGGGCATACTCCGGGTGCACCGGAGGTGGCGAGGGGAAGAATCCACAGAATGGAGTCAGGCAGGGTGATAATAAATCAAGTCGGGAAACCCTGGCTCACTACCTGTCGTGATCCAGGTTCAGGTGGGAAATAAGGTAGCAAGGCGGCCCGCAGTAGGCAAACGGAATGGGGAACCCAGTGTCCCTTCCCAAGTGGCGGCAGCACTGCTGGCGCTTGTCGGAGGGGGTGCTCATTCGAGCACTTTTTTGCGTTGGCGCCACTTGCTAGTTACGTTTTGTCTTGGGGTCTAAAGGAGCAATACTTTGTCGGTCGGGCAGAAGGAAACGGCCTTCTGGCCATACTTCCCAGAATGCTAGCGGGAGAAGCGAAATGCACGAAAAGGCTTGAAGGATAATGTGTCCACCATTCCGTTCAAAAAGGGTGAATAAAATATATTCACAAAAACTACTAAACGACAAACTCCTTTGCCTCTTGTCGCACATATACAGATCGTTCACGCACATCATTGGGGAACAGAATAAAAAATGGATACCAACCACACGAGTATGCGGGGTTTAGGAAAGGTTTCTATGCCACTGACCACATATATATGAATCAGATTTTGGAAAAGACCGATACATTGAAATCACCCTTGTGCCCAGCCTGTGTAGACTACAAGAAAGCATTTGACTCGGTAGATGTCAATGAAGTTATCCAAGCTCTCACAAACAGAGCCCTTAATAAAACCCTATTTAGAAATAATATCCATTTACACAGCCAGAACAGCTACATTACGATAACTTAAATAAAGTACCAAGATACATCGTAAAAAACGACGAGGTGACGCACTTTCAGCAACGTTCACAAAAACAAAAGGTTTTTTTATGTTTTGTAGAAACAGTGTTACTTATTCATGGCAAAACGGTAACCCCAGCATTGCCGATGTAAAAGTCATTATCATGTTCAATGGGAGTGAGGTGCGGGACATGATAGAATAACTTGGTAAAGAAGGCAGCAAAGTTGGACTCTGGATAAACATGAGCAGGACAAAGTTTCACAACACAGAAATTTCGCTCAACAATTAGGGACTTCTGTTATTGTTGCTGCTTGTGAATTGTATTGAGAAATAAATCGGAGCATGCATTAAATAACGTACGCAGGTTAATACCATCGTTCAACCTGTTAGGAAAAGTAAGTGGGCTTATGCAAGACACGTCACTGGAGGTCGTATTGGCCCATGGCCAAGAATAATGACGGAATGGCAGCGCAAGTATGGAACTCGTCCGAGATGACGTTTACCGCTGAGGAGATGGAACGATGAGGTGCTTAGTGGTGGATTGTTACATTACAGGATCATCACAGATGGTGGCGGCTTGGTGGGGGGGGGAGTAATCAGCCAGCAGCGGATTGACTGATGATGATGATGACCCTGTTGGTTTTATTTTTGAACATTTCTAAACCAACATTTTTTTTACCATGTTGCAAAAATAAATGTAGAGCCCTATCAAGTTGTAGAGATTTGGTCGAAGAATGAGATGATGGCCCGTTGATGTGAACAGCTGTTCACAACATTCTGGTCGACCAGAAAAGCAAACAACAGCAGTTTGTCAAAAATCTATGAGCTATAAGAACAGTTTTCACCCTTTCTGGCAAAAAAACAAGGGTTAAGATGTTAAAACACCAAACAAAAACCTTTTGCAAGGAATCATGTCTGCATTAACCACACGATACTTGTGGTGAACATGCAAACAAATATGCCCTGGTAATATATGCATTGTCTTTTAAACTGATTGGTCTACACCAGGGGTCGGCAACCAAAATAACAAGAAGAGCCATTTCTTTCCAATTCGGTACAAAATTCAGTATTTCAAGAGCCGCAATGCATCTGAGTACATACTGTACATACGTACATATCGTCAAGAAGCAGCCCGTAAAGAGCCGCATGCGGCTCCGGAGCCGTAGGTTGCCGACCCCTGGTCTACACCAAAGACACTGCTTTAGGGCCTCGTCTCACTACCAGCGTCAGACCAGAGGACGCCAAAAGGAGAACAGCACAAAGACAATGCACTATTAGGGCATTTATAGCTCGGGGTGAGCAGCTACAACATGGGAACTTCCTTGCCACTATCAAAATATAAGAATGGGTTTTACCCTTTCTGGCAATAAAACAGGTGTTAAGATGTTAAAACTTTAAACAGAAACTTTTTGCAAGCTATGAGCTGCTGCACCTTGTTCCAAAAGAATATAATGGTCACCGGCAAAGATTCAGGATTATGGGATTCCTACCGTAATCAAATAATTTCCGATCTCCATTCATTTTACCCAGTCTCATATTGCTCATAGCAACACATGACAGTGATGCATCGCACATAAACTACCCTTGCTGCGGGTGAAAGCAAATCGGCACCACGTGCGGCGTTGTTAGGATTCGATCGCACCACGCTGCCACGCCATGTGCATGTCACTGTTCGCCGCCATTTTCAACGCCAGTACTGCTGCTGTTGTCTACAGCAGCGGTCCCCAACCTTTTTGGCACCAGGGACCGGTTTCGTGGAAGACAATTTTTCACGGACCGGGGGGGGGGCGGTCATCATTGGGTCTTTCCCCCTTTTCAAAGACGCTCTCCAGTGACTTTTGTTGTTTACTCATGTTGGCTAGGGGTTAGCTCGTGGGCTTAACAAAAACTGTGGCAAGTGCGCAGTGCGGGAAAGAGGCGCGGACGGAAGTGGTAAATAAAATAAAATCATGGGCGGGCCACGCGCGGACTCACCGCTCACACCTGCTGCTGTGTGGCCCGGTTCCTAACAGGCCACGGACCGGTACCGGGGGTTGGGGCCCCTGGTCGACAGGGGCAGTCGTGGGATCTCTGAGCGTTCTAGGCCACAGCTTTGTCTCTGCCGTACGACTTTAGTTATTAAGAGTTAAAAAAAAAAGGCATTACGTTTGTGGGTAACCATTTTATTTGTACTGCGTTTTTAATTTGGTGATGTTTCATCGGAAAGCATACACGGGACATGTTTCCAACCTTTTAAAGCGCAAATTTTTATCCCAATTATAAAGAATGTTCTCTGAGAGCCAACCCTTGTGTTTCTCCCTGCCTCCCCTGCAAGAGAGTGTCGTTTTAATGGTCTCTCGCCTGGCAAAAGACCAATTGATAAATTGAATACTCCTGCTGGGCAATACCAAAGGCATCAGTTGATTTACAGTACAGTAGTCATGGTAATGCTTGTGCTCTGGCCAATCACAGCGATGGCTGTGTGCAGGACATGCAATGCACTCATGCTTGACCCAGTGGTTTCGTCGTCTTTTTAAAATAATAAGTCTGTTGTTTCGGACCAAAAAAAAAGTATATCAAATTTTGAGGAGTAATTTCATTTACATTCACGTCGTTACACATTTCATTCAATATGTTTAATTTATATCTTCTCATGTGTGTCTGCGCACTGGCCTTCCCTGCCCGCCGTCATGGCAGTGATGGATTTAACAGTGCAGCTCCGGGGTGGGGGTTAGTGGTGGTGATGATGGCGGTGGGCCTGTAAGTCGGCCAGTACTGGGGTGGGATGCACAACCAGCCCACGGCGAGTGAGGGCCACGCAGGTTCACCTGTGGGCTGGGGCGCATCCCACCCAGCCGCATGACCCCGTTGCTCACTGTGGGTGAACAAAAGGGGACTTGAGAGAGATTTAAACAAAACAAAAACACATTGGACATTCAAACGCAACAACTGAATGGGCAATGGCTAGAACTCTGGTTAGAAATGCAGCCCTTTGTCATTCAGCGGGATGCGTTCCCCCCCCCTCCTCTGCCGTGGTGGTTCATCGTATTTTGCCACTCTGGTCAGTGCAGGTTGGTGAAAGGAGTTCAAGCCAGCAACTATTTCAGGTATCAACTCGCCATTGACGATGGTCGCGATCGGGAATGAAATTCAGGTTCCTGGGTTCACAGCGAAGTGCACAAACCACTGCTCCCACCTCATTCTAAACATAATTATAATCATTACAATTAATTAGTCTATTTGCAAAACACCGCTCACACTGTATGGTGAACAGCTATGGAATTTTATCTTAAATACTGTGTTTTAAAATGTGCACTGTTTACAAAAATCCTCCGTGATATAGCACCCTGAGAACGATTGTTTAAGGGAGCTTTATTCCAAAGAACACAGGATGAGATGTTACTATCCTTTGTGCAAGCACTTCCAAGAGTTCATGAACAGTGAGTCTGGTGAAATTTGGGGAGCGCATCGTCAGTAGTGAACCTTTGGTTCCTAGGGTGTTTCGGCCTTTCATACTTCTTATTACTCCAGAATGTATGGAATTGTGCATACATGCTTGGTTGGGTGAATACAAGAGAACTCCTCTTATCTGTTCCCCTACTACCTGTGACGCCTATTATCCACGGCCCGACGGTATACTTTTTGCGAAAAGTATATTTGTATATATGATTGTGTACGAGTGTGCTTGTACGTGTGCGTGTATGTATGTACATGTCTGTATGGGTCACTGCGTCATCTACACACGTCTCGATTTGTTCATTGTGTGTGAAGTTAGCACAGTTTCTGCAGTGAAAAAAAACACAACCTCTGTCCGAGTGGACTGATTGAGGTGCGTGTCTGGTCTGTGTGCTTGTCGGTGGGTCTGTGTGTGTGCTTCCTTGTGCCTGTGGATGTCATATCTCTCTGCATCTCCATGTGTCTCTATGTCCCTGTTTTACAGATAGACGTGCAGAGATAACAGACAGACACACTGAGAGATACGAGTCAAAGATCCCCGCTGTACTTTCACAGACTTCCAATTATGCATCAATCTGGAGTCAAATTCATCAAATTACCCATGGACACTGACCTGCCCTTTTTCCCAGCATGCACTGCAGGAAAGTACATCGTTACTCCAATTACCCGCAATTTATTTGCAGAAATGAGGAGTTGAATGGCAAATTCCTTAAATTATCTGCACTAATCCGAAATGTTCAGTGGATGGAGGTGAGGCAAATTCGCAGGTAACCGCCGCGCCAGCAGTAGGAGACGTGAAATTGCTCAGCCACATTGTCGCGGACACCAGCGATTCTGCAATACAAACGAATTGCTTTTTGGTCGAAAAGAGCAAGCTTTAAATTCCATGCCGGTGGTGGGAGTCATCCGGCACGGTACTTTATTTTATTTTTGGCACAAGCCCAACGAGGTTATTTCCATTTGGATCGTTGAGAAATTTACAAAAGCTGCGTCCTCAATGCAGGCCAGGAAAATATTGGTGTGTGGGTAGATGTGATGCAGGTAGTCACTTTCGGATCGCTTACATCATTATCCACCGTGTCCCACAGAGGAAATTGCAGTGCTTGGGATTGTAGAGATGTTCTGGGGTTTTTTTATGTTTAAAAAGGTTGGGTTTGTTTGAGTGCTTATGGTAATCAAATTAACACAAACAAGTAACACAATGTTTAATTCGAGGAACGCTTTGATCACAGCTAGAAAGATTAAAGTATCGCCACCCTAATTGGTGAACTGTGGAGATTATTGTGTTAAAAAAATACGAAATGTGTGGGGCAGTGAGACGAGTTGGGAGAGAACTGGGGGACGAAGTAATTTGGAGATCGGCAGAACGAGAGACACTGAGAAGTGGGATAGTAACAAACAACTCTTGGCGTGACGACGCATCAATCCATCAGAAAATATCGATCCTTTAAGCTCATGATAGACGCATAAAACCTCCAGTGCAAGAGCCGATTTGATTCTGTTCGTATCATTTTTGGCAAAGGATTCGGGTGACGTCTTCCGTTCACCCAAGGCTCTTATATTCACCGCGGCGTTAACGAATTAATGGATGTCCGTGAGTGACGGCTACTCGTGGAATCGTTGCACCCCTAAAACGCGATGGGGGGGGGGGCAAGCTATGAGGCCCCCATTGTACTTTCGTTAGAAGTTGTTAAAACTCCATAGGAGCACAACAGTTCACTCCCTTGCACGATTCAATTGTCAGTTGTGGATCGTGATTTTACCACAGATTCGATTTGATTCTATCTCATACATATTATCTCATTGACATGTACTCTGCATGCTTTCGTTTTTTTTTATTGTAATAATAGATGCCCACACAGGGTTCGATGCTAGCGTAATAATTGAATTTACCTCGAATGCCCAATGGACGTAGTGAGTGCGCTTCTTTTTATCCCCCATTATATAACAGAAGCTAAAAAAAACACCCATGGCGTAACTGTGACTACTCGCCAAACATCGCGAGGCTGAAAAATCACCTGCAAGGTACTCAATTGGGATTACTCACAGCGGCAACATCGCCCCCTACTGAGAAAACGTGGCAGTACCCTCCTGAAAAAAGTATTGAGACTCAGCTAAGGCTTTCTTGAGTAAACAAGTGGAGTAATAATAATTTTCATGATAAATATCGTGGTATGATAATTACCTTTCAGTTCTGTAAGCAACTGTTCCCTATTCCAAGCAGCTTTAAATTATGTATTTTTTTGTATAGTGTAAATACAGGAAGTGTGCCCCACCTTAAAGCGTGACACCACCACAACTGCTGCCAATCAGTCACCAGTCACGAGTGGGTTTCTGATTTCAACGCGCATTGCTGCTGTAAATTGGCTTTGCCAATCGCAAAGCTGCTTGCTACATCAGCACTCGCCTTCAAACGCTGTTTAGTTCCTCTCATTGAACAGTTCACGACTCCGTTAGGTTATGTGTTGTGAAGCTTAATTAAATTAACTTGGCCAACCACGGATATCTTTTTTTTAATCATCTCTTGGGCATCACCACTTTCTCCAGTTAAGCAACGGTACAGAGAACAGATAGAGCCACGGGACTGATAGATGGACAGCCAAATAGTTTATTTCACGTTCAGTGATTATTCACCAGTTTATGGCAATGGAAGTACCATCTATGTGTGGATTATGATTATTTGTTGTATCTGTCGAGCAGCTATTTGGTAGTTTCTACACTGCACTTATTAATCCGGCCACCTGCATTCTATTCCTTCTCATGGCCATCATCAGTGACCGATATCTGACTGGTACTGAGCCACCCCTAGGCGCGACTGTCTTGAATGAGCACACGGTGCAGTGTTTAAACATCAACGCTGGGGAGACAAAGGCATGGTGCTCGCCATCCACCGTCCCACCCACCTCCCGCCAGGTGCTGTTCCGGCGTTCATAGACATTCGCTAACAATGCCTGCCCAAGTCTGTTAAACGGTATATGGGGGGTCTTTGTCTTTGTAGTCTATATATGTCAGTGTTCTTCGTTGCAAGGCCCGCGGGCCACTGCGGCCCCTAATGATGGCCTTGAGTGCCGCCTCTGACGTGCAGCCCCAGACAATACACAAATGTTAACACGTCCCCATCGTGCTGTCAAACCCAATGGTTTTAAAATGTGTGGCGGCCCTCACACTGATGGTGTCTTATCGGCGAAGGTGGCTCCCCCCCTCTGAGAATGAGTGAAGAACGCTGCTGTACGTCATGTTTCATGTAAAGGGGACGCGTGAATGACTTCAGCAATGAGCTGTATATTATGGTACACGCCATTCACAATACTGTATATACTATAAAGAGTCCAAGAGAATCCCTCTTATCTATGGTGAAGTGGGGGATCATGATCGGAGATCCTATTTTCGGCATGGTTATGATTTTATTCCACTTGCCTACAGGAAAAGTTATAGATTTAATGAGCCACTCCTCATGTCAAAATACAATTGTGGATGATGGGAAGCTGTCCTGCAAAGCAGGATGGGAAACCCCACGGATAATCGTGGATAATGGAAAGCGTAGGGCCATGGTAAATACGAGTTTACGTGAATTCTGCAGCTCCCATGGATAACAACAGTCACGTGTGAATAGGGTTGCGGATAAGAGGAGTGCTGTAGTTACTAATTGTTATTTGAAAGAGATTTTTTTGGCACTTTGTAGAACCACTGTACTACAATGCAGCATGCAAACTCGCAATATGTTACGCGGGGGCTGTGGCATTCTACGCTCATCGCTTACTCTCTTATGCCAAGGTGGCAATTCTCAAGCACTAAACTGTGACCTCTTTAATGGTTACTTTGGTCCAAAGGTTATGAGGCTGTTCTTCTCAGTGCACGGTATACATGCAAGCTCTGGGTTTTCTTTCTCACAAAGAAACAAAGATGCCATTAACAAAGCCAAAAAAACGTAACGGTTGCACGTTTTTACACCTTGAATGGATGGGTCGGTACACATTCACGGTAGTCACCCTTAATGCGAGAACTTTAATCATGGACACAGGAAACAATAAATGTAATTCCTGGAGATTGTTTGCAAGAGTGAGTGTTGTCTCTATTAAGGGCGCAATATACAGAGTTCATCTGAAGTTCTAATTGTTAACTGAGAATACTTCCAGCAACACGTTAGCAAATGAAAACATATCAAAATGTGTAATTCAACTGGCTTGCGGGCACCCAAGCATTATATGACAAGATTCACCAGTCAGGCCTGATGCACAAGATCGATGACGTTGATGATGATGGCGACTTCTGTTCAACGCTGCAGTTAATAACTCATGGTGATGAAATTAATCCTGGGATTCAGAAGTCGCATAATGCAGACACTTTAAACACAGGGATAAAACTTTAAAACAACAGATTTTTGTGCATTACTTTTGAGTCTTAGAAGATGGGCGAGATACTCCGTGGAATGGACAACCACTCGATACAAAAGATTAATTCTGTAATCCAGAGAGGCTTCATAATGTTTCATGACCAGACCTACCCACCTCAGGATTACAATATAGCCTTTATACAATTACTCCATTACCACAATTACCGTAGGTGATTTTTTAAATGAATAAAAAATATTGATTACAGAGAAAGAGCGAGGCGCACAATATTAACGATAAATACTTTGGTAGTTCAGTCGTGAATACATTTGAACATTTGTTTTGCATTGTCAACGGTTTAAAAAAGGGTCACTGAAATGTGGGCTTCTCCGAATGTATTATTTCGTCTATGTATGGGCAGATTGCTTAAACATGCAAATGTGATATTCCAATGGGAAAGTGAACTACCGTCAATATAATACACGACATCCAGATGGCGATAGTGTAAGAATATGTCAAGTGTTTAATAAATTAATGAAGACGAGTGCTGCATGCGAATGTAATTTCAGAATCACAAGCCTCCTCTGGTCCACCAACCCTCGCCTCTCAAAGCGCCGGGTAACAGGCGCGTGCATCTGTTCTGATGTTTACCCACTGCACCAGGTGGGAGTGACGTGAAGGTGATACAGGACAGGTTTTGACTAGCCGGGAATGGGAATTCGGTTTGCTAGATTGGTAAGCACTGCTGTGTGCTAACCATTACGCCACCACTTCACACTTGACAGTACTTGGTCTTTATAAAAGCTCTATGGACTTCTGTGTACGTGCGCGTTTATGTCTGCGCATGTTAGTGCATGGCTGTGTACAGGTATGTGTGTGCATGTGACCGCGTGTGTAGGGGAGCGGTAGTGTAGCGGTTAGCGCTACGCTGTGCTACGAACCCAGCGACCTGAGTTCGATTACCCATTCTGGCCAACACGTCCTGGGCCTCCCCTAGGTCGACTCAGCCTCAAATGAGTACCTGGTGCGGTATGTAAACATCGCCACTGGGGAGACAAAGGCGGCTTAGCGTGGTGTTGGCCACCCACCCCCTCGTGTGCCGTGCCGGCCTTCATAGGCGCTCGCTAACAGCACTTGACCCTACAGTCGGTTCAGGCTACACGGGGGATCTTTGTCTTTTTTACGTATGGGCTTGTGTGTGTGTGGATAAGTGGGGAACATAGTAAGTGAATTGTGCACTGAGCTGTGAACCCGGTGACCTGGGTATAATTCCCAGCCATGCACATCAGTCGCAAGTGAGTATATAAGAACCTGTCATGGGCCTCCCCTATGTCGACTCAGCCTTAAAAGGAGTACTTTGTGCAGCGTAAATATCACCACTTGGGAGATAAAGGCGGGCAGGTGTGACCTGACAATACCACCTTTCACACACATCAGTTCTGAGTCAAACTTGATCGGTGTTTTCTAACAACACTTGTCTCCACGGTCTATGAAGGTTATGCAGACGATCTTTGTGTGCGTTGTTGTGTGCACAACCACTGTGGTGACGTCACCACCACTTTGTAGTGAATGGCGACTTGTGTATATGTGTGCATCATCAGCTTCATCGTCATCAGCAACAGAAGCATCGTTGTCCTCATTTTTGTCATCAGCAACAGAAACAACACTGTCATCAACATCACCAGTATAATTGTTGTTGTGTAGAAATCCATTTGCGCTTTGCTTTTGCACCTGCTTGTACGTGCATGCGTGTCTCATGAAAGGCAGCCCTATTGGTCAGCTCAGCCCGTCGGCGGGGCTAGCGTGATGATGTCAGGACGCACGGAATTAGTTCCCTTGGCACTCCCCCAGCTGCTGATTGGCTGCCAGATGGGAAACAATTTTATTATTGTGGCCACCAGAATTTGGAGGAATCGAAATATACAGCATTTCTGCCATTGAGTACAACTCCAGAAACCTCCACAATTCAAGAAGGATCAACACAGCCCACGATCTCAACATGTAAAACCATAATCTGCCCATAATACCGATTTATGAGACCCTTGGCCTTCATTATGTTACCACACAAGATACATTTACGAACAACTTGAAGATAAAACCGAGTATTTGCGAGGCGGTAACCGAGAATGTTCATATAGGTGACAAGAAGTGAACCAGAAGTCGGGCATAGCGATGGACTCGCGGACCAGTACAAAATAAATCCGGTCAGTTTTTATCAACAAAATTGAAACAATGGGTGAAACGTGGGTCCAGAATATTGATTTTAAAACCAGAGTTCAGTGGAACCTCAACAACAAAAAATTTAACTTCTATTTTGGGCTGGGATGCAGATGGAGTCAGTGATTTTGGACTATGGAGGAAGTGTGTCGGCCTAATCACAACACTATTCAATGACGTCAAAGTACAATGTCGAGGAAAATTGCGATGGAGTGCACCGTTTCATTCGGGAAACATCCCCGCGTTCACACGTCCTGAATTGGCACAGCTGCCGATTGTAAAGCCAGATTCTAGTTGGTCAATCACATACTCACCACCCGTGGCTTCCCAGTGGCTACCACATCTTTCAGCTGTTAAAGAGATACTTTGGAAGAAAAAGGTTTTCTAACACTAGTGAAGTTGGTGCTCTGAATGTATGCTTTGAGAATCTGGCATAAATGTCTTGGATTATTTTATCAGTGGACCAAGTGCACTTCAGCAGAGAAGCAATGCACGAGAAATCTCCTTGTCCAACATGCTTACATTGTATGTTTAATTATCTTTGAATGGAATTGACCATCGACGAATAGAAGTCCCTTCCCAAGGTGGAAAACACATTTATATAGGAAGCAAAGTAATTAATAAAGAATACAGTGAATATTAGGATCTACTTAAAATTCACGACAACGGGTGTTGCAAACAGCTCCGTGACTCCACGCATTCAGAGCTGTGGACAGCTTTAATGGCAGCGGCATTGATGTTCCCTTGATCTTAATTCACATGCGTTCTATTCCCTGATCATCTAGAGCCAACCAGCCAATCTCATTTGTCCTGTAACCTTATATGCGTGTATGTTGAACTTCTTTCACACTCTACGAAGCCAACCATACGTATCGGAGGTGCAGGGGAAGGACAACGAACTTAACACAAAAAACATTTCCATGGTCATTTTGGTTCCCATGAGACCACCTCGCAAGCTTACAGTGATCAACATGCGATCAATGTAAGCTTACACGCACATGCTTTCCACACGGCATAAAGATGGATTTAGCTAAGCGTTTGAGTGGCTATTGCCAATTTGAACCATTTTCATAATATGAAAATAGCCGCTAATCTCCTAATCTTCCTACGTAGAGGAGCACGGGATTCCTTGGTTTGGGAAAAAAATACATCCTTCAGATTATGGCCTCATCTTGAGCGTAATATGTGTGAGGTCCCCAATATGGCCAACTCCTAAACTTTAATACAGAAGCGCACAATTTTGTTCTGAGAGTTTTTTCTGACAGCTGGATCAAATTATGTTTTTTAAAGAATTTGCCGTGTCTTTATGCTTAAACACCAGCTCTTTTAAGGTTATTGGGAACTACATTTTCGATGGATAAAATTGTACTTTGATCGTCGAGTACAGATACGGTGTAACATCGCCAAAATGCGAAAGCCTCGATTTAAACAGAGTAACAAAACTTGGGTCAACCCGGGTTTTTGTGACCGCTGAGTATTTTACAGCTACAATATTTTTTTACATTTCACGCTGTCTTCAAGGTCACATAGAAGGTAATTAATGTAATTTCCTAAAGTTTGAATATTAATCTCTTTGCCTATGGCCGAGCTTTGACATTTTGTACTTAGGAGTTTTCGGGGATATATCAGAATGCTACTTTTTTAAATTTCATCTCATTTTCAGGGTTATGTTTTTATACGGAAAACGAGGTTCTCAGTGGTTATTGTGATAGCCGAGGCCAATACAATAAAAATGTAAACCTACAGCCTCGCCTTCAAGGCAAATACAACGTGACTATGTCGTACAATAACACATTAATAGAAGAATATTTATGTTTTATACATTCTCATATAAACAGATGTATCTATACAATGATAGGCTCCACACCGAACTCCGCTACTGGAATCTTGCAGTGAAAACATCAGCTGGATGCTTCTCAGAACTATGACATTGATAAATGTAGAAATATGCATGTTGGTTTTTTAAAAAGTTAATTTTACTTTACAGGCCTATTTATATATCTGGGCAAAGTACTTATTAATGCTGCATGCTGGCACGATGTCAATCAATTGTGTGAAGTGCGTGAGGGATGGGGTCGGTTGAGGACGAGGCAGGGGCTGCTCAAGACACTCGGGTTAATCGTCAAATTCCATTCGTGATCTCTTTACTATTCATAAGTACGCACCTGCTGTTATGCCAAGGGCAGAGTGTGCGATGACGTCACACGCACTCGTGACGTTGCGCGCTTTGTTGTGAATGTTCACGACGTGGTTGTCACGTACGGAGAACGACATTTGGTGGCTTAGAAGCAGATTTCAAGACTGGCGTGTCGCACTGATCGCCTTGCCCTACTGTGGCTGCTGAATCCAAAGGATCTCCTTCACTGAGACCTTACGAGGCCTTATCACTACAAACGATTGATCCCATTGGTCATTAAAACACAACCGTGCAGTTTCTCTCGAGTGATTGCAGTGGTGATTGGTTCCAAAGACAAAACCGTTTTTTTTTTTTACAAAGGAAATATAATTTCCCTTGATAAAATTCGGCATAAACAAAGCCTCAATTTGTATTAATATTAAATGCAAGCATATCCACAGACACGTGAAATCATTTGAACATTCACCTACAATAACTTTTGTGTTGGAGCTGTTCGCGTTCATTGGTTCAAAGGGAAGACTTTTGAAATATGAATGAAGATTTTAGGTCAAACGCCAGGTGATGTCATACACTTATTGACTCAAAGTAATTTAATACATTTCAACAGATAAATATGAAATGTATGCAAGGAGTGTTGTTGAAATAAAAATCGATTCTGACTTTTCTCCACTGCAGTTTGACTCTTTATTGCAAGATCACACATTCTCCATTCTTCTACTCCCCGGGTAAAAATACAACACCTTAAAATATTGCCTCGTCGTCGTCGGGATTAAATAAAATAAATAGCGATTAAATATGGCCAATACAAAAGGTAATTTAAAGTGGGTGATCCAAAAAAGGTAGTTTGAGAGACCTTTGAATATTTATCCGTGGCCTTTTGCACGTGTGGTTTTTTGGTGGCGAATGAGATTTTTTTTTTGCTTTTTAAAAATAGATCTCCATGTTTGGCATCAACTGTAATACGGGGGGCTTTATAGTGACTCAGTGAAAACCCAAGCCTGTGTAGCGCCTCATGTTCAGGACCGAGTTGCATTGTGGAGAATTAGCCGTTCTTAAATTTCCAGCATTTTAAACACGTTCCTGATTAAAGAGAATCACAAACTTTTATGGTCGGGCGTTTTCAAAGCTTCCAAGTCAAAATGTTTGGGTCAATCAATGGCTGTCATAACTTTTTTTTAATGAATTTATACTACATGCACCTTGCAATAAAATAAAATAAAGCATGAGACACACACAATGCGCTTTGGGAAGTAGATCACCTCATCTCCATAATGAGGTTTGGGGAGGAAGATTTCAACAGATTAGAGAGTGTTCCATCCCCCCACCAACCCCTCCACCATCCCCCCACCCACCGACCAACCCCCACCCTCCGGGTGGTTTTCCGGCTTAAGCTCCGTTTTTGAGCGTTTCTTTGCTCAAGCTTTCCCCACGAACTACTGTTGGCATCTTCACGAGTTGCCCGCAGTAGTGTGTGGCAAAAGCTTTGAGAGTAAAAATTCTAACGGACGGGCAAGCCCGGAAAACTACAATTGGCGAATATACGCAGCTGCGAAACCGTCGGCGTTGCCGCTTTTGCCCTCATGGATTTTTCTCCAGGTCCTCCGGTTTTTCCCTCCACATTTAGAATCAACGCGCGTTTAGAGTATTTGGCTGCTATAAATCTCCACGTGATAAGCCACTTCGTTGAGCTATCATTTGTGGCCAGGTCGCTTCTGAAAAAAAGAGCTATTATAGCTTAGTGGGCCTTACTTGGTACAATTTAAAAAAATGTTTAGAGGAGAAGAGTATGGTGGTGCCGCTCAATGTGTGGGTCTTGCTTACCCTTAGCACGGAGTCCCCTTGCTCTCTGCAGTGACGTCCATGCCGTGTCATGAGCGGGATCTGCGTACGATGTAGCTCAGCACATCCCCATGCTGTGGACAATAAGAACAAACAAAGGCCCACATCACGCGTGACGGAGCAACACCAAACAGTTATGACGTTCACAACGCCACTGACCAAATAAGATCTCCGTGCCTCCCGATTTTTAACGCCCACCCGTTCGCATGATGTTTGTCAATTCTGTGGTTGAAAACATAACATGAAAAAAAATATGAAATAAACCAAATTTACAGACAAAGTCACGTGGGGTATATTTTCCTGTGAGGTTATTTTATGACACCGTGTGATGCAATGCATGGCAGACGTGTTGGACTTCCCCTGGCACGTGATATCTGGATGAGGAAATGCTTTCATTTCGTGTGAGGGTTTTCCGGCATGAACAGCAAGTAACCAGTACAGGTGAAAGCAACAGTGCAGTAGAAAGCAACTCAACGATCAAAAACAACGCTTCACAACCACGTGCGTCACATACGTGCAAACCGCCTTTTACTGACTTAGCAAAACCTCCAAAAAACACACAACATTATCCAAGGCAGACAACGATTGCACAATAAATCTCCTGTTCAAGGAAGAATACTTGAAGAACTTCAATCTTTTCCCTTTGCCTCTGTCCTTGGGCAGTTTTGTCCTCGAGAAAAAAGAGACATGGTTTAAATGTTTTCATTCCCGCCTTGGGGAACTACTTTCTTGGGTCTTCATCTTCCGGCTCAGTTGATGCCAACTTCTCTCCTTCTTCATAGAGGGACATGAACCCAAAGGGGAGCGGTAAGCTCTGCCTTTATCCTTACCCTATATTTACACATCGTTTCCCTTTTGGCACCTGTTTCCAAACTCTTATTAAGTTCATGAATGTTCATGTTGCGGAGCTCTCCTGCTCACCGTTCCTCCTGCCCGTGTTGACAGGTGTGTCCTCTTGGGGAGTTTGATAGGTGGCCCTCTGGATGTGTTCCTCGAGAGTCACTTGTCATCTTGGGCCCTGCTCTGTGTGTGTTTCTCAGCCCCCAGCAAGGTCCCAGTCCTCTGCAAGGCCTTCCCCTGCAGCTCCCCAAGGCACTGGAACGTGCATGCGCGTTGAACTTCTTTCGCACCGTACGTAGCCAACCGTGCTAATCGGAGGTGCAACGTGTGCTGCCTTGGGAGGCATCCAGTTGATCAAGGGCCCTGACATCCGAGGCAGCTCACGTGGGCTCGCTAGCTCTGCTCGGGCAGTTTCATGCTGACGTTTTGATTCTCTTCCGGGCGCTCGGGCCAACGAGCTTTTGCACCGTGTCCCAATCCGTGCGAGCCTCTGGCTACCGGGGGCTCTCTGTGGCCTCTGCAACGGCGTTCCGCGTTTGTTGTGTTCTGAGAACTGACATTTGGCGCCGCTGCAGCAGCCTCAAAACCAGTGCCTTGTACCGCTGCGGCCTAGGGGCCGGTATTTCACACCGACCCAGTTTCGTTAGTATTCCGTGCTGCTGCGCCCTCAGTGTCATTGACTTTTCTATCGGTTGGCTCTCACCGGAAATTAGCTTAATGATGGGGAGTCTGCCGCACGGCAGAGTATAACGTTCGAAACTGAAGCTGCGTATCGGTGGTCGGGCAGAGCCACTGGTAGGAGGCTAATTTAATATTCTAATCTCTCCTGTAAAGAACCATGCTGTGAACAATGGCAACCCAACCAACATGGAAACCACTCCCTTGTGGCTTTGCCGTGTACACAGCCTGGTACGAGTGCCACGGTGTTGTCACCACCACTGCGGTGGCGTGTTGATTCGAGTGCTGCTCCTTTTTCCTGCATTTTCCCACCGGATGCACTGGGGATAGAGGCAGCGTCACCCTCTCCCCAATGTCAAAACATTCTGTCCAAATACAACCTAATCCATAAACACCTGAATATTTTGTAAAAATGTAATCCTCTACAATGAGTGTTTTGTCTAAGCCACTTTGTGTTCATCATAATTTGATGGTCTGCATTATTGATATTCTTAATCTTAAAACGTGTCACTAATATTCACCTTCTCTCAGAGGTCACTTCACCTAATTAGCATTATTTTATAAATATGCGTGCAAAACCGGAAAGCCTGGCTGTCATCTGTAAATTTAACATCATTTTTTGGGTCTTAACTAATGTGTGTTCCTTATTCAAACACATTTTACCTCCACCGTCCAACTTCTCATAGTCTTGACAATGTTGTCATTCATTGTGTGGTGCCTTGACACATCCCTTTTTAACAATATCATTTCCAAATATCTCATGATGAATTTTTCTACAAATATTCGCATTCACTGTTCACCGCAGTATTTGCCGCGTTGTGACTGCAGTAACGCAGTGGTTAGCGCCACCACCCTTTGAACCCATCATGGCTAACATCAGTGGGAAGCGAGATCTGAGCCGGTCCCTTACCCCCCTGCATCACCAAACTGCACTGACCAGCATGGTGAACCATGGTCTGACAACTATGGCAGTGCATGTGAAAACATCTCAACATAACGCCTTTTCATATCATCATCAACTTCTCCAGCTCCTGTTTCTTGCTTCACACGTAACTTTATGATGCGTGACAAATACTTCATTTGTTATAATTCTAATCTGTATTTGTAAGACGATGACGCCATTCAATACGTCCACGTTTTAGGGTAGGCCTAGGTAGAGATACCCGCTAAACAATAAAAGTGTGCTCAGTTTTGCACCACAAGACAACTATTTGAGCACTGCAATGCATCTCTGGTGTTGCGGATAAACAGGTGATGTTAGGAGCATCCTTAATTAGTTTTTATCTAAAGGGGATTTGTGAATGAGATTAAAGTTCATGTTTAATTCATCCTACCTGAGATTTGACAATGGTGCTGAAGTTCCACCCACTACGAGAAGTTATATTACATGGAAAAAGACCAATGGTGAAGATGCAATGATGTTGATCATGATGATGATTTTGACAGTGATGATGATGATGAAGACGACGATATTGATTATTATGTTGCAACTGCTAACCTGCTGCTGATGTTACTGATGATACTGTAAGTTATTTATTTATCCAGTAAAGCCCCATTGAGCATAAACACTCTTTTTAATGAGTTTTTGCATGTGTATAGAAACCGGAGTATCCAGGGAAAGCTTATTCTTAAGAGGCAATTACAAACAAACGTTCGCACATGAGTTCACATACCCAATTGTTGTTACTGCAATGCCCTGAGCAGCTCACAGCCCGATTCACAAATAGTCGTGATCCCAAAACCCTTGCCTCGAAAACACTTGGCCATCTCAATTTCCGCTACCTGTTGGGATAACCACATTTGTTTACTTTTTTAAATCAGTTGGTGGTCTTAAGTAATAACGCAGCCACAAATTTGGCTACAGAGATGGTGGTCTGGACAAGGCTGAGAGCGACGTGCATGCAATGTGGTGATCACGTGACATGCAACGCTTGATGAGAGTTATGCCTCCCAGATGTTTGTGAGCAGCACACCTTTGTTATTTAAAAAGAAAAACCTGATTACCAGCCTGCGTGCATTCTGTTGTTGATGGATTTTCTCATAATTTTTACACAAAGTGTTGAATCTGTATGAGAACTGTCTTCTTTAGGCAAATGAGATTTAGGGTCCCGTAGCGTAAATCCAAGTCATCGTCACATATGCAGTTCCCACAGACATATATCAAACATTAATGGCTGTACTTCACAGTTTTAATGAGGCTATCCCAACGGGCAACTATTTTAAGTTTGTGGTCTGGACAAGTCTGAGAGTATTATAAATATAGTGGGGTGGTCATGTAACATGCATGTGAGGCATGACGGGAGTTATGCCTTGTAGCTGTTTGTAATAACCCATGCGTTGTTGAATCAAACAGTTGGATCATATGCATGCACAACTGCACCCAACTACAGCAGCCACTGTTGCTCATGATGATTTATGCTGTTGCTGACAATATTTCAGCTGCTGTTGCCGATGAAGCTGCTAATCTTGCTGCTGACGACGGATGCTGATGAATATGATTCTGTTGCTGCTCTGTCTACTGCTGATATTAATAATGATGATGTTGCAACTGCTGCTGCTGATTGACGATCATGCTGTCGATGCGAACGACGACGATGAAAACATAATTGAGAGTGTCACTCGATGCTGCGGATGATTGTAACAAGATAATGATAATGACCTTGAAGATGGTAATGATGGTGATAATGATGATGCCATGGCTGCTGCTGATGATGCTGGAGCTACATTGCTCGATATAGCGAAGCTATGATTCACCCACTTGACAATTTTACGAAAATAATCAATTGTTTTTTTTATATCTCATTTTTTTACGTCTCATTTAATGTCTGTTCACCCTGTTGGCCTACATATATATATAACATTAGCATGTCATTACACAAAATGTGCATAAATTACAAATAATTGACTTTCGCACGTATGACTCGGTGCAAGTGCATTGTGAGCATAACAATGGATTTCAATCAAATGATGCATCATTACATGCTAGGCATGCATATGAAAATCACTCGCTTACTAATTATGATTACTATATGCAAATGCTATGCTATTGTTACATCTGGGCTAATAGAAGCAAAAAAAGGAGTGTAGAAACGAGACTCGAAAACATGCGAATTTGTCAAATTGGAATTATGAATCAAATCGCCACCCCAAATCGTGATATTTAATTGAGTTGCTGGAGAGATGCATTGTTATACATCTAATGCGAGCAAGAAGCCTTTTTGTATTTAGCTCCCACCGTAGCTCTCAGTCACGGCGTCCTGACTTGAAACCCAACGGCTTCCAGTTTCAGACCCTTGTGGGCCACATACCTTGACATTAAAATTAACTACAATCATGCAATGACGTAAATGTTTTATTGTTTTGATTATGATTTTTTTTAAATGCCAGCCAGGCTCCTGAACCTCCAACCGTCATATCTCAAGTGAGAGTGAACCTTACCTGTTCGTACGTAGAATGATTTTAACCTGTAGGCTTTCACAACCAATATTATCCATAAGAGGTTTTTTTTGGGTTAGATCGCGTTTATCGTTAAACCCGCCACCACCCGACAGCCAATTAGTTTTGTCACCTTTTGCCATGTAAACAAAACATGCCAATTAGTTCCTGGTTCAGCACAGTGGTGTGTTTGAGAGTAAACCCACAACAGTTACAATTGTAACTGAACTAGTAGTTTAGTTTAGGTGACAAACCTTAATAATTGGCTGTCGGATGGTGGCGGATTCAAAGACATTCATATTTCCACGATCTAACCCAAAAAAAACCTCTACTGTGGAGAATGATTTTTAATCTTAATTTCCATCGTATACAAGCTTTTTTTTTTACAAATAATAGTCAAGGGAAGTCCCATCAGACGAGTGACACTGATGCCACCACCGTACCTTGCCACTAATTCCTGCTGCTACATCCCCAAGTTACGCAAACATTGCAAGTGTGAAGCAGCGTGCGCTGGCACTGCCAAGATATGCAATGCCCTGGGCCCAAGTATTCGCTCCGGAGGATGGGTGGGGGGGTGTTACCCTATGCTGCATGTAGATGGGGGGGGACACTCACATCCTCAACATTAGACCCCACCACATGTGCGAGACTGTGAGAGGTCAGGGCCTAACTGTGCGGTGACCACGGCTGCAGGATCTGGCAGAAGGAAGGAGGCGATGGCGAAGTGTGGAGAGACATCGACGCGGGAGGAGAAAGGGGGCGGCAATGACAATGCCGTTCGTCCTTCTTGATCTCGTCTCTCGTTATCCACGGATCCCAAGGAGCCGCAGATATTTTTCTAATGAAATAACGAAGAAGGGAAAGAAACCCTCGTAACTCGGCCACATTAAGAGCCGTGAATGAAGCACCCCCCACCGTCCCCATGCTGAGGCAATTCAGTTTCAAGCGTGCAAGACATTAGGTAACAAGCCCTAATGATTAATAATAGTTATTTATAAAAAAACACAAATATCGGAAATAATAATATGCACTGTTTACAAAAAGGATATCCTTCACTCTTGTCGTTGTTGGTGTTTAATAACAACACCAATGTTGGGGTTTTTCCATTCATTAATAATATTGGACCAGATGACCAGCAGTGTGGAAGAGGGAAGCAAGGTTTTGCCGAGGTACAAAGTCTTGTTTTTCACCCACTTGCTTACAGCACAAAAGCCAAAGATCCCCCGTATAGCCTTAAACAACTTTGGGGCAAGTGCTGTTCACGAGTAGCAGTGCCTATGAAGGCCGGCACGGCACACGAGGGGATTGGCTGGCCAGCACCACGCCCGGCCGCCTTTGTCTCCATCGTGGCGATGGAGACACCAGCTGCTCATTTACAACAACCACCAGCAACTGCCTGGTAGTTGTATTGGGAGTGAGCACCACAACGACCGTGAATGTCCTTCTTAAGATGACCTCTATTCAAACAACCCCAAGGCTCCCCCCCCCACTGCCCCCCAAAAAAAGAAAATGAGGTGTTCTCTTTATTTCAGCGCATTGTGTTCTTGTTTATTGGACGCTCCCGTCCCCTCGTTTACAACGCAGCGGGAATTTCCACACGCAGATTTCTTTAAAATAAAACTCAATTGTACGTGCATTCGAGACCAGCATTAAATTCCCTTCACTTTGCAGAATGGTTACTGGCTTGGTGTTCATCGGTGAATTTTAAGATGGGGGGGGGGGCTTCCTCTGTAGCCCTCTACTCACCGCGGATGACGCCAGCGTCTCTGATGCCGCCAGGATTATATAATGGGGACATCGTGCAGCGTGGGTAAAGCTAAATATCAAACGTCTAGTCGCCGGAGCTGCTTTTTCATTCTCAGGCAGGTTGTGTGTAAAGCCTGCCGAAGCAAAGCAATAATATGAACACAAAGACAAAGATCCCCCCTCTATGGCCTTGACAGACTGTTCGGGCAAGTGCTGTTAGCGAGCACCTCCAAAGAGCGGCACGGCAAAGTTCTTACACATCGAACTCGGTACTCGTTTTAGGCTGAGTCGACCTAGGGGAGGCCCAGAACCGGTTCAGATCATCGTGTTGGCCGTGGGTGGGAATTGAACCATTGTGCCACTGCTCCACGCTTGCACACGTACGTTCGCACACATACATGCACACACATCTACTGTAACACATACGCACACAGACTTTTCTCACCCACCCTCACCCCCACCTGTCCCTCACCCATCCCTCACCCCCACCCATCCCTCACCCCCACCTCTCTCCTCACCCCCACATATCTCCTCACCCCCACCCATCCCTCACCCCCACCTGTCCCTCACCCCCACCTATCCCTCACCTATCCCTTACCCCCACCCATCCCTCACCCCCACCTATCTCCTCACCCCCACCTATCCCTCACCCCTACCTATCCCTCACCCCCACCTCTCTCACTCTCACCTTTCCCTCACCCCCACCTATCCCCCACCTATCCCTCACCCCCACCTATCCCCTACCTATCCCCCACCTATCCCTCACCCCCAACTATCCCTCACCTATCTTCCACCCTCACTTATCCCTCACCCCCACCTATCTCCTCACCCCCACCTATCCCTCACCCCTACCTATCCCTCACCCCCACCTCTCTCACTCTCACCTTTCCCTCACCCCCACCTATCCCCCACCTATCCCTCACCCCCACCTATCCCCTACCTATCCCCCACCTATCCCTCACCCCCAACTATCCCTCACCTATCCCCCACCCTCACTTATCCCTCACCCCCACCTCTCTCCTCACCCCCACCCATCCCTCACCCCCACCTATCCCTCACCCGCACTTTTCCTCACCCCCACCTCTCTCCTAACCTCACCCTCAAGCTGCTCAAGGGGGCCAAGATTCATAAGCAAGAGAGGGGTGCACCAAATATTAGCTCAAACTCAAGAGTCTTATATAATACAGAAAATACAGATCTAAGAGCTCATCGTTCCAAAAAATACTCCTAAAGTACAGTAATTAGAATTGCAATCCATTTATTTATTTGCTTATTTATTTCACACAAGTGATGAAACCAAATTAAGTAGCTCGTCCAGCATGCAGTTACAGGGTGGTCCAGATGTCTTGTGTCCCCAGCCCCCCTCCCCATTTCAGTCTCTTAAGACTCAATATTTTGAAGTAAGGTTTATTTAAAACATTACTATGCAAAGGAAAATGTTTTCGGGGTCAATTCATTGGGGGGGAGGGGTAGGGGGGGGTCCCAGGGGGGGGGGGTCCCCAGACATCTGGACCAATTGGGGGGGGGCGTCACAAGACATTTGGACCACCCTGTACAGTATGGGTCGTGTCCCTCGTGACCTGTGACGCACCCAACAATAATGTCTGAGCACCCTCACTGCACTTGCTCCAGGCGGCGCTGGGGGCAGAAGTGGGGGGGGGGCAATATCTGGCCATATACTTTGTTGAATATTAAACGAATCCCCTATTATAAATACTGTACCGTCATGACGCTAACGTACAAACCGTATATATTTTTTCTTCAAATGGGCCATCCAATCAGGCCCCGAGAGCAAAGACAAACGCACACGTCGGTGAAAAAAAATGTTGGCGAGCGCCTATTAAACCTTGCATTGTACACAAGTGGAGACCTTGGCCTGCACCACACGTGCCCAGCCAGCCGTCGTCTCACCACTGTTGATTTTGACAGACCGCACTAGGTTTTCATTTTGAGCTAATTTAACCTGTGGGGATGCCGAGGCCAATTTGAGATATCAGTTGCCACCTCTGCAGTGCCTCCTGGCCAGGAATCAAATCCAAGTGGCCGTTATCCTCGTGCTGCGCGTGACCTTTGACACCACTCATCGTGCGCACGCACGCGCGCACACACGCGCACAAAGGGACTTGCGCCGAAGCGCGCGCGTTTCTTCATTGGCTGAGCAGGGTTTAACAGATGCTGGAGGCAAATGTAAAGTCTCCCTATCCTGGTTTCCACCACTCCCACTAAGCAGTGGCACCGTGTCAAAGTGTGGCTCTTCTTCCACTATGTGCTGCTACTCCGATACCATTCTGGAATGGTCCAAACTTTCAACAAAAACAGACGTGACGGAAACCGCACGCAACGTAATGAGGACTGCCAGAATCGTGGGGGAAATATTAATTTGCGCTGAGATTTTGCATAAATTTGGCCATATTCCTGCTCTCCCCAAACTAACATGAATCGGGATTCACGACTCCCTTCTTCACACCGTATCGACCTACGCCTTGCGCATGAGAGCTGGGGTCCACTTTGTCTGACTTTCATGAATACTACGATTCCTTCGATACGATTCGTATATAAATGATGGTCACATGCGTTATATCCTGTTTTAAATTACCTGGACACGACTTCAAGCCATTGCAGCGTTGCTGGTACAGACCCCGACTGTACTCACGTCTATCAATAAATACGTAATCTTCAGCCCTTTATCAATACGCTGCTGGGTAAAGACTTTCCCACACAATAACAGTCATCGGCATCGTTTGACCATACTTCACCGTGCTGGTCAGTCCAGATTGGTGAAGGAAGTTCCCAGGCCCGGTTCAGATTTCACTGTCCACTGGTGTTAGCCGGGAATTTTACACTCGGGTTGCCAGGTTCAGAGCGCAGGGTGACATCTACTGCACCACCACTAAGCTCCATAGTTGCACCATTACCTAGGAACCAACGCTACATGTATTGATGAGATACGTCGATGGCTGTATATGTATTTCCTCTTGGAAGAGGTTCACAATAACCTTATGCAACAACCCAAAAACCTCTAAGCAGCATGTACTCATCCTGGAAAATAACAATGCAGTGGTTTTTGGGTATAATAACTGTTCACATGAGGGTATATACATCTAATGCACACATCCAATGTCCACACACATGTAATATGAATTAACAGTGACCACACCAGGAGGGCAATTCCATTCTCACAGTCTCTCCACCTCTGCCTATTGTTCCATGATGACAGGAGTTTTGCACAACCACCATTGATGAGTTAAAGTTTTTATTTCGTGCGTTCTCAAGTACAGTATACGAGAAAGAGGGGTGGACGGGTCCAACCCACTTGCCATCTCGGCAGCGCGGGAGTTCAATTTGCATTCATAAATTACTCAAGAAATCTCAAAATCAAACTATGCAAAGGTAAACATTTTTGACAGCGCAACCATTTTAAATGAACCACCTCCCTCCCCGTGCAATCTGCGGCGACACCGGCCCCTGGGATTTGTTAGTGCACATCCCGGAGCGACACGCGGGGACTAAAAATACCCAACGCACTTTGCCCCCCACACCTCGCAACCAAATAGCAACCGACGATTGCAACAACTCCGCAAGGGTTAAAAGGCCTATCGGGGTGCCCAAAGTGTACGATGCCAGCCATGGCAGATTCACACATACATAGAGGAAGAAAAAAAACTTGCAATAACTGCTGCTAACGAGCAGACTCCTCAATGTACACGACTAGGAGTCCGAGCAAATAAAACATATATTTTTTGTTCAAGCCGCAATAAAAAAAATATTCACACGTGAATTTTTTTTTATATTTAGCGACGGCCAACAGGGTGTGTGGTTTTTGGGGCCGAGCGGTGGCTGGCACAAGATAGTTGCAGCGCACTGCACTGTGAACCCGGCGAGCTGAGTTTGATTCCCAGCCATGGCTCATGTCAGCGGCGAGTGATGTCTGAAGCGGTCCTGGGCCCCCCCCTCCACCAACCCACACTGACCAGCATGGTGAAGTATGGTCAAACAACAACCGTAACAAGCCTTGGCATGTGGAGGGCTTCATCCAGTAGTGGCCTGACAAAGCACTGAAAATTACTATTATTTAATAGGGCTAGACATTGCATTCACAAAATGCAATGGAAATATTGAATGTGAATTTCCCACTATGATTACGTGAATCAACTACCTCAACACATACTCTTTGGAATCGATGTATAACTTATTTCTCATAGATTTGCGATTGCTGAGCGCGATTTGGGTCGATGGGTGTTTGAACGCCATTGGTGGACACACGACGATGGTAACACGACGATGGTAACACGCTTCGTTGAGCTCATCATTTGTTGCCAGGTCGCTTCTGAAAAACAGCCGTGCAGCTCAGTGGACCTTACTTGGTAAAATAGAAAAAAAAATAGTTTAGAAAGTAAAGATATGAGAAGATGGCGGCTGGTGGTGAGTTCACGAGGCACCGCTGGACATGTCTGGAAAATAGCTTCAGAGCGCATCTGTGATTCCTCCAGTGTAAATATTCTGATTCCAGTGGATGTGTTGCAGCAGAACGTTGGCTAGAATGCATTTGTGTAAGGCTTGACGGCTTTACTGTAATAATATTCGTCAGTTGCCAACGATCCAGAGTGATCATTAGAGCAATGCTTATGTAACGTTGTTGCTCTACAATGCTTCTTACACAAAATCCTTCCCCCACTCTTTCCTCATGCGCCTTCATTGCTGAGGCCGCATGCCAAATGACAACCATCGATCGGCCCCGGTGATTGTGAACTCACAGCTCAGACTGCAACGGTTACGATTTAAAACGTTCATTTAAATACCCTTTGTCAATGCACTGCAGAGGAAGGTATCCCCCACGTCATGTTGGTAATGGGAGCTGTGTGTCCATACTTCACCACTCTGGTCAGTGTGTATTTGTGAACGGTGGCCGGGGGGGGGGGCCGAGAACCGATCCAAGTATCACTTGCCACTGATGTTAATCGAACTCGGACCATCGAGCTCATAATGCAGTGTGCTCATCGCTGTCAACCACTACATCCACTGTAAACGCCAATGTGCAAGTTTTGAATTCAGTCGCTCTGGAATGGTCCATTGTGTACCAGTTGTCATTTAAACATGTCGTCGTTAAAGGTGAACCATATAAAAATGTTATATTGAGAAACGTTCAATTCTCTCCATGGGTGTACACTAAGATTACTTGCACGAGGTAAACGGGATATGGTATTTGTCTTGTATGTGTATACTATAGCGTGCACGTACGCAAACGCACAGGACCTGCGCATCGGATCGGTGCATCACATTTGTACATCCCCGACCGCTCTCCGCGTTTAAGTGAATCCACCGCAAAAAAAATCGGATGGAAAAATTAGATTGAGACAGGATGAGGCACGACCAAGGGTGACGCCACGACGAATGGTCGGGGGGGGGGAAGCTGGAAGTGCCACTGGGCAAATCGACCGAGGACCGTCTAGACCCTTTACCCCCCTCCATCATAGCGCCCCACTGGTCTCTCCCAGCGCCACCACCACCAGCAGCAGCTCCCCCCCCCCCAGCCCGTGCCCTCCCCCGCACTGAGTGAGTGGTCGGTCACTGCTCCTCGCGCCGTTTGATAGATCGCTGATCGTGATGTCGCCGTTTGAAATCATCTGCTTTCTCCTTCAACATCTTTACCCCCCTCCCCCCTTCTCCCCCCACCAGCCTCAACCCAAACCACCCCATTATAACAATGTAGCCGCATTAGCTCCCACTGCTGGCCACGTACGCTGTCGTGTATTGTACGATTGCCCGAAGCAGCCAATTGCTCAATGCACCTTCGATTCGCACGGTTGGCTTACGTAGGGTGCAAATTAAATTCAACATACCGACAATGGGAAGCTGATGCACTTGCTCTGCTGCAGCTAGACTAGTCTGGGAACCTCTCATGCTGGCTGTCCGGACTGTCGGCTCTCTTCTTTACGTTCAAGCTCAGGCTCCAGACATTCCTCTTTTTTCTCGCCTGCCACTGACTTTGTTCACTAACGCTGTTCTCGTTGTGGTGGTTTCGTACGCCCCTCCTTACCTCTCCATGTAACAGGTAAAGGCGCAGCCTGGAAACTGCTTGCTTATGCGACTCTTGGCAGAAGGGCCTCCTACTAGAGGGAGCTCTAGAAAGTCCCCCCCCCCTTAGAGGGCATTTCCATACTCTTCCGCTCTGGCCAGATATCCTGGAAGAGGTGGAAATACCCATACTTTACCCCACCACTGATGCACCCACTGTTGGGTGGACAGAGCCGGGCAGGGGTGGGGGGGGATTTAAGAAACTTGCCGTTTGCTTCAACCCCAAAGTGCGAACTGCAACCCCACACACGGGCTGACCCTGGTGGGCCCTCTTCATGCCCAACTGCCAACATCCCTCTTCAGGCCGTTTGTCACCTTGAGATCCTGTTGCACCTGCATCATCATGCAGGTCCCCACCAGTACTCCGTCGCGGGGTAGCTTGACGACATTCTCCCGCACGTTGTAGCGGTTATCGCGCTGCTGCTGCTGCGCCGTGAACCTGGTGAGGCTGTGTTCTATTCCTGGCCTTTAGGGCTAATGTCAGTGGCGAGTTGATGTCTGAACCGGTGCTGGGTGTACGCTAATTAACCCGTGCTGAACGGCGGCGTGGTGAAGTAAACAACCCCCACGTTCCTGACACGGCCTAGGGATGCATTCCACCAACAGTGGATTGCCAGAGAAATTGTAAATTACTCTGGCTACATTGCTATAAATAAGTCCCAGAAGGTTAGTGTCTCTGCAGAATGCACAAGTAGAGCGTTCGTTCGGTCTGTGGCAGTCACGGTTATCTTTTTTTTGTTGTAGCCAGAAATCTATTTTAGAATGTGGCTGTGGTGCGGTGTCTCGACGTGGGGTCACATTCAGATGGGTTTATAATTACAAATTGTATCATCCCTCCTTCGGCAGTACATTCCACATTAGCACAAATTACAGTCAACCAGGTAAAACAAAAACGTGGATAATGCAAAAAAATATGTCTCATTAAAACATTGTCTACCTACATTAAATGGTAGTGGAAATGTCAAATGTATTGTCCATTTTCAGTCATCGTTTTACTTGCTGACAGAGGTGTGGACTCGAGTCATGTGACTTGGACTCGAGTCAGACTCGAGTCATGAATTTGATGACTTGCGACTCGACTTGGACTTGCATAACAATGACTTTGTCCCACCTCTGCTTGCTGATGTTTTTTTGTCGTCATGTGGGCACTGACTCACTGACCCTCGATGATTGAGGAGCAGCCAATAATGAGACCAACGTGCACCGAAGAGGCACAAAGGATGAGCACGACCCGAATAATCCCCACGGATACGACCCAGAGTCGATAGTTGACTCGAGTGCGAAAACAAAAGTAGTCTGCCTTTGCATGGCAAAACTGTTCCCTGCCATACAACGGTAGAATATCCACCACCGTTGAGTTGAGACCACCAATGGCGATAAGCACCGCCAAATATGTTGCACATGAGGATACGTCTTGTCTGTGTACACTGCACAGGGTCGTGGGAATTATGAAGTGTGTGTGTGTGCATTCATGTTTAGGCAGTATTCAGCAATTTCATGAGAACAGGACTTTACTCAGAGAGAGAGATTGATGGTTTGTACTAGTACCATAGCTCAAACTATAATATATAACCCATAAAATGTATCAAATGAATGACCCTATGAATCTCAATGGCCTCTTATATGGTTATATAAAGGTCATTATATCAATATAACAATGCCAACCCAAAACCTATTTAAATGTAATATTATTTTCTTTACATTTTGTTGCTTCCCCTCCCCCAAAATTATATTTCAATTGTGCTTTTGGTATCATCGTGAGATGAAGACTCTTCATTCGGAAATCAGCAGCAAGCAGTGCATCACTGTGTATCACTCTGTGACAGACTCTGTGACAGAGTGATGCACTGCCGTAGCCTTGACATCACTCCAATCGGCCTCTCTAGTCACCCTAGGGGCACCCCTATTAATGCCATGCAAAGGCTGCTCATCCGTATGTCTATCAAGCTGAATGTTTCATATCGCGGACTCTCTTTGTCGTGGGCCACCTGAAGTGAAACGCCAAATTAAGGTGATGGCTTTTTTTCCCCACCAATTGTTGACACGGACTGAGACCATTCATCAACGTGGACACGCTTTGCACGCAACGCGGTGCATCTCAAGGGACTTTTTCGGGTGAAATATTTTAATTAATTAATAATTCAACACTTGGAAACCCATTTTAATCAAAAATGTCTGCTCAGATTCAAACCCAACCCAGGGTTTCTCAACAACGCTGGCTCGGATGCTCTAACCGCTAAGCTGCTTGGCCACCTTAAACCTATTGATATATTATGATTTTCAGAAACTAGTAAATTTGTAACTTTTAATTATGATACCAACCTATGGCAGTCTGCATTTCAGCACCAAAAAATAGGATGGTTGTGGCAATTCCTGTCGATGATAGGTGGTGGTGATGACTGCAATACAGCATTGTTGATTGTATACTGTATTGGAACATCACAGGGCTCCTATGGATTACAGTGGTCGTGGATAATACCGCGGTCAAAACTAACCACCTCTTTTGGAGTCCACCGTGCGGCAAGATGTGGCGGCGATGCTTCCGAACAGTTCTCAAGCGCGAATTGCCACCTCTCTGCGTGTTATTGTTTCTAGCGATGTATAGTTTTGTGTACAGTGCTGTGTTTCTCACCACAGCAGCCCTCCTGCTCACGCCCTCCCCCTACTCTTCCAACAAAATCCATATTATCCCCTTTTGTTCTCCCGATACGTCTGGCTTGTTCAGATGCTGCTTTGTTAAGGTCTGTATATCGGGGTGACCGGTGACCACAGCTCCCATCGTAAACAAATGCTGCGATGCACCCACGGTGTGCCGAGTTTCAGTCGGTAGCGCCTTCAGGTGGAACAAAAGATCGCGATTAAATTTTTTTTATTTTTAAATCTAGGATCGCATTGCTCCTGCAGCAGCAATGCAATCACTGCAGCAGCAGCACAAAGTAGCATAGGCGAAACACATTTCAGCGGGGAGCTTTCAACCGATGTATCATGCGGCTATACAAGAACAACAACGATAACAATGCAGCAGTGGTAATAATAATAATATACAGCCCTTTGTCAATCCACTGCTGGATGAAGGCCTCCCAATTTACACGACGGCCATGATGTTTGATTGACCGTACGCGTTGTCATCGTGACGGTCAGTAAAAGGACGTGACGTTGGTATTGGGCGCTCGGACTCGTTCAGATATCGGCTGCAATGATAAGGTTAATTGAATTATGTTTAATCTGTCTAATCTATGATCCCACTGCTCAATAGGCATGCACTCACGTGAGGAATGCCAAGCCCACCACAAGGCAACGCCGTTCACCAAAGCCTTCTGCGGATTCAGCTTTCACCCGGCTGGTGCAGTGGGTAGAGCAACATGACTCCCAGTAGGAGGGCTGTCAGTTCAACTCTCATTCATGGGTCAACTCTACCAATCATTCATCTGAGGTTGATAAAATGTGGTACGTGGTACCACTTTGTGGAAGGTCAACAGTTGTCCTATGGCTGGATTTCCTGTCATAGGCTCATGGAGTTTCCACCACTGCCTGATACTAATTGAGAACGAAGCCACTCTAGCTTTTTTTATATACTTGGATTCTACATTTTCAGCCGAGCCTCACAGAGCAGTTTTTCCTGACGCTCCTAATGCCAATTTAAGGCACCTTTGGGATTCTTCTCTTACTGTTATGGCCCAGACTTAGAGAGCGAGACTACATCACCTTTTAGGATTCGCACACTTAACAATTACTGCTGGAGGCACAGACCTAGACGGTGCCTAGAGTCGATCGTTCCTGTTGTACCGCTCAGCGGCCGGCGGCGGTGGCGACGACGGCGACAAAACGCGGCCAAGAAAGACGCCGTGGAGAAAGAAGGAGACTGGCGTCGAGAGGGCCGTGCGGGGTGCCCCGCTGCTGCTGCGGGCGCTCGACCCAACTTGCTGGAATTCTCCCGCGAAGGCCGTCTCTTCCCAAGGGGAGGGCACAGAGGGCAGGCCTCTCCTGAGGTGCCTTCGCGAGGAACGAGCTACCGCCGCCGAGGCAATCGGCACGATCAGAATCAGAAATGTATTCGTACTGGAGGAATCCGAAGAGGGTGTAAAGCTCTTTTTGTACAGATTTCCTCGCGGCAGGGCGAGGAGGAAGAGGAGGAGGAGCAGCAGCCGCGGCTGCCCGGTCCGGGGTCCCCTTCCCCCCCCCACAACTGGGGTCTCCGGGGCTATCAAGGCCCATGAGTCCCAGTGTCCAAGTAACTCATTCTGAGATCGAACTCCAACCAGCGAGAAGACGATTCGGAGTGAACGTACTTTTTCTCATCGCCTTCATGTGGTTTGCTGGCCAGGGGAACGTGTTTTTTCGTCTTCTTAGTTTGGTTGTGTGGAAGGAGAAAAAACACCCCAATAAAAACTTGCGTCATCTTGTTTTTTTACCCCCTTGTGTCACGCCGACTTACGTTCCCTGCTGCTGTGGTCTGGTGAACGGAAAAAAAATCAATCCCCCACAGTACTGTCGACTTATATTATAGATTCACTCCATTTCAGTCTTCATAATTCACGTTGAAACTCCTAACATTCGCAAATGTTTCATGAAGTTTTGGAGTTTTTCGTGACTTAACACACGACTCCTGAAATTCGCTAATTGTTTGCGGACAAACTCCCAAGATCCGCGAATTTGGATCATTTATCACGGTGCATCGCGGATTTTAAGATTCGCGAAAATAGTGTTTACTCTGTTGGGAATATTTTAAAAGATTATTCCATCATATGAACTAAGAAAAAAAGATTTCCTGTAAAATCAAATGAGCGTCAAATGAATGCGATTTCTGATAGATCCATTGGTAATTGTCATGGAGAATAGCATTGATTATAGGTGTACCTGTATCGACCTGTGATATACATATATACTGTAAAGAATAAACAGTCCTCTGAATAATCTTTATCCAATTATCTTAAAGAAGGATTACCAACAACCTAAATTGGATTCGCAAAATTCAAGAAAACAAGGATAATCCAATGAATCGTAAAGCTTGTAGCTGCCACGTGACTCCATGAAAAAGTGGCAAAATAAATTAATTAGATAATTCATGTAAAAAGCATAATCTGATCATTTGCATGATAATTGGATGTTAATAAAAGAAAACTTCAAAGACGGTTTAAACAGACTCTGAATGGGCTATTATTTAATTACTGTAAAATCATCATAGTTAAAGCATCACCGATATAAATAGGCACATTTGCAGATATGCATGCAGAAATATACATGCACCCACCGCACCTTCATTACAGATGTAGTTCTGCTTATATTTAACACCAGAATCATGTACAGTATATACTTGTGTGGGTACAGTATTGTCGTGCTGTTAATGTGGCCCAGAATATTTTTTGTCTCCCAGCACACCGCAAGGGCATTTAGCTCCAAGTGAGAATCGTAACGGGACTGAAAATCTGATAATGCACTATTTACGACTAATCCAATTAATTATATATAACATGTCCTTTATAATACACACCGATAATGAATGCTGCTAATGTAACAAGCAACAACATGTCTACGTTTTAATGTCCTAACGGTTATTTGATATGCTATGAGACGGCTAATTAGAAACCGTCGTAATTATAAGGGACACGTCATCACTCCATCTTCAGTCCACTGTCAAACCCTTCCCCAATTATCACACTTTTCTTGCACATTCTGCCGATCGTAAAGCGTTCCGATAGCAACCGCGCGGGGCAAACACGGACAAAAGATAATTGTGTCTTTTGATAACATCAACAATAATGTGAAGAGGTCATTACGGCCAATATATGTCACACCGCGACCACCCACCACACCGTTTCCTGTTGCAAGTTCCCTCGGCTCTGACCCAGTTGCCACGTGACCTCCATTGTCGGGTTCTCAGTGTGTCCTGCCATCTGGCTTGAGGTCTTCTCCTTGGGCAGTGACCTTGGTTTGAAATGTCTGGTGCCAATGTAAGCCAGGTGTCTCGCGAGAGTCAAGGTTCAGGGGACACGGCAATTTACAGTCTCAGGATTACAATTGTAATCGAAAATAATCCCAAAATTGTCTAGCACCGTATTAAAGTCAAACAACTACAGTACCAGTCTAATCTAATCCCTTTAATCTAATTCCTTTACAAAAAAAATGGATTAGATTATGTATGTTTCAAACGTAAGGCTATCATAGGCTTGGATTATGGTATCCAGTAATTTAAATCCTTAAGATTACAATTGTAAACCAAATGTAATCCACAGGTAATCCTTTGCCTTTAAAATATTTGCGTTGTGTAATCAAACACCTTCAGTGTGCTGAGTAATGCAAACAAAGAGGGGTGGGTGGGGTTATTGTTTCTATGTATGATCATTACTCAGCTTGTTTATCCAAAAAAGTCTCTCAACACTTTTTTCAGGAGGGTCCTGCCAAAGTTTTCACAGTAGGGGGCGATGTTGCAGCTACTGCAGTGTAATCCCGATTTAGAGATGTGCAGGTAACCCCTCAGCATTGGGGTGCTTGACCAATACGTACCAGTTACTTTGACAGGTAGTAATGCAGAACTGTGATATTTAAATATGTATTTCAAATCGTATTGCTCTTTAAAGATTGAAAACTTCAAATAATATTTGTCGATTATTTTGTATTCTGGCATGTCCATTATTTCTCCCAATGACTTTTGTTGGAAAATATCTTCGAATGTTTCTGGGAACAACCTTTGGAGGAATCCCGCCTAAATATTAATGTGGAAATTACATACCTCGACTGTGGAATGATGCCTCAATACACTATTGCTGCAGTTTAAAAAATGACAAATGACTAGTGTTCAGGATGCCAGAGGCATTAGCCTCCTATCAGATGTGTGTACTTGATGTTGTTGTTCTCGAAGATCAGAGAAAATATAATAATAGACATTATAGAGACTCAGCAACTTAGTGAATCTGGATTCAGAAAGAGGTTTATACCATTGATCACATAGACGCTAGCAATAAGTGCACAGAAAAGACACACGTCAAGTGCCATTATGCCTGGCTGTAATAAACCATGAATGGGCATTAATTATGTGGAAATTGATGCTGTCGTCGAAGGTCTCGCTCTCCGAGTGCTTAATAATAAAATAAAAAGTAAATAGTCAAAAACCATTTGCAAAGTAGGAGCTACTGCTTCATTGAGATTATGCACAGAAGGTGGCAAAATAGAAATCAGGGAGATACGTTCTCGACAATGTCACACACGGCAAACCAAGAAAATGTGTTTTTATAAATCGTACTGGAGAGAGAAATAAATGAATGAGCATGAACGGAGAAAGGATTCACAATCTCAAGATTTGCCGTGGACTGAGGCGTGATAGCAACCAAAGGAAATGAGCTGCAGGAATTTGCTGAATAACTTCAGACAGAACTCGGCATATCAACCGCGAATGCTGCTGTCAATATAACTTAATGTAACAGTCCGTTTACCACGTACATAAACATTTGTCTGTTTGATGCTAGAAGAGCTTGTATGTCATTAATTTAAGTTCTGTTGTCATTCAGTGCAATCAGGATCACCATTATATTCATAATAACGTCCCTTCTGCTGGGTTGTTTTCTGTCTGTGTTATCTAATTAGGACTCAACCCCTTCGAGTTTCCCTCTCGTATTCTCCTCGAACCCTTTTCCTAGAATATTTTAAAGGACATTTTGTGGAATTGCCCACATTGTTGTTACATTCCTCTTGTATCGTCGTATTTTTGGAAGTCTTCATCGTTTGTTTTTCCCAATAAAGCGCTCCTAGTTTTATAGTTTTTGGGTTGTGTTTCCTATTTTAATTGCAAAACCTCATCGAATCGATAATTGATTTTCTTTATGGCATTGGAATCTAATTGGTATTAATAAGTTGCTCACTCTTATGTTTGGTTTATTAGTACCAAATACATTTGTTTACATTATTATATCAGTTAGACAGTAATATGATATCATTTTTTCATCTTTTTCCTCAATTTTATTTCAATCGAGTTATTGACGTAAAGTCATAAAGCAAATAATCCATCCAAACATCTGCCAGAGCAGACCACCCCGTGTGACAGATAACGGTTGCAAAAATATATTCTCAGAACTTCTGAAAAGCCCTTCAGGTGGCCTTTTTATATTTACTCAGCAGGGGCTGTACTTTCCTCCAAATCCTGCTATGAGATCATCGCATGACAGCGAAAGCCAATATGTTTTAATACCCAGAGATGGAATTTATCCAAATTTAGTGAGACAACATTTTAGGTGATGGGATTTTCACTGACCAGGCCAAGGCCATCAACATTGGTAGACTTGAGAAGCCGCTTTAATCATGGTTGGCTGCTTTGATTCGGACCCAGGATCTCAGCAGTGCCAGCGCAACGCTCTGACCTCTAAGCCCACTCACAATAGTTCAAATCTACGCATATGTAAAAATTAGGAATCATGTGCAGAAGGAAACTATAATTAGGGAGCAAAATACATTAAAATGAATACTAAACTACCAGAACGTGGCCTTGAAACAGATTACTCTTCGAGGATGTGCATAATAATTGCCGTACTTAACCGACGGCTAGGTTACGATTTCATCTCTGGACTAATTCTGGTGTTAAAATGTAAAAGTAACTCCTGGGACAGAGCCACCAAATGGAGCTCTGGGGGATCGTGCGAATGAGCCGCAAACTCGCTTTGGTGCTGCGACAATCTCTGTGGAGTCGACTCGCCAACACAAGCGATCCCCATGAGGTTTATGAAAGAGAAAAGGTTATTACAAATTAGGAATGAAAATGGACAAATTGTCACGACGTCCTACTGGTTTGACCATCGCTATTCACGTATAAATTGGTGGGAACTACTTTTCCACCAACTCTTAAATCCACTTCTATATACAGCAAACAAAGTACTGGAGAGATTCCATGAACTGCTGTTGACTTGTGGATTTAGATTTAAAACACAATTCCTCTACTATACAGGTCTAACTAAATACTGAATTAAATTCTACCTCATTTGAATTCTCAATCCAGATTTTAAGGCTAGAAATTAAGTTGGTAAGCCTAAAAAATGTAACACTGCAGGCAATAGTTTACCTCTGAAATGGGTTTTTAGCTGTACGTTTGCTCAGCATCGTATAAGCATACACGTGTTACACGCGGTAATGCGGTTAGCTTACTCACAAAGCCATAATTGAAGGTGTACCTCAGTATCTTGACATTAAGTGCCACATATCCTCTATAGTACACCAACTCCAGATGCTGCTGCTGAATCTGAGCACAGGTGGGTGTCACTACAGCCGATTCCAGTCAGCTCCAGTGCCCTTCATCATCGACAGACGTGGTCATTGCACTGCTGGATCAAGGTCCTCCCGAAGCCGCTACCTCTTCTCGTGATCCTACGATTCAACAATCCACCCAGCACCTGCACTCCAACTGATTTCATTGCTCCATCTCCTTGATAGACGTACTCTCGGACGCACTTAATACATTTAATATCGAAGTCCATTGTACGTAGTGGAACACTAACCTACAACCTCTGTATAAGTTGGCTGTCTTGTAACTATCATTGCATTAATAGTAATACATTCACAGCCGTTTTAAATCCACTGCTGGATGAGGGCCCCTCTCGATGCCTTGACAATTCATCGGTGCTGTTTGGGCATACTTCACCATGCTTGTTCGTGTGGGTTGAAGGGAGTATTTGGAGGGGGTGAGGCACATGAATAACTCGTATAGCATTGCCGAAAACAAAATTGACTTAATGGTCAATTCACTTGAGTCCTCTTTGCAAATTGTGAGGGTTTCTGCTTTTATTTCAAATGTGCCAGAAAAGTGATGCCCGTATTACATAAACCCTCTTGCAGTTCTCAACAAATGCTGGGGTGGGGGGGGTTAAGACTCAAGGAGGAAGGAGCCCCAGCTAACCCCCACAGGACATATCGCTAGAAAAACGGGGCACAGGTGATTTCATTAATTCAACCCCATTCGGCAATATATTTTTTTTATCAGGTTCTGATCGGGTAAAATTGATGAGCATCATTGTCAAGGTGCGGGCGGAGGGAGACAATGTGAACAGCAAACAACAAAAAAATCCACGTCTCAACCACGTGTGACGACGCTCCGTACTGTATGCATTTGTCTTTTTTTTTCTCTCACAAAATCCAGACACAAGAAGAACACGGTGGCTAGACCACGGCTGACTGGCGGCGTTCATTCCCTAGGAGTTCTTCTACACAACACCGATACAGAGCAATTTTAACACAGCGATGTCAGAATGTGTTTGACATATTGATGCATAAACTGAAAAAGCTATGCGGTACTTGTATTATCATTTTCTATCACGGTTGAACCATACATATTTTACAGTCAAATTCCTTAGAATGTCGTCTTGTTTTTGTAACAAAAATGTTGACTGATCTCAATTAAATATTTCGGGCTCCTTGCAAGAACACCGATATTGTTTTTGTAGTTACCAATCGGTAGAATCAGTGTGTGATTCGTGCAGTAAATGTTAATCAATACACTTGTAGTCCAATAAGCCACAATCTGCAATTGGCATTTTTTAAATTTCAATCTCTCTATACTCATCGAGTATTTGTAATGGACTGTACACATCACACATTTCCCCCCACAATACAAAATCGAAACACTGTGATGCAAGCAATTTTAATAAAACATTCAACCCTAAACGTAAAACATCTTACATTAAACAGGCATTCTCGCATGTATGTTATGTAACATGACCCAGACTGTATTATGTTCTGGAGAACTGAAATTTGATATTAACCCAATCATATATAAAGTTGTTCAAACACACACACGTGTAAACAGAATATTACTTGTTAATAATGATCATCAGACTTTAAACCGTAAACATTTTATTCCAGCAATCCAGAGGCTTCAATTATGGGAATACTTTACCCAGAACAATCGGTATGTATACTGCAATGCATTGAAATTGCAAATATTTGAGATGCAGAATTGTTACATAAACTTCAGTGGATAGTTAAACATGCGGTGCACATTATTTCAGTTGCATACTTTCACATTTTGCTACAACACAATCCTCTACAATTTTCTCTCAGTTATTACAGGGGTTATAAAATCTGCATAATCACTCCTAATTGGCATACTTTTGTAGCTCATTTAAGAATAAATGTATCATGATAGAATATTATGTTGTTGCTATTTGCTGGGATCTCTACATTTAAAAACATAAATCACGGTGACATAAATTCCTCTTTGCAGTCTTAAGTTCAATTGTGTGTATGGCCTAATTGCTATAACCTGCACGCACCGTATCCCCTTGCATCAACGTGCACAAACTTATTCACGACTCTAATTATAATGAAGAACTTGATTAATATTGTCGTTGTTGGATGATGATAACAAGAATACATTTGCGTGGAATGCAAAAAAGGTACTTTGTTTTTTGCTTTCAAAAACCAATTTGAGACAATACCACCACGTCCAAGTTGTTATGTAACTATTTCAACATCTTCAGGAGGAGGTTTTTCCCACGGCAAACCCCTAACCCTGGTACGTACGTTGAACTTCTTTTGCACAGTACGTAGCCATCCGTGCTCAACGAAGGGGTTAGTAGTGGTAGTCAAATTCGGTGCCGTAGGTGTTAATATCGGTGTTACCTGGAAGCACCGACTGGCTTCCCCCCTAAGGGCCCAGTATGCCTCGGACAACTCGTGCCAGAGGATCGGGAGAATTGACAAGGCCACTTTGTATTGCCAAACATTGTTCATTTACAGAGTACCCAATTTGAATGGCAAAGCAGGAAGCTCTGGGGAAAGGATACGTTTAATTACCACCTTGGGTCTTGCAAGATCGCAGCTGTCAAAGGTGTTCTTTTCAACAATTTCCTTAATTCTACATTTTGTTTCATTGTGATTGACGTAATCCTCACAATGGATCATGTCGGAAACGTTGAGGTTTTCTGTGGTCTGTGCATGTATCGATGTGGTATCGCCCAGACATACAGACGGCTGCACAACTCTCTCACTTTGTACGGCTCTGCAGATTTACAAATAAAATGACATTCGACCGACGTGAAATCGCGCTGTCCCGCAAACCACCCGGTTTAACACCTCTCGCAAAAAAACAAAGCAGCAGTAGTTTAAACACAAAGGACGACGCCTTAGCGATGGGATCATTAAAGAATGAAGAACGGACAAAGTGATGTAGAAGGGAAAAAAGAGAAGAGGGTTGCAAGCAGCATCCTCACTCACCTGGGATTCTTGTGCAGGCTCCGGGCCGGCAAATAGTTGACTATTAATTGGTTGGCAAAAAAAAACACGAAGAGAGAAGAGTGAAGAAGAGGGGGGGTGGTGGTGGTGGCCGACCAACAATAAAATATCTCTTGAGGAGTGCTGCTGTGGTGATGTTGGTTGGTGGTGGTGGTGGCGGTGAAGGGGAAGTCAGTCGTAGTGATCTTATAGCTGTGGCACGCACCGCTCGTATCACGGGGGGGGGTGGTGGTGGGAAGAGGGAAGGGAGAGAGGAATAAAATCTCGTGCAGTTCGCCTTGCTGTGGTTGGCCCTCTGCAGGCTGCGTCACTCGGTGTGCAGACGCCGTTATTAGTCTGCCGGTTGACTCAGCTAATGCGCTTTTCCTGCAAATAGGGTGCCCGTGGGGCCGCCACAACATGCTGCTGCTGCTGGTGGTGGGGGGGGTAGGGTGGGTGGTGGTGTTAGAGAGAGGGGGGGGGATGAGCGCCGTTGTGGTTGGTGGTGCTGCTCGCTAAAAGCACTTGCCCCGCAAGTCTGCGAAGGCTATACGGGGGATCTTTGTCTTTTGTTCGTGGTGGGTGGTGGTGGGGGGATTCGAATGTCTGCCGCGTACTGTAAATCACCTTGGAGCACGTGAGACTGATGAAATATACACTGGCGACGAGTGGCCAGACACAACAACCACCACCACCATCCTCTCGTCTGGTGCCGCTGCCGCTACTGCAGCAACTGAATGAGGGGGCTTGGTGGCGTATTACGGGGCGTTTAATTACAACCCAGCCAATTGCTGGCGTTTTCGTTATTATACCCACACACATCTTGCATGCGTGCTACACAATGGAGGAGGTTGGTTGTGGTTTTTTTTGTAACTAGAATTATGAAGAAAAAAAACCACACAATGTTTGCGTGTCTCAAAAAAAATTTGTCCGTAAAAATAAACACCCCGTCGTGTTGAAATAAATTCACCGCACGCTATACAACCATCAAATTGTACGTGCTTTGCGATATTTCGTGAAAGCAAAACGCGCCCGTTGAACTCTTCGATTTGACATTGAACCCAACCGAGCGGACCATCTGTGTGAATAGTGAAGTACATTACGTGCTATTTCAGCTTCACGTACATACAGACACGTTTTAGTCTGCACATGCAAGGTGATAGTCCAACCCGCTGCCAAATTCCCACTGCCATCGGCGTCGACTGCTCATTGGCATCGAGACACGCGACAAGATTGCCATTTCTAGAATTCTCTCCACCAAGGCGGTGATGTGGGCGAGGGTGCCACTGCTCCGGGAAACGACCCTGGAAGAGAAGATCCTCTCTCGGTGGTTTACTTGAGATGTCTTCTACAATTGCTCCTCCACCCTCCTTGCTCTTTGCAAACGACAGACTGCTTGTTCCTCGCTCTATTCCATGCAGAGATATGAGCGATTTGCGATGTCCACCACGCCACGCAATTTATAAACCCCGTCCCAAAATACGCCGCACTGGATGACACATTTTTTTTAATGGGAATTTTGTTTTGCCTTGAGGGACAACTCTGGATTGGAAGCCGGGTCGGTATATTTACAAGGAATTGCAAGTGCGGTGTTCACATTTAACGCTTTTTAATTCACGTATCAATTTGAAATGAATACTTTGACATATATCGCGTATTTTTTATTATTATTAACGAAATACTATGAGGTAACAGCAGGCCGAAAAAGTGCCACCTTATTTTGGGTAAAAAGGATCAAATCGGATATGCAAAATAACTGCCATATTGTGAGCTTTAAAAAAAAAGCCACCTATGGCTCATTACTATTCATTACTTTTACCGCTAAAGCTGAGCTTTTGCGCGCTGCATTTCGGGGCACACCGGGCATCGCGCGTGGCCTGTGGATCAAAAAACTGTTTTTTTTTTAGTTTTTATCCCAGCAGATAGCTAACCCACATGGAGAAAAGGGGGCGGAGGGGGAGCATCCGTGTCCTGTCCTCGGGTCGCTCGTAATTTTCAGATTCGATTACCGCCTCCGACAGGGACTCGAGCCAATTATTCCGCTCCCATGCGCAGGCTTTAATCGATTGACGTCTGGCTCTGTGCGGAGGCCCTTATCGTGGCCCCGGCAGTGGCTTTCTCTCTCCTGCATGCTCGTGTGTGCTCGCTCTCGCTCTCTCTCTCTGGCTCCCTTGCTGTTGCTTTTAAACCCATCCTTTCAGCTGCTATGCTTCCCCCCCCCAAATCTCCCTATTCTGTTTTTGCCCCCTATTTTATTTTGTATGCAGATTCGTGCAGGGTTTTAGTTTTAATACAGTCCATGTGCTTGTAAAGGAAAATAATAATATGATTGTGTATTCATATCATGTTGGTCCAGCTTGTTGAATAAAATACTACACACATTTTATATTTATAATATCCCTGATGTCATCATTATAAATGTTATTATGGTAATGATTGCATCTCCTCTGAACAATATAATAGATCTTAATTCCTTTACGTCTGCATTATCCTGACTTCATAACATATTTTAGTCTGCCATAAACCAAACATGTCAGTTGTGTTTTTGCCACATCGGTTATTGTCATGGTTTATAATCGCACCTAAGGACATTGCTCTCCACACCATACATACAATTATGTAATTAGGCGCCATATAAGCTTTTAATTTCTGAATCAATTCCATTGAATTTTAAGCTTAAATGATCAAATCAACCAATAATCTCTTTGGGGGGATTGGGGCTGGTTGGTATAGTGGGAGATAGAAATACATTATTGGTTTGGTTCAGGATCAGATCCAATCCAATTGTTTCCAATTTGAGCAAATTGAGTGATCTGATCGGTTTGGCATAGAATCATATGCGATCATATCTTTACTCTGATCACATACTGAACAACTAATTGGACTATATATTTGCAGAAAATTGGCTTCGAATTCATTTGTGTGTTTTAAAAACTGCCATATTTTTACTATAACGAACAACACCTGAATAGTGTGCAAGGAAGCACGAGAGATGTGTGATTGGAATCACACTGATACGCACAACGGATCAGAAAACAAATGCAAATTAGAGACATCGCATTGACTAATTATGAAAGGTAAGCGAACGTGGGCAGGGTGCATCGCTCGAAGGGACGGTGACCGGGGGTGGAGACTGACAACAGAGTGGCAGTCAGAGGAGCGAACAATGCTCCAGAGGACCGCGACTGAAGAGATTGAGGAATAAGATCGGCTCATGTGCCGCAGCCAGATTGGTTACTGCATCACATGGCCGCGAGAGATGGTGACGGGCACTGGGAAGGCCTAACTCCAGCAGTGGATAGAGTACGGCATGGATAAAGAGTCATGACGATGACGACTCGCATACAAAATCATCTTACTTGGGAATCCTACGATGCAAGGTGACCAATGGACACATCATTCTTGTCGTTGTCCACTGACCTTCAAGGATGGACAGCCAACGGAGATGATTAGAAATTAATGTTCGCAGTCACAAATGAAGCCACCATGTGGTTTCCTGTACGTTACACCGTCGGACAATTCGCTGTGTTAATAAGCGATGAAACGAAATCTGGAAACGTCCACTCTTCTCATCAAAAAGCACCGTTCATTGTGTCGATCTCATTGCAGCAGGAGAGGCGAGATGGATGCGGAATCACCCAGTAGTATTACGGAGCAGCTCAATTTTGCCGCAGACTCTTAAGCGCTATGTTTATCGTGGATGCAGTCACCGCTAATGGACACATCGTTCAAATGTGTCCGCGTGAGAGATGATGCATTGTTTTTTAAAGAATCAACGTCTGACCGCGGCTTCTTTGCGACTGGTTAGAAGTCCGCGCTCGATGCTGTCATGTCGCACACCAGTTTTACCAGATGGCCGAATGGCAGCAGATGGTCTGAGACCGTGGGCCTTCAGGGACTGTGCTGGTACTCACCTCGGCGCTCCGAATGAAAAAGAGGTGAGTGAGGCCGCATGTTTAATATTAATACCAACTGTAATTACACTATTTGTTTTCATTGAAAGTAAAACTATATATAGTCGCGACAAAACGTAACTAAGAGAATGCCGCGGGTCAGGTGACAGGCTGCATATTTTAGACAAATACTTGTCAACTTATCGGGTCTGCAATTTCCCCTTTGATACCTCGTCCAATGATAAAATTGCAGATTATAGCACTTCCCCGTTACGTTATAAATTGTTGACGCGAGCCATTACAATGTCGTCCTGATGAGCGAATCTGTTTGGATTCTGGCACGAGCTTAGGAAATCAACAACCACAAAAATACATTGGATTGTTAAGAACGGAATTTAAGATTTTAATTTGATCACAATGTAGTTTTCCAGAAGTCAATCTGGATCCAGTGGAACTGGCTCAGTCCTGTGAGTTGGGCATCAATCCCCTGACCTACCCACTCACCTCGCACACTGCTCGATCTATATACAGTATGGTGTAATTGATTTGCTATGGTCATATTTAAACCATTAACAAATTAAGGCAAACGCCAGTTCTGAGTTATTATCTGTAACCATAGTCAACTTCATTAGTTTCACCGCGATCAACATTAAGGTCACAGTGAATCAAATGTTTGACCCGGGCCAGAACATATTCCGGGCAACCTTCCCTGTGTCCGTGACTGCCTCCCAAGCCCGAGATTCTGCCTCGTAAGCCCCGACACTCACCCACAATGCACCCGCTCGACAATGTGGAACAGATCGCCGGACCCTTAAAAAAGCCTTTCGAGTTCTAAGATCTGCCGTCGATATCGTTAACAAGCAAAGAGTGAACGTTTTTTTTAAATATCGGATTGTATCCCACCTATGTGTTTGTCCCATCCTGTGTTTTTTAATCATTGCCACCACCAACAGCCCATCTGCTGTATGTTGTTCCCAAGCCACGTATCATCACAATCATAATTACCATTCTACTCGTGGTTGTTATCCTCGTTAAAGTCAGCAACCATATGAGCACTATCTAGAACATCACCATTAATTAATATCACGTGTTTAGCTTCATCATATCGTTGTTATTATCAGCAGCAATAGCAGCTCAATCATTGTTATCTCCATAATGATCAACATTATCACCCCATCATAAGCATTATTGTCGTAATTATCCCTTGCCTTGTCCCATATTTTATGAGCTTGGCCTTCTGCACGTATGATCAAGTTCTTCATCATTGTCATCATAACATTTGCCACGTTACGTGAACTGCAAACGATGTATTTGTGAGTGAAACAGGATTTGCATCTTGTAAATTGTCCACTGAAATTTGGAGAGTTGGTAACACACATTTTAGGTATTCACTACACGACTGTACGTGCTAAATATTTAACAATAACACCACTCTCATACATGGTTGGGTCTAATTTCTCCAAAGAAACCTTTCTGGAATTCATGAATCAGAAAACTACCTGTCTGCTATACACATATTTTAGCCAGTCACACCTCTAGTCTGGCACATTGGAGTCATTCTTGATGGACTGTTGAAATATTCTAAAAAAAAGTCTAAAAAACACACACCAGTCAGGCTGTTAGTCGGACAGTATCTGACAGCATAGCAAGTGGGTTTCTGACCTATTTAAATATATTATTGAATGGTATTCCCTTACGTAAGTACACCAGCTTACTTCAGTGAACAAAACTACTTTATTGGGAACTTTACAACAATGCATGCAGAACTCTCCTGATAAAGAGTCTGAGTTTGTTTTATGTATAAATAAGGAACTGTTGCATTAAGTGGGTGATCGAGAAACATTACTTGTCGAGAAATGGCACCAGAATCAACATTTTGTTTTGAGAGCCATTTTGGAGTTAAACCCTTTCAAACTATCACCAATTCCTTGATCAGTCATAGGTTCTTACTAAATTGCAATAGCCCCACCTAAAAAAAAAACCCAATCCACATTGCATGCTCCGCAAGCAGCTGCGGCATTTACTAAGAAGAGCATGATAGATAAAACTCTGAGCGAAAGTAACTTGTGACACGGTTAAAACTTTAAATAATCACCCAAGATCAAGACATCATCAAGGCCAGAGCCATTGTTTCCACCACCACACTTCGTCAGCGATTCCTGCACAATAAAACAAATATCCCCCGTATAGCCTTATCAGACTGTAGGGGCAAGTGCTGTTAGCGAGCACCTATGAAGGCTGGACCGGTACACGAGGGGGTGTGTTGCCAGCACCACGCCCGACCGCCTTTGTCTCCCCAGTGGCGATGTTTACAAACCACAGTGGGTACTCATTTGAGGCTGAGTCAACCTAGGGGAGGCCCAGATAATCGTCACTGGTGTTGGCCGTGATGGGGAATCGAACCCGGATTGCCAGGTTCATAGCGCAGTGTGCTAACCGCTACACTACCGCTCCTGCACAATGGACACAGAGTGACGGCCAATATCTGGCCTAAAAGTAGAGAGGACAATGAGAGTTTTTTTTTAGGAATCGTCCGAATGATGATGCAGGCATGAAGCTTGCCATGAGCATTCTCATTGCTTTATATTTCAAAAAAATAAAGAAAGCCGGCTGAAAATAGAAAATCGCTTCCATTTTCCAAGATGGCTGCCGATGTTCCACACAAATGTTCTTTAACTTGATAGATGTTTATTCCAGTGATCTTAGTTTCCACTTGTATGTGTTTGACCATATTAACACGAATTCTGCTTTCTATAAATGATCAATCTAGGTTATTATTAAGGACTAGGGGTTGTTCGGGGGTGCCTGCGGCGCCCCTCACAACCATTTACGGCCTTCGGCCAGGAAAGTCACAAAAAAATTGCACACGAACGACACATTCACGCAAGCACCCGATGCTCCGTTTTGAAGTTTTAAAATGAAACATTTTTTAATTGTATTATGTTTTGAATTAGATAATTGCATTTCTTCATTAAAAGCTTATGTCATTTTACATTGAAAAGGACATTTCGTGTGAATCTTCTGTCGTCGTTAGTAGATGGCCTTGCTGGGGGTTCGATTCGATGCGGACTTTCACCTGTTTTGGATTGCGGGGATCGAGATAAGGCGACATAGAGCTGGCCGTGCAAGAAGACCGCCGTCTGCAGATCGATTCCAACGTAATCAAACGTCTGTTCCTGCGCCTCTGTCGTATTCATGCAGGGGGTGCTGCAAACCTACACGCCCCCTGCATGAACGACGGAGGCGCAGGAACATCACAGATACATACATTTGTGCGCTTATATAAGAGTACTAGATGGGTGTAGTAGGAGAGGTAGATACTTTGCTTCAACAGTCAATCATATCCTCTGAATGGACTACAAGCACTGGCCCTCCTTACTCTGTCCAATGCTCACCTCTCACTGGGTTGGCTCGTGAGCATAACTAAGGCGAAGGAGTGTGATGTTCCAGTGAAAAACCTATTCATCACACAGACAAGAAAGTGATGTCCAAGCATTTCCAGGAAACACCAGTCACATCATTGTTGTTGAACTCAGCGTGGGATTCAGTGTCAACTAAATAATTGGTGATTGACATGTAGCAGTAATGTAGTGACCCAAATGCTATCTAACCAGCCCCATATCGGTTTAGGTAGCCACACCTAAATCAACAGGATGTCCCGTCGCATGAGAAGTAAGTCAAAAACGATGGGGCTTCAGTTATCCGGATGGTGTACAGATCGTACGGGACTCAAATGACACTGGATGAATGATCAGGTTGGGTGTAACCTGTGTTATTTGCTATGCGAGGCATGGACCACTGATAACAAATTTTAAAAGATCGTGTGGTCATATGATCCCTAGTTGTTACCTTCTTTACTTAACGGGCCGTTAGACAAAATTAGGCAATCTCACAGTCACAATGTCTAAATCATCCCAATATAACATACAGGGGTTGTAATTTGGAATATAATTATGGTTTTAGAAATGATGGTTTGTTTATGGAATAAGTCAATGGTTTGGTAACTACACGAAGAGGGGGGGAGCTAGGGGGGGGGGGCTAGAGGGGGGGGAGCTAGAGGGGGGGGGGAGCTGGAGGGGGGGGGGAGCTGGAGGCGGGGGGAGCTAGAGCGGGGGAGCTAGAGGGGGGGGGGAATTAGAGGCGGGGGGAGCTAGAGGGGGGGGGGGGCTAGAGGGGGGGGAGCTAGAGGGGGGGGGAGCTGGAGGGGGGGGGGGAGCTGGAGGCGGGGGGAGCTAGAGCGGGGGAGCTAGATGGGGGGGAATTAGAGGCGGGGGGGAGGTAGAGGCGGGGGGAGCTGGAGGCGGGGGGAGCTAGAGGGGGGGAGCTAGAGGGGGGGGGGGAATTAGAGGCGGGGGGAGCTAGAGGGGGGGGAGCTGGAGGCGGGGGGAGCTAGAGGGGGGGGGAGCTAGAGGTGGGGGGGGAGCTAGGGGGGGGGAGCTGGAGGCAGGGGGAGCTAGAGGGGGGGAGCTAGAGGTGGGGGGGAGCTGGAGGCGGGGGGAGCTAGAGGGGGGGGGGGAATTAGAGGCGGGGGGGAGGTAGAGGCGGGGGAGCTAGAGGTGGGGGAAGCTAGAGGCGGGGGGAGCTAGAGGTACGTGGTATGGGGAACCTTCGTGCGGCGTTGTATTGGGGACGCGTTGATCAAGTGAGTGAATACACCTTTTCACTCGTGCTCCTCGATGTTTAAAGCATTTCTAAAATCTTACCACCTCCTGTGTGGAATTGACGGTAATCATGAAAACGAATGGGGTTTTGCTTTCTTTGTTGTGATTTCGTGCGTTGCTTGCAAGTTTATTCAATATCATTGAGGACGAGATGTTTGATGGTGTAAAGTTTTGCAGATTATGATTTTACAAAATACATTTCTCTTTCACTCGTGGGTTTTTTATTTTTCCACTTGTATAAAAATCAAATATGTGCAATAGTATATATCGATTTATGGAATTGTTAGGAAGGCCTCAATCTTTTACGACAAGCCCTAAAATCAACAGAACATTCGTTAACAACCTTATTGTATCAGCAGCAATGGCTATCGTTATCAAACAATAATCAGTTAACCAGTAGGGAGCCATCCCTACCTATCTATCAGCCTCTCATTATATCTGAACTAATTTGACATTGCATTGAAATGCCCATGAACGGTCTCTTGAAATATTTGTTCATCGGAGTGACATTAAAGCGAGGGAGCCAGCTGTGCGGTTGAACATGCAAACAACATATATAGCACATGCACTAGATTTCATATGTATGTTGAACTTCTTGCGCACCGTACGTTGATAGTAACCATGCTAATCAGGATTTTTAAAAACTCCCAAAGCGAGACTCGAGAGTAAGCTGGAATTTGGGGTTAGCCAGAGAAGTTACCCGAAATGAATGCTTGAGAAATCAAAACAAACAAAAAAACGTCGCGTGATCGCTAACCAAGGTGCGAGCAGGAGGATGCTGTCGCCTGCATTCGATCTGAGATCTCCACCGTGGACTCCACACTACCCAGGTGCAGGAAACGCGAGAGGTATCGTCGTCGACACGAGAAAATTAAAGGCACTATCCCCTGACCCTTGTAATAAATACAATTGATGTGCATTTGGGCGCTCGCAGTTCTTAAGATATACACTCATCCGTTGTATGGAATTCATGTGTCCACGTTTGTTTATGCATATAAACGAGATACATTATTCAAGCCCTTCAGAAAATCTCTTGAGCAGCCGTAATGCAGTGAACCTCAGACTTCCACCTCCACTGCATGGCGATGGTAGGCGACTTTGATTAAACTGCACCGTAAGTGATATTTATTTCAAGTGTAATTAAACTGTTAATATTTAGTTGCTTATATAAGTTGTTCGGCGTTAATCAACTGTGTTAGGTGTCAATTGTGTGTAACCGTAGTTTAAGTTTGGTAATTAGGCGTTATTAAATTATTTTGCAGTTTGTCAGACATCCAGAAATGGAGAGGGTCACCCCCTCCCGGGTCACCAACCACCAGAGGTGGGACAAAGTCATTGACTCGAGTCCACACCTCTGCCAACCACCCCTTCCTCCCAATTAGTTGCGTCTCAAGGGGCGTTCTGTGCGTGCGAACACAAACGCACTCGTGATGGTAAACGAGCCATCCAGTCAAAAGGTCATCAAGTTTAACTCACAGCTGACTAATTCTAACTGAACGTCGACTTGGGCGACTCTGATTCACAGCCAAAGGACCCATTCTGGCGCTCAGCAAAAACGATTAGAGTTTCAACCAGGCCGCGAGGATGCACACGCCATCAAGGAGGTGTACAGCCAGGACTTGCCACCTGGCCGGGGAATTGGCAACTGCGTTCAAGTTGGCCGGAATTGAGGTCTGCTCTGCCGAGATCGGGTGGAATTGTGTTGAACGTTATTACGGTAACTGAACAGAATATTTGACGATAGACCACGTGCTGGCTGAGAAATGTGCCCGGGTTTGGTCTGTGGAAGACGTGGCAACCCTATATAAAAGTGACGCCCATATATTGATGATAACAACCCCATTATACTAATAATACAACGTGGTTGACGCTACATAATACTGTAATACAGTTTCAGTTTCATCTATTTGGTATAGCCCTGTGAGCCATTCGGTTCTTGAATCGGGTGCAACCGCAACAAAGAAAAACATGAACAAGAAAACATCTTAAAGTGACTATGCGCAAACAGAAAAATCCAGGAAAAAACTGCAAAGTCTTCCAGAAAAAAAGCACCGTACACCAACGCTGTGCAAAAATCCCAGTGGGATGCAAGTCAAACAACAACAACCACAAGACAACTTAGATTAAAGCCATCATTTTAACTCATTTTTGGGCAAAGTAGAAAAAATATATATGTTCATACTTTTCACTTTACTTTTGGCCTACCAAAGGATGGGAAAGCACGGTATTCCCATAGCATTCTGCCCAGAGAGGAGTGTCAACATTGTGCTAATTGAAATTCGCTTCGAACCCTGTACTCCCATCAGCCGCCCACCGTATAGGTCAAAAGACTTGGAGAATCAGCGTTTTGGTGAATCGGCTGCGCAGGAGGTGTGAGGGCTTCTTTCCCCGCTGCTCCGGGGCATTTGGCAGCTGCTGATCCTCTCCGGAGACGAGTGGCAGACAGAGAAGCGACGCCCACGACAAAGTGCGGAGCGTCGGGACGTCTGAAATACGGCGAGCGGGCACAATGGAAAGAGCAGAAAGTGGCGCATCTCCCAGACGCCAACGCCTGCTGACCCCCAATGTCTGTGCGGCGACCTGCTCCAACCAGCGGGGCTCTCTGGCCACTCCACATGCCCTCCCAGCCTACCGAGCCTGGCACAAAGCGATGTCACCACGAATTAATTAGTGGCGAATGGCAGCAGTTGTTTTAACGTAGAAATGTATGCCATGGTGTATGGATGTCAAGCTTGGGTATTCTGAGAAAGATAGTGGAAGGTCTTGACAACGTCTTCAGACTAGCAACTAAAAATCGGATCGAAGAAAAGGCTGGTACTGATTATTATCACTGAGAGTATACCATATAAATATACATGTACGTGCATTCATATCGATGTATTTTTACATTGCCGCTTCAGTGTACGTATCACGAAAAGGATAGGTCGATTCAATGAAAAATATATAACAGGCCTTTTATGCTATCACTAATAGGATGGAAAGACCTCGATGGTGGTATATGGTTGGCTGACTGATGGTGTTCGGGAAACAGCACGTACGTTCCTTCTGCATAAACGTAGCACATAGACAAAGCACGCGTGTGTGCTGGCGTGTGTGTGTTGCTGCGACACGGCCTTGCATATTTATCATTGCCTGCGCAAACATGCATTGTTTAGAAGCAAAAAACGCATTGAATTGTACCGAGACATGCCTTCATTTATATAACTAACCAATATGTATGCATGAATAACCAATACAGCCCTTCCTAATGTAGGTATTGAAACGAGCCCGCGTCTCGCAGACGAGAACAGCTTCGCCGTGCCTTGCAGCAGCACACAGATCGGTACCTCGTGAGCAGCATACAGACGGCGAGTGGCCGCCACGTACACACGACCAGAAAACGGACGAACAACAACACTCTGTAAAGCGACGATCCAGGGCGCCTGCTTCGCAAGACGATACAGCAATTAGTTGTATTATAATTATCGTGGCATTGTTAATATGCGTACTTGTTTTCCACACCGACACGTCTGAGAAATTAATTGTATAAGTTAAACAATATATAAAATACTGCGCGTGATTTTCCTCGTCACTGGAAGGAGGTCACGGATATAGGTCACTTATGTAACCTATTGACTGTCCTGATTTTATGCTTTGGCAGACCTTGGGAAAGTTAATTAAAGATTTGCTGTTTTACCTTTAAAATGTGTGTTTTTTTCAAGTGCCTCGATTATTTACGCGTGGCCAATTTTATGAACGATAACCACCGCCTCCGTTCTAACGCAGCAGCAGCGAGGGCTATTCAGCTTCAACAGTTCGTGCCGCCAAGCATCTTCAACTCTTACTCTTTGGTTTTTTCGGTAAAGTCACGTAGGTGAAAAATAAATAAATGAAAAACAACTCAATTAAATCACGACGTTTCGGAGGCAACACAAGCTTCCGTCTTCAGGTGGAACCGTTGCAGCCAAAATCACTGTACAGCCAAAATCACTGTAGCTTACTACTAGCTTATTACAGTGATTTTGGCTGTAACGGTTCCACCTGAAGACGGAAGCTTGTGTTGCCTCTGAAACGTCGTGATTTAATTGTTTTTCATTTATTTCTTTTTTCCTACGTGACTTTACCGAAAAAACCAAAGAGGATGAATCCTTGCAGTCACGAAAACTTCAAATCTAGAATCTTCAACTCTCTGGACGACGTTTGGAATATGCGGAATGTACAAGAGTGCACTTCTTCTTTTCCGTGATAGTATATGCACTGAAGGCAAATGAAGGAAAGCTATTGGTCGACAGTATAGTTTGGCGGTCCTGCGCTTATTAGCTATGCTTTTTCGAATCCTGCTTTGTGTTTTTTTATTGAACCCATTGTACAATCGTCGTGTACAAGAAATAGCACGTCGGCGTGCGTTAAAATACAATTTTAAAGCGTTTTTGTGTTTTCATTTGTTGTCACCATGCAGTTACGTTAAAATGTGCGATATGTCTTGGACATACAACACACACGACGTGTCCACCGTTGAATCTCCCACGCACAGTGCCAGAGCCGCATTTCCTCTTGCAGAATGATCCAAATGTGGCACATGCGTGCACAGGAGACACGTCTCTGTACATCGCAAACGCATGACCTCGCCATGCGTTTCTCAACATCTGTTAAACATGTTCATCGTTAGCCCTTCCAGCTCGACAAAGCCTAATTCAATTGTAAGTCACATTTTTATTTCCCGTAAATAATGTTGTCTAGTCATTAGTGGCCTAGCAGAAACCATCAAATATCTCCTACACGTGTAAACCCAAGTTTATCTCTCGTAGGGTCTCTGGATTCCTACTTATGATATGCAATACACCACAATACACCAACAGCTCAATGCGATCAAATATACCGGCAGTAGTGGTTGGCGCTAGCAAAGCTTTGGCCTCAAGCAGCTCAAGGGGCCTAGAATTCATCAAAATTGAGGATGCACCAAATATCAGCTTGGTTTCAGGTCCCCAATACACATAAAACGCCAATTAATATTTAAAAAGCTAATTAATCTCACTCATCTCCATCTTCACACTAGCTCTCTTCCCTAATTTCGCTACATCTCTAAGGGGTTTCCTACTTTCTTTTTTTTACAATCGGTGCTAACTAACGATCGCTCAACTAAAAATAGAATCGCTGCTGCGGCTGTTACACTGCAGAAACATTGAGCACCGAGACACCATTGCACGGAACCAAATGGCCCACGTAGTAGCGGATTTTGAATGGACATGCAACCCAACAGGCGACCAAAAGCCCGCATAAACCAACAGCAACACCCACACAATCATGCATTCCCCAAAACCCTCACGGTGGTCAATATTGAGGCTGGCATTAACTCATGGAAGAACAGCAAAGAAGGCAGTCCTGGATGACATTCAGACAAAACAATTCAAACACTTCAGACGGAAAGCTGAGGCCTCGTGACTTCCACCTCTACGACTAGTGTACGGTTACTCAAAAGATCCCAAAACTCTGACGGCAAGCCCTGGGTAGTAGCACCTCCTCAAACCCATCGGAAGCCGAATTTTCGACCTCCTTCCTGTGCCACGCATTCAAGCTATCAGAAAGACTCAACATGAGCCGCATTGCACCGCGTACGGAAGAGAGGTCGATCCCAGAGACCAGGCAAACCGTGCACCATCCAGCTGCTTAACCTTGTGCGGCACACCGAGGATGGTTTCGAGAATTGGTTTGACTACGGGAGCTGTATCCATAGATCGACTGGGCAGCCTACGAAGCCGCCAATCATCAACGGCTACTCACCAAGCTGCCGGAGATGACTAATGACCTGTACGTTGAACTAAACTCATCCGGACTCGACTGGAGATCTGACGAATCTTCGTAGAATTGGACGGAAAGCGGAGTCAATGGCGCCGACAAAGAAATGGCCTCCCACAAGGTGATGCGTCCTCCTTCGGCTTATCGTTATGCTGCTCGTCATTATACAGGGCGCTTCAAAAAATGTTTTAACACTTCTGAGAATTTGCAACAATACCACAAGAAATGTTCCTCCGGGCTCTGGAGACCACCTGGAGAAGATTCCAGGCAATGTGTTGACAATTATGGCGAACAAGTGGAGACTCTTTGACTGTTCTAAGCTATTAACATATTTTTGTTATGTTACAGCGTATTTTCGTTCTTTTCCATTAAAAACGATAGTCCCATACAAGTGTTAACATTTTTTTTGAAGCACCCTCTAAAGGTCAGTATTCCAAAAGCACTCCACCCGGATCTCTTTTGCCTCCTTCTGGTCCCAGGTGGCCGTCAATAACCGCCCTACTAGAATTCACACATTCATGCGTTTTCCGGATCTGTCACTTCTACAGATATCTTATACAATGATAATTGTATAATGAGCATCAGCCATGATCGATTCACTGCTGGATGAAGGCCTCCCCCAAGCTGTCGGGATCCACCACGGTGCTAAGATGCAAATGTACACCAGGCACCTGCCACAATAGCCGATTTCGCGTGTATATTTTAAAATCAAGAAATATTTCATGTAATAACATTTAAATGAGCGAACATCGATCCACCCTGTTGTGCATTGTGAGCTATTTAATGCATGAACATTGGGCACTCTATTATTTAATTAGTATTCTATTGTGAAACCCCGTAAGGCGCATATCCGCAGCGGTGATTTTAGACCATGTGACAGAGCTTGCAGCACTACGTGGAGTCGCCACCACTTTCCCAAGCCTCGTGCGCATGACACACACACGTGCTCGTCACACGCGCGCTTGCGAATCACACACACGTGGCGCATGACACACACACACCTGCTTATCACACGCGCACGTGCGCATGACACACACACACGTGCGCATCACTGACAAACACGTACGCATGACACACACACGTGAGATTCACGTACACGCGCGTACAGCGAGTCGCAACACCTCCACTCCAATTCGCCCTATGCGTTGCCGCTATGGCGGTTCTGGATTTCCAGGTCTTCTCGTACACGCGCCTTCCAGCGGCGCTACATTGGGAATTGGACCCCCCCCTCCCCTTCTGCCTCGTGTCCGCGGGGTGTAATTTGATGGGGGGAGGGTGATGGGCGGGAGGGGATTCTCCTGCTCAGTTTTTTTGTAATCCTCGAGACCGCACTGCTCACAGTTGTCATCCGTGGGGAGGGTTGTTGTTGGTGTGTGGAGCGTTGTGGGGGGGGGGGGGGTTAACACGTTTACCCTCCCCAGGTAAAAGATTTTAAATAGACAATGCCAGGGTTGAGCCTGCGCGTTATGTGAATGGGGGAGACTGCCAGGGAATTTCGTGCGTTGTGGGTTGGTTGGTTGGGGCGTTTTTTTTATGAGACGATTTCACCTGGAAAAAAAATCCATCGAGATGGAACGTCTCATTTGCAGGAGTGTCCAGGGTGTCAACTGACACAGCAAACACGCAATGACAGGCACACAAATCTTTTTTTTTTATCCATAACGTATACCGTATGCATTTATATACATCGCATATCACACTCGGTAAACAAACACGAATAGTTACATGCATATCTATCCATCGCTGGGTTCATGTGGAATATTCGCGAGCTATTGCAAGTGCTGTGCGAGTGAGTCTCAATTAGAGATGTCAATTACGTGAGAGGCTTGCGGAATATTTCAGCGTGACTGGGGAAGATCATTCCAAGTTGAGGCGGCACCGTGTCTGAGCGAGAGTTGAGATTTCGGGACCGAAGAGCAGAACTATTGTTGGAGCATTTACGTGCAATCGTGCGGAGATAGTGGATGCCCATGCAGTAAGGCGAGTCTTAGGTTGTGACAGTGATGCGTTCTGTAGGGCTGGCAGGGTGGGTTTTCCCCAGGTTCTCCTTAGCTTGCCAAGGTAAAATGCATTGTTATTGCAAAGTTTATATAACACGTTGAGTCAAAATCACCAGGTATTTGTTCATATTATTTGTATTTTCAGTTGGTTTAATACATAGGCTTTCGCGACCAATATTATCCATAATAAGAGGTTAGATCGCATAAATGTGTCGTTCAACCCGCCACCACCCGACACAGCCAATTTAGTGAGGGTTGCTACGTAAACAAAACATGACAATTAGTACTAGTTCAGCACACCGGTGTGTTGGTGAGTGAACCCAGAACATTTACAATTTGAGTATCACGTTTCGCCGATAATTACAACCAGTCTCATCAGGCGACAGACAGAATTGTGGATAAATCCTCCTGTTTCGGCCTTAAAAATACGTGAATATAGTATTGGATCTATAGACATCCTTACCCCATGTCGGTCATGGGGATTACTCGTCCATGCTTCACCGCGCTAGGTAATGTAGGTTTGTTAAAACCTTTCGATGCGAGGCAATGAGCCCAATTTTAAAGACACGCTTTTATTTAACTCACTCCGTCTGTTGTCGTATCCTTAAAAAAATATTGTAACTCAATTTTTACCCACTTCCCAATGTGCTATCGACTGCAAACTTGGTATACTTATGTCATACTGATGACAAGACTATATTCTATCATGCAAATTTAAAAATATATTTTTTTAAAATTTACACGCTTTTATTTAATCTTGTAACTCTATTTCAACCGTCTTCCCAATGTCGTATCGACTGCAAACTTGGTATAGGTATGTCATACTGATGACAATACTATATTCTATCGTTAAAAATAAAATAAAAATATTTTTGAACAATCTTTTTTACGGGTCTAATTGTCCACGCTCAACTCACGTTGCCTGTAAATCACCACGACCTTTTACGCTATTGCAAGCTTCGGGGCCACTTCCTGGAGTCGTGGAGTTCTGCCATTACGAGTACGGTACATTTAATTAAAGCGTGTTTTTTTCAAAAAGTTATTTTAAATATTTTTTATAAAGACACGGAGCCGAAACTCGAAGGGGTGGGGTCAACGGGGGCAGAGTATAGAGATGGAGGCGTTGTCTAACGATTAACGGGGCGTGGTCTAATCGATAAAGGGCGGGGTCTATAGTAAGTGGGCGGGGCGTACAAAGGAGTGGGACCTAAATAGGCGGAGGTGGAGCCTCCAGAGGTTGAACTTTCCCTGCCAAGTTAATTAAAGCATCGAATTAAACACGTGCAAGAGGCAGCAAACCTTTGAGAAGTTCAGAAGTTTTATTTCCCGAGGAAAGCTCATTCAATGGCGTAGCCAGGATTTTCAAGTAGGGGGGGGGGGCAACCCCTCCAGCAATGAAAAATGATAGGGGAGTTGTTAGTAAGTAAGGACTTGTCCCTTGCTTTTTATTCGATGCGTGTGCGGCGATGGCGCAGCCATCGATCGAGGGTCGAGTTAGAACCGCGTTGTGTGATCGGCATCGCGCTCGCTGAGGGTGAATGCCTTCAGGGAAGTCGTGTACTGTATACGCAACTGCGCACAATTATGAGTCGCTTATAACTGCTTTGCCGTTACTTATTGCCAATTATGGACTCAGACTATTGTCCTATCATCTCACAGAGTCCCTGGCACGTAATAATATGCTACACAGTGGCAGTGGGGGTCGCAAAATGCCGGTTTATTACTAATAAACCCCAATGATCCGATCGAAATTAAGGATTTCGATCCGATCATTGGGGGGGGGGCACGTGCCACCCCACCCCCACTGGCTCCGCCAGTGAGCTCATTGCACTAAGCAGCTCTTTTTCAAGGGCGCAGATGCGACCACAAAGCCAACAAGTTGCCTTCCACTGCCAGAGAAGCAAAGAAGGCGTTGGCTGTTGAAGCCCACAGACTGTTTTTGCCGGCTGTTGGAAATCCCAGACGTCTGTCGGATTGCCTGATTGGAAACAGGTGAATCCAATCGGGCTGCGGGATGATTAAATAATAACAATGCTTATCTGATTGGCGGGGGAGAGAGAGAGACCATTCACTGTCCAGGGTGTGCTTGGGTAATTGTATCGGCTCCTGCTATATAACGGTGGCTGTAGAAGCCAGTGAGGCAGTGCTGTGTTGGGGGGGGGGGGGGTGTGTGTGTCGGGCCTCATGTGTGCCGACGGTTGTGCCACAACGGCGTCTTGGATACATATATGTATATTTATAAAGAAGGAGGCTTAAAATTTCATATTTTTAAAATTAATAAAATGTAAAATGTTATTTAAAAAATGTTATAGTTCCACGTTTATTGTGAAAACATAACTTTGATGGGGGCTGAGGAATTACTCGACTTTAAATTTGAACGGGGTCCTGGTGGTTGCTGTTGATGCCGCCATCACTGCCTTCCAGAGGTGTGGACTCGAGTCATGTGACTTGGACTCGAGTCAGACTCGAGTCATGAATTTGATGACTTGCGACTCGACTTGGACTTGCATAACAATGACTTTGTCCCACCTATGAGATGTGGACTCGAGTCATGTGACTTGGACTCGAGTCATGAATTTGATGACTTGCGACTCGACTTGGACTTGCATAACAATGACTTTGTCCCACCTCTGCTGCCTTCCTTCTGCCATGTCCTGGGAGAGTGGCACCACCAACGCCTGCGCTTGATCTCATCCCGCATGCATTTTGACACTGATTTTGTAAACACGGGACCTGTTCACTGTCTTGTAACCTGTGTTTTTATCCATGGTCTTTTTTTAAAGTAGAAAATTGGGTTTTAAATGTAATGATTGTATCCACTTTAAAAAAAGGGTCCCGCATCCACCACTCTGATGTGCAGTGTTTTAAGCAAGCGCACTTTACATCTCCACAATCTTCTCACTTCAGTTTTCCTTTAAACACCTCGGCGAGCCAAGGCCGTTTGCACGTATTTTATGTGTATCAGGAGTACATTTTGATTACAATATTTGATTTAAAAAAAGACCCGGGGATAAATTAAGATCTGCAATTCAGCATTTATTGGCAATTACCTAGTTGTGTAATTGTGTATTGGGAGAGGGGAAAACATATCTTGTTCAGTTCACTGTTAAAAAATGTCATCGGCCCTGCCACACACCAATGAAAGCTATCCATTGCGATTATATTTATACACGTGGTTAAATGATTGTTATTTGGTCTTTTAAGACCTACACAATAATTACTCTGTGTGTGCGCGCGTTACGTTCAGGTGATTCAGCAGGACGTGATCAGGCGTGCGACTGCTGGGCCCGGTGTATCTGCACACTTGGGCGCTGTTATTGCCTTGAGACCACGCTCAGAGGATACAATAAGCCCCCTCCCCCCCCCCGTGCTTGTTACCGACTGCTGTATTGGCCCTTTCTCCTCGACAGACAACTCTGCTGGGGTTCAGGTGTCATGTGCCGTCCATCTCCGTGATTAGGGATGGAGCACGTGTTCTCTGGTCCAACGAGGACTCGTCGCCAGGGGACGAACGCCATGGTTTTCGACATGCCACACGCGTTTATTTGGTTCCGCGCAAGGAAATTCACACGCCTAGCGTGTACACAAACGATCGAGAGAAGAGTGGCCACAGAACTGCGAGGCAAAATTACGTGTTAATTGTGATCACCTTTAGAGTCTGTGTGCTTGCTTTAAAGTTGTTCGTAAAGAAATATGTTGCTGTGTTTATGGCGACTGGAGTTTTCACAATCGCAGGAACCTCATCTTGATCTCAATGCTGTTACACATCGCCCACTTGTGTTTCTGTTGAAGTAAATACACATGTTGTCACACTAAATGACGATTTGCTCAATGTTTACCATTTTATAATTACAATTTAATAATTTAAAAAGCGACTTCACGGTTTAATGAGTTATTTACCATCATCGCCATCACGAAGCGGAGGAGGAAGACCGAGGTTCACTGGATATCGAGAGCTGGAAAGATGTCCCGACAGGCCGGAAGATGTTTAGTGTCATTGTAACATTAACGAGAGTGCGCAGAAAGCACACGTGGAGAAGGGACGACGCGTCCAAGGGCACAGGGGATCACCGAAGTCCATACAGCAGATGGCTATACTACAGCCTTGGAATCGCAAGTGGCACAAACACCTGCCTATTGTATTTATGAAACAAATTATTTGGTGATGCTACTGCTGCGTTGGCAGTGGTGACCAAGTGCAATAATAATCATACAAATAACTCAACACATTCGTCAATCAAATCACATTGTACGAGCTATAATGGCCAGGGATAGTTTTTTTACATTCCCAAGTATTGAGAGGCTCATCTCGAATTTCCCTGCACATAATTTACATAAATCCTGGTGGTTACCCATCCACACGGATTTCAGTCGCCTTAATGGCTTCCTACGAATTCTGGATTACGCGAGGACAGCTTTGAGAAGCTGTACTCTATTATATAAACAATAACAGATTTTTGGGAAGAGCTTACTAAAGTAAGACCAAGCATCCATAACGACCTTGAAATCCGCCAGCATCTGTTTCTTCTTTACAAACATACCATTGTTCTTCAGAGTTGGGGGTACCTTGTAGTTTTCCATCATTCTAGTATGCTTCATGTCGCTCTCCTGCAACACATTCCTGCGGAGGGAGCTGGTAGGAACGTTGGGTTGCTCGGTCAATGGCCAGGGTCAACGGCGGCGTGGTGTATTCCGCAAGCATTGTCGACTGTGAGGGCGGGCACAAGCCGGCGTGAGTAGGTTAAACGTTGAGTTTTAAAGGGCACCACGGTGTGACCAGCTCCTCCCCACCCAGCCCCACCTCTCCCACCCCCCACCCAGCTCCACCCTCCCCACCCAGCTCCTCCCCACCCCCCCCCTCCCCACCCAGCCCCTCCCTACCCAGCCCCTCCCTACCCAGCCCCTCCCCACCCTCCCCTCTCCACCCAGCCCCACCCCTCCCATTTTTGGATTCATGACGGACGGACGGACACAATAATCCCCTGTCGGCTGGTGTAACCAGGATGTTCCTTCCAGTATTATTGTCATTAACAGAATTAACAGTGGTAACAGCAACATTGTTCATATTGACATCCTCATCAACTTCATAAACAATACAAATATTCAACTTCAATATTTCACAAATAATCAACTTCATTATTTTACAAATAATGATTTAATCATCATCATCGTCTTCATTTTCATCACCACCGTTGTCGTCATGTGCACTGACTCGCACAGTTTCGTGCAAAACGCCTAATTTACATTTTGTGCAGATATTCCACGAAATGGGAGCAATACCCACACGTGGGAATTAGGGCGGAATGGGTCGCCATGCCCTCTCGGCGCACAATGTGTGGCTAAGATGGTCTGCGGCGATAGTTGAATACTGTCGGTGGGTTCTTTCAAAGAGGTGGGTCTCGTGTGACCGTGGGCTGTGTCCGGCACACCAGCCGTGGGTTCCCTACCCTCACCTCATCAACCATGCAGATCGCTTCTTCTCGTTTGACGGAGGCCCCCCCCCCCTCCATTCCATGCTCACACAACTAACCCATTGCGTGACGGAAGATCGTTAATAAACGCAATAAAGGGCGGGGGGTAAAAGAGGATCCTGACATACATCAGTGTTTGTATGAAATGGGTCAAAGCAATATCAACACACAAGTAATAATATCATTGTAAAATGTTGGTAATTCTGTCGATTTCTATCTTGGCTGAATGGAGGTGCTTCCAAGTGCTCACTTTGGCATAGCGAAAATGGCTTCTATCACCAACGGCACTTACATGATCGTTGCCTATGGTAAAAATGTAAGCAGATATCCAGAAGTGAGACTATTCAAAACCAAATTGAAACATTTCACCAGCATCGTGTTGTGTGAGTCACATGTTCACGAAAAGCCATATTAAATTGTCGGAGAGTGCTGTTTGGGCACAACTAAGCCAAAAACAAGCTTAGCTGTATAAATTGGGCTTTCATCCGCGAGACAATTGTAAGACCGATTCACGTATTGACATCCACTGGTGGAGGTCGACAGAGCCGCCGTTTTTGTGATCTGCCAATCATAGTGTGTCGAAGGGCGTGTCCGCGTGAAACCTGATTTAAATCTTGCAGATGCTTAAACATGTATTTCAGAAGTAGCCTTCCATTGGCAAAGAGATACAACTTAGTTTGGTTAAAACTCACTTCATGGGGAAAAAATCAGCCAAATTGTGGCAATTCTAGGAGCCCGGATAGTTTTTTTTAAAATGTAATTTTGCTTCAATAACAAGGTGCAACTCTTGTATTGTGTAACAGTGATGGGTTTAGAAGACTGAGAGAGAAGAGAGCACAACGATTAAAGGAGAAATGCAAATATATTGAGCGAACACGTGCAGAGTAGCATCAACGACAACAGTTCAATAGGCTGATTCTGGCCTCCATATTCAAGTCCTTCAGAGATTTAGACACCGTTCATGTTCATCCCTGTCTGTTTACATCAAGGGTGGCACAGTTGGGTTTTTTATAATCGGGTTTAATTGTCTTTTTATATTAAACCCGATCATTTGAGATTGGGAGAAATCCGGTTTAATTGGTTCTAATTGCAGAACCGCAACTTCGTCAACTTCTCAACGATGGGCTTCGTCCATTCCAAGCTAAGGAACTCACTGGCGCCCACGATTGTGGAGGAGTAGCTCGTGTTCATCAAGACCAACCTGCCCGCCGCATTCTACGACTACCCCGTGCCCGACGGCCCCGAGTACGATAATAGCAGCACCGACGAGGAAGCAGCCTAAGCCTATCAGAGTGTCGTATTCATTAAACCAAATTTTAATTCCCCGAAATCGGGTTTAATTGTATTAAAGAAAAAACCCGATGCCTGCCGCTGGAAAAATCGGGTTTTTTTCCACCTATGGTTTGCATATTGGTACAATAGCTGTTTAATGTTTCTGTAACTGAATTTTGTAATTTTACTATGATGAGTTAAAAAATAATCTGCCCGAGCCGCCTGGCACTGGAGGGAGTTGATTATTTATCATTGAATTATGTTCGTGCAATATTTAGATGTATCATATGGCGCAATTGTTTGTGTTCTCATTTCTCTTTGCTTCATTGGCTGTAGAGTACTTTATTTGTTTTGCTTTTTTGTAATGTTGGTGACTCAGGTCACTCTTGCAAATGAGACTGCTATCCTGGTCTCTTGAGTTCTCACCTGGAAACACAACATAAACTTGCTTACAATTAAACGACGTTGTGGTAGTTGGGCATTAACACATTCCTGCGGAGGGAGCTGGTAGGAACGTTGGGTTGCTCGGTCAATGGCCAGGGTCAACGGCGGCGTGGTGTATTCCGCAAATATGCGGGCACAAGCCGGCGTGAGTAGGTTAAACGTTGAGTTTTATAAGGGCACCACGGTGTGACCAGCCCCTCCCCACCCAGCCCCACCCCTCCCACCCCCCACCCAGCCCCACCCTCCCAGCCCACCCTCCCCACCTTCCTTTTTTTATCTAGCCCCACCCCTCCCATTTTTTTTATTCAGGACGGACGGACACAATAATCCCCTGTGGGCTGGTGGAACCAGGATGTTCCTTCCAGTATCATTACGTACAACACCAGCATCATCAGCCATGATCTCGGCAATGCTGGATGGGGCCCTCCCCATTTCAATGCTATCCCTCACAGTCTTGCTGGCTATGTCACAACTCCTGAGTCTGGCTATGTCACAACTCCTGAGTCTGGCTATGACACGACGCCTGTTTCTCTTGATCTGAATACTCTCGGCAACTTCTGTGCCACGAGGTAAAATATCGAGTCAATACCCCCCCACCTCTCAACTACGCAGCGCTGCCGTTCGAAGCGCCCCTTCCCCGGCAGAGCCGCTATCCAAGCACCGTCGCCTCATTGCGGCCTACTGGTCGTGACTTCTTCCTGGGAGCCTGGCTCGAAAGCTTAAATTGTTATCACTAATTGAATACCTGTGACAGTACTGCACTCACATGGACCACCGCGTCAATAAAGGCCATGAATATGCACGATTTGTCGTTATCGTCTTAATTATGAATTCGATTTGCAAATGCTGAGGTGTTCGAGAATATGGGAAGCTGCGAATGCATGTAATCACATCGAGTGTAATAGAGTTTGTGGGTGAGAGTATAAGTGATGTTTCACTGCACATATACAGCTGAGGCAGTTCGAAATCAATCGCCATTCACGTGTTTAACTGGGTACTTATTCGTGAAATTACAAGAATACAGCATCAGCTTTGAAGAGGATGTTGAAATCATGTTTTGATTCACAAGAGAAGTCTGTTATGAGGCAGTCATACAACCCAAACCTGACACTTAGCAGTTCACCTTGTATAAACAAGCACTCTATGTAACTTTTACAAAGATATGAATGCCACACTCATACATTTGCATTGATTTGCATGGTGATACATTCAAATTTACAAGCAAACTTTTTTGTTTACATTTCACGCTTTAATTTCCCGCAGCTTAAATGTGCTTGTCGTTTTAATAGTTTATTTAACACTTTTCAATACCCATGAAAAAACCCCCAGTAATTTGATAGCCTATGCTTTTAATCTGTACATGTGTGCGAGTGTTACACACACACAGAGTGATACACTACCTATCCCGCTCCGCATGCTAGGGTTTTTATTTATTTATTTGACTGTGAACAGGTGCAGCTCTGCCCACGCAAACGCTGCCGCCTCCTCCGTCTGTCCGTGGATCATCCAAAGTCACACACAGCCCCAGAAAGATTCAATGTGGCGAATCCAAAACCTCATCTGTGGCCGTGTCTGCTCTGTGTGGTGCACGTCGTGCTGTAGAGCACGGAGCCAGAGGCATCTCTCAACAGAGAAGGGCAATGTCCATAAGTGAGCTCATTCAAATGATTCTTCGTTTAAATGGACTTTCTCTTATTTTTTAACAAGCAATTCCTGCCCCCCACCACCCCCGCCTGGCTCTCAAAGTAATCAATATTTACCTGCAAGATTCTTTGCACCGTAGACTTGCGATATTGCGTCTATTAAAACGTATCTTTGTTGTTCATTTATAACGTTCGCATAAATAACATTTTAGTTTCATACTGAATTTCAAATTGGAAACGTCGTGCAATACGCCTCCAGATAACCACATAATTTTACAAGTATCTTGTTTTATTGGAACTGTGATATGACTATTGGGATATAGCAATGCCAAATATTAATTCGTTGATAGATTACATTTATAATTTCATTTTGATAACTACATAATAAATTAGTTCGTATGGACTACATTGCTACATACCGTAAATCATCTGGAATTGTATAAACTTGCTTGAAATTTCTGATAAAAAGGAAATAACTCAGTAAAATCGTCGAAAAATTGGAACTAAATGGATAACAAAGTCCTCCTTATTTGGAAAAAAAGTCAGCAGATTATGTTCAAACATGTTACTCCTTTTCTAGAACATCTGAAACCTTGGGTGTCCTTGATTCTGAGTTCTCTTTTCCCCTCATATTTTTAGGTGGCGAGACGTTAACTACCTCACCCTTGACGCTTATATATTTGGATTTTGTATGTCTCTCTCTTCGTGGTCACGTCGATTTTTCTTCGGGTCCTCCGGTTTTTCCCTCCACATTTAGAAACACGCCTTTAGAGTATTTGCCTGATATAAATGTCCACATGGTAAGCCACTTGGTTGAGCTATCATTTGTGGCCAGGTCGCTTCTGAAAGAAAGCGATATAGCTCAGTGGGCCTTACCTGGTAAAATAATCAAGTTTAGTTTCAACATTGCAAAACCTCCTGCCTCCAACTGCGCAACATCTCCCACATCCACCACTTCCCATCAATTGCCTTTTGTCACCTATTGCCTTCACTGTCCCGTTCACCTTTATACGACTTACCCAAATCACTAAGCCTTCAAACTCCAGATAATCCAATTTTACACCACTGTATTTCTCACCGTACCTGTAATCAAGATCTCAATCCTAAAGCACCATCATTGACTCCCAAATGCTGGGCAACTGCGAGTTCACTTTTACAATCATCATTATTGTCCATACACTTACCTTCCTATCTCGTTTCCTCTCCTCCAGCAGCCAAGGTATTTTGTCAATATTTCCAACCCATCTCAAAATATAACCATTCGCGTCATGGTGGAGAATGTAAGTCACAAAATATATAAGGAGACAATGTCTCCATAATAATGAAAAGTATGTTTCTTCAAAACCCATCGGCCCCATGGCCTTCTGGGAATACAGGAGACCCTTTCAACAGCATTGATTCAATACAAAGTAAATCTACACTGGCTTCGATAAACATTGTCTCATCAGCAGAGGCAACCTTGTTTGAATCAATGCTGCTGAACTGTCAGATATAATCGGCAAGGATACTATCTTTTAAATATGGATCCAAATAATATGCTCTACTTACGCATTTAGTTATTCCCAACGCAACGACACATTATTATTTAGCGTGACGTATATTATATATATATATTTTTATCGAATTAGGGAAATATTCAATGAGAATAACTCCATGGCGAAGACCATCACAAACCTCACCTACGGTGCCTTGCTGTTGACTTTGTAGTCTGAACTTCCAAGTTGCTTACCCTATTCAAAGCGGCAAGCTGAATCTGTACGTCTGCTCAACTCCACCTCGGCCCCTGCCTATGTTTGATGTTTCTGCGGAGAGGGTCTGAGACAGACGCCTCTGCCTTTCCGCCTGGCGGAACCCATTTAGTTGCACAGTGGGACATCAACCCGCCGCCATCTTCTGTAGAATTGGCCATTGTAGCTCCAAAAAAATCAGCAGACAAAGCAGCGTCGGCAATCACGAGAATTGAACTTCACGTCGTCTTCCAGGGACACGAAACACGCTTCACACATGCACGCCTGTTAGTGCTGCCCAACAATTCTGATCCGTAAATGCAATGCTGAGATGTGATGATGGTTTGTCGGGATTGGTGATAGCCGAGGTGGTAAAGGCGAGCTCCTGAAATGTGTGCAAATGTTCATATTTGATGTCATAAATAAATAAATATCTAACCAAACCTGTCTGTTTGCTTCATGTGCATTGGCTACCAGAGCCCATGGCATCACAAACAAGTAATATACATAATACATGGGGCACAGATAAAAAAAAATTGTAACACCACAAAAATGGAGATTAAAAAAATCATGCAATGATGAACGTACGACATCAAAATCCACATTAAAGCATTAACGCCTTCCAGTCGGTGCGGTTCCACAGGGGTACTTTTTTGCTATGCAATTAACGTAATTTTGCACATTTTTTCTTCTTCTTCCTTCCCTGCGATTCTGCAAAGAATTCGACTGCAAATAACGCGGGTGGGGTGATGGTGGTGGGGGAAGCGGCGCGCGCCGTTGCAGGGCGAGGAATTGGATCTTTCCGGAACCCCTCTGATTGACAGTCAATGCCGATTTCTGGCGAGCATTATGTATGCGTATCGCACACAGCCTGCAGTCCCGCCCCGCTGAGCCCATCCTCCTCCATCCCCCCCCCACCTTCGCACATGAGGTGTAATCAGCCACACGCAGGAAGCCAGTGATCTGTTTACCCGGGGGTAGAATTTTTTTTTTTACCAGGCTGTACTGCCCAAGGTAATATACGTGGGGTGCATTTTTAAGTTTCTTTATTCTCAGACAGTGTCTCATTAAATGTCTTTCAAACTCCGGAATATCATACTTGTTTTTTCGTTTGACATCTCTTACGCGTGGATATATGGCATGCGTAAATAGCGTACCACATATCCATGTGTGTTATATGTAAAGTGTTCGTACATGGCAATTGCTGCTGCACATTATGCTGAGGTTTTTTTTTAATACATGCTCTGTATGCAGTCGTTAGACTTCATGGTGTTTGAGCAATTATAGTTTTTTTTCTAAATATGATAATCACATATTTAAAAAATCCGAAATATTTTCTCAATTATCCAGTAAAAATGCAAAAAAAATATTAATATAACACCGCTGATGCAATTAATCTTTCCAATGAACAACAAATGGACTCACGACATAAAATGTTCGTTTTGCTATGGTGAAATGTGAAACTTCGCTTCAGCAATGCTCATAATGAGCGACACTCTCATTGCGCATATTAATAATACTCCTCATTCAGTCACCATAGTGATGGTGGCAGAGACATTTTATCTTTCCCTGTCTTTCCCCCCCTTGTCATCATTATCTGCTGTGCCATCTGTTGGAGGGAATGAATTAGACCTCATTTGCATCCGTGATAAGTTAACCCCATAAGGAACAGCATAGACATGCCATTAGAAGTAGCATTTTTACAGCAGTTTCGTCACGACATCTTCTTTGTACTCAACAACCAAACTTGTGTTTTCCTAAATACTTTCCACAACATCGTCCTGCGAGGAAGAGTATGCTTTGTTATTATTAGTTAAGGTAGAGACCAGAAAGAATGAATCTGCTGAAGTGGTAAACCACAAAATTAGAGTAAAATGGGCACAAAATGGCAGTCACGACTCAGGCATTTGCACCACTCAGAGTGTTTGAAGGATATCCCCCATTAATTCTACAACAATTATAATGTGGAGGGAGTTGGGGTGGTGGAATATTAATGTGCATACAAATAGATTTGGAAAATGAGTTTTAAATATTTATTAATTGATTGTGAGGCCATTTTGTGCTGCCCATGATTTCCCCTCACCAATTCGTATATAGCCAGTATTGTGGGAGCTGCCATAACGTTCAAACGTTTTTGAAAATTACGGCACAGATTCATAACATTGGTAGAAAAAACAGAAATGTTTCTCCTGAGCGGTTCATATATGGTGGGTTTCCTCACTGACGCCTCCACCAACATTTTCCAGAGACGTCTGTGATCGTTGAATATATGGTGAAGCATGGCCAAATCTAACGGCGTGGTTGGAACACCCATGGGCTTACTCGATATTTACCCTGGATCTGTTGGCGTCAGAAGAAGTGAGCTACCTTTGATTACCGGGGTAAATTGGGACAGACTGGACTCAAAAGAGACCTGGACGCTGGGTTCGATGCTTGCAAGACATTAACTGGACACTATCTTAGGTGCCCTCTTGTGGGTGGAACTCATAATTACACTTGCATTGCTGAACTTCCGTTTTGGCTTACATGTGAGAGTTGCAACATTCCCCACCAAAGGCTGATGTTTCTGGCAGTCGCCGTTCTTTAGAGACCGTTGCCTGAATTGTCAGCTTAATATATATACTTCGCATGTTCTGCAGATTATAATGCTCCGGAAAGTGATAAGCACCCCAACTTTTGGGGTCATTTTTAAAGGAAAAAACCCCAAAAGTTTTTTTGAGAAAAAACATCCCGGAAAAGCGAAAAACAAGGACATACAGTTATGAAATGTAGAATGTACGCTTGGAATTAAATAACACATAATACGAAGAATACAGTATATGTTATATATTGTAATAGATTTAATGATGAATGTGGTGAATGTTTTTGTGGGCATGTGTATCTCTGCCAATGTATTCTATTGGTATATTTGGACCCATAAATTCTGAATAATTATTTTCTTTTCAGCAGTTAATGTAGGTTATTTTATTCATGAATGTGTGAAGTAATACAAGGTGAGATATAGATACCAGACATTGGATTATTGTTGAATTTTGTTCGGACTCAACATTGCACGCAGGTGCATTGTTTTTTTTGTTTGCCTAAAAGGTGAAATCATTCTGCTGCCCTTTCCTGTGCAGATCAGAAGTCACTTGAAGCGACCTCAGAAGTACCTCTCTGGTATACACTTCCATGGACTGTTCTCTGCCCTGCGAGAGATCCGAATTGAAAATGCACATCAAGACATGGCACTGATTGCACATATGGGAAACCATTGGAGGGTTACAAAATATAAAAATAGGTAAAAATATTGCACATTGTGTCTGCACTGCACATCCATGTTCACCTCGTAAATGGATTCAATGCACAGTTGCACAAATGTCATGTGACGAGTCAACCCACACGGGTGATACAGCAGCAGACACAACTATGCCCCACCCATTAAATGAATCAATAACTGTCCACTGTCATCGGTTGGCGAAGTGGGATTTATGTTCTTGGGTTAAAGCGTAGCAATTTTTTTACCAATTAATTGGGGGCATAAAAGGAGGCCAACACAGACACTTGTATGCATTATTTAACGTGTTCGCTGTATGCGCTTTGTCAAGGGTGCGGTCAGTGACATGCGGCGCAGAGTGCTCGCGCGCGTGCAGAAGAGAGGGACTGTGCAACCGTGCAAGGACTGGCTCAAGCAGCGGAAAGCCATGAGGCCACAGTGTAGAATAAAAACGGGACGCAAAGTTTGGAGCGTGAAATGTGCACCGCTGCAATTGGTTGTGGCCACGAGAACAATGCAAGGGCAGAAAATATATGTGCTTAAACACATTAGGTTTGCTGGAGACGCCAGTTGAAAAGCATCTTTTGGCTCCTGCAAAAGCACTGCTCTACCCCAACCTGCAATATACGCCACAAATCTCAGAGCTTTACTGCCCTGTGATTACCAAAGGGAAGATGTAAAAAAGGCTTGCATACAAGTGTAATGACAAAGTGACACCTGCTGGCTTGGAAAGGGTTTCACGGGTCCAGCCACAGAGGTAACAGCCAATCAGGGAAGGAGGCGTATCTGGGGAAAGGTAACAGGAGGGGTTAGCCGAGATGCTCCGGGAACCTGCTCGAAGGTTCCACGAGAGGGCGTGGCTGGAGGCGGGGCCTAACCACGCCTGGGGGGATATAAGGGGGAGTGGACCCGGAGCTCGGGGCTCGTGTGTGAGGTCCTGGGTCCTGGCTGTGTCGCTGTTCACCGACATCTCTCTCCGTCGTACGGCCACATGGAAGATCTCCTGCGTGGGTTCCATCGCCGTCATCGTCACTCCGCCAGCCAGCGGCGGAGACAAGTGAAGGCGAGAGGACTTCGCCGAGTGATCGGCTGTGCGTGTAGCCAGTAGAGGTGTTATTGCCTAGAGTTATAGTCAGTGAGAGGAAGAACCACTGTTGGCCTGTCTTGTGCCCAGTGTGAGAAATAAAGAAGTACCCTCTATACGACGTGTCGTGGAAGTCGCTCATTACACAAGTGCACGCACTGTGCACAATTGTGCAAAGCGATTACAGACACTTGAGGTCAGACATTGGTCCTGGAAAGAGTATGTTAATAAGTGCAGGTTAGCTGGAAAATTAGGAAATGTTACTTCACGGGGCAATACAATAATATCCACAGTTCTTGTATGTGCTTTCCACGGCAGTGTGGCCCAGGCTGCTCAATAAAAGTCAAGTGTCATCATTGCACTTTCATGATGTCACCCTCGTCAGTATTAATACATGTGTAGTGGTGGTATTGACGTGCGCCGACTGTGACAGTGATGGATCACGGGGCGGCGCGGGGTGCGGGGTTGGGCACGCGTTGTGGGCGTGGTGTGGACGCGCGCGCCGGGAGTGACAGATGACGGGGCGGCGCGGAGTGAGTGGTGAGGCACGATGAGATGTGGGAAAAGAGGATCGTAGCCAGCGCCCGGCGATTGGTCGAATAAGTGGGTGCTCGCAGCGACGTCCGCAGGTGGGGTATAAAGGGGGACGCGCGAGAGCACTCGGGGAGAGTTACCCAGTTGAAGACCCGAAGACGGAGCTGAAGACTTAGTCGCCGAGTAGCTAAGTGGATGTTGGTCATCCGAGTAGCTCAGTGGCGTTAGTCGCCGAGTAGCTAAGTGGATGTTGGTCATCCGAGTAGCTCAGTGGCGTTAGTCGCCGAGTAGCTAAGTGGATGTTGGTCATCGGAGTAGCTCAGTGGGCGTTAGTCGCCAAGTAGCTAAGTGGGTGTTTGTCACCCGAGTACTAAGTGGATGTTGGTCATCCGAGTAGCCCAGTGGCGTTAGTCGCCGAGTAGCTAAGTGGATGTTGGTCATCCGAGTAGCTCAGTGGGCGTTAGTCGCCAAGTAGCTAAGTGGGTGGTTGTCACCCGAGTACTAAGTGGATGTTGGTCATCCGAGTAGCTCAGTGGGCGTTAGTCGCCAAGTAGCTAAGTGGGTGTTTGTCACCCGAGATACAAAGTAGGTGTTAGTCACCTGTAACCAAGTTTGATAAAATAAAGAGTGTGTTACCCGTGAAGTCGTCTCCCGCCGAGTTACTACATTACAACTGGCGTCAGAAGTAAACCTGTCTTCAAGAAGTATGGACACAAGGAAGACTACCCGTACCCACGAGCGAGGTCGGGATGACGACGGCGTACCGGGGACACCGACCTCGGGAGTAGAGGACGAGGAGTTGCCGCCGATGCAGCACTTCGCGGTGATGGCCGACGCTCCGCTTGCCTCCGACACCAGCCTCCAGGACGCGCACTCCCGGTTGGCGGAGTTGCTACTCGCCGCCGCCGCTGTCTTGGCCGACATCTCCGTTCCGGCGAGCGGAAAAACGGCTGCGGGGGTCGTGGAGGAAGCGACGTTGGAGGATTCCCGCCAAAAGGCGCTTCGCGCCAAAAGTCTGGAAGTTGCCGCCGTTTTTGGGGGGCCGCCACCGATTGGCGGGAAAGACGGACGCCACGTGGCCGGACACCTCCGCGCAGCGCAGCCCACGTCATCAGCGCGCGCCGGAGCCCTCCATTTTGCGCCTGACAACCGAGCCGACATTTTACACAACTCCAGCGGAGCGCGGGAAAATCTCTCCGACGTCGACGACGATCGGGTCCTCCAGCAAAGATTGCCCGCGCTGTCGGCGTTCAAGGCGGATGGGGGCGACTGGGGAGCCTTCCAACGAAGGTTCCTCGCTCATCAGGAGATGTCGGGGTGGTCCGACACCACTGCCCTGCGTGCGTTGCCAGCGATGCTTGACGACGACGCGCTTGCAGCCTTCACATCTGCTGCAAGGTCGTCCCGCTCTACGCTCCAGGCCGCACTACACCTGATGGCGAAGGTGTTCGGGCCGCCCTCCACGTGTCGCCACCAGTTCTACGATCGGCGGAAGGTGGCTGGGGAAACGACGCTAGCCTACCGCACGGCACTACTCGCCTTGGCGGACGCAGCTTTTCCCCGCATGGATAAGGAGGGGAAGGACGCCATGGTGACGGAGCAGCTGCTGGTGTTGGCCCACGAGTTGGGGGTCCCCATCAACGTGGCAGACGAGATGGAGATCTGCTCCCTGGCGATCGCCACGAGCATTCACGCGTACGAGGTCCTCAAACGCAAGCCGGGGGTCGTCTGCAAATGGCCGGGGAACGCGGCACTGGCCGCCACTATCGCCGAACCTCAGCCAGCTGCGGTGCAGGAGCAGGCCTTCGCTGCATCGCGTCCGGGGGAGTGGAGAACGGGAGGTCGTTCGCTCACACGTTCGCCCCGCAAGCTGGAGCAACCGAAACCTACGACGTCCGTCGTCTGCTACAACTGCGGCCTTCGGGGTCACGTCGCAGCCGGGTGCCGGGCCCCGCGTCAGCGCGCCGCAGGACCACGTCGGGACGACGACCAGGGCCACAAGTCATCCCAACAAAACCCGGCAAGTCGCGGCACCTCACACGTTCGGTCCACAAACACGGCACATTCGGGTCGCCGCTTCGCGGTGGGGGGTTCGCGGCTGGGTGCCGGGGGTTCAATTCGGCGAGGGGGGTCCGTACGCGGCCCGCAAGCAGTCGAGTGGTCCGAATTGGCCCACAGGATCGTGGCTGCGTCAGCCGGGTCGTCCGTGGTAACGGGGTTCATTGACGGGGTTGAGGTCCGGGTGCTTGTTGACACGGGTGCGTCGGCCACCATCATCTCGGACCTTATTTATAACATTCTTCCCGTCCAAAGTAGACCCCTTCTGCCAGTAGACATGCCATTTTATGCGGCGAATGGGGGATCCCTGGGGATCATCGGCCAGATTCGGGCGACTATTTGCATTGGTGACATTAAATTAGCGGGCCCTATTTTTGTATCATCATCGCTGGCCGTTCCCTGTTTGCTAGGTACGGACTTTTTGTCAAAAATGCCCATCAAAATTCTTATAGATCAGGCCTGCATAGAGCTTCCGTCAGGTCGGCGGGTTGCCTTCTTGTCGAGCCCTATCAAAGTGCGCACGGTTTGTGCGACGGTGCAGGCGCTGGCGACTCACACTGTACGGGTACCCCCGGGATCGCAAATGTTAGTACCCCTTCGGTTCAGGAAGCCACTCGAGGTGGGTGCGGAGGCACAGGGGGTGCTGTTGGGGCCGTCAAACAGAGCCAGTAAGGGCCTCGACTTAGCGGTTGCTCAAACCATGGTGAGAGGGGACAGTGAGCCGTTCGTAATGGTCCTGAATACGGGGTCGCGGCCGGCCGTAATTGCGCAGGGAACGGTGCTGGCTCACGCCGCGCCGCTGCCCGTTGAGGAACGGCTCGTGGCTCAAGCAGATTTTACTGTCGAGTCGCATCCTCAAAGTGATGAGGGGACTGAGTGGTTGGACTCGCTGTGTGCGGGTTCTGCTAACTTGTCCGGGGTGCAATTGGGAGCATTGAGGGGTTTGCTCATCGAGTTTGCTGACGTGTTCAGCAAACATAAGTACGATATCGGCTGCACTGACCTGTTGCGCCACCACATAGCTACAGGGGACGCGGCCCCTATTCGTCAGAATCCCTTCCGGCTCAGCCCGGCCGAGAAGGAACATGTGCAATCGGCGGTTAATGATATGTTGGCGGCCGATATCATTTCGCCCTCTTCTAGTCCGTGGGGTGCTCCTATTGTCCTAGTAAAGAAACAGGACGGGTCCTTGCGGTTTTGTGTCGATTTCCGCCGCTTAAACAAAATCTCGATGGCGGATGCGTATCCGCTCCCCAGGATGGATGAGTCGCTGGATGCCTTGGCGGGAGCGCAGTTTTTTTCCACACTCGATCTGCTTTCTGGATTTTGGCAATTGCCACTCGATAACGAGTCAAAACCTAAAACTGCTTTCCGGACACCTGGGGGCCTATTTGAATTCAACCGTTTGCCCATGGGCTTACATTCCGCTCCCGCCACGTTCCAGAGACTCATGGAATTGGTTTTGTCGGGCCTCCAATGGGATACCTGTTTGATTTATCTTGACGATATTATCGTCTTTAGTCGGACTTTCGAGGAGCACCTCCAGCGACTGAGAGCGGTGTTCCTCAGGATGCGTTCCGCTAAGCTTAAATTTAAACCGGCTAAATGTTTTCTGCTTCGGGAATCGGTCAGGTATTTGGGCCATATCGTGAGTCGTTCAGGGATCTCGACGGACCCTGCTAAGACGCATTGCGTCAGCTCATGGCCAACGCCAACCTCGGTCACGGAGGTTCGTAGTTTCATTGGTTTTGCCTCCTATTACCGTCGTTTTGTCAAGCAATTTGCCACCATAGCCAAGCCCCTGCACGCTTTGACGGCTAAGGGTGTGAGTTTTCACTGGGGGAGGCTGCGTTCTGCTCCCTCCGTGACGCTTTGGTGCAGGCTCCCCCCTTGTGTTACCCCGATTTCACACAACCGTTTTTGCTTGACACGGACGCCAGCAATACGGGTATCGGGGGGGTGCTCTCACAGTTGGTCGGGGGGGTTGAACGGGTGGTCGCCTACGGTAGTAGGGTTCTTTCCCCCGCAGAACAACGCTATTGCGTAACTCGTCGTGAATTGTTAGCCATTGTGTTTTTTACACAGCAATTCAGGCCGTATCTTTACGGCCGTCATTTTACGGTCCGGACGGACCATGCGGCTCTACAATACGCTATGCGCGTGGCACAGCCATCGGGCCAATTGTCCCGATGGTTGGAGGTCCTTCAAGACTACCAATTCACGACGATTTACCGCAAGGGGTTGCGGCACTCAAACGCGGACGCCTTGTCGCGGTTGCCGCCGTGCACGGACTGCACATGTTTGTTGGGATCAGCGCGGTGCAAACCCCCGGTCGCCGGCACCCCGGGAGTTGCGCTCGCCGCCACTGACACCCCGGGAGAGGACGCCCCCACGGGGAGGGATTCGCTGTTGTCGTTGCCCCTCATTGAGTGGGGCCGCCTCCAGATGTCCGACAGCTCCCTACTTACGCTGCGTCGGAAAGTTGGCGCTCCTGAAGAAGGGGAGGCGCGGGTCGGTTCCTGGGTGTGCAGACAGGGCCTTTTGATGAGGTGGGACAACATGTCCCGGCGTCACGTGCTCGTTGTGCCTGTTGCTATGCGGAGTAGGGTTGTTCTGGCAGCTCATGAACGGCTCATGCATCTGGGTTTTCACAAAACGCTCGCCCTAATCCAGCGAGACTATTATTGGCCGGGGATGGGTAACGACGTGGCGAATATTCTTAAGGGATGCGTAGGGTGCGCCAAAAGGAAACCGCCACCATTGGCAGCTAATCCACCGCTGCAATCCATTCAGGTTTCGCGTATAAACGAATTGGTAGCGTTGGACATCTTGGGGCCCTTTCCGGTTACACCAAGGGGAAATAGGTTCCTGCTGGTTGGCGTGGAATACTTCACCCGATGGCCTATGGCATGGCCGCTCGCCAACCAGTCGGCTGCGGCGGTGGCGGACGCCTTTGTCCAGGGTTATGTGTTGGACAAGGGCGCCCCCGAACGCTTGCTGACGGATCAAGGGAAGAATTTTTCGAGCGTTTTGTTGCGCGAGGTGTGCGACCTGTTGGGTACAAAGAAAGTGCGTACTTCCCCCTACCACCCGCAGACTGACGGGATGGTTGAGCGTCTGAACAGGACGATTACGTCTATGTTGTGCCAGCAGGTCTGCGACGATCAGGTTGATTGGGACTTACAGGTGCCGGGGGTACTCGCGGCCTATCGAATGGCCCCTCATGCGGCGACGGGGTTTTCCCCATTTTTTCTTATGTATGGGCGGGAGGCCGATCCGGCCATGGACGTCCAACTGGGGATTTCCCAGCCACGTGCAAAATCTAAATTGGCAGACCACATCAAATTTAATATCGCCAAATTGACTGAAGCGCGCGAGGCGGCAAGGTTGAATTCGCGGTCGCGGCAAATGGCGAACGAGAAATTGCATGAGCGGAGGGTGCATACGCATGATTGGAAACCAGGCGATAAGGCCTGGCTGCATTGTCCACATGCACCGTTGGCTACGTCCCCCAAGTTGTTGAGACCTTGGAGGGGACCGGTGGAAATTGTGCGGGTTGCACGACCCCAGAGTATACAGATTAAATGGGGGAAACGCCGTTGGTATGTGCACCCCTCCCGACTGAAGCCCTATGCGGCACCGTGTGACCCCGTTCTGTGCCGTGACGACCGGGCGTGTGATGTGACCGTCGACTCGGGGAGGGAGGTGTCGCAGGCTGATCCTCACGTGTCTCCACCTGACCCACCCCCAGGTGCCTCGGGCTTGACGGCTGCTGACCGTCGAGAGCCTGAACCCCGGGGCACGCACGAGTCCTCGGTGCCTGGCCGATGTCTTCCTGAACCGCCGGCACCACCGGACGTTCAACCGCGTCTGGTGCCGTACGACGGACCGGCAAGGCGGACTCGGGCTAGGTCTCAACAATTTTCATGAAGACGGTTTTTTGTGCTCTACACCGAGCTCGCCCGGTGTTCCCCTCTGCCGGGGTAATGTCCCGTTGTAGGGACGCTCGGAAGAAAAGGGGACACTGCACGAGTCGAAAGAAAAAAAAAAAATTTCCATTTATTTTTTTTGTATACACATTGCTATTGTCACTCGCCGGTTTGTATATATTGTTCTATTGTCGCGGTGGCATTGGTTGAGGGTTGCGGATGGTAGTGTTCGCGTCGTGTTGTGTTGTTAGCTTAGTTGTTGTTCTTGTTGTTGTGTTGTGTTACGGGGCACACAGGGGGGGTTTGTATATTTTTATAGCAGCCGGGGCGGCTGCGAGCTATGTGGTAGGGGGTGATGTAGTGGTGGTATTGACGTGCGCCGACTGTGACAGTGATGGATCACGGGGCGGCGCGGGGTGCGGGGTTGGGCACGCGTTGTGGGCGTGGTGTGGACGCGCGCGCCGGGAGTGACAGATGACGGGGCGGCGCGGAGTGAGTGGTGAGGCACGATGAGATGTGGGAAAAGAGGATCGTAGCCAGCGCCCGGCGATTGGTCGAATAAGTGGGTGCTCGCAGCGACGTCCGCAGGTGGGGTATAAAGGGGGACGCGCGAGAGCACTCGGGGAGAGTTACCCAGTTGAAGACCCGAAGACGGAGCTGAAGACTTAGTCGCCGAGTAGCTAAGTGGATGTTGGTCATCCGAGTAGCTCAGTGGCGTTAGTCGCCGAGTAGCTAAGTGGATGTTGGTCATCCGAGTAGCTCAGTGGCGTTAGTCGCCGAGTAGCTAAGTGGATGTTGGTCATCCGAGTAGCTCAGTGGGCGTTAGTCGCCAAGTAGCTAAGTGGGTGTTTGTCACCCGAGTACTAAGTGGATGTTGGTCATCCGAGTAGCCCAGTGGCGTTAGTCGCCGAGTAGCTAAGTGGATGTTGGTCATCCGAGTAGCTCAGTGGGCGTTAGTCGCCAAGTAGCTAAGTGGGTGGTTGTCACCCGAGTACTAAGTGGATGTTGGTCATCCGAGTAGCTCAGTGGGCGTTAGTCGCCAAGTAGCTAAGTGGGTGTTTGTCACCCGAGATACAAAGTAGGTGTTAGTCACCTGTAACCAAGTTTGATAAAATAAAGAGTGTGTTACCCGTGAAGTCGTCTCCCGCCGAGTTACTACATTACACATGCATAAAGTGATGTAACACCATTGGAACCTCCTTTGCCAGTAGCAAAATATGATAATTGTTTTTTCACCCTTTTATCTGGCAACAAAACTGACACCTAAATGCTTACCCCGAGCTCACATACTCTGATGGTTCATTGTCTTTGAGTTGTGCGCCTTTTGGCGTCATCTGATCCAACACCATGTGAGACGAGGCTCTAAGAAAAGCTGTCTTGGGTGTGGACCAATCAATTTCAAGGACAGTGCATACATTATCAGAGTTGTGTTTTTTGTTTGCATTCCGACCGCAGGTATTGTGGTCAATGCAAACATGACTCCTTGTAAAAAAAGGTGTCAGTTTTGTTGTCAGATAAAAGGGTAAAAAAACTATTATCGAAGTGATGTGACGAGAGCACTATGAAAAAGTGCATCACCTTTACTTTAAAAACGCGTTATTCTCATTGTGGGATAACAGCACAATGTCAGACAGCACTGGGTGCAATCATTATGAGTGTATCTACAAAACGCACACATCTCAAGATGCTATTCGTGTTTTTGAATTGCATCCTCCTTCACTTGGTATTGTAGTTTGACCATGAACTAGATGATTATGTGTTGAGTTGATTCAACAAGGGTTGACTTGCTTTGATAAAATGCGGGAATAGGATCGCTTTTTAACTTATTGATTTCTAGAGAATGTCAAAGCAACGACAGAAATGCAGGAAAGTCTCTCGGTAAGATGACCGTTGTTGACTTCCCACAAAGCGGGACTTATTTTATCTACCCCAGAATGATAGGCTGAGTTAACACCTGACCTTAACTTTCAGCTTGTGGATCTCTAGCGCTCTTCCACGATGCCATCCAGCCTGATCATTTGTAAAGCTAAAGGTACAGCCCCGCAATGCCTTGCTCACGTCACTGCTGGCGGATGGGTTTTCCGCTAGAATAAGCCCCTATAGAGAATATGTTGGCCTACTCTTCCACAATGAACAGACGTCTTGGAAGATTTGGGAGTACACCAGCCGCCGTCATTCGCCACTAAGTGGCGGTGAAGTCACCACAGCGCGCGTGCCAGGATAGGTGCACATTCAGGCCGCGTGAACTGTTGAAAGCTCGCTGCTGGCATGACTCCATGCGTTGACTGACAGATGACTGGCAGATGCACCACCTGTGTTCCCCTCTGTGCAAACTTGCTGAATTTTATCCGCCCAGCGCTCGCTCCGCTCGTTGTGGTGAGCGTCGCTCCTTCGCTGTTGTTGGAGTGCGACTCCCTCCAACTGCCCAGTAGCAGCGTCCTTCACGAGCCTCCTCCACAGAGGCTCATTTTGACACCGCTGGTCCACTCAGCCCCACACATCCTCCTGTAGCGCATCAGCTTCCACCTCTTCTCTAGCTCGTGCCGCGCCAGTTCTAGCCCCCTCTATCCGGCCAAACAAAAGCTGGTTGGGCATGCGGGCTACGTGACCCAGCCAGCAACAGACTTTTGGGCTAAGTGCTGTTAGCCAGCACGGCACACAAGAGGGGTGGATGGCCAGCACCACGGCCGACCGTCTTTGTCACCCTCGTGGCAATGTTTGCGCACCGCACCAAGAACTCATTTGAGGCTGAGTCGACCTAGGGGAGGAGGCCCAGGACCGGTTCAGATAATCGTCACTGGTGTTGGCCATGAGCGCGAATCGAACTCGGGTCGCCGGGTATCGTAGCGGAGCGTTCACGACACCGCACTTGACCACATACAACCCTGTCAATTGCCGTGTCTTGGTATATGCAATAGATGATATTTCAACAAACAAAAAAATCAATGTGTGCATACATTATTTTAGTCAATCCATTGCTGGATGTGCCTTCGCCCGCGGCTCTTGGGGATTAATATCCGGGCCCTTGCTTCACGGCGATGATGGTCAGCGTGGTGGTGGTGGTGACAGGGGGGTCGGTGGCACGGAGCAGCAGACACGCGGGTCCCGGGCGATGTATTTTGCTGCACTGCCACCTGCTGACCGCAGAGCCCCGCAAGCGAAAGAAGGCTTCAACAACAACAACGACCCAGCCATTCGCTTACGAAGTGGCGGTGACGTCTCCACGGCGCGCTTGTGCCAGGCTATGTGCACTTTTAAGGCCGAGTGTTGAACGCCCGCTGGCAGGAGGTTACGGGACAGATCCTGCAGGTGCCGTGGGTCGACTGACTGAGATGACTGACCGATGCCAAATCTAGATTGACCGATGCCAAATCTAGATTGACCGATGCGCCAACTGTGCTCCCTACTGTGCCAACTTTGCTGTGTTTTTTCCGCCCGGCGCTCCGCTCGTTGTTGTGAGCGTCGCTCCTCTGCCCTCCGTTGTTGCTGGAGGGCGACTGCCTCCAACTGCCCAGTAGCAGCAGCGTCCTTCACGAGCCTCCTCCACAGAGGCCGATCTTGACACCGCTGGTACCAGTCATTGGCAAGTCCACTCAGCTCCACATCCTCCTGTAGCCAGGACCGGGTTAATATTTTGTAGGCCCCTGGGCTACAGGTACTGTGAGGCCCCCAGAAATATTTTCAAAAGGAAAACAAAGTGAAAGAAAAATAAAATTGTATTTTTTACAAAGCTAACAACAAATAAAGTTCAGCATTCACAGATGAAATAACTTTTCACTTAATCTCTGGAGGCCCCTGGGCTGCAGCTCCTAAAGTCCATGCCTTAATCCGGCCCTGCCTGTACCACATCACTCCATCTCATCTCTAGCCCGTGCCGTGCCCATTTAGCCCCCCTCTATCCGATCGAACAAAAGCTGTTTTGGCATGCGGTGGCTGGGCATGCGGGCGACATGACCCAGCCAACGCAGCCTTGCCTGCCGGAGGAGCTCACCCATGGGACGTGTCCACAGACGCGCGCGAGTCGTTCGCGAACACGTGGCATGAGTGGCACGGTGCCGTAATTTTATAAAACGCGCGTTGTGAACACATTCCTCCTGCGGAGGGAGCTGGTAGGAACGTTGGGTTGCTCGGTCAATGGCCAGGGTCAACGGCGGCGTGGTGTATTCCGCAAATACGCCCGACTGTGAGGGCGGGCACAAGCCGGCGTGAGTAGGTTAAACGTTGAGTTTTATAAGGGCACCACGGGGTGACCAGCCCCTCTCCACCCAGCCCCACCCCCCACCCAGCCCTCCCCACCCTCCCCACCCAGCCCCACCCCTCCCACCCCCCACCCTTCCCATCCAGCCCCTCCCCACCCTCCCCACTCAGCCCCTCCCCACCCAGCCCCTCCCTGCATGACGGACGTACGGACACAAAAATCCCGTGGGCTGGTGTAACCAGGAGGTTCCTACCAGTATTAATTTTGCCATACATGTCCACGTGATAAGCCACTTTGCTGAGCTGTCATTTGTGGCCATGGTCGCTTCTAAAAAACAAGGCAATTAGCTCAGTGGGGCTTTGCCTGGTAGCATGGGGATGGTTGAACAACATTTATATTTACGCGAACCCCAAAAAAACCTGTATTATTGATGAGTTTGGTCGCGAAAGCCTACGTGTTAAACTAGATGGTTTAGTGTTGAATGTCTGTGTTTGGGTGATGTGTTTGCCCCTTTTCTTGTACTTTGCACTCCGTTCTGACCCCGTGCCCTCCTGTACATCTGTGCTAAAGAGCTTTGCAGCTCATCGGATTCCCCCTCCAGTTGTGGATAAACATCGCTGGTTCTAAAGTTGCACGTTGACGACAAGCAGCAACTCCAGCGCGTGCGGACCGCCGCCGTCACGTGACGACCCAGACCCGCGAGTCACGTGATCCCCTCCCCCGCCCGCGAGTCACGTGATAATCCGGGGGTCGCGCGCGCCCGCGAGTCACGTGACAGCCAGGATCACGTGGTTGTCGTCGCGCGCTCAGCATGGCCGGCTTGGGGATGGTGTCGCTGCTGCTCTTACTTCTGGGTGAGGACGGCGCGTCCCGGGGGTCCGAGACTCCCCGTGTCCCCCAGCGTCTCCCCGTGTCCCCCGTGTCTCTTTTGTCTCCCCGTGTCCTCATATCCCAGTGTCCCCCAGTGTCTCCCCTTGTCCCTCCGTGTCCTCATATCCCCGTGTCTCCCCGTGTTTCCCCTTGTCTCTTACGTCTCCACGTGTCATCACGTGTATCCCCCTGTCCTCATATCCCCGGTGTCTCCCCGTGTCCTCATATCCCCCCATGCCCCCCAGTGTCTCCCCGTGTCCCCCAATATCTCCCCGTGTCCTCATATCCCCCCATGCCCCCCAGTGTCTCCCCGTGTCCCCCACTGTATCCCCGTGTCCCCCACTGTATCACCGTGTCCCCAATGTCTCCCCGTGTCATATCCCCCCCGTGTTCCCCAGCGTCTCCACGTGTCCCTAATGTCTCCCCGTGTCATATCCCCCGTGTCCCCCAGCGTCTCCCCGTGTTTGCGTCTCCTTTGCCCGCGGTCTCCCCGTGCCTCTGGCGTCTCCCTGTGGGTGCGTTGACCTGGGCCCAGCCGAGAGCGCCTTTCGCCGCCCGTTGCAATTGATTCACGGTTCGAATCCAGTGGCCGCCCTGAATATTACTGTGAATGTAATAACCTTTTGACTTAAAACTTTCGTGACTGCAGGAATTCATATTCTCGGTCTTCATCAGTCTCCACCTGATGAAGACCGCTTGTGTTGTGATCGAAACGTCGTGGGTTTTTCCTTTTATTATTTTCAATAAAAAAAAATCATTTGTTTTTATTATTTACAAAAAGTTTTAACGTTACTTTACCGAAAGAACCAAGAATATTTTGTAATAACCATTATACACTGCCTCTCAGTGGGCGTTAAATCGACGTAATTCGCAAGAGTTAGCCATTGTGTACTGGCGTCGTGGTCGACATTTGCCAGCATTCGAAAATTGGCCCGCAAATGACTCAATTTGGATGACGCGTGGAAATAATGGTGCCCTTCCTTGCAGACCCGTGCCCGAATCGCGGGACAAGCGCGGAGTTCACCCTCAGCTGATACCGGGGGTGCCATTTCAAACGTTTGAGATGTCATGTAAAGCCCCGCATTAATAACTAAACATCTCTCTCTCCCTGCATCTCCCTGTGGTTCTCCGTCATCCCTTGTCTCCCTGTGTGTCCCGTGTGTCTCTGGAACTACGTTCGGCTCTCGGTTCGTCTTCGCCGTCTGCTTTGTGTGTCCCGTGTGTCTCTTATGTTCCAGTTATTGTGTTCCTCCTGTCTCTAACAACATTTTCTGTCGTGTTTTGTCGCCAGTCTGTTGTGTAATACCTCAAATGTCGTGCCTCGTGTCCCTCTCACGAGTCGCGTGATTCTCGTCCCGTGTGTTGTAGTTCGGTTGTCGGTAAATGTTTATAACAGAGAGTGGTTATAAAAAAAAACATAAGAATAGGTTTTACACTTTCTGGCAATAAAACAGACGTTAAGATGTTCAAACACAAAGTAGAAACATTGAACAAGGAATCAAGTTCGCATTTAACCACACGTACTTATGGTGAACCTGCAAACAAACATGCTCTGATGATATATGCATTGTTTATTTTACCTTCTTTAGGACCTAGTCTCACCAGTGTCAGAGCAGAGAACGCTGAAACGCGAACAATACAAAGACGATGCACTATCAAGAGCGTTTATAGCTGGGGGTGAGCAGCCATGAAATGGGACCTACTTTAATAGTGGCAAGAATGTCCCCAGAGAGTAGTTACTCACACGTTTGCCACAAGTTGGGACACGTTATGTGACGCAACTGCCCTCGGCGTTTGTAACAAGGTGGTGTCCTGCACAGGGCTACTATACAGATCGTCCCCGAGTTACGATGGTCCGACTTACGATATTTCGATCCTACGATCGCGATACGATACGTTCAATGCCTGTTAAAAGTTTCTATAGCAGATAGGATTGTTTCCTGAAACAACTTTCTATTAAATTGCAGTTCATATAGGTAGGCTAAGAATTTACCTTGTTTTTTTTGTTTACATTTACTGTGCAATACAGTATTGTAATTAATAAATACATATAGTTTATACAGTACGGTACTGAAAATTGCTCTGTTTTGATAAATTATCACCATTCTTTACGACTCCTGGGTAGGCTAGGCCATCTTCGACTTACGATATTTTTTACTTATGATGGGGTCGTCGTAACGCATCTCCCATCATAAGTAGAGGACTACCTGTATGAGGTTTTTGTGATGTGCAGTCCATTTAACCAAAAACTCTTATTCTCTACTGCACAGTAACCATTCGATCGACAGGGCAAGTGTGGTCGGCGTAAATTGTGGGTACAGTAATTTCCTATTCTGTCGATGTATTTCCTGATGGTGGAGACCAGTGCACCAGCGGTGGCGTGATTGCAACTTACAGACTTTTAAAGATTCAAGCAAAAACGCCCAAATTGTAACTGCAGGCAGTGGGTGTGTGGATGCCGTGTTTACTTGTGATAGTTTGTGAAACTACTCACTTCCTACTTGACTTTTCCTTGTCATTCCTCGTGAGTGGTAAGTACAGTATTGTACTGGACCGGTTGGAATCTACAAACATGAATCTGTCTGATTTGAGTTTCAGATGGGCACAAGTGTGTCTTTGAAAGCTGGTATAACACTCGTGTTTGATTTAATCTCCATATATCATACTTTCCTAAACTGTGCTGGTTAAACAGGTAGAATTGTATTTCATGACAACTGTATACATTGAAGATATCTTATTGGGTTTTTTTTCTATGAAAGCCTCAACGAGTCTCAAGACTATTTTTCAGGACTCCTGCTTTGGGATGTTTTGCCAATTCCATGAATGAGTGGCTTCATGTGGGAGACAACTTAGTTGCATAAGGCACTAAGCCCCACACGGATGGATTCAGTCCATTCATGTTTTTTTCAATCGTATGTTTTGTGATTGGGAAGGAAATTTTAAAAACCCAGAGAAGAGACCCACACACATGGGAGGTTCGTAATATAGATTGGTTTGGAGTTTACTTGCAGTTTTACCTCCTGGTCACTGCGAGCCCTTGCAGGTGGCTGTTCCAAATGCACGATCTCTGTGATTCACCAGCTCTGTTTCCTTGTGCAGCATTGCAGACACGTGTCACTTCACAAGGAATACAAAATAAAATGTACAGAGATTTGTTTCCCCTTCGATATGATCTATCCGCACGTGATGCCACGGCATCGTTCTGCAGTCGCACGTTACCCAAGAACATGGGGACGTGAAAGGGAGATGTGGGCACAGTGATAGGAGTACAGTGCAAAAGAATGTTACATTGAAGTTGTTGCTCTGCATATATATCGGCAATGCGAAAAGTGCAAAAGAAATGTGAAGACATTGTGTGGATGGACCAATATCAAAGTTTCAACATAACTCGACTGAAAAGCAGCTGCTAAACACCCCCATCCAAAAGCTCCCCCGCTTTAGACTTTGGATACTTTCTCTTCGGTTTAACTTAGATTTGACTTGAACTGGTAACTGCAGTTGTGTGGCAATTACTTTTCTCCAAATATTCTGAAATGTCCCATGTTAAACATTGCAACGCCATTGCTTCTGCTTTGCAGTGCAGTTGCAAATCACTGAACCTTTGTGGTCCGTCATAGCCGATTGTGTTAATACTGGAAATCGGTATACATTCGGCAGTCTTGTACAATGGCACATTTTATTTGTTCCTGTGTTTGTGTATCACTGCCACCACAGTATGACTAGATAATTTGTGTTTAATACCTGCTTTACTGGAGGACCTGACCTTTCCACCCTATCCATTACAGCCCAAGGAGCTTACTCAAAGCGGACAGCGGATCTTGGCAAGGGAATGCGTATTCTTGGCCTATTTATAAAAGAATAATAAGAGCATTTATCTATCCAGTAAAGTATCACTGAGTTTCAATACGGTTTCAGGAGTGTCTCGCTAATTATCGCAGTCGAGGGGCGTTTTTCCGCGTGCGTTTCCGTCAGAATGTCGTAACGTGCCAAATTAACCCTAGCCCCTCGGCTTTTAGCACACGTTCGCAGACGATCGTGTAATTCTCTCGTGGTCCAGTCTGCAACCACGCATCACCTTCCAGAAACGGATGTTCCCACTGTGTGCTGTCTGCAGCTTCGGCAGAGGCCAGGCCCTCGGTGGACTCGGTGGTGGATCCACCGAAGTTTGGAGATGTCTACCACATCTCGGGTAAGTGCCGCCCGTGAGTGGCTATACATATGTTAAACTTTTTTTCGCACAGTACGCAGCCAACCGCGCTAATCGGAACTGACATGAGGTGTCCTCACAAATGGCTGTGTGTGGCGTGGGACTCGTAAGGGCGGCATGTGTTGTCTGCCTGTGTGCGCTCGACCTTCTGGTAGGGAGCAGTGGCACTCGTTAGCGTATTGTGCTACACACCCGGTGACCCGAGTTATTGTCGCCCATGGCCAACATGGGTGGTGATTGGCTGAACCGTCTCCTCTAGGTCGAATCAGCCTTAAATAAGTACCTTGTGCAGTATGTAAACATCAGCACTGGAGCGTCAAAGCTGGCTGGACTTCATGGTCGTCTTACCAATCCCTCGTGCACGTGCCAGCCGCCATATGTGCTCGCTAATAGCACTTTCCCCCAAAAGTTTATACAGGCTACACAGGGGAATCCTTGTCCTTTGTGCTTATGCATGTGTGTGCAATTGTCCTCACAGGAGTGCTGCTGCTGCCCTACGCTGAGATCGAGGAGCCGTTCAAAGCCTGGTTCAACTTGAGTGGCAAAGCCAGCAGGATCGATTACTATGGTGGTACGGGGCACTATGGCAGTACAGGGCAGGGTCGAATACGTCCACTGTATGGAGCAGGCTTGAAAATTAAAACCGCATGAAGCTGGGTTGTTTATTAAGATCACAGAGCAAGGTTGAATATCGTGATGGTACAGACCTGATTTGAATACTTGGGTTGTATGGAGCAAAATCACAAACTACAGGCAGAACCTCACCTGTTTCATCACCGACACTCAAGTCTTCTCTTACCGAGGTTTCTGTATATCCGTTGGCGTGACCTTGATTCTGTAGGTCAGGTGCTCACGTACCAGCACGCCTCGGAGAAGGAGTTTGGCATCGCATACAAGATTACTCCTGAGACCACGGAGGATGTAGTGAACGTGAAGAAATGCTTCCAAATCAATGGCACCAGCGCCAGCCCTGTAGCCACCCAGGCCGTCATTCCAGATCTCACTGGCTTCCAGGTGCGTCTCTCAACTTGTTGGCATCATTCGCTTCACCATGAATCACCATCATCATCAGCCATGATCAATCCACTGCTGGGTTGAACGCCTCCTTAAACCATCGTCATCCTTCACGGTCTTGCAGTGCAGGACTTCATCCAGCATTTCTGCACAAGGTGATTTCATCGCTACATCTGCCTGGTGGATGTTCTCTCGAGCGTATACTCTCCCTTGAGTGTCAACCTGTTGATATAATAATACTCTTTATTTACACACAGATGGTTCAAGTATCAATTTAACTGTCTTAAAATCTTTTAGCCACCGCTCAGTCCAGCGTGTTTTGGAGTTACGCGCCGCTTCGAACTACGCGTGATCCACAAAAACCTTGCCTCCTAAATCACGGCACCAATGTGCTGGACGCGGCTCTGTTGTGTCTCGTCGCAAACAGCCGGCCGGCTCGGAGGTGCTCCACGGCCGGCACTGCACGGTGTGGAGAAACGTGACGTACCAGGGGAAGAAGAAGGCGACGTACACGCTGTGGGTGGGCACCACCGTCTCCGGGGAGCCTGAGCCCGTGCGTTACGAGATGCGCGGCTTCAACACCCTGCTGGGCTCCCACGTTGACAAGTACAACGTGGACTACCACACCATCAGTCACAAGGTGGACCCTGCCGTCTTCGAGCTTCCCAAAGGTGACAGCCACTGCTTTCCCATTAAACGTCCCGGTGTTCTGTACGTCAGATGTGGCAGTGCTACTGTAATATCACTCTCCCCCAGTCTTCACCCAAACCCAAGATACAACTTTTAGAAAAATCCAGATTTTCTTTTTTATTTAGGCAACCTCATTCATGCATTGATGATGTTATCTGAGCTGAGGTCAAACTTGGTGGAGCACACGGAGCAGCCGAATAACATTTTGCCATCAGAAGTGAGATTGTTAAGTGTCGCAGAGACCAGATGCACGGTGTAGATTCCACCACTCGATGAGCTTTGATTTCACCATCAAATGTGGTGATGCCAGGTATTTTTGACTACTTGCTCTTCAACCCTTGAAGACCACACTTGGAAACAAGCGCTAGGTGACAGCGCAGCGCGAGCGATCGGCTGATGTAGCTCCGTCCTCTCTCCTCCTCATCCCCGTGGACGCAGGCACCAAGTGTGTCGGGTTCCCAGGCCCAGGGGCCGAGCACTCGCTGCTCGCCAATCCCATGGCGCAGTACGTGCCGAGCGAACCGAGCGCCGTGGACGACACCCACCAGCGTCTCTTCGAACACTTCACGAGCAAGCACGGGCGGGAGTACCCGCCGGGCAGCCATGAGCACGAGCGCAGGAAGACCAACTTTGTCCACAATCTCCGGTTTGGCTACCCTCGGCTCACAGTGCTGTAACTTGCTGACCCGCCCCTACTGGACTTGTGTGAAAAAGAGCTTCATAGCTGCATTGGATTCCTCCAGTCTAAATAAAGTTTATGATTTTGTCTCCGCACAGGCAAGTGCTGTGGTGGTGGACCAAGGATGTACGTGTGTTGTTACATCGCATATAATGCATTTGATTGAAGTAAATGCCTAAAGTCGTCTATTCGCGACCTCGTAACCCAGCGGATTTTTGGAATTTGGCATACCTTGCCACGATCCATAAAAACTTCCCTCCAAAGCGCTGGGTCGCCGGCGTGTGCCACCACGCCCCGCTCACAATGTTCCTACCGCGAGTCGAGCTTTCTGAAACAGCGGCACTTTGTTAGACGCCTTCGGCTCACGCTCGCGGTTACGTTCCAGGTTCGTCCACTCGGCGAATCGTGCCAACCGCACGTACACGCTGGCGCTGAACCACCTGGCTGACCGCTCGGTAGAGGAACTGGCGCTGATGCGGGGTCGCCAGAAACCAACGACCCCCAACAACGGCCGCCCCTTCCCGGCGCAGAACTACGTGAATGTGACGCCGCCAGACACCATGGACTGGAGGCTCTACGGTGCGCGCGCCGCTTACATGCCGAGCGTTCGTGCCCTCGTCGCAACTCTTGCGTCTTGCTCGGCGCCCACATGCACTGCCTGCTGATGCGTGATTTGCATTCTCTATGCACACCTCCGATTAGCACGGTTGGCTACGTACGGTGCGAAAGAAATTCGACAAACGTGTGATCTGTGCGCTGCGTGTGCGATTCACATGCTGTGTGCCTGCGCAGTGTACCTGTGCATGAGCTGTGTTCTCTGTGCTTGATGTTTCCTCTGTGTGTGCCAAATACGTGATCTATATATATAAATATCGGTGTGTGTGCGACGCATGCTGTGTGCCTGCGCTTGATTCATGTTCTCTGTGTGGCATGTGTTCTCTATGTTCTGCGTGTGCTGTGTGCCTGCTTGTTGCTATGCATGTGATGTCTTGTTTTCCTGCTTTCCAGTCCACGATATGTGTTCTCTATCCCTACTTGTTTTGCATTTGTTCTCCGTTCCGCAGGGGCCGTGACCCCCGTGAAGGATCAGGCTTGCTGTGGCTCGTGCTGGAGTTTCGCCACCACTGGGACACTGGAGGGGTCCCTCTTCCTCAAGGCAAACCCTCCCCTCCCCGAGTGCCTGAGCTGAGAGTGAATTACTTGCTAACCCCTACTCATTTCAAATTGTTGTTACTTATTTTTGGCCACATGAAGAAATTGTAACCACTAAGGTTATGCCACACGACCTATTAGCTCAAATAGAGGAAGAAGGCAGCATGGGGTGTCTCGTGGGGTCACCAATGCCACCCTAATTCCGCCGGCACCTTCCACTCAAAGTCCGCTTCTAAAAGCAGATTCTTGTGTTCGCAATATACGCATGGAATAACTGAGCCTGAGAATAGATGATTTACAACGTATCCGAATGATACACTTGAGTGACACTTAGGCTAATTGACTGGATACATTGTTACACATGGAACAGAAAACAACAAGAACACAGGAGAAGGCAACAGGGATAAGAAATAAAACATCGAAGCATGACCCTAAATTACTGGGGGTGGGGGCTGAGGAATTGCCGAACAGGAAAACCAGCGCAGCAGCTCGATTCGCTCCTAAATAAAGTGCGTGCGTGTGTTCTGACCTCGTTGGGTGAATGCAGCGGGACTGGTCAGCGAGTCTGGGAGGCGAACGCATCTGTTCGTTTAGGGAGAGTGGCCATTCAGTCCCCTTAGCACCTGCGTGGGGAAACTGGCCTCCGTGTGTGGCCAGCGACCGCATGAGGCCTACCACTTGGAAACGGCCCCGCAAACGATATTTATCCATCGCTGCAAACATCTTTATTCATCGCTGCTCCTAGAGGGGAATGTTTTCAACCTGGCACCAACACTGTGTTGATAATTTTAGTGCACCTGCTCACGTCTGTCAATGCATAGGCCTATTATAGGCCTATTCCAGTGAGAGTAGTAATTGATGCGCGTGCGTGTGTGCGCGTTTGTGGCATTTGGCAGTGCTATTGGCCCACCTTTAGCAATAACAGCACGACACAGCGATGGACACAACCAGATCTTGGGTCAGTTCTAATTATACCTGCAGCAGTATTGTTAGTTCAAATTACAGTGATACACTGATTGCAAATCATTACGAACGACACAATTACATTTGTAATTGATCCCAGGTCTGCATAGTATGCGTTTGGAGCTGTAACCTCATGCTGTAATGGAAGTGAAATAATACAATTCACGAACAGTGTGTTAAATACATATTTATCAATCCAGCCCACAGATGAAGGCCTCCCTTTGCCCGTGTCATTTACAGTGGACTTTTAGATTTTTTATTACTCTATTTTGCGGTACAACTCATAATGGAAATTTTACATTAAAACAGCCCAATTACATGCATACAGCATGTTTCCTACTGACTCTAAATGCGTATCTAGGTCTGCTTTTGTGCGTGCACGTGTATAGGTACACCAGTGAACCTGGGTATGTCTCGATACCTCCTGCATGCATGCATCCGTGTGCTTGAGTATGTGCGTACACTTATATTTGCGTGCGTGTGTTTACTTGTCTGTGCATGCGTGAGCTCGTGTGTGTGTGCGTGCGTGTGACAGACAGGGCAGCTGATCCGCCTGTCGCAGCAGATGCTCGTCGACTGCACGTGGGGGTTCGGAAACAATGCGTGCGACGGTGGGGAGGAGTGGCGCGCCTTCGAGTGGATCATGAAGCACGGAGGCATCTCCACCGCGGACACCTATGGGCCCTACCAGGGACAGGTGCGTGCGCCGTTTTGCTCTGCCGCTCGACCCAGTCAAGTTCATCATTGTCATCTGCCATGGTCCATCCACCGCTGGTTGAAGTTCCCCTCAAGCTGTCGCCATCCCGTGTGGAACTGCGATGTAACAATCCACCTAGAAACCTGCACACCAGCCGATTTAATCGCTCCCATCTCGACAGTGAGGTCAATGTGGTTGTTTTCATCGTCCTACTGCCTAAAATAACATGGTGCTCAGTTTTTACTCGTTTGAGTTGGTGGCATCTCAGATGTCTTATGAGTTTGCGTTCATCCACTGTCACTGTGGTGGCATTGAGAGTTTCGCTGCTGCTGCCTTGTCACCCCACGCAGAACGGCTTCTGCCACTACAATGAGACGGAGCACGTGGCGCGCATAGACCACTACGTGAATGTGACGTCGGGCGACGAACAGGCGCTCCGTTTGGCCATTTTCAAGAACGGCCCTGTGGCCGTGAGCATCGACGCCGGCCACCTCTCCTTCGCCTTCTACAGCAACGGCGTCTACTACGAGCCAAAGTGCCGTGAGTGACCCTCACAAAATGTTCCGCGAGCTCCAACTCGTGTCGCGCTGCTTGAGGTGACGTGGGTGGAGAATTTCATCCTTCATCGACTGGTAGCGATTCCTTGCCTGCACGATACGTGCATAGGTTTGTGTGTTTAAGGAATTCCTTTTTTGGGAGGTAGCCAGGTGGCTCAGAGGTCAGAGCTCTCAACTTGCACTGCACAGATGTTGTGATTTTAATGAGTTTCAACCACCTGTAATTAAATCGGGTTCTCTATTGCAGTGAGGTTAAGGTTTGAGCCCAAACACCAAATGTTTTAGTAACTTAACTTGAATACATTCCAGCTCCTGAGAATTAAAATTGTCAGTTTGACTGTCATGCAATCAATATTACTGTGTAGCGGGGTGGGTGGGTGGGAAAGGTGCTGGTGCCTACCACTGAAGGGATCTCAGAGGTAGCTTTATGGTACCTCCTTCTGTGGACCATTCTTTTTGCTTGGTATAACATTTCACCCAAGCATACCATCAACCTCGTTAAAAGTTTCCAAAATGTTTCCGATCGTTTTCCTCTGGCTATAGAGGGAAGAGAGGCTGAGAGGAGGTGGGGGGGGGGGTGAGTGAGGGAGGGGAATGAAGTGGGAGAGTGTCCGAGGCCACGTTTCCTGCACGGCTCGCGACGAGCCGAGCTAAGAAACGAGCCGCGCCGGGTCGTAATAACAGCCCAGCGCAGCTAGCATCGACTCCCCGGTGGCCGTAGAAACCGTAGCGTGTGTGTGTGTCCTCTGCCCCCGTTTGCACCCCCCCCTTCCCGCGCCTGCAGACAGCAAGGTGGACGACCTCAATCACGCGGTGCTGGGGGTGGGCTACGGCACGCTGGACGGGGAGGCCTATTGGCTCGTCAAGAACTCGTGGTCTACGTACTGGGGCAACGACGGCTACGTGCTCATGTCCACGCGCGACAACAACTGCGGCGTCACCACGGACGCCTCCTATGCCGTGCTGGCCTGATTGCGCCAGCTTCGTCCCGATCGTGAGCAGAGCCACTCGCTCACCCCCAATCCGTTGGAATCGGCTTGAGAAGATACGATTAATCTCGACACCATTTTGCCGATCGCAGCTGCTCTCCAATGCCATTGAGTTTTTGTCCGCATGAGGCACTTTTCTGCCATAGTATCGTTCAAAATACATTTCACTGATTTCGTGTGGTTTGTTTAATTTTCTGATCTTGGGTGATTGTGATAGTTTTGTATTCTGAATTGGGTGTGGTTTTGGTGTCAGGGGTTGTTGTCTTTTGAATATTTTTTTTATTTGTGGGACATTGTCATGAAAATATTAAGCGCTGTTTTAATGAACGTGCATGATTTCGAAGGTATGTTGTTAGCCTTATACAATCTTGCACATGTTTTATTAACCTCATCAGATGTCCGAATATTAAAAAAATGAAAAGCGCAATGTCAAATCCGTTGAAATTACACAATCTTGTCGGTCAATCAAAGCAGATTACGTTTTAAAAGATTGCACATACAGCCATATGCTATATGCAGCATTGACACATTAAAGAGCATGGATAGTGATAATAATTGTAAAAGTATGAAACATATTGCCTGTGCTTCCATTGAAATATTCTCAGAAGTCTCATACAAGTGCTTCGGGGTTTTTTAGTCGTAAATACATCCCAGCACTCGTCTGTAAAATAGTAAGGATAGATCTATGCCGTCGTTCCCGATAATGGAAAGTGGAATTTGTGTTCCTTAAGCACCGGTCAACAAGTGGTGTTCATGAATTGAGAGAATGAGGATACGTGTGCTAGATCATCGTATTTGGTGATTGGCCTCCTTTAATCTTCTCAAAAGTGTTGCCTTTTCTCAAAGTGTCGGAATGTCCTGAGTTATCTTGAAATCGATGACGAGGTGTGAATAATTTTTAAGATTACAAAGCGAATAAAGGATTTTTGAAACATGTCGCACTTGTAGTTTGTAACTTAAATCTTCACCGGTGACTCTGATGGCGAGGGTGGGTTCAAACTGGGTTTCTGGCTGGCGTTGCGTGAACGTCGCATGCTTTACTACGTTAATCGAAACACCTTCACACGACTGCTGCTGTGCTTGACAAGACAATGGGTTGTAGTGCTCTCTACCCCGTGGGCCGTAGTGCTTTTCTTGATGCCTCTGGAGCAGAGTTGGCCCTGTGCAACTCGGGAATGACGAGGCCGGCCTGCTCGGCGCTTCTCGTTGCCTTCACAACAGCAAAACACGACGTTTGGCGTGTGTGACTATTGTTTTGGAGACCTTTGCTGCCAATTAATTGAACGTTCTTTAGTTGAACTTGGTTTTCCCAGGATCATCCTCTCTGAGGTTGTTGTTTAAAGATTTCCCAGGGCATCAAATGTTCGTTTTTTTTCAGTCGCACAACAAGACACACTGAAGACGATGCATTTACATGGAGTTCCCCCCCCCCCCTCTTCGATATTGATATTGAAAACAAATTTCTTTAGAACTGCTTTTTGTGTGAAGTTGTCCTTCCCCCGCACCTCCGATGAGTTTAAGTTTAATTTATACGGTATAGCCATGTGAGCCATTCGGCTCTTGAATCGGGTGCAACCGCAAAAAACAAAGACATGAACAAGAAAACATCTTAATGTGACTATGCGCAAACAGAAAAATCCAGGAAAAAACTGCAAAGTCTTCCAGAAAAAAAAGCACCGTACACCAATACTGTGCAAAAATCCCAGTGGGGTGCACGTCAAACAACAACAACCACAAGACAACTTAGATTAAAGCCATCATTCTAACTCCGTACTACAACAAACAAACATGGCCAAACCAAAAAAACGCTTTCGAAATCAAAATAAAGCCATAAAAGCAATGTAACAGTGATCATAGGAACTGTGACCGAAATTTCACAATTAACGACAAACAACATGTACCATCAAACCCTGTAGCCATAGCTGGCTGCATGAGTCACTCCACAACAGCAGGAGCATCAGTAGGAGTATCAACATTTTTCAAATGCACCTTTAAAGATCAGCACACTAAATCAAAACACAAGATCATACGTTGCAGCGGTCATCCGGAACGAAAACATTTGATTTTAGGTCACTGAATAGCAGTGGCAACTAGGGGTGTACAACTCCTCTAGAGCAGTTTTGAGTGAAGATCTCATAGGTAGTGATTCAAGTTGCAGTTTATTGGCAATAGCATTCCAGACCCTGGGGGCCTCAATAGCAAAGGCCCTTGCTCCAGTATTTGTGCGGCAATAGGGAATGTGAAGCTGGTAAATGAGCGAAGACCTTAGGTCACATTTGTTCTTCGAAACAGAGAGGATATCCAGCAGGTAGTCTGTGGATTTTTTTGTAAGTACATCGTGAATAAATAAGATCTGGTGCACAAGCCGTCGAACATTAAGATATGTTAAGTTTGACCCAATGTAGAGATCACATTGGTGAGTCCTATATGGGCAGTTCAATGCAAATCTTAAGGCTGAGTGATACATTGAGTCAAGCATGGTTGGCTACGTATGGTGCGAAAGAAGTTAAACATTCTCCCCTAACCCCCCTAGGATGTCCCAGTTATTTTGTGCAACCCTCCATGCACCCCTGTTAACGTCAAAGTTTAAATGGCTAAACGGCTGTGCTCTCCACCCGCCTCGATAAATCGTCACAAAACCGGGGTCACGATTTCGTATCATCATCATCATCATGTGCATGCCCCTCGGGGCGTAGCAGTCCCCACGATCCGCCACGCTGACTGCAAGACGAGGCCGTGGTGTCGAAGATCCAACCTCGGTCGTGCGTATCCACTGCGGCCGTAGTGGTCTCCCTCGAGGGCGCCTCTCGACGATTGCGCGCAGGCCTCTGGCGTGATCTGTTGATGCGTCCGCCCGGGCAACGTGTCCCAAAAGCCCGAGTCTTCTGGCTCTGATCGTCGCATGCACTGTCGGGCATCCCGTGCGAAGGCGGACCTCGGCATTGGCGAAGTGTTCACTGAAGTGGATGCGAAGTTTCCGTCGCTCGCGGGCACCACCGGTCGAAGGCATCCAGCTTCCTGCTCAGGGACGCCGTCATTGACCACGTCTCTCTTGTGCCGTTCAGTCGTACGGGGAGGATGCATGCGTTGTATTGCCGAATCTTTGTTGCTGTTGTGATATTGGAGCGCCAGGTGTCTTGTCGAGATGTCTCGCGTGCAATTGAGATTCGTCTTTTAATTTCTGCCTCGCTGCTTCCAGTGAGTTGCATAGTGCAGTCGCGATGTGAAAGATGGTTACCAATTCAACATCGTTGCCCGCTATTTCCACTTTAGGCACGTTGTATGGTTGCTCAGCAGTGGTCTGTATTTTTGGTTTAGCCCAATTTATTTCCAGGCCAAATGTGAGGGCTTCACTATGAATGATCTCCAGGGCTAGGGAGTAAAAACTTCGAGCATTTCATCTTAGCAAGGCAACATCATCTGCATAGTCCAGGATGGTGAGCGCCTCTTTGCCCAGGGTTACTCCTGGCAGGCCTTTGTGGACCGTGCCCTGCAGTATCCAGTCCAGTGGGGCAAGGAACATGATCGGGGCAATGGTGCAGCGTTGCTTTGGATACTGCACCACTCGGGACAACTCTCCGTCTACACGAACGCAACTGATTATTTACACCATTGGAACCTCCTTTGCCAGTAGCAAAATATGATAATTGGTTTGTTACCCTTTTATCTGGCAACAAAACTGACACCTTTTGTTTTAGGTATTGTGGTCAATGAAAACATGACTCCTTGTAAAAAAAAAGGTGTCAGTTTTGTTGCCAGATAAAAGGGTAAAAAAACTATTATTAGCAACTGATTGTGTCTGTGTCGAGCTCCTTCAACAAATTCACGATCTTTTGGCTGGCAATCCAATGCTTGTGAGAGGAGCAACCAAAGAGCTTTGCGGTCGACCGAGTCGAAAGGTAGCCTTGAGATCTACATGGGCTACCTAGAACGGATGCCGAAACTCTCATTGTATGAGAGGTCAATGTGGTGATGCGGCCTACGATGGAACGTCCGGGTGTGGGTTCCATGCGGCGCACTTCTAAAAGTTTATTTTTGACTTGCAAGCAAAATTGAGGCAAAGCACTTGCTATTATTGGCACTGCAAGAGTCGGAGAGTATTTTTTATGCCTGTGTAAATGAACACAAGCTTGTAGCTGCAAAGTCCGCAGATGTTGCGTTTTATTAGAAGATACAAGATCCCAACCCTCATCCAGCGGTGGATTGACAAAAGCGCTGTCCAGGTACAAGATTTATGGAAAACATATCATGGGTAAACGCTGATTTGGGGAGAATGAGAACGGGAATTGTGTGTGGAATTGACGGCACGACCCGGCTTCCAAACAGTAATCTTTGGGCGTTTGGAAGCTGGACGTTGTGTGTATGGGGAGTGGTGGTTTAGTGGTTGGCAAAGCTGCGCTACAAACCCGGCGACTCGAGTTCGATCCCCTCCCCCCCCCCCCCGGCCAACATTCGTGACAATCACCTGAACCGGTCCTGAGCCTCCCCTGGGTCGACTCGGCCTCAAATGAGTAACTGGTGCAACATGTAAACATCGCCAGTATGGAAACAAAAGGCGACCGGGCATGGTGCTGGCCACCAACCCCCGCGTGTGCCGTGCAGGCCTTCATAGGTGCCCGCTAATGGAACTTACCGCAGCACAGAGGTGGATATGTAATAATTCATCCCTCCCTGCGAGTCCATGAATTGTCACGAATCAGAACCACAGTTTGATTCAGGAATAGATTCCTATTTGCCTCGTTTCCATCCCGTCTCGGTATTGCTTCGGTCCAGCGAGGTTCGCGAGGCTGGCGTTGCATGAAAACGAACCGTTCCTTATCCCTGAACTTTGTGGCAATTCGAAGAACCATCGTGATTCAGGGTCACCATTAAACTGTGGTGAATATCGCGTCCTCTGGCGCCTACAGGGGTCACATTAACCCACGAATTTAAAAAAACGTTAATTGTTATCCACGAAATTAGATAAGAATGTTTTACCCTTTCTGGCGATAAAACAGGTGTTAAGATGTACATTGATACTGGCGAAAAAGGTCCCATGATACGAAATTAGATGCATGCATCGTGAGCTGAGACGTAGATATAACTACATTGATGCATCTTTACACCTCCAGTGAAACCCACGTGGCATGGCATTAACAGTGACTAAACATTGATTCGAAATAATTGTTTTTGGGGGGAAATATGGCGCCTCTGAAATCTTCTCAATGCCACGTGCTCAAGTTACACTTCATATTGTTTAAATTCACGATCGTTTACATTTAACACATCTTGCACCAGTGGCCAGACAGCAGACAGAACGTCTTGTCCCTGAAGGTCACGGAGCGGCCGTCAGGAGACGCGTCTTTAGTGTCTTCTCTGCACAGGTCACATGTTCTCACCTGCTCACACACAGATATGACACTCTTCTTCACCGACTCGTACACACACGCATTATCTAGGCCATATGCACGCGAATTAACAATACATAGTCTTATCCTTTTTTATTCAACCAGGCGACGGCCCATTGAGACTAAAAGTCAGCATTTTCTAGGAGAACCTGGGATTCAGAAGAGGCACATAAATGTTCCTCTGTCTCTCGGTGTAATTCCAAGCGTGCGTCTCTCCCTGCTTCTTCACACACAATGCTGATCTCCGATTGTCCGTGTCAGTGTCCGTATTTATTATCCATACAATATACACCGATTTAATCTTTCTCAGGCGCAGTGCTTTTCGTTGTCAATCCACTGCAATTATTTTCCAAAAGCACCCAAACCTTCTCCACTCGCCCTCCTCTGCGTTGCGTAATTCTGACCCCGCTCCATCTTCAGTAGGTGCCCCAAGAGGTACTTGATGTGTCATGTCCCTCCAATATAAACCCAAACCTGCAGTTGTGTAGTGGACCTGCTGTCCACGACGTTACGTTTACTCATTCCCGTGTCAAACTATAGCTGCCCCGTGTCCTGTCCCCTCGGCTACAAGCGTCGCGGTGGCTATGAGATGTTAACGACCTCCACATTTGGAATCGACATTGCGCGTTTTGAGTATTCGGCTGCTATAAATTTTGTTGAACTATCATTTGTGATGGTCAGGTCGCTTCTAAACATAGCTGCATAGCTCAGTGGGCCTTACTTGATAAAACAGGTAAAATTCAAACAAAAAATAAGTTTACATTCACAATTCCCCCCCCCCCAAACTTCTCATCGCCCAAATCTCCAAATCCCCGCCGTGCGAATCCGCCTCGAGCCCCCTCGGCTCCCTCCCCTCCCCCAGGGCCACCTCACCCCTCGCTCTGCCCCCCCTGCCGCCGCTCCTCCTCCTCCTCCCCCCCATCATCATCATCCCTCCTCTCGGTGTCGGCGATGGAGTCGGGCAGCGGGCGGTTGGCCGTCTCGGGCAGCGCGAGTCCGAGCGCGGCGGCGAGCAGGGACATCGCCCCGAACATCGCCATCGGGCCCGCGTGGCCCGGGGGGAAGGCGAGGCTCACGAGGGGGGCGAGCACTCCGCCGAAGCGCGCGAACATCGACGACATCCCCACGCCCATCTGCCTGCACGAGCACGAGGCGCCCGCGGGGGGAGGGAGGGAGGGAGTGAGGGGAGGGGGGGAGGGAGTGAGGGGAGGGAGGGAGGGGAGTGAGGGGAGGGATGGAGGGGATGGAGGGGAGGGGAGTGAGGGGAGGAGAGGGAGGGAGTGAGGGGAGGAAGGGGAGTGAGGGGAGGGAGGGAGAGGGGAGGGAGAGGGGAGGGAGTGAGGGGAGGGAGGGAGTGGAGGGAGGGGAGGGAGGGAAAGGAGGGAGGGGAAGGAGTGATGGGAGCGAGAGGAAGGAGGGAGAGTAAGGATGGATGGAGGGGACGGAGTGAGGGGAGGGCGTGTGGGAGGAGAAGGATTGAGAGGGAGGGAAGGAGAGCAGGGTGGTGAAGGAGGGAGGGAGGGGGTGGTTTGCCATGAGCCGTGGATTTGGGGTGCGGGCACACCAAAACAGAGAGGCAACAGCCGCGGAGGGAGATAATGTGGCCGAGGTAGTGCAGAATGAATTATATCCTGTCCCGTCTTCTTGGGTGTGGACACTCGAAGCCGCCGTCGTTTGTATTAAACGAGACCACCTCGTGTGCTATCCCCTCAGCTACAGCTCCTCCACTCAGTTAAACAAGACCACCTCATGCCCTAACCCCTCACTCAGCTCTTGCATGCAGGAGATTATTTTTCTTAATAAAAATCTACCACACTGCTCCCTAGCCTCTTCATGCCTCTCCTCCTCAATTCAATCAGGGATGAAACTTCCCTTTCTTAGCTCGATGCATTCAGATAGGCGTCAGACGCCTCTCTGAATGCAGTCACACCATCACCCCACGCAGAAATCTGCTCTTATCAAGACGCTCATTCAACGAGCTAAGAAAGTGTCAGATGATGACAGTCTGAGAAGTGAAATTCAACACGTTAAAGAAGGGCTGCAAATGAACGGTTACAATGATGCACAAATCAACAGGGCATTGAATGCCAAAACCAAATCAAATAACACGAGCATTGAAACTGCCCAAGTAATGAAAACGATCAAAATACCGTACATTGCGGGAGTAACTGATAAACTAGCAAGATGTTTGGAAAAACAAAATATCCGAGTTAGATTTGGCACGGTACATAAAACACAAATTAATATCTGGTACAAAAGATGTATTACCGAAGTTATAAAGAGAAGTTGTGTACAGGATTAACTGCATGTGTGGTAAATGTTGTGTTGGGCAAACAGGAAGAATGATCAGCACGAGACTAAAAGAACATCAGAGAAATATTAAATACTCCCAAATACAACTGTCAGCAGCAGCAGAACATGCGTGACAACAAGGACACTCAATTTATTTTGATAATGTTGAAGTTTTGTGCAAAACTAGCTACTACTGGCCAAGACTAATTAGAGAATCTAGCGAAATTGAAAGAAATCAAAATGCTATGACTTTAACCGTTCGGATAGCTACCGCCTTAGTGCTGCGTGGAAGCGAATCATCAAATAATACATTATTTAAATGCATGCCTACAAAGGGCAGCGTACTTCAATAGGGATTACCGTTGGTACAGCTATTTTAATAAACACAATAGACAGGAAGGACAAGTTCAAAGGGCTCGCATAAAGCACATGCATCATGTACGTTGCCCCAGTCATCCCCCCCCCCCCACATTGTGCAAGAGCGCAGAAGGGTGGTCACCACATCTACGCCTCTATATAAGGAACGAAACAGATGGACTTCTCCACAAATCTGGCTGTCGCCTGATGAAGCTAGTTGTAATTACTGGCGAAACGTCATACTCAGATTGTAAATGTTGTGGCTTGGCTCTCCAACACACCGGTGTGCTGTACTAGTGACGAATTGGCACGTTCTGTTTATGTGACAACCCTTACTAGTTGTCTGTGTCGGGTGGTGGCGGGTTTTAACGACACATTTATATATTTACGCGATCTAACCCAAAAAAACCTCTATAATGGATTACATTGGTCGTGAAAGCCTCCGTGTTAAACTCCAAATATACAGACATCAGGGTCAGGATCGAACCCACGACCACCTTGCATATCAGGCGAGCGCCACTGCTCCCCCAACCTCCCCCCTCCTCCCCCTGTCCAGTAACAAACCTGATGACCGTCGGGTAGATCTCTGCCGTGTAGATGAAGATGACAACGAAGGAAGCCGTGACGCCGAACTTCCCGAGCATCGCGAGCGCGGTCCGAACGGTGGGCATGTCTGTGTGTGTGGAGAGACACGCGGTGGGGGGGGGACACGATCTACGGTCTGCTCTGTAAAGCGAAGACGTCTGGGGCAAGTTTGTAACTCTCGGGGTAGATTACGTGCAGCGTCACGAGACTTATTGCATCGCAACTCACGTGAACGTCAGGGGAAGGGGGGGGGGGTACAGGCATGACACTGTCAATGTAACTGGACATCTGTGAAATTAGAACTTTATAGCTCGTCGGATTCCTCCAGTAAATAAAGAGTCCGAGTCTGAATTTTAAACAAGCTTGAAACAAACGTTGGCCACTAAAGAGAATGAGCGGCAATGCGATCTCCGCTTGTCTACCGTGCGTTCTGCTCTAGCTGCCACAGCCTGCGTCGTCGAGGAAAGGCTGTGGAGGTACGACGCCCATTGCCCAGTCGTGCCGAAGGAATTTAATAGGGGGGGGGCTCGGCCTTTAGCGGGGAGAGTGAGCCCCCTCCAGTCCTCCCCAACTCCATGGTGCTGTATCGGACAATCGTGGAGGATGGTGACGGCTTGGAGAGGCATCTGGATGATGACGACGACGATCGCGAGGCTCGTACCGCTTGGCACGGCCACGGTGAGGATGCAGAAGAGGCCCCCGAAGGCCAGGAATCCGACCTGGGACATCCTGCGGCTCTTGGGGAGCGTGACGAGCAAGAGGAAGCGCGCGGGGATCTCCACGGCGCCAAAGATGAACTGCGTGAGGAAGATGTCCAGCCCCAGGTCGGAGATGCCGAGCGAGAGGCCGTAGTAGACCAGAGTGATCGCGAACCTGCGGCGGGCGGCAAGCGACGTCTCCTCTCACTCGCCATTTGAGTGGCAACTCATTTAGCCACTCATGATGATAAAGACAAAGAACCCCCGTTATAGCTTTAACAGACTGTAGGGGAAAGTGCTGTTAGCGAGCACCTATGAAGGCCGGAACGGTACACGAGGGGGTGGGCGGCCAGCACCACGCCCGAACAGTGGCATATAACACTATAAAACACATGTACCCTCTCATATCTACATTTTACAGTTAGTTACTGTATTGCCCTTACGTATTTTTAAATTCACATTTCAGATTTCGTGCATCGACCTTTCATGTTCCATCGCTGTGTCCTCTGCCATGCAAACTGGGTGTTGCTGACACAGCAACGTGGTCTCTTGCAATATCCACATTGCACCTCTGATCAGCACGGTTGGCTACGTACGGTGCGAAAGAACTTCAACAAACATACATACAAGGTGGCGATGTTTACACACCGCACCAGGTACTCATTTGAGGTTGAGTCGACCTAGGGGAGGCCCAGGATCGGTTCAGATAATCATCACTGGTGTTGGCCGTGAGCAGAAATCGAACCCGGGTCACCGGGTTCATATCGCAGCACGCTAACCACTACACTACCACTCCCCTCATGATGATTTACACACACACACGGGGCTTCATTTCTCACGGAAGGATAGGAGGTCTTGGTTGGGAGCGGGCGGGCTGGGGGTGGGGGCGAGGACATATTATCTGAAGCTCAGTCCCAAACAGCTCAGGCTGAATTAAAACCTGGCATGTACATCCCTTTTGACCTTTGCAGCTCGCCAAAACAGATGTAGTGTGCTGATTCACAGACACTAGTAGGAGGTACTCTTATTTATTTCGGCCTTCACAGCCTTAGGGGATAACCACACACCGGGTCCGATTAATCTGGTCGGCTACATACGGTGCGAAAGAAGTTCAACACACATCCACAAAAACATATTTATGTTCAGCCTGCACTCACGTTTTTCTGTTTGACAAGTTCATCACCGTAAAGTGCTCAAATTGTTTTTTCTCTTCCGCGCAAGTGACGCTCACCAAGAGTAGAAGAGAATGAAGGACTGTTTCCTCAGCCGCGGCGTGCGAAAGAGGTCCAGGACAGAGTGGGCCTGCTGAGGGCTCGCCGTCAGTTTCTGCTTCAGCATCTGTGGCACGAGAGGCACGGGACAGGAGGGAGGAGGAGAAAGGCGACATGACCGGCCTGAAACCGCGGCTTCTCACCTCGGCCCCTGGCAATCCGAGTGCGGGCTTCGCGGGGAGTTGAATTTCAATTGTAGTGAATTCAACTTGTTGAACTGAAAGTTTGAGTGAATGCATTATACATGCTCAACAGAGAATGCATGCTCAACATGCACACTAAACATGAAGAAGAATATCATTATGGGTAGGCATTGCGATGATTCATCCCCGAACAATTCAATTATAAATTTGGTACCATATTTCTCGTTTTTGCCTCCTCGTTTGTGCGGGTTTGTTCAGCACTATGTAGCAATTAATCCCCCTCGGAATGATTCGATTTCATAATCAGTTCAATATTTTTTTGCGCAATTTGGTGACCGTAGCAGCAGTGAAGTGAGTGCCGAGCTCCAATGTGCAAGTTCCCAGCCCGTACCTCCGACTTCAGGAGGTCATCAGGAAGGCTCATGCCGTTGATCGCCGCTGCTCTGCGCACCAGACTCTCCGCCTTGTCGTGGTGATTGTTCGCCAGGAGCCACCGGGCAGAGCGGGGCAGCAGCCTGGGGGCACAGAACTCAATACATTCACTACCACATTCACTACCACATTCACTACCACATTCACTACCACATTCACTACTGACCAGGGAGGCGCAGTGGTAACACTCGCGCCTCGCAGCAAGGTCCTGGGTTCGACATCTGACTTGGGTTCCTGTGGTTGTAGAGTTTGTATATTCTCCCCCCCCTGTTCTGCATGGGTTTCCTCTCATAGCCGAATAGACAGAATGAAACTGGTATTGACCAAATATCCCTATGTTGCTTTGTGTGTTTAGTTTGTGGACCTTCGCGCAGCACCTCCAATTAGCACGGTTAGCTACATATGGTGCAAAAGAAGTTCAACATACACACATGCTTAAAAATGACCTGCAAATTATTCAACTGGGATTCCACACAGCAGCAACATTGCCCTCCGACTGTCAAAATATGGCAGGATCCTCTTGAAGACCAAGACGTTTATTTACTATTTGACAACATACCTTCAAAATGCCTGCAACTGTTGCTTTACTTTACAAAGATTTACATTCGTAATGAGTAAACCAGAGAGCGGCACGCACTTCGGAAGCTTTTGCGATTTCCAATCCTGGTGTTGAGAGTTGATACAGCCCATCATTCCTCCGGGGTTGAAAACATTCAGTACCATTTTGTGGCCAAGTCAACAGTGAATGTGCTATAGACAGATTCGCCGACACCAGAGGAAGGGGCAGCAGGGGAGGGGCCCTGCTTCAATGCTCAGTCGAGCAGAAAATCACTCTTGACTCCTGAACAGTGTTTAGTTTGAATAAATGGATGCTAAATCGAGCATACAAATTGCTGTCCTGCGTTGACAAGCTCTCATTCACTGCCCTTATCTGACCCGTCTCCTTACACCGCGGACTGCGGAGAGTCACGGGGCCACGATGGAGCTCGTCACAGACGCTGTTCGCTGCCCCCAGAACCATGACCGTCTTAGCCGAGTGACGTTTCTCTGCTGCTGCACCTGTTGCCTGAAACTCCATCCCTCTGCAAATAGACAGCAGCGACGCTCCCTCCGTTTCTAAGCAGCAGCCGCGAGGCTTATCTCTTTCGACGAGAGTATGGGGGAACTCCGAGCTCAGCTCTGCACCCACGGAGTTACGTGTGCGCATTATGCACGTGTTACAAATTGTGAGTTGTAATTACCACGCCAGCGAATGTCATTTCACGCACGAGGATCGACCGAGTTTACGGCATATGCGACCACACGATTCAAAGTTCAGCGCGACAGCCGCCACCGTTTCCCTGCCGGGGTCATGGGTCGCCGTAAGAAGCACGAGCCTCGCCGCTGCTGCTGCCGCCGGTGCTGCCGTTGCTCCTCACCAGATGTAGGCGATGAAGAGGATCTCGGGGATGGAGATGGCGAGCTGCAGGTGGCGCCAGTCGCGGATGAAGTAGGCGACGGGCGCGAGCAGCATGTAGCCCACGCCGAACGCCTGCTGAGTGGCGATTCCGGCCAGCATGCGCTCGCCGATGCCCGTCCACTCCGTGGCTGGCAGCGGTGGCAGCAGCGGTAGCGATCAGGCATTGACTCGAGAAGCATGTTTCGTTTTTTGTCGTCAATTTTAAGTTGCGTGCCAATGTTACGCGTGGATGTGCTAACGAGGCAGACAAAAGCAAAGAGCAATAGAGCAATAGAAGAATATAAATGAGTTCATTGAGTCGTTGGGGTCAATTTTGCATACACAGTCATTGAAGGTGGTGCTCATGAATGATGGCGATGTTGATTGTAGTGGTGATGATCATGAAGGTGGGAGTGATGATGTTGGTGGTTGTGATTATTGTGGTGGCGGTGTCGATAATGGTGGTAGTTAAGATTGTGGTGGATGCGGTAGGCACGTATGACCTGACTGCCTTAAATCATCTCCGAGTACAATTAAGCAATGTCCCATTTACCCAGGCATTCATTATCAACAATTGTATATCAACTGCTGAATAAAGGCTTTCCCATGCCGTGGCCAACCCATACAGTGCGACGATGCCACAATCCATCTCATTCTTCTCCGTAACGCAATCTCATCGCTCCATCTCCGCAGTAGTTGCCCTCTAGTGCACATTTGCTTCTTTGACTTCTCTTCCATCACCGCCTTGTCCATCGGCCATTATCACTTCTAGCTATGCTGATGGCTCACCTTTCTTAACCATCAATTGGATGTCTCTGTATTCTTGGGTCTTTCAGTAAAGTCACGTAGATAGGTTCAAAGAAAATAACAAAAAACTACGATGTTTCGATCGCAACACAAGCGGTCGTCTTCAGGAAAAGGGGGGTTAGCTTCAAAGGCAAACTGTTTATAAGGGTTTGAAATGGGCGTAGCCCAAATGTCAGCAGCCAATGAAAATGTAAGTGGTGGACAGCCAACCCGACAATGGCTACAACTGGAGATAAGGGAGAACCCATTGGGGCACCTTCAACTTGTTTGTACAATGTTCCATTCCAGGTGAAGTAAGTGTTGGTGAGGCAGTGTCTCACCAGGGCCAGTACATCAGCATTCAGTCCTTGTTGGACCAAATCTTCAATGATTGCAATGGTGTCAAGCACAGGAACTTTGGTAAACAAAGAGACCACATCGAAACTAACGAGCAAATCACCTGGAGATAGTGAGATGTCCTTAATGAATGATACCAAGTGAGCTGAGTTGAGTACAGCTGAGGTGGTCTTACCAGTGAATGGTTTTAAGGTCTCAGACAGAAATCGGGCCAGTTTGTAGGTGGGTGAGTCAATGGTGTAGACGATAGGATGAAGGGGCGTCCCTTCTTTATGGATTTTTGGTAAGCCATTCAATCTGGGTGGTCTAGCAGCAGAGGGTTTTAAGGAAAACCGCTTGGTTGGTTTGATCAAAGATGTCGAATCAGTGATGATATTGTTGGTTTTCGTTACGAGGCGGTTGGTGGGATCTCTTTTAATTTTGATATAGCTACCATCATTAAGTAGGTCCTGAATCTTCTTGGTTCTTTCGGTAAAGTCACGTAGAAGGGAAGTAATAAAATAATAAAAATAAAACATAATAAAATAGTTCTCACGACGTTTCGGCCACAACACAAGCAGCCGTCCTCAGGTGAAGACCAGGTCTGTTGAGGCGACAGCTGTCGGACGGCTGCTTGTGTTGTGGCCGAAACGTCGTGAGAATTATTTTATTATGTTTTATTTTTATTATTTTATTACTTCCCTTCTACGTGACTTTACCGAAAGAACCAAGAAGATGAATCCCTGCAGTCACGAAAGCTTTAAATCGAAATAGGTCCTGAATGTTGTTATTGTATGTGGTTTTGTCCATGATAACTGTGGCATTGCCCTTGTCGGCTGAGAGGATGACGATGTCATCTCTGATGTCATCTCTGTCTCTGATTTTGCATTTCTTCCCCGATCCATGTGCTTATTATTTTTCTCAGTGTAATTCCGAGCATGAATCTCTACATGCTTCTTTCGAGGATTTATATATATATTTTCCCATTATATTTTGTCAGTGTCCATGTTCCTGGCCCATGTGTTACTAAGCTCCCAATGTGTTACTAAGTCTAGCACCTCTGAGTGATTTAAGACTCTGGATAAGGGAACCCAACCTGAGGTCTGCAGTCATATTTTCTGACTGTTGTTAAAAATAGGTGTCCCAGTAATGTCTCTACATTAATCTGGCACGAACTTAAGGCCGCCATGGTGGCGAGAGGTTAACTACCTCGCCTGGCATTTAGGGGGCTGTGGGTTCGATCCCGACCCTGACGCCTATATATTTACAGTTTGCATGTTCTCCGTGTGGATACGTGGATTTGTCTCCGCATCCTCCGGTTTTTCCCTCGACCTTTAGATACATGCGTTTAGATTATTTGGCTGCTACTATACATTTCCACATGATACGCCACTTTGTTGGGCTATCACTTGTGGCCAGGTCGATTCTGAACAAGTGTTATATATCGCAATGGGCCTTACCTGCTAAAAATTTTAGTTTAGTTTATATCTGCTTCCAGACGCCTGACCACGGATTAATTTCGGCCATGTATTTTCTAAAGTTGAGGAGCGGGGCTGCTCCCCCACTGCCACCCATTAACGACGCCCCTTCTTCCCCAAGCGAGGCTCACCCAACACGAAGGCGTTCATGATGACGCCCGAGATGGCGACTCCGACCATGAAGCGGGCCAAGGCGTACATCATGAAGTTGGGCGCGAACGCCGCCCCGAGGCCGAAGGCTGTCTGAATTGCCATCGAGACGAGGATGACGGACTTACGGCCATACCTGCAGCGAAACATGACAGTGTTAAGTCGATTAGCACCACTGACTACGTATGGTGCAAAAGAAGTTCTACGTACAAGTGATCAAGTCAACCTCCGCCGTTTCGGGTCTTTGTGACAACCCAAACTCCAGCTGGGGCACTGCACAAACAGTGGCGTATATTGTTGATGGCCGGTTCACGGAGTTTTGCGGAAGTCTCTACGAGAACCAACGAGGGCGCGATTGGATGCCTCGGAGATGAAACACTTGCTAAACGAATGATTCTCGAACTCGCACGAACCTCGTGCGTGAGAATGGCTTCATTTGATCCCTGCGTTTTATGGGAGGGTGGAACAGTGGCACGGTGGATAGCGCGCTGCACTATGAACTCGGCGCCTGTGGAGCAAGCTTATTTAATTCGCTCCTTATATTCTCCACTGCTACGGTCAATGATTAGTGTGCGTGTTTTGGACCGTGCATTGTTAATTTGCAAACCATGTCTCTTCAAAAAGAGACCTGTCTCAAGGTGTTCCTACCTGACAATACATGTCACACTTGTCGAAATTAAAACTATTGTCTCAGAGAACGTATACAACGGTGCACAAGTTAATTCAAAATAATATATAATTTGTTCCTGTTTTTTCCTGTCAGCCAGAGGTTAGATATAACAATGTTAATAATAATGTTATATTACGTAACATCGTTCATGCAAGTTGTCCCTTCAAAACGCTGAACTTTGCAAACCACGTTTTACAATAAATATGGATGTGACCACCACAGAGAAACAAAACAAACAAGAGCTGGGGTATGGGGTAAACATAACACGAACGAGCGAGTCCACTCCAGAGAAACACAACAAGCGCAAGGGTATGAGGCGAACATAACACGAGCTATGCCAGGCGACAGTAAACACTGGAGGAATGTCCAGCCAGGTGTCCATGCACGAACCCTGGAGGATCTGTCAGGGTCTCAGAGCCAGAGTCACTGGCCAGGAGGCAGCGATATAAACACAATCTACAATTAGCTGAGGACAGTAAAGTCCTCTCACTCATTCTCGATCTGTTAATGCCCGACCAAAAAATGTGGAACTTGATCGCTCAAAAAATGCCGTTTCTTCCTCTCCGATCTAAAGAATAATCTGATGCTAAAAGTGTTGACTTCGTATTACGACAGGTTCACTTGCAATTGCATCCATAATTGGGAGAGTTCTATCAGCCTCCACTTCCACGGTGAACTTGATGGATTGATTTTGCGAGTTGAAATTATTTAGAAATGATTTAAGTGTATCTGTACCGTGTGGCCAGACCACCAATGTGTCATCCACATATCTAAACCAAACAGGGTTTTAGTGTGCTTGAAGCTATTGCTTTTGCTTCAAAGTCTTCCATATACAAACCTTACTAATTGGCTGTGTCGGGTGGTGGCAGGTTTAACGACACATTTATATTTACGCGATCTAAACCAAATCCTATATTATGGATAATATTGGTCACGAAAGTCTACGTCTTCAGCTCTCACCTGGTTCAATAAAATAAACCGGGCTTGACCATGACCAGCGTCACGGCACCCCACACACTGTGGCTGACCGAGCTCCTTCACATTTCCTTCCATACTCGACCACCCTGTGCATCTCCTCTCAATAAAACCATCTCCGTTACCCTAATCCAGCTGCTCCACACCTCGCACACTGCACTGTAAGTAAGCACACGTGATTACCGACGTTGATAAATTAACATGCTTCGTCTATGGATCAGAGTCCACCCATGGTAGTAAAACCTTAATGGTAGTGATTTCTGCATATAGTATATAAAAGTGAATTTGTGATATAATTATCGTTGGTTATCACAAAACAACAAACTACAGCGACTGTGGCCATGCAACCCAACACTATTATAGTAAACCACTGTAGTCTGTGTTCCTTCAACGGAGGGACAGCCAAAACGACACAAACTGCTGAAGACCTCCCGACGTGGCGGGCAGACCTTGACGTTGGCATTTAGTTCTTGAACACTGCCGTACGCAAGAGTAAAATCACAAAAAAAATGCTTTGCAATCAACAAACATTTGTCCACGAGTTTGGCACAAACCCATTTGTCCATGACATTGATGAAATCTGTTTGGCCTATCTGTGACAGTTAATTATTAACATTGTCACTGTGGAATTCTGTTGCTGAGGTTCCTAATCAAAGCCCCATTGAGGGCCCGAACACAGCTCTGCATGGCTTTGATCGATCCAGCGAGACAGAAAACAGTGGTGGCTCCATCAACCGCTTCGGAACGGCGACCGTTCGCTGCTTGTGTGCACCACTTCCACACGCGGGACGTGAGATAGGGACTGTGACTGTGGCCACCCGAACCACGGAATGGATCACATTGCAAGCAACCGCACCTCCAATGAAAACGGTTGGCTACGTATGGTGCGAAAGAAGTTCAACATACACGTACATTCTACGCCCGCTCTCCGGTAGACAGGACAGCATGAGCCGCTCTACTCCCGAAGCTTTTATCGCATGGCTCACAAACTTAAATCAGGAGGCATATTGTTACACGTGCTACACTTGCCACACGCCAGAAGAAGATTACCCTTGCTATCGTTATTAATTGACCCGTGTGTGCGTGCGTGCGCTGTGAGTCTGCGACTCGTTGTGAGTGCGCGGTTCTGGCCACGTGAGACACACTTGTCAGCCATGGTCCCAAGCACGGGAGACCCCACCATCAGGCCCAGCATGAAGATGGACGAGCCCACGTTATTGAGGTAACTTCTCGTGCAAACCAGGTCCCACTGCCAGCGACACGGGTGACATGGACACACGCGCACGCACGCGCACGTGGAGGGGACATCGAGGCAATCGGAGGCACACGCGGGGAACAGAGAGATGGAGATGGACACACACACGGACACATGATCGACACTGCATGGGGAGACATTGATCCAGCAGTGGATTGACATGTACACCACCACACGTGTGTTTATGCATTTGTTTTACTTTCATATTTTGCACGTTGAATTTTGGTCTCGACGTATGCCCCTGCGAATCCCATGGAAAAATCCCCCTTAGATTTGCTCCCATCGCCTTCCACTGATTTAGTGTAGAGTTTGATCGCAGTTGTTTCTTATTCTTCTTTTTCTGTGACAATAGTATTGCTTGCATCCGCGTGTGTATTTGTGTACGGTTAAGTTTCCGATGAATATCCGTAACCCGAATGATCCGTATGTCGGAAATTGAACAAATTTTCCCCAAAATGAAGATCAAATACCATAGTTGGAAATATCTGTGTCTCCCCTAACGTTTTCTCTCAGTACTGTATCGCGCTGTCGTCTGTTTTCAACCACTATCGCTGTCCAAACGCTCTGCAATTCCTACGATTCTTTAATTTGATCGAATATCTACCCAAACACTGCCCATGCCGAAACTAATTGTACACATTGTTTATGAATACCACGAACAATAGAAAACAATGACGTAATGCTGCAAAGGAAAAAGAGACGACGTGGCGGGGTTGAGTGTACTCAGGGTAACGATGTAACAGACTGCTCTACACTCTGCAGGGACACCACCGAATTCGGGAATACGCAGCTGTCCCGCCTTACGCCTAGCTCCGCTGCATTCATCCACAACCTCGTCGCGCTGAACTATTTGCGCTTACGTAACTAATGCAAACATTTATGCATACAGTATTAAAATGAATGTTTTACATGATTTATGGGAGCATTCCCGTAAAGGCGGGTTCCGCAAGTCGGATATCCGTAAGTCGGGTCTTCTGTAACCCGGGGACGGCCTGTATTTGCGATGTGCTCTCCACACGCGTGACTAAGTCCCTCCCAGTAAGTGCTAACACGTATGTTGTATGTTGTACTTCTGTCCGGTGCAGTGAGGGAGGAACTGGGTGCTCCACTCCAGATTTTGACAACAATAGGATTCCAAATTGCGGTGAATGTGTGCTTTGTATGGTAGTATACACAGGAGTATACAACCCTAAATAATATGTACTAGCTTTTTTGCCCATCCAAGGACGGGGGTATATTGCAGTAAATCTGAAATATTCAATAGAAAAATTGTTCAGCTCATTATTATTAATAAGGGGGGAGGGGGTTGCCCCATATGGAGTGACGTCACCCGTATATGGTTATTTGGGAGTGGTACGGTATGTGGAGTGACGTCACGCGCGGGACAGACAGACATTTTTTGGTGATTATAGTAGATAAACAGCGAAATAAATAACCAACGTCTCCACTTAAAGTTTTTTTCCCGAGTATTGATTTTAAAATGCAACATTCTGGAGCGCTTTCGACACAAAGTGGGAGAGTTGGCTCAGCCCATCATCCCTCCGGAGTCGATAAATCGTTAACACGTTGTGTAGAAGTCAACAGTGATTGACCTATATCCTTGGTTCTTTTTTTTTCTATCTACGTGACTTTACCGAAAGAACCACGAATATGAATGCCTGCAGTCACGAAAGTTTTAAGTGATTGACCTATTGCATGCCCCCCCCCCCTCCATAGGAATGTGAAATTCCCGCGTCACTGACTCGGAGGGGCATTAAACAAAATATGATTACCGCCTCAATGTTCCTTTGAGCAGGAAACCATACTTTCGACTCTGACTTTATTGTATTACAACAGCAGGTGCCGCCTTCTGCTGCTACCGCTGCTGCTGCTGCCGCTGATGCTGCTGCTGGTGATGCTGATGATAGTGATGCTGCTGATGCTAGTGATGCTGATGGTGCTCCAGGAGGCTTCCATGCATGCCGTCTCACCTCGGTGACCACGGTGCTGGTGAAGACGCTGCGGTCGTAATCCCACCCCGTGGCGCAGGACCGCCACTCGCTCTCGTTCAGGAGGCTGCCGCACCGCGGTCGCGACGCCGTCCCGTTGGCAGCTGCCGACTCCGCCGCGGGCGTGGTGGTGGTGGTGGCAGCGGTGGTGGTGGTGGTGGCAGCGGTGGTGGTGGTGGCCGAGGGCACCTGAGCGTGACCCCCAGTGGGGTCGCGACAGAAGTGCTCCGGCGTGGCGCCCGCGAACACCGACACGAGCATGTGCATCGCGATGGAGATGTGCGGCAGGCAGATCCACGTGTACAAAATCACCTGGAACTTGCCGAAGCCTCCGATCTTCTTGAGAACGTCGTCGAAATTCATCGTTGACGAACGCGACGAGTGGCGCACGTGTGCGCGCCTGTGTGTATCTTTGGAACTTATCGCGAACCCGTACGTAAGCCGACCGTGCAAATCGGAGCAACTCGTGAAATGTTGCCTCTCTCTCTCTGTGTGTGTCTAGATATTCATGACTATCCGAAGCAGACCGATTAGGTCGCTCTAAATCAGTGTCTATCGAATGTCCTGCATGTCAACACGTCACGTTCCAACCAACGCCGCCCCTAATAAGCAGCGACTCGGACGAATCGCCACCCTTCTTTTTTTTCCTTCGCCCGAAGCGTCTTTCACGGCTCACTGCTGACGCCCGAATGAATGATAGTGTAGAACGGTGGTATTATATGCGATGCCCATTAGTTGCGTAATCCCTCTCCCCCCCAGCCGTCAGTGTCACGCTTCTTACCGAGGAGACGTGTGTGTTTGTCCATGCGAACGCTACACAGCATGTCCCAGATAATCAAGATCTTTGCCAAGCATGCTTTCGTTTCTACGCCGGCAGACGCAGCCGAGTGAGTCAACACCTGTGGCCCTTAATTCCGGGCGTAATGCCAATGGAAGTGATGAACCTTTGTGTGTTTGGAGGGGAGATGTTGAGTTGATACCGACGTCGCCACGACCGTATTCAGAGATACTCATTTTTAACAGAACCATGGCATGTGCGTGTTTTTTTTTTAATCAGGAACCAGGGATTTGTTAAAGTGTGCATTCATTCTTCGCTGAGTTGAACGTGGCAATTCATTACATTTAGGGTCGTTTTTTATGATCCTGGGGGGGGGACCCTAGGAAAACATTAAATCAAATCGTGTCTATTCACGCCTTCCTTAGAGAGCAACCGTTATCACGAAGACGTGTTCTAACTTGAAGCAAGTAAGTTTACATTTCGATTTAAAGCTTTCGTGACTGCAGGGATTCATATTCTTGGTTCTTTCGGTAAAGTCACATGGAAGGGAAATAATGAAAATTAAACAATAAAAATTCTCACAACGTTTCCATTGCAACACAAGCTATCACAATGTCTGACCCCCCCCACCCCCTCGGTGCGTGACGTCATTTATGGACGGCCCCTTATTTTATGTTTATCCGGGTGAGAACTCGAGAACAGGATAACGTCTCTTTTTCAAAAGTGACGTTAGTTTGCCAGTAGGGGGTGATGGTTACTGGTGGATGTGTATACTGTAATTCAAATTGAGTTATTTGCGGCGTAAAATTTGAATGTCGGCACACAATCACCTTCTCTGGCGAATGACGTCAAGGGAATTTTAACGTCCCCCGTAAAACAGACGATGCACATTCATGGTAATTTACACCGCAAATAATAACCAGGGCGGTAGCTGGATTCGAACCTCTTACAACAAGCGGGGAAACGCGCTCCCATATGGCAACGAGACCAAAACAGTCGGTAGTAGCGATGGCAGAGTGGTGAGGAGGTGACTGGCCACCGGTGAGTTGCTGTGATGTAGGAACGGTGTACTCCACCCCAGATATGACAACATTATTTCAGTTTGGGCCGATGTGTGCTCTGTATAGAGCGACAGTCGTAACTAATGAGGCTTTGTCACAGAAGATAAAACCACGCGTCTTTGCTTCCTCCTGAGTCAGATTAGTAACATAGCCATTCCATTACAGCTCAAATGAGATTGTTGTGCCAATCAAAGAAATAGTTTTACTATCGATAACAATATCATCGTTAAATACAACGTGGGGAACAACGTGATATTGTGACTTATTTAGTTGTTTTTAGTCGAGATTGACCGTGCTTTTGTCACCCCAATCAGAAATTGTTTGCAATCCAGTGATGATGGATATAGTAAGTGAGGTAGCTGCGCTTTGGGTGTGTTAGCAAACCTGTAACCCACTTGCCCTCGTATATCTAGACGGCGTGAGGTGAGGCACACTGTATTGCAGAACAACTGTCAATTGACCAAGCTTGCTGTTGGGTCTATTCACAACCTGCATCGCACGTGGTGAAAATTGAACCCAGTACACAATCTACTTTTCAGCAACGTTACGCAACGTTTATATAATCCGTGACCTTAGGTGTCATATCACATAATTTCGTCGCCAATTGCATAACCCAGACATGTCGCTTGATTTCAGCCGGATATGTCCGCAGGACCTGGCCTACACAGCAGAGGGCAGCATTTTCCTACTCTCCCTGATATATTATTGAGATCATATTACCGGGGCTTAACTTGGGCCGCGGACGGTATCGGGAATTATTTTGGCACACCACGACCATCTCGCCTTATTTTGTCCTCATCAAATTGCGGTATCGTAGAATCAGAGTGACACAGTGTACAATAATAAATGGTTATTATGAATCGGTGGTACTTTACACTTTAGTGGTAACAATTCCGGAGGCTGATCATTCATAATTCCAAGCCAGCTCAGCAGAGTTATAGAAAATATCGAGTTAGAAATTAAAGCGCCGAATATTTGTCACATGGCAGTCAATCTGACATTAGTAATTCTCACAGCTGGAATTGAGGTTCTGTATGTACAGAACCAATGTAAGTAGGTGTATATGTTTGTGTCCAGTCATTGGTGACCAGACTGAAACCATCAACTCACTAGACTTGAAAACTCGATTAAACCATGACCTTGTACCCAGGATCTCAGCGGTACCAGCCCAGCGCCCTGTCCTTGCCGAGTGCCCTGACTTCTGTCACCTTTAAAACTGTGAAGGGGGTTCCTTATCAAGAATTGAATGAAGAAATGTAAAAAAATCATAATTAATGATCTGTTCGTTATTATTTGCATGCATTATCAAAAAGCAACATCAGCATCTCATATGCATGTTACTCGGACGGTGGGGGTTAGAGATGGGCCTACACATCCACGCTGGCAGGGTAGTTATCATCATCTGCCATGATCTATTAACTACTAGATAAAGGCCTCTATCAGATCCATCAAGCACCTGCAAATGAGCTTATCTCGTGGTTTTAATCTCTGGGCGTGGGACCTCCTTTGACTGCCACTCAATCATTAGTCTCGACCACCACCGGTCATCGTCTCTTCTAGCCATGGCGTGTTCTGCCCAAGCCCACACTTACTTACCACAACAGTCAATATGTTGCCCCTAACGTGCATTCGCCCAGATGCGGATGTCATTTATAATTATGTGGTGACATTGCGTAGGCAGTGAAGCACAAACAACAAACGATAACGGGTGATATGGAATTCTTAAAAACTAGTTATATTTTCAGGCACGGGTGGACTGGGCTTTTCATGATCAAATTCAGTTCACCAAAATGCCCTCCATCCTGCCGTCTTTCGCCGCTTTATTTAATAATTTCGATCCCTAACCCCCTTTAACTGTTGCCATTGGAGTGCATATTCTGCTGTTTTTTCCCCATTTGTGTTTGTTCAAGAATGATTTTCTTTCTTTAAGCAAACTTGTACGTGACTTGCTTTGTTCAGTGTTATCTTATTACTCCGTCGTTATACAATATTTGGATTTCCAATTTTCTTTTTGACTCGAATAATTGTTATGTATTGACCTCCATCCAGCAGTGGGTAAAAAAAAGTATCGATCAAGCTGACACTTGAGCGTCACAGTCATCAATGGCATCTCTCTCGGCGCTGGCCTGATGGCACCTGCTGGTCACTCTCACAAACTATCCACGTTTGCACCATTGGAACCTCATTTGCCAGTAGCAAAATATGATAATTGTTTTTTACCCTTTTATCTGGCAACAAAACTGACAACTTTTTTTACAAGGAGTCATGTTTGCATTGACTACAATACCTGCAGTCGGAATGCAAACAAAAAACATAAGGCGCCTTTTGTCGTCATCTGGTCCAACACCATGTGAGACGAGGCTCTAATGAAAGCTGTCTCGGGTGTGGACCAATCAATTTCAAGGACAGTGCATACATTATCAGAGTCAATGCAAACATGACTCCTTGTAAAAAAAGGTGTCAGTTTTGTTGCCAGATAAAAGGGTAAAAAAACAATTATTATTATCCACGTTTGTTAATGACGAAAACTAAACCTGGCCACAAATAATAGCAAACTAAAAAATACAGCAGGCGTCAGGGTCACCTGCATATCGGGCGAGATATCTCGCCACCAACACGTTCAGTGACAGCCCCTCGTCACGAACTCTCAATAAGGAGAGAGCAAATCGCTAGGAATGCGCGTCCAAAAACACAGCAGACGACTCTGAGCCTGTATAGTGAAGGGGATGACGGGTGAGCCTCCATGCAATAATAAACAACAGGTGTTTTAACCTTATGGGGGTTATTTGACCCGTACGTGACCAAGCCGTTCAGTGCGTGATTGACGAAGGTGGGGGAGCATTTACCTGGGAGCATAGATTTAATGGTGCGGTACTGTGCAACAATTAACCCTGCCCTCCACTGCCCACTGCTGTTGCCACTTGGCGTTGCTAATCGACTTCCAATGTCGCCGTTTTTTTAACCCCCCCCCTCACCCCCCCCCGTGACGTCACGCGCAATGCACCCCCGCCCCGCCCCCTCTCCGCGACGTCCGTCACGGGCTCGAGGCCTCGCCTTCCCCTCGACGTCACGGGCGCCGGGTCCCGCCCACCGCCCCGCGACGTCACGCGTAACAGCGCCGCGAACGAATCACGCACAGGCACGGGGCCCCGCCCTTCCCGTGACGTCACGCGCCCCGGCTCCGCCCTCTTCTCCTCCGTTTACGTCACCCGCACGGCCGGTGACGTCACCGCGGGCAGCGACGTAGCCCGCCTCGCGTTCGTTAAGTTGCCGCGGCCGATGGGAGATGTCAATCCGCGCCGAGAGGCACCAATCTCAGCGCGCGTGCCGCCTCTCATGCTACTCGCCGCGCACCGTTTGCCCTTCGACGCGGTAAGTGCGGCTCGGATTTGTGTTTGGATTTTTTTTTTCCCCCTTAGGAAAAAAACAATAATTCGTTCGGCGCTCAGGAGGAGGAGGCAGGCAGGCAGGCGCCAGTTCGACAATGAGTGCAGGGAGCGTGAGGGGTGGGGCTGGGTGGGGGGGAAGTGCGAGATTGGCGGGGGCGAGTGTGCGTGAGCGGGCGCGTGCGTGCGTGCGATGGGTCTCGTGCGTGCCCGCGCCCCCCCCCCCTGGCTCTCCTGATCCCCCCCCCCACGTCCCCCCCTCGTCAACATGGCGCCCGCACCCCCCGCCGCCGTGCGCGCGCTGCGCCGCCGCGTCCCCCAGCCAATGGCATGGACGGGCGCCGCGCCACACGTGATGCGTCGCGGCCAGTAGGAGAGCGCGGCGACGCGGAGGGCGCGTGCGTGACGGGGGTGGGGGCCGCGGCGGTGGTGGGGAGGTAGCGCGTGACGGGGGGGCGGGGTGCGGTGTAGTGCGCATGCGCGAATCCGTTCGGGAGTGTGTGGTTTACAGTGGTGATATTTGCACACGTGCAGAACCGGCTGACCAGCGTGGTGAAGTATGGGCCACGTTAGACCCGCACGGCGCGGGTGAGGCCATCATGCACCGGTGGATTTACAAAAGGGCCAGATTATGGGGTTTATATATTGATGTCGGTTGTTTATACCCTGCAAGGGGCTTTATAAAGTAGTGCGCCACGATTATACATTAGGCAATCATTTATCAAGGGGATTGTACTGTTATTTGTATATATTGTATAGTGAAATGCTAGGGTCTTGTGACATTGATGCAGACAGAGGTTTAGAAGTAAAATATTACTGCGGTGTCAGAAAAAAAACCTGAGCCTGAAGACGTTTAGGGGAGTCGTGCATTGGGAGGTTTGGAAAATGTTCAAATTGTTTGTCTAATGGAAGGAGGAGACCGAGGTTTGCGGTGTAAACTCACGCGTACGAGGTATATCATTTAAAGATGCCAACAGACGGGTTCACGAATCCACATGCTGTACTACCATCTTCTGGCTACCTCGGTGCCAATTGGATTTGGGATTCAGAAATTTTGCGATGCACTATCCCTTCCCCCCACCACACACAGCGTTTAAAGTGGTGTGATATACCGTATACAATTGTAACTATAATCTAGGTTCATAATCAACGTTTTTGGGTTTAGATCGCGTTATTTATAAATGTGTCGTAGCCCTCCACCACCCGACACTGCCAATCAGTAAAAAGTGTCACGTTGACAAAAGACAAATAGTTAACTGCTTTAGCCCACCGGCGTGTTGAAGCGTGACACCACAACATTTACAGTTTTTGTAAATGTTGTACAAAAAATGTAAATGTTGTGGTTTCACGCTTTAACACACCGGTGGGCTAAAGCAGTTAACTATTTGTCTTTTGTCAACGTGACACTTTTTACTGATTGGCCGTGTCGGGTGGTGGAGGGTTACAACACATTTATAAATAACGCGATCTAAACCCAAAAACGTTGATTATGAATAATATTGGTCGCGAAAGCCTACGTGTTAAACTATAATCTAGGTGTTTATACGGTAGTGTAATCGTTTTTATAGTGCCTTTGGTGCAGTATTCAATCCATCGATGCATCAATGTATGCAGCGCTAAGCGTCTGTAGAGTTGTGACGTTTAATAACAATGTTATGACCACCCAAAGCAGCGGGTGATAGAGCGGCTGAGCAGTGGTAGGGAACTGAAATACGGTCATTGACGTCCTATACTATTGCCGTTATGGAACGGGGTGTTGTACAGACGTCATACTCGTGTGTTATTTATAAAATGCGCTGAATTAACTTCAATCATAGGATTGCTGGAACTTAATATTGTTATGTTGTGAATGTACCATTGACGTCTTATAGCTTGCAGAAGTTATTTATATTATCACCGTGTCCCATTACATTGGCTGACTAATTGACGTCCACCGTGGAAAAATTAAGATGTCATCGTTGACCGTGGCATGTGGCAGCATTAAATGCACCCGCCTTAGTCGTGACCTATTTTTTACCAAGGAGCTCATAATAGACTACAGGAGAAAGAAAACGGACACTCCACCACTAATCATCAGCGGGGACTGTGTGGAGAGGGTGGCAGACTTCTGCTTCCTGGGAGTCCACATTGGGGAGGGCCTGACCTGGAGCGCCAACAGCACTGAGCTTCTGAAAAAGGCCCAGCAGAGACTTTACTTCCTGAGAATCCTCAGGAATAATAACATCACACAGAAACTGCTGGTGTCCTTCTACCGAGCCTCCATCGAGAGCATTCTCACATACTGCATCTGTGTATGGTACACCAGCTGCACAGTGGCTCAGAGGAAAGCGCTCCAGAGGGTCATCAACACAGCCCAAAAGATCGCCGGCTGCCATCTCCCCACACTGGAAGAACTACACAGTTCACGTTGCATCAAAAAAGCACAGAACATTATAAAGGACTCTTCTCACCCTGGACACTCACTGTTTGAGCTGTTGCCATCAGGCAGACGATTCAGATCAGTCAAAACAAGGACAAACAGATTCAAACAGAGCTTTTATCCTACAGCGATCACCACACTCAATAATGCCAATTAATTATTAAGTAATAGTATTTTCAATTGACTGTGAAATAGAGATGTGCAATGACAAAATGTAACCTTATGTGAGTATGTGGGTATACTTGGGCTTCAAATCTAGAATTATACTTGGGCTGTTTTTATATATAGTATAAATTGATTATCTTTCATTTAATTTTATTTTTATTTTCTTGTTTTATTTTATTTAAATTTATGAATGATGCCCTGACTGGTGAGCATTTTAAATTTCGTTGTACTGGTGACAATGACAATAAACGATCTATCTATCTATGTGGAAACGCATGTTGTAGATCCACCCAACAGTTCAGTTACTTCATAAGTTGCGCAAAGTCATGCGTTCAGGTATGCAGCATCGCTTCTGTTTTGCAACACTCATTGCACTTCAAGCAGTTGCAATCACCGCCCTTGCTATGCATGAGAGTTCAACGTGGGAAGGGCCAAGACGTGATTTTGCAGCCCCTCACCTCTCCTCTGAACGACCCAGCTAAAGAAGATCACTTAGTTCAGACAGGAGGACATCTAGTCAAGAGAATGCACCTGCTCGGCCTACGAAAATGTTTAAGGCAAATTCGAGCAAGACTATATGACGAATATTGATTCATCCAATTTTATTCAGCAATGCATTCACGTGGAAACGTCTGTTTTATTCAAATGTATTTTCGTGTTGTGATAAAACCTCATCCAACCAATGACATCACCGTTGAATATACAGTCCCATGCAGTACAAAATAATACAGTTTAAAAGAAAAGATTTTCAACTACAAGCAGATATTTCCCTAGTTTTTGCAGCCAATTATAAACAGGACAACGCAGGCAAAAATAATACCGTAGGCATCGGTATTGCAGGGACATAATACCGAATAAGGTGGTAATGTTTTGTACAGACGTGTTTTCATCGCTTAACAGGCGTGCGTCTGTGCTCACGACACGTGTACACAGGCGTATAAGTTCGCTCCCATTACCCACGTACGCCGATTTTCGCACATGGGCACAGCGACTCGAGAACGTGGTGTGACCTCAGAATAGTGGATTTGCAGGAGCTTTTGGTGAATTAGCTCTGCGCCATTATTGCATTGGAAAACCACGTGTGCTGATGAGTACATACAGTATATTAAAGGCTGTGACAAACACGTGGATACCAATGGGGGCATTACACGCACAGTGGGCCTCTAACCATATCACCCAGAAAGCACCCGATCTCGTCAGGGCGGGTAAGTCAAGCAGTTTTGAGCCTGGATGGTGTGCAATAGTGGTTGACCTTTCGTTTTTGTTTGAGTGGAAAGCCACTTTATTTTATACGTGCACGTGTATGTATAATTACAGCATGTGTGGCTGGAAAAGAGCTGTTATTTAATAACTTGATGTTCAGTAAAGTCCCTAATGCGTGCACTTATGGGGAACCCCATGCCTTCTTTGACTCCATCTAAAGTCATGAGCTTGTTATGTTTTTTTCCCAGAAATGCATATCACATTCTATAAGATGTTTTTTAAAAAAACATATAAATGATGTACATATGATAGTCCTCGACTGTGATTTCAACTGCAAACTTCAGATCGTCAATCAAGCGCACTAACCAACTCCAACACTACTCGCCTATGAGTCTATGTTATTATGTTGCTGCAGAGTTATTTACAGTTATCGTGGTAAAATGCTGCTTGACGGCCGCGGAGAAGGGCGGTTGGGAACCTACAGTGCTATATTCCCAATTGAGCACCCATCAAGGGAACAGAGTCTCAATGCTCACAGACCGTGGCCCTCCTGACGTCGGCACTTGCCGTCACCACGGGGGAGGTGGTGGTTGGGCTGCCTGTAGGGACTTTGGTGACGTCCGTAGTTCAGGCTTTGAGGTTTGCTTTCAAAGCAAACGTGATGCTTCACGCCCGGTGGCTGTGTAGAACTGCCCACCTGTGCGAATCCGCCTCTGTTCATTGCATGTGGGAGCATGCAGTGACATCCCGCTGCCGCACAAGAAGATACTTTTGGCCTGTTTCCTAAAAACATAATGTCCTCTTTAACACTATGGAAGTCTAATAATATCCACGGTACTGTATATGTTTACAAGGGAAACTTATAACGATGCATCGCTTTGCAACGACAGCAGTTTTTACTCCATTTACAACACTATTTAAGGTCATTTGGACATTTTAGGAATTGGTGATTGATGGCACACGACGGATTCAGTGCACGATTTATGTTACAAATGCAACAAAAAAATCATCTTGTGTCTGACAAGTACCTGCACCCTAACAAAAATTTAGTTTTAATAAAAATCCAAATTTTTTGGACAATTATATAGGTCATGCTTGTACAGTAGTCTTTAATTGAGATTTGTATAATTAATGCACAATGCTTGCTAATTTTGTTTACACTGTTTGATTCGATTGTCAGGATTTCGTGTTCATATCACAGGGCACATAAGTGTATGCCAGTGAATTTTATATAAGCCTCAAGCGCTTACTATCGAGGGAGGTAAGTGTAATAACAGCGTGATGCTGTGCACCGTGTGTGTGCAGCTCCCCAACCCCCTTGCAAGGGGGAGTTAGGGGGAGGCGCAGTCCACTCTGAGGCCCGTCCGTCTTCACCTCGTTTGGCAACCATGGCGACGAGCGAGGTGGGAAGTGAAGGGGAAGCAGATATCGTCATGGTGACGGTGGAGGAACCTCAGAACAGCACCGACTCTGCGGAGGATTCAAGTGCCGCCATGATGGTTCAATTCAAGCAGGATCACGCTAGGTAACCATGATGATGCTGGTGGCGGGGGGTGGTGAAAGAGACCACCTCCATGATTGTTGCATTATGAGCGTCATCTGTCTGCCCGTACATGGACAATATTTTATCATTTTACTGGTCTGAGCGGCACTGAGAAGTGTAGGTTCTTGCACAAGTTGTGGTCCTTTATGTAAGGCTTGCTTTTTCCGCAATATAAACGTTTTAAATAGAAAAAAATGGTCCTGGGGTTTGTTTGACCGTATTTTACCATGCTGGTAAATTCATCCGGTTGGTTAGGGGTTGCCCAGGACCTGTTTAGGCAAGGCCCATGGTTCAGATAACTCTTGCCATTGATATTAGCCATGGCAGCGATTTAAACGATTCAATATTAGCCTTGGCCAATGATCAAAATAGTGCAGAGTACTAACCACTTTACCACTACTCGTCACTCCGATTGTGTAATTACTTTTATTTAACTATGATGAATCCATGAAATTTGAATATATCATAAGAGTTCTGAATAGATGACAGCAATACGTAATTTTACATAAAGTTTACAGCATAATTCAGGAGACAACCAATTCCAGTAGAATACATATTTCCTGTGAGATGGATAACTGTAAGTAATTAATGTTCATTTGTTGAAAGGAATGACTGGTTTACCTTTTAACTTGACTGTTCTTGGCAGATTATGTGTAGAGCATCGTAAGATGCAGTCACATTTAGATGTTATATTAACCTCTAAGTTATATTGCATTGAAAGTAATGAGAGTGCAAATAAAGCTTAATACCTTCCAATGCTTGGCAAGGAACAGCGGACAACGGTGGCACTTTTGTTTATCAGAACAAGTGTGAACTTGTTGAATGTACACGACGGTATGTTCTTTCATCGCGTTGCTAATCGCTGGATGTGATACTTTTGTTCAGTGCCGCTCAAACAGATGACAACATTGAGTCCGTGTACTCTGCCAACACACTGGTGGAGAAGATGGCCAATTCGGGAGACGTGACGGAAGGTACACATGTCTCACTGCACGATGGGGGTGTGGTATGTGTGCTGTGAGGCCACTGTCAAGTGAGTAGCTGTCTACATGTATGTATGCTGTGTGTATATGGTACCTCCTTGTGTATGCAAGTACCACATCTGTCATACAATATACCCTATTGTGCTGTATGTGTGTGCTGTCATGCGTGTATGCCACATTGTGGGGAGCGGTAGTGTAGCGGTTAGCGCGCTGCGCTATGAACCTGGCGACCCGGGTTCGATTCCCGCTCACGGCTAACACCAGTGACGATTATCTGAACCGGTCCTGGGCCTCCCCTAGGTCGACTCAGCCCTAAATGAGTACCTGGTGCGGTGTGTAAACATCGCCACTGGGGAGACAAAGGCGGTCGGGCGTGGTGCTGGCCACCCACCCCCTCGTGTACCGTTCTGGCCTTCATAGGTGCTCGCTAACAGCACTTGCCCCTACAGTCTGTTAAGGCTATACGGGGGATCTTTATCTTTGTATGCCACATTCTATATGTGTCGTGAAAACTGTCTACGTACTTGTGATTTTTGTGTATAGCTGCTTGGTTGTGTGTGCTGTTCATAGTTATCTGCTTCTGTGTCTTATTGTGTTTAGCTACTTGGTAGTATTATTTGTGTGGAGCATGCTGTCACCATCCTAGAATCTCAACCAAATCTGGAAGAACACTAGTAACCGAGTGGAACAACACGGACGTCCAGAATGAACACCTCATTCGAGACCCAGACATCACATCTCCTGGTTTTGACATTCCTCCAAGACACTGGTGTGACCATCAACCACATCAGAACATAAACAGGCCGATGCTCACATCTCCTTCATGAATGGAAAATTTAAGCTAAGCCATAGTGTGCCTATGCCATGCAACCCAAACTATGGACCATCTAGTGCTTAGGCTTGTCTGTCCTCCTTCAATTCAGGGATAGAAAAACTATACAAACTCTGTCCTCAAGCCCTCTTGTGGTTAGCAGACCTCTGCATTGGCATTTAGCTCCTGTAAATATTGCCATACGCAAGAACAGGTTCATTTGTGAAGTTATTCAGTTGTGTATACTGTGTGCAGGTATCTCGTTATGTTGCCGTAGCGAGCACGTAGTGCATGCCTGTTGTATTTTGTGTGTGTGTATATCTTTATGCTTCGTTTAGATATGGCTGGTGTTGTGGCCACCCATTTATACATCGTACCTTCTGTGGATTCTAGACTGGGTGTGTGTAACTTTAGGTTGGTGCAATTCATAACAATGTGGTTTATTTTAAAAGTAGGGTTTATCAAATGGACAGTGTATTTTGTAATGTGTAGTATAATCTGAAAATAACCAGTTTTTTTTTCTAGTATGATGTGTATAAAATAATATATGTATGTGACACACTTGTTGTGTTCCAATGCAGCTTAAACGCAGTTTGAGTATGTGCATGAGCATGCCTAATGTGCCATAATGAGCCCTTAGGTCTTCTGCATCTGTGGATGCATACGTGTCTCTGCGGGGAGCGGTGGCGCAGCGGTTAGAGTGCTGCATTACAAACCTAGTGACCCAAGTTTGATTTCCAATCACGTCTAACAGTCACAATTATCTGAACTGGTCCCGGGCCTCCCCCAGGTCGACCCAGACTCAAATGAGTACCTGGTGCAGTGTGTAAACATCTCCACTAGGGAGACAAAGGCGGCCGGGCGTGGTGTTGGCCACCCACCCCATCGTATGCTGTGCCGGCCTTCATAGTTGCTAGATAACAGCACTTTCCCCAACAGTCTGTTCAGGCTATATGGGGGATCTTTATCTTTGTATTTTGTGTCTCTGGGTTGTACTCTCCCAGAGAAGGGCATGGAGGAGGTAGAGGAGGAGGAAGAGGTGGACGATGGGGAAGGAACAAACCTGGCGTATCCCATCACGTGTGGAGACAACAAGGCAACACTGCTCTGGAAGAAGTTTGTCTGCCCTGGCATCAACGTCCCATGTGTTAAGGTATGTGTGGCCTTTTGTAGTTCTTTCAGTTATACGTTGGAGTGTAAAGCATGTAATACAGATGTCGTCGCCCGAAAAGGAGTGCATTTGTGTTCACATGGCATGGAATCATACTTGATCTGCTTTGTTTCTTGTGGTGCTATTGCTAGTGAGTTGGGAGGGAGTAATTTCATGGCTGGATGATCCAGTGAGTGTTTGGGTGACTAAGCGAGTGATTCAGTTTGGGTGAGGGTGTGAGTGGATGGATCTGGAGAGTGGAGAAATGGATGAATTGGTGGAGAGATGGATGAGTGAGTTAATTTAATGGTGTAATTTGTATGGATTATGTTAGTAAAAATGTTTTAATTGTGTCGAATGTTTTTTTGTGTGATGTCCATAATTTACGTGTAGTTTAACACCGGACTGATCAGCCCAAAGGAGTTTGTGAACATGGCTGGAAAGTCGACCCTGAAGGACTGGAAGAGAGCCATTCGCATGCGTGGGGTCATGTTGAGGTCAGCTCCCGGCATCCAGCTTTTGCGTTGTATCCACCGATCACTGTCCTCAGTCTTTGAATGTTGACACACTCAGAATGATCATTTGGGTTTTAAGTGATACACAGTACACATTTAGATTTAATTGAGCTGTTTTTTGTATCTGAATTGTGTTACTTTTAAATTGTAATTACATTTGACTAATTTTCACCATTGTAAGATGTTACGACTCCTAGTGAAGGGTAATTATCACCTGTCTAGTGGTGAGAGCTGGGAGAGAGTGCCTTTGTGCCTCACAAGAAAATTCCAAAAACATAATGTTAATCTCATTTTTACATAACTTATTCCAGATCCTATAATTGGGAATTTTGGTTTGACATGTGATGGACACCCTTTTTTTCAAGGCATGTTAAAGATGTGCCACCTCGTGTTGATATGATGCCTTTTGAAGTAACCTCAGAAGTAGTTCAAAATGTCATATTCCTGAGCCATTCTCTGATGAAAGATGCGGCCCCTGAGCATCAAAGATTTGCACTAAGACAAAATTGATTACTCTTGGTTAAATGATGTTTGAAACTATAATCATTGAGAACAAAAACCTTTGCATTCTGAAATTAAAGCCTCACTAAGCAAAACATTAACCTCAAAAAGAGCACTGGCTTGTTATAAATGAAACAGGTCAATGTTAGAAAAAAATGTTATTGCAATCATGCAGGGAAAATTAACATCATAACATGGATATGCTGATAACATAACACAACTTCGTGGTGGTTAGAACTCAGTCGCTCACATTTACATCCGTCATTAAAGTGTGTAAGAATTTTCTTTTGATTATTTAGAATTGTACTTTTATTTAATTATATGAATAAGACATGCAATATTAGAAAAAAAGTATCTTGCCTGGATTCCATTCTGCCTGGCTGGCACATAGCCAAATACGTGTGTGTTGTAGTGACTTCATGGCGCACATCTTTGTCATGACGTCACCTACATCCCACAGCGTTGAGCCGGGTTAATCAATTTGTCACGCTAACATCACGCTCACCCCCCACCCACCCACCCTCCACACCAGCTGTGTATCCTGCGCAAATGTATTAGAGGAGAGAGATAGAGAGATGGAGGGAGATAGAGGAGGGCGGAAGAGATGGAGAGGAGTGGAGAGGAGAGGGACAAGGAGATAGTGAAAGGGTGTAAAACGGAGAAGAAAGAGCAAAACAGAAAGAGGAGAGCGAGGGAAAGCAACAAGCAGTGGGAGGGAGGATTGGGGAGAGGCAAGAGATTGAAAAGGGAAAAGGGAGAGCTGGGAATAAGGAGAGGCGAGGGTGAAAGAGAGATAGGGGTCAGGGAAGTGGGTGAGATAGAGTAGAGGGAAGAGAGGAAATTAGAGGGAGGGATAAAGATGGCACAGAGGAATAGAGAAAGAGATATAAACAGAGTCAAAGAAAGAAATCGAGATAAATTGGAATATACCATACAGAGAAGGCAAGAGAAAGGCGGAGAGACAGGGCTGTATATAAAATGACAAAGTTTTGCTCGCTGGCTAGCTGGTGGGGAGGGACAGATGGACATTCACGTTGAAAGGACGTGCGTGCGGGTTGCCCGTAATAATAAACAAGACAAAACCAACAAGTCAGGAAATTAAAATATGAAAGTGTTGATGAGACGGGATCATATAAATTATTTAGTCAAACTCTGACCCAGATTCATGACCGTTTATCAAATGGCGCAGGGTGTTTGATAAATAGTAGGCAGCCTGATACCAATCAGTTTTTACCCTTATAGCAAGCTGCCTCTAATTATTTCTCCAATTAGTTATTTTCCCCCATCCTTCAATAATCTACGCGTATGTGTTCCCCCTGTTTGTATTGTGCCTTGCGATGCAGTCACATTTATGTGCTTCATTGTTTTGTCACTATTTTCACATACTAGTTATGAGCTTGTCACTGAATATTTTATTTGTCGCTGAAGTACTCTGAAGTAGGTGGCACGTCAATGGTAGCCACAGCCATAGGGAGAGATATACTAGATGTGGGTATTGTCCGGGTTGCTGACTCGGACAGACCTGGCTGAATTTAAGCCTCCATCTTTGCCCGTGACGTGTAACCAAGCAGAAAGGTGATGGACTCGGGGGAGCTGGACTTCTACCAGCACGACAAGGTGTGCACCAGCACTTGCCGAAGCACCAAGTTCGACATCCTCATCAACAACGTGCGCTTACCCATCATCGGCACGCAGGGCGAGTACTCGATGGTTGGAACCCCTTCCGACGGTGAGTTTCCCAGCGCCCACCACTGCTGACCTTATCCCGCACCACCTGCCTGTATACTGATCGGTTGAGTGGTTATGTGGAATAACGTTCATTGGGGTTAAATATCAATACACTGACAACGATGTTGAATGGGAATAGAGTGAATGGGATGTATGAATTGGCCTATAACAAGCAAGATTAGATAAATAATGCTGAATATTTTCACGTCTTGCTCAGTTTACCACAATATATATAGTATCTTAGTTACCAATGTTTGTTATCGTGGTATTGAGCCAGTGGTGGAAATTCAACATTGGCTGCTCCATTCATAGACTGGCTCCTGCCACAGAAATGCAGCAGGGTCCAGGCTTTAAACGACTTGCTTTTAGCTACCATTAGAGATCAATGCTCATTTTAAAGGATAAACACTTCACCCTGTTGGAATGTAAGTGCCTTACTACAAATAAACGGAATAAACCATTCATTACCCCATTGTGTGTGGTTATAAATTACACCCACAATGTTAGATATGTCTCTGACACCTCAGATTGCATACAACACTGTCCCACAGGTTTGCATTTCGATGTATTCATTGCATTAAACAATCTAATGATAATTATTTCAGTGAACAATGCTGATTCTGGATTTTTGTACAACAGCATGTCTGTGTATTCGTGTCTATAACGAGAATTTGGCACAGTCGGGGCCACAGCTGATGCATCTGCCAGTCATCTCGGTCAACCCATGGCACCTGGGTCTGTCCCGTGATCTCCTGTAAGCCAGCCTTTGATACTTCACGTGGCCTCAAAGTGTACCTGGCACAGGCATCGTGGTGATGTCACCGTTACTTAGTGACGAATGGCAGGTGTTGGTATTGGTAACAGGAATTTGGCTTTAACCGAGGTGTGGTATGGATTGCAGTGAATGGCGCACAGGTGTGCGGGGGTGCTGAGGAGGCAGCCAAAGATGCGAGCGAGCTGGTGTCCACTCCGTCCACCTCCTTCCTACCCTCGACGCCGTGCACCGATAGCGCGCGCGCCAAGGACGCGAGTGAACTTCCAGGTGACAAAGGTGCCCGCCCATCAGTCCTGTACCTACACACACATATACTGGTGTACCCACACACCCGTGTATCTAGACATACACCTATGTACCCATAAAACAAAGATCCCCATCCCTAATGTAGACTTTTATAGGCAGTCCTGGCAAGTGTTGTTAGCTAGTACTTATTTAAGGCCGGCACTTGTACTAGCGGGTGGGAATCATCACAGTACTCATCTTCACCCTGTCCACACTACTCAGCTTCTGCTCCTCCTGACTGGTACTGTCTGCCTTTGCCTTGCGCTACTTTTACTGCAGGCTGAGATCCACAATCCCCATAAGGTCTGGAACTAAAATCATAAGAGCACAACTATGCTCAGATTCCAGCTACAATATTGTCAAGTTGCCTTGCAGCTATTTACATGCCGGCAATGTCAATTGAACTGTCATATGTCAATTATTTCTACAGCTTTATCGATATTGTGTCTTAGTTTTCAAATTTTATTATTACAGGTTAACAGTAAACCATCTTACAATACAGCCTTATAACATTTGTTACTTTTGATATAATGCACTGCTGAAGCAGCGGTTGTAATAATTAAAAGGGGATGAAACCCCAAAAATTAAAGGGCTCTTTGTATATATGTTGAACTTCTTTCGCACTGTACTGTACATAGCCAATTGCTAATACGTGCTTTATAGATGCCTACCTTGGCTGTGTGTCACGAGTTGTCTGACATGGGTTTCAAGCTTCATAGTGAGAAATTAAAATGTCAGGTCAAGTGCTTCACTGTGGCACTCGAGTTACATACATCACTATGACTACACCCCCCACACCGCTTTATATATCAGTACAGTTACGTTACTATTGCATGTAATGGTGCCACTTGAAAGATAATACCTTTCTTTGCTTTCTAAACAGTTTGCCTTTAGAGGCTATAACCCCCTTTTCCTGATGACGACCGCTTGTGTTGCGATCGAAACGTCATAGTTTTTTGTTATTTTCTTTGAACCTATCTACGTGACTTTACCGAAAGACCCAAAGAATATGAATTCCTGCAGTCACGAAAGCTTTAAGTCAAGATTTAAGTTAAGAGGTCTTTGTTTTTTGGGTTACATCTTACTTCAACTGCAGCTGGAAGGATACAAAAGCTGGTGTACTGTTTTTATAGGAGCGCTGAGTCAACTTTTAACTGCCTTCAACCCTGCCTCTGTGTGTATTGCTCATGCAGACGAGGTCTTTTCGCTGTGGAAGGGGATCGCTGACGTGGGGCTGCTTGGGGAGGTTGTGAACGAGGTGCAGCAGGAGATCCAGGACACGCTCAAGGCCCTGCGCCAGCGGATACAGCTTTCCCCCCTGCAGATGAGTGGTACAGGCCCAATGTTTACTCTGTTGTCATTGTCTGTTCGTGAAGTGGCTTCACACGGTGGCGCTGGTCTCTTGAGTATCTGGCTGATTTTTATATTTAGAGCTTGGGATCACAGAATCGGTGGCTTGAGAAATGAGAGGTGCCAAATTGGCATGTCTAGCATTGCCTACTAAATCAATCACTCATCGTGGACACCCTCTTAAGCACTTCCCATTATGTTATCTCCATATATATAAAAGGCAAAGTTGTGATTATGTGTGTCTGTTCAAAATGCTTAGCGTACTTCCCGACATGCAACAAACTTGAAATTTGCCATGTGAGTACTTTCCAGACTGTACACCATGCAAAAATGATAAAAATACACTTTTTTGGTGGGGGGGGGGGAGCTCAATAATGCATATATTTTTTGCACGGCAAGTGAGCTGTGACGTCACATCTGTCACGTGACCCGCGCATGTGGAAGCGTAACACATTGTCGTGTAGTGGTTAGTGCGCTGCGCTACGAACCCGGCGACCCGAGTTTAATTCACGCTCACGGCCACCAACGGTGACGATTATTTGAACTGGTCCTGGGCCTCCCCTAGGTCGACTCAGCCTCAAACGAGTAACTGGTGTGTTTTGTGGACATCGCCACTGGGAAGACAAAGGCGGCTGGGTATGGTGAATCCAAGTCCCCGGGCGGAGCCGGGTAGTACAGCTAGTAGTACATAATTGTTAAAACCTAGGCATGGATGCTTCACCCCTTGCCTCTCGATATTCTATGAATTGGCACAATTCCGAGTTACGATTAGAACCAAGAATTTATTATTTTTTTGTATCTAATTTAGACGGTCTCATTTGTAGGTTTTATCTCTTGTTGTTTGTATATTATGATATAATTTGTATAAATTGTAAATGACTGTTGTTTATGAACACAATTTGGTACTTGTATCATGAGTGTAAGAATTGATTTTATGCAATGAATTGTTGCAAGTCTATTACCAGGGGACTGCCCTCACGGTTCCTAACACGAGCAGCCGGCCACCTGTGGTGCGGTTTTTTCCATCACTCGTTAAGTGAAATACTCAGAAGGATCACTGCTGCTTTCCATAGCATGAATGCTTGTGATTTGCATAACTGCTTCCGCACATTGTTTACTTATTTTCCTAAGTCCGTGTACTATAAGGCACGGTTTTCACTTAAATGTTTAATGCAACTGGCTATTCAGCTCTCAAATTAACCTTGTTTCAGTGGCAATGGCAAGTGGAGGTGCACAATAGTAAATTATGAGTCACATTTCCATGCATACATCAGAGGCTTCCGCTGCTAATGTTGTTGTGTGCGTGGACCCCTATCAGATGCAGCGACGCTGAACGGCGTGGTCCAACACTTTGGCCTCATGGATAATGTTAAGAAGATCCTGGGCAACCACAAGTCCCAGATGGGTCGATACCGCGACCAGTATACACGGGACCTGGCAGGTGCGGTGCACTTCACCACTGCATTGTCTGTCAGCACCCACACGTCTTCACTTTCTCACAATATCTTTTGATTTTACCATTTATTTTAATTCTTGTGTTCATTTACATTTCTTGTTGATTTTTTTAAATCCCAGATGTCCCTTCCAATTCAGAGACACGTGTCTCAGTGGGTTGAAATTAAAATATATTTATTGTTTGATGCGATGTTAGAGATTTTTAGATTTTTGAGAAATGGAATTTTGGTAAGGCACGCTCGACCCTTTTCTGTTCATGGGTCCTGATTAGCATTGCTGATGTTTTTTCTTTTACGCTGAGCCAGTTTACACGCAGTATTCATCTACATTTGAAATCTGTGAATCAAATTTGCATTGTTTCACTCATTCTTAATGTCTTTTGAGGAACTGAAGAGATGCATGATTAAGGAGTGCAGTGCTGTGAGACTATGTAAGCCGCAGGGTGTGCTTGACTTTTTCCTGAGTTATATGCATGTGACCGGTTGTTCAGCCTTCCAATTGGTGTGCTACATTAAACTTTAATCTGGTCTGCGCTTTTTTGTAGATGTTTCTGAAGATATTTGACTCGTAGTTCTCATGATTACTGACTAATAAATCTCGTAATTTACAGTGGTAAAAGCTCTGATACACCTGGGTGCTTTTAGGGAGATGCGTCGCTGAAAATCATCATAGGCAAAAATTTCGCTGCCCAAATATTGACAAATCTTATCGCTTCCCCGCTAGGGGGAGAACTGGAATGTTAACTTGCATTCAGATCACAAAAAATGATCACGTGACTACCTAACGTTGTGTGTCCTGTAGACCTTTGTTTATCAAAGACGCATCTCAACAAACTGTTGTCATTCGCTCGACCAAATTGTGTTATCCTGCACTATTGCCTTACCAAGTTGCCACAGTTGCTCACGGTAAATGCGATTGCCATGAGAGCTAGTAGCACTAGCCCGACAGCAAGTCCGAGCTTGGCTTGTTTCCTTTGTGGTGCGGACGCGCAGAGCTGGAGCGGCAGTGCGATGATCAGCGCCGCCGCAGCATCGAGCAAAAGCAGCGCCAGCAGCTGACCACCCTCTCCCCATCGGCCATCGCCATCTCCCCGCCGCCGGCCAAGCGGCCCCGTGCACAGCGCGTGCCCACCATGGCCACCATCCCCGGCCTTACTACCATCCCCATGGCCAAGCTGCCCACGCTCGGCAAGCAGCAGCCGACGTTCGCCGCGGGGACTACCACGGCGACGTATAGCACCATGGCTGGGACGCCAGGTGGCCTCACTGTCATCGGCTCGCAGGCCATCATCTCCACTGCGTCCGGGCTCAAGGTGCTGAGCCCCGTGCAGTTTGTGTCGGCGCAGGGGGGCGATGGCGGCGGCATTATGAGCGCCGCCGGGCTGGGAGCAATGTTGCAGGGCGCTCAGGTGGTATCGGGACCCGGCACCGTGGTCACGCTGCAGCCCGTCCCAGAGGCCACCGTCGCAGCAATGGTCTCTGCGGCAGCGGCGTCCACGGCGGTGCCCGGAGCGCTGCCGATCCAGGCCGCCCCGGCTGCGGTTCCCATGGAGGGGGAACAGGCGGTGAGCGATGTGGGAGCAAGCGTGGCGCCATGAGGGTAGTGTGCGTGTGAGGGCTGGCGACCGCCTTGGGACAGACGTGTGGAACAAAGTAGAAGCCCCCGGACATCCACTGCGGCAGTTGCTGTTGTTGTTGCAGAGACTGTTTTGAAAGGTCAAAAGTGCAGTGTCATGGGACCTCACAGACTGGTTTAGTTACAAACCCCAAGGAAGACTCGTGCATCTACTATTTCCATTTTCTCAACATTTTAATGTTATTGTTAGATCAGGCAGATAGGATGCAATTTTTACTAACAATTAAATTAACTAACACCCCACCTGCTTTTTTATTTCATATTATGCAAATACAGTAAGCAGACATTTCCAGCTGCTTGTTGCTGAAGATCTTGCTGCGTCTGGGAATGTTGTGAACTCCTTTGTTTGCGAGTGCATCTTGATGACCCGGCCTCCAAGAGGGAAGTGGCATCATCTCCTGGCAGTGCTGTCTTACCGTGGAGAGCACAGAGTTATATACACGTGTTGGGTCTTTGGACCTGTGTACATACTTGGACAGCTGTGAAAATGGATCTCTTACCATTTTTAGTTTGCTACATTTAGAGGTTAACATTATATGATACGTTCATGGTGATGTAGATTTTTACGTGCCAGTTCTTTAACATTTATTGCAGAAACTCCTTTCTCAAACTGACATTGTAGGTGGATTGCAGATACAATTGTATGATTAAAAATGAATTTCATCCACTTGTATGGTTAAAAGTTCATGGTGTTATGCACCATATTTTGTAGCTTTTGACTGGAACTGTAGAAAATAATTAATAGTATTGGAAATTGTTTAACATGTACTTTAGTTGAAATGTAAATTCTCCAAAATTAGCTGTTAATGTAACAGTATATATAAATTAAGCACGAGCTGAGTGTCCAGTTAGTCATGAAATAAGTGCTAAATTATGTGGATTTGTGTTATTTACTACTTTAATGAGCCAAGAATGTCTGTGTCCTGCGCGTGACGTCACTCCACGTCGGCCAGCCCCCCTCATTAATACTCGTGAACAGGTGACGTCCTCCACATGGACCCCCCCCCTCATTAATAATCATGAACCGGTAACGTCATGGGGGGGGGCGAGGCGCCTCCTCCCCCCTCAGCGTCAACTTACAACCCTCACTACAAAGACAGAACCCTCACGTCACACGATCTCCATAACGCTATTGAGACATAGAAGTAAAAAGGACGTCATGATGAACAAGGGATTATAATCTTTGAATGAAATAAATCTGTCACCGCGGCCTTACAAATTGCACACGAATTGATGCAATTAATATCATATCACATCACCGGCTTCTTTTCTCTTTCAAGTTTCAGATTTACTGAAATACACCCGTCGTTGGACGGGCAAAAGGCTAGTGTAACCAGAATGTTTGATATTTGAGTCGTGTGGAAAGGGCATGGAATAGTAAAATAATATTTGCATTTTAAAATCGATATACTCCAAATTATCCTTGAGTAAAGAGGCTGGAAACACTGATACATAACCCTCTTTCAAGTCTACATTGTGCGGAAATGTACATTACACGTTATTTCCATCACACATTATTTCCATCAAGTGAAGATATGGAAGCTTCATTTCTATTAATTGTTGTGCATAAAAAGCTTTCATAACATTTGTTATGAACTGTTGTGGCTTATGGATACTAAAATTATAAATTAACACATGAAGACATATTCATGTAAAAATTAAATAGCATGTTGGTCCATAAACCTATGGACCTGCTTTACAAATTGTTTCCACACTGCTGATGACACTCAACCTATCCAGCATCTGACTGCTTAAACAAATTTTACTGGAAGACATTAGCCCAGAAGCCCATGAGCTGATGGAATTAATTACTTGGTGAGACAGACCATTATTTACAATTTGAAAGCTTTCACATTGACCTTTTGTGGGATTAAGTCCTGAGTCTGTGTGAGCAGAAATTGACAAATGCTAAAATGTCAGTGTGTGTTAGGTTCTTGTCGTTTGTTGTCTTTCAGTATTTTTGTTTATTACAACTATTAAAATGGTTATCTGTAATCCGAATAGAGCGTTGATGAATGCAGTTTATTTTAATCCAGGATGAGTGATCTTTGGGTTATCCTGAATCTAAAATACTTGATTTCGAAGTGAAATGATTTGTTTCTGCTTTTCTGGTCCAGCTTTGTCCCTTGTATGTTTGTACAACTTTATATATCTGTTTCAAAAGAAGATCCAGCTAAAATATTATCTCTTATTTCACGGATACACACCTAGGTTGTGCGCATACCAAGTTCGTTTCAGTTTGCGACTTCGAAAAGGAGAATAAAGACTTTAACTAATATGTGCCACCATAGCACTAATAATATCACAGCATTGCAGTTTATGTATATTTTAATACGATGCCATGGCAGCCACCTCAGTAAAACATGCTATATAGTCGCTTTAAAGTCTTTTGTTAATGAAGCTATAAAATGTATACTGGGACAGCCTAGGTAGGATACACGGCCTATACATGGCCTGAAAAATAAGAGCTATTTGATATGTTTTTGGTTGTGGCTTTCTATAATATTAAGAACGTTACATATTTTAACAGCAGCCTAACACCAGTTTCTTAAATTATGCTTTTAAATGTTGACAGGTTTTGTTTTTCCTTGTGTGTGTGTCTCCCTGGTGTGCATCATTGTATGATGTGTGAAACATTTTAAGAGTTAAAGCACAAGGTTTGGGCTTTTCAATCGGAATTTTTAAAATATAAATTTGGTTCAATATTATGGCTCATTGAGATTGGTTAAGACCTGTTACATTCGCTGTGTTTGGCACCGAAGATGTGTAGCAGTTTCGATTTTGTGCTAAATTTAGGTTGGTTTTGTGCATTTCATTTGTTTTACAAGACTTTAGTAATGTTCAGGCAAGTCCATTACAAGTCATATCTCATAGATTAATTGACACCACTTGTAACGTAAAAGCTGAAAAAATGACAGTATTTTGAAACATCTTACACACTGAAATTGTTTTAATAGCTAACGTTGTTGGCAGTGGCTCAGCCTCAGTGTGGAAAGTCAATAAACTGTTTTTTAAGTAACAAAAAGATCTCACTTCACGTCTCAATGAATCCGTCTTTTTTATCCTTTTCCAAGATGGCTTGAGTTTTTGTCTTTGAAGTTGTCCTAATTGTTTTTCTACATTGCCAAAGGAATATTTTAAATGTTAGCTGATACATGCTTCGGTTCCTTACGCAGTGGTATTCATCATGGAGAGGTTTATTTGTTAGCGATTACCAATAAGATGCACCACCAATGTGCAAAGGTTTTGTATGCATTCATATGTTGTAAAATCTGTATGCAGTTGTGGGGTTTTTGAGTGTCGCATAGCAGAACAGTTATCACCTCACAAGGCTATTTTGAGTCTCTTAATACAAGTTAACATGCATTTAGGACAATAATAGCAGTCTCTTCGCAGAGCTGTTTTTAACAATGTGTCTCATTAGTTGAACATGTAGGCTTTCGCGACCAATATCCATAATATAGGTTTTTTTTGGGTTAGGTCACGTAAATATGGTCTCAATTAGCCTTGTGCCCGTCGAAGGACGGGTGTATTGCAGTAAATCTGAAACTTGCAAGCGAAAAGCAGTCCGCGACGTGATATTCATTGCATCCATTCGTGTGCAATTTGTAAGGGCGCGGTGACAGACATTTTATTTTAAAGGTTATAATCCCTTGTTCATCATGACGTCTTTTTTACTTTTATGTCTCAACAGCGTTACGGAGATCGCGTGACGTGAGGGTTCTGCCTTTGTAGTGAGGGTAGTAAGTTGACGCAGATGAGGGGGGAGGAGGTGCCTCGCCCTCCCATGTGGAGTGACGTCACCCGCTAATTATTAATGAGGGGGGGGGGGTGGCCATTTGGAGGACGTCACCTGTTGATGATTATTAATGAGGGGGGCTGTTCGATGTGGAGTGACGTCACCCGCTCATGATTTTTAATAAGAGGGGGGGGTCCATGTGGAGGACGTAACCTGTTCATGATTAAATCTTGACTTAAAAGCTTTCATGACTGCAGGAATTCATATTCTTTGGGTCTTTCGGTAAAGTCAAGTCGATAGGTTCAAAGAAAATAAAAAAAACTACGACGTTTCGATCGCAACAAGTGGTCATCATCAGGAAAAGGGGATTAGCTTCTAAAGGCAAACTGTGTATAAAGGTTTAAAAATGGGCGTAACCCAAATGTCAGTAGCATGGGCGGGGCAACTAATGTTAATGTGAGGTGGTGGGTTTTCCACCAATTAAAGGGCTGCCAGGTAGGGGGGCTGGTCGACGTGGAGTGACATCGCGTGCAAGACACGGACATTCTTGGCTCATAGTAGTAAATTGTAATGATAGTTACATTGTTAGAATATGCTGCCTGGTACATGCTTGTATTGGAACAGAATTTAATCACTTTGTTTATTAGAGCCCATTACTGTTACATGTATCTGCATGTACAATATCGGATCTCTGTGTGATGGGATTTCGAATGATTGCGCCTGAGTGTTACGGCCAGTGAACAGCTGTGTGTGAATATGATATGTATAAGATGTTTTGAGTTACAGTACCAATGTTTTGGCCAAATCTGTCTTTTTTTTATTTGTGTGTATTACAATCAGCTCGCTGCTTTCTGCCTCGTTCAGGCTGTTATATCAAACATTTGCGTTGAGTGGGTGAATATTTTAAACTTCACGGCATTCCTTTAACTAATAGAATTTGGGGTATTTAAAATATTCCGGTTGTAATGTGTACATGTGTGGTGATAAACATGGCACAGGGTGAGGCTTTTACAGGCCAATATATTTAATTCCAAACACTGCATTGACAACTCTGCCTCTCAATTCAGCCCATTCATTTACAGAAGTCCTATATGTCATTGTTATGGTCTTATGGCAACGATAGTTAAAAAAAAAACAGACCCACACGTAATGCAGTACCGTAGGATATATTAGTGTGTTGTAGCAGTCCATATACACCTTTACGTATTGAAAAAAAATGTGCATATTAAATCCAAAACGTGATTTATAAGACTATAGCTAGAACAAAAATGTAACTGGCAAGCCCTCCCAAAGTAACAGTAACAATCAAACCTAACATTGGTTTCTTAATATGTAATTTAGTGTGTGTACTAAACAGGCACCATTAATATTGTTTGGTTAAGTACGTGCTGTCTGAGTGCTGCTAGAGTTGTTTGGAATATAATAATTGTTTTCAATTTACTTTTAATTATTTCCGCTAAAACAGTGCATGGTTAAACAATGTTAATGGATTGACAACTATTTTAAAACTCTCACGTGGGCTTCTTGGTACAATGCATTCTTATATATTGATCATGATGCTGTTATAACTCGGTGTGGTTAAATCACTGAACAACTAAACCACTAGAGCTGCCACTTACGATACAACTATAGCTCGCTTGCATTGGATAATTTGCTTCTCTTATCCATTTTTATAGCAACAATAATGGAAAACACATGCAGTAGCCTTGCCTTGTGATCTGTGCTGACCATGTTAAGCTGTGTGGTGTATTGTGAAGGAAGTAATGCTGCCCTGGCAATTAGTACTGCAGCCAATTGCTAAACCTAACCCCCAACCATGTCAAATGCTGACCTTTTTATATCTGGTGGGGCCATTAACATGTCCATTTTCAGACTGCTGGACCCCAGAACCAATTGTGATTGGCTGCAGAAGGGTGTTTCGCTGCAGAGCCACCACTCTGCTTCTCCACCATTGGCCCCGCTCAGTCCCAACGTATGACATTATCAACTGTCAGAAGCTTGATTTAGTACCTCTGTAGCATCAAGACGCGTTATAAAATACAGCTCAATTTTATCAAAACGTGTGGACATATAATCTTTCTTTCCATGTGTTCTGCCCTCTTACAATTGCACCATTATAATGTTTTGTCAGACTAGACATGATAAAATAGGACAAGCAGACACCATGCAAGTAAACCTGCATGTACAATGCCGGATTCATATGAAAATACTTGTTTAAAAAAAAAAACTTGTAATAGTTGTATTGCAGATCATAGAAAACACAACACAGACACTGTACTCATGTTTTAAATGGCTGTAAATGCATTGACAGGTAGTGGTGCCTGCATACAAATAGCACGTCGATTTCAGTTGTGTAGTAAAGTGTGTTCATCTGTGGGTAACGGTGTTCGGAATGCAGATGTGATTGTCGCAAAATGTAATAGATCCTATGTAGCATGATGGTGCAGCTTTGGGAGAAGCTGTGTAAATATAGGTGCTGTATAAACATCAACCTGACCCTTTTTAATAATTCACTCAAATAGATGTATGTAGACGTTTTAACCAGAAATTATTTTTGGCAAAATAAAGAAAGTGGAATTTTATAGTACCTAAACCCATAGGCCACTTGTGCCTTTAACGTACCCGGGCTGTAGTTGTTGAGGTCATGTGTTTCGGGAATATTGACAATCACTTCCTGTGTTTTCACATACAAAACGACTCCACACATGCTCCGCTATCCCCAATGCATGTATATAGTCACAAGAGATTTTCCAGCCTTTTTTATATTATCGTAACTTTGGTCTCAATGCGCTAAACACAGATACGCAATCAATGGCATCACCTCATCCTGATGATGGGATAGCAACCAACGCTGATATAATTTAGTTGTTTTTCCATTTCGTCTTACACTGGGGTTTCATTGCTTACGTATCAGCAGCATCAAAAGTGAACTGGAAATCAGCCTTTAGGACACTCATTGCTTCCATGGATGCGGTTGTGCCAAAATGTGGAATTAGAGTGCAGCTTTTACCACTTTTTGTATCGTGCGGTGCCCCCATGCTTGCGCTAATTAGTCCTGTCGAATGAATCTTCACAGGCATGGAACGATTCGATACATTGGCACGATTTATTTTTTGTGTTATGTTTGTATAGTACTATTAAATTTTTTATTTCTTGTTTTTACCGTTTCATTTGTATCGTCTAATTTGTTTATACTTTATGTAATGTGTCTTATTTGCACAGTTTTATCTGTATTATGTCATTTATACTATATAATATTCGACTTGTTTGCACTCCCTGATTTGTAATGCGTTTTAATTTGACTGTCATTTATTTGTCCCATGTCTGGTTCATAAAAATCGCAAAACTAGAAAATAATTTGTTATTCGCATGATCACATGCATGTCATGCGTGTATAAGGATCGATGTTTATTGATGAATCGATTCTCCGTTGCATACCTAGTTCATAACGGCACCCGCATGTCTTTGCAGGTTCCATAGTGGTTGGGTGTTGAACTCAGGTTCACAGCTGTCAGGCCCTGTCCGGCAGAAACACTTCACCTGTATGGTAATGGCTTCATTGTAAACCTGAGCATCTGTCTCTTCTCTGCATGTACTGCATTCTTGTGTTGCTTTTTGTCTTACGGAGTGTACAAAAAAATAAACGTGCTCTTTGTTTGCAAACTGGTAGTATGAAGTGCTTAAGCAATGCTTCAGGTTCCAATTTAATAAATGAAGGCCACTGGCAGAGGAGATGTGCATTGTGTGTGTTCCGGGCACTATCCACACGCCTGTTATACCAGCGCTTTCGCGGAAAGGGTCCGTAGATTATGAATAATTGTGAAATTCCCGAACCTGCTAAGCTGTGAGGTGACCAGGTTATGGCAATACAGCAAATGGGGTTGGCACCACATCTGTGTGGACCTTTGGGTGTTAAATTCTTCTTTAACATTTGAATTGGCCAAACACCCCAATGCAGTACCCTCCTATGAAGGAGTCTTGATAGTTTGGCTTTCCTGGGAAAAGTATATGATTATACTGCTCCAGCAGCTGACAGCTGTTCTCTAATGGTAGTTTTACCATGCAGGTGATCATTGCTTTTACTGACAGTGTGTGCCCTCTGCTGCTGACAAAATAAACTCAGATTTGTAAGTCATATAGAGGTGAGCAAGCTAACAGGTATATTTGATGTGAGAGTTTAAACAGGATGCTTCATAATTGTTCGGTCAGATCGCATAAGTAAAATGTGTGTTGTCAACCATCCATCTAATGCAGCCAATTAATGCATTTGTTACGTTAACAAAAGTGCCAATTTTTTTTACTGCTTCTGCACACAACCGGTGTGTTGGAGAGAAATTTCAAAATATGTTAACGATTTGGTATGACGTTTCAAGATAGTTACAACCAGCATAATCAGGCAGTTGCCAGAATTGTGAAAATATCCTCCAGATAGCATCTCACATAATCTGTTGTAATATAACAACCATCTGGTACAATTAATGTAATTATCACTAGATTAATCACGTAAGTATATAACCACACTTCCAAATAAGATGTTAATACATGAATAAATTGGCACTTTTCAAGCGACAACTTCATTGTGTCAGACGGATGACGGTTTACGATACATTTTACTTACGCAATGTGACCCAACAACCAATAAAGAATCAGGAGTGATGTGAACAACAATGATGAAAGGCTTCACTTGTCAATAGGGAGGTGGGGACAATGGGGGTACACAGCACAGACAACCAAACCATAGAACTACTGTATCCATACTACCCAACCAGACCCTATCCCTCTCCACTCTCCTTCCCATAACCGCATTAGTCATTTGCTGCACTAGCTAGCCACACATTAGCTCTTGCTAATCGAACCAGCCAGATCCTCACCATATCCCTAAGCCTTAATAACACTTGCCCTATTTCTAGCCCTAGCCACAGTAAAACTCACGCGCACCATTATTTCACCATTCAACCAGACCCTACCACTATCCATAACCATTAATCCTAACTACATGAGCCAACCAGACATAGCCCCATAGCCAACCAATTTCTAACAATAAACAATATGCTTAACTCATAGCCACACTAACCAAGCAAACTAACAATACAGTGACTGGATATACCCATATCCGTAACCATTATCCCACCCACAGTGCTTTGCCGAGCCTCTTGAATCGATTTTTTTTGGTGGGGTTCCCGGTTGCTGCCCACAGTATCGCCAAAGTCTCTCGTTCCGCACAAGACGCAGACTGTGGACTTTAAACCGCCGTGTTCTAGCGATGCTGTCAGCTGATTAAGTTCATGATAAGGTAACAGCATCGTGAGGTTGTGAGTCCTCTTGTGCTGTTAGGTTATGGGAGGTGACGTTTATAATGACTTCGGTTTATAACCAAAACTGGTCTGTCGGTGCCAAACGTACTCAACGTGTCATGTTTGTCTCTGTGTCTCTTGATAGTCCATGGGCAGGAATATAAAATGGTAGCTCATCTTTAGCAGTCCATAAATATGGCAAATAATTCATCGTTATTGGCCGTATTAAAAAAAACGGGAAGCACTTTGGGTGGTTCTGGGACTCGTGCTTGAGTGTATCTGGGCTCACGGACTAACAACGTGTTGTTTTTGTGGCTTTTGGTGTGTCATTGTTTCACTTTGTGTCCGTTTCAGTCTCTTCCACGGGTTTCTACTTGGGTGTCTGTGCCAATCTCTTGGTGTGGGATTGTCACTACGAATTGTGAATTGGTGAAATTAACCTTATGGCGGTTACCCCGGCTCTCGCATAATGTCCCTGATGCAGTCATCTTTAGTCTCTGTTGGTGGTCAGCGATGTGGCTATCGACTCATCTCGACGAGCTGGACACGATGCACTATTCAAAGTTTATTTTTTGATAAGATTTTTTTATGCTGATTGGCGTTTCAACATCGCGGAGTGTGGCACTGATTTCGGATTGATTGGTACGCCAGTCGCGGAGTTAAGTTCACCCCTGGAAACAAAAAGTGTCCCAGAAATAAAGTATTGAATTGCCTCGAACCGTTTTGTATTATTTGGTACCCCGGGTAACCGCTATAAGGATCAAATGTTCTGGGTAAATTGACGCATAAATTCACGACTCTTATCTTCTCTCGATCAGAACCACTGGATTACAGAATCATTCCACAAGATTCCATAAATGTTATATTCACACCACTGGATTCCATCGTGTACGGGGAGGCCTTCATCCAGCAGTGAATGTATTGTTACACATAATCAATAACGTCGTTACGTAGAATATAAGTCATACAAAATAGGCCACACCATATCTCCTTCAAGTATCTGTCCTTCCACGCGACATTCAAAACATTCCAAATAAAAAAAACAGAAGATTCTACGTGCGTCACGTGAAGAGAAAACAACCAAAAAAAGTAAGAATCGAATCAGTTTTTGTGAATCAATGTATCGTGCAAATCGATGCAACACTCCCGCCCAGTGACATGGCAAGTACAGTACAACACGAACGGCCAGATGGCGGCGTTATAAGCGACGCCGACTTCCCCTACCCAACATGGCGGGGCTGGGTGAGTTGGGGGAGGGGGGAGGTGGGGTCCCCCCCCCCCCTGGGGCTCCCTGCGGGGTTCGGGGCGGGGGGCACGGGGAGGCCGCCCCCGCCCCGCGCGGGACTCGCGAGGCGGGCCCCCCCCTACCCAAGATGGCGAAAGGGGGGGGGGGATGGGGGAGGAAGCGGGGTGGTCACGTGGACTGCGCGCGCGCCAATAAGAGCGGCGGGCGACGGCGGCGACGAGGGCGGCCGCCATTTGTGAGGAGGCGAAGGAGGCGGCGGCGGTGGTGGAGGTGGTGTGGGCGGCGGTGGCGGAGAAGAAGAAGCAGAAGGAGAGTGACACTCTAAGAAGCAGGAACGACGAGGGGGGGAGCCCACGACGACGACGAGGAGGAGGAGACAGGAGTGGGTGGCGAGTGGCCGGTGTGGCCGGGGATGATGTCCGCGCCCAGCATCGAGCAGGTAAGAAGGCCCCGGCTCGCTAGTCCCAGGCCCCCCCGGCTCTCTAGCCCCAGGACCCCCCCGGCTCGCTAGTCCCAGGACCCCCCCCCCCCCCCGAGGTTCGCTTCGATCACTACCGCAGCAGATTCATCGGACGACCCCGAGGAGTCGGCTGTGATTAACGACGGCGGATTTGACCGGCTGACAATTGGCGGACAAGTTATGTGCAATTTGTATACCTACGTGACTTTACCGAAAGAACCGAAGAGTATGTCCACAATTGGCTGAAACCAGGAAAGTGTGCCCAGCGGGATTAAGGGTGAATTTGTACGTTCATTTAACTACAACCAGTTGACTACAAACAAGCCTCGACCACACAAAGTCCACGGCAACTCCTGAGTTGTTACCAGTGGGAAAGAGATTCTAAATCGCGACAAGTGCAGTACTTTATTATAAACGACCAGCTAACTACAGCAAAACCAGTAGACGTAGTGGACTTGTTACATTCAGTTAACTACAGCCTGGAGGCTACAAACAACGCAAACTACGTACACAGGCAGTAAACTATCCTAACAAATACAAAAGAAATAACCAATTATCGTTACTGGTACAGATAGTTTATCGATACATAGCTCTAGTTCAATGTAATAGTGTATAGGAATAATATAGTGTATAGTTTAGTTTACGATACTTAAACTGCAACCAGCATCCCGGAGATTTGAGCTGATTATTATTAGTCGACTACAGGCCGCAGAATGCAACTAATGACCGGAAACTATACATGTCAAAGTGCACTCTCACTTGCACTACACTCGAATAACCAATTGCCTACACTCGAGTAACCATTAACTACACCCGTAACGTTACATCGACACTCAGAAAAAAACATCCAGCAAACTCTACTAGGTAAAACTACTTTAGTAAAATCATCTCACTGCATCCATGTAACCACACCTAGCACTTTAATATCTATACAACTACAGCAGGTAAAATACACCCATTGCACTCCACTCCATAACCTACGATGGTTAGCACACTTGCCATACTACAAACAAGCAGACATCTGACATTTGACACCCAGCACTTTCCACGTGAAGAACTGCACCCATTTAACTCTCTTTGGCAGTGATATCCAGCAACACCCGCCAACATACAGCCACTTACACCAAGGCCTGGTTTAAAGAGACTGCATCCCGTCAAAACGCAACTCGGAGCCCTCGGCACAGAACATTCACCACATATTTAACTGCGTCTGCCACGCAGCCAATATCCAAGCAACCTCCAAATAGAACACGTGTATCACACTGCACTCACCCACCCACCAAGCACTTGCAAAACACCCAGCACCCAACACTAAGGCCCAGTCCGGTCTCCCTGCACCAACCCACCCAATTCTGAGGTCCCCACAAATGCCCAGTAACCACACGAGCCGAGATGCCACTTTCCCCAGTCTGGCTGTCCGCGTGCTAATTGTGATCTCACTGTGTCTGTCTCTACCTTTCATGCACCGTGGATTCCACTCTCCACCAGAGACCAAAAGGACAAGGGAATAAAGGTGAGAGCTCAAGCATGCACCAGGCTGACTTTACAGTCCTGTATTCTCGTCACTTCTATTTTACCCCTCCCCCCTCTTGTATGTTTGATATATCGTTCATTGCCTTTAGGCAGTGGGGGCGGGAGCCTGGCTCTTCTTTGCTGCTTATAACTGTTGTGAACTGGGAAAGGACAGTATTTTGTAACTGGCACGCGATGGCTGTTGAGAATGGACTTCTCCTTGGGCGTTTGTGCCGCATGATGGTAATGTTTTGAGGCCTGTGGCGACGTGGCCAAAGAGCTGAGCTCTACTTTGCTGCCAGCAATGTGGCCGCACCCTTCTCGCGTGCCCAGCCACACTTTTGTGTACCCTGCCGGATGCTACACGTGCCCGTGTCGAACCCCCACCACGCCCCCTTTGTCTCGTGCATTCTTTTTCGTCTTATGTGTATCCCGCCTGCTGTGTGTCCGCCCCCCCCCTTGTGTGCATGCAGTTCAAAATGGAACAGTGCATCAAAAGGATGGGGTGACTGATGACGAGTTTGACGCCTACCTTGGTACCCAGACCAACCAGGTGGGCTGGCAGCATCTGACCATTTTAAAGGAAGATGCCACCTAAAAACACACAGATGGCTGTTCACGAGTAGCAAGGCAGGCTCTGTGCGTGTCCCAGGTTTTCTGATGCAAGCCTTAAGCTTGACGATAGGCAAAAGGACCTATTATTTGGGCAATAATTTCAATATGGCACTGTACAGATCTCCCTCCCATATCGTCGTGCAACATCAATGCAGCAACATCAATGTAGTGACATCAATAGAGTGCTCTAACCGAGCAGATGCCTGAATTTAAAAAAGTGTTTTTTTTCTTGCCAACAATACATACAACCTCGAGTCGCACAGCCTGAGTTGTATAGTCCGTTTACGTATCTGCAATGAGCTGTTTATTGGATTGTGGTTTTTTTGAAGTCTACCATTGTGTGGTTCTGGTCTATGTTAAGCTAATATTGGCGCTTGTTAATACGGAGTGAAATGTCTTTACTTGATGTGTCAGCCAGCAGCATAGCCATCTCTTAAACTAATTTTAGCTAATGTATATCATAATGTGACCCCATTTCTTCATTGTTGACCTTGGTTAAACCTTAAAACCGAGAAAAATTCCAGTTCTAATAAAATACATTGCATGTTGTTTGAGTTTGTAATTTAAAGTAGTACAACATGTAAGGTAAAATAACCATGTATTATGCAACTAATTGGTGGGTATTTGCTAATCTTTGGCTTTACATGTAATGAGCAATATCTTGTGGAATTCAAGTTGTTTTATCTGCAACAATGTTTTTGAGCCTAAATTCAGGAGTAACACCAAGCCCAGGCCTGGTTGTTTCAACCAGTGGTTCCAAAGCTTTGTAGGCAATAATTGGTGGATCATAGATTTGTGAATCTCAAACCTTGCTTGGTGTGAAGGTGACCAGAAGGTGACGGAGCAAGTGAGTTCTTAAATGTATCCGTCGTATGCTTTATTTAACCGGGATATGGAATACACCCGTTGAGACTCATTAAATGTTGCGTCTTTTGCATGGGCGTCCTGAAACATTTGAGTGTCCCCCCCCCCCTCGTATGCATAGGTTTTATTTGCATACTCTGGATTCCTCGCACACATGCAAAAAGCACATTTTTTAAATGTAAATTGGCCATTCATCTCAATGCAGGACCCTTCGGTGAGGCTATTTGACGCTCCATATTATTGTGAACATGTTTAAAAGTAATGTGTTTTTGGCAGCATTTGCCACCATGGTGCCAAACATGCATCAACCAATGGGAGGTGACATTGGTTTACAGTCGTGTGTTGCAGCAATGATCTGTATCCGTGTGGTTAAACACTGCGTTTATTTGAAGAATGCCACTAAAAAAACAAACAGCTCTTGCGCATACCCACCTAGGACTGTCGTTTGAAGCTTTGCTAGTGAGAAAAAAAACATACTTTAAAAGGAATTGTAGGAGTACTGCTTTAGTGTGTTTTTAAGTGACTTTACTGCAGTGTAACTCTGTAGGCTGTGCTTCACATGGGAAGGGGGAGTGGTGTCGCAGTGGTGAATTTGGTGACCCGAGTTGGTATCTTAGAGCTATTAACATCAGCAGCTGGAAAACAAAACCAGCCGCGCGTGGTGACAACAATAACACTCCTAACTGGTGTTGTCTATCTTTAATATGTGCTCACTAACAGCACTTTCCCCTAGTCGTCTGTCACGCTTAATGGGGGCTTTTTAGTTATGAATGTCTTTAAACCCGTAGAAAAATGCAAATACCTCGTACATCACATTTTAAAATGGATGTTGATGAACTTGGCATTTAAAGTCCGAGCGAGGAATTATATTGTATCATTGCAACATCCACCGTGGATTTATATGCAACTATAATAAATTGACAAACTCGATAGTTCGACTTCCAGGGACATATAGCATTGGTACATATTTACAAGGGCTGATCTTTTAATACTGTTAATGGGAGGCATTTGGGAAAGCCTCACACGTTTTTCAGCAGGATTATCTTTTAGGATTGTTTGGCCTTTTCTATAAGTAGTGTTTTGCTTCAAGTGGGAGGAAAGCCGAGTATCTGGAGACAGCGTGTGTGAGGGGTGTCCACAAATCAGAATTCGGACTTTATGCTGGAGGAATCTAACGAGCTTTCAAGCTCTTTTTCGCGGATATCCAGTAGGGGCAGGTTAGAACGTTACAACAAGCAATACAAAATCACAATAGGAGTGCAAAGTATCAGGAAGGTAAACAAATCACTTAAAAGAAATATGCAATAAACATAACATTTTTATCTTACCAGGTAAAGCCCACTGAGCTATTAGCTTTTTCAGAAGTGACCTGGCCACAAATGATTGCTCAACGAAGTGGCTTGTGTGGGAATTTATGGCAGCAAAATAATGGAAATAATCTAGACGCATGTTAATAAATGTGAAAGGGAAAACCCAGAGCACCTGGAGAAAAAAAGTATGCTACCACGGGGAGAACGTGCAAAATCCAAATTGTCTTTGCCTGCTGGCATGCCTAGGTTATTGATTTGACAAAAAAAATCGCGTGAGTATGCACACGGTACTGCTTATCTTTTTAAATTCTCTGTTTAAAGTGAGGCGCATTAATGCATGTTCATGGGCAATTCGAATATTGCTCAATCTACTGCAGCATCACATAATTCTGAGTTCTGGGTGGGTATAAATAGCACTAATACAGGAAGTGTTTATCAGTAACTTAATAAGATTGCAGAATCATTACTTTGGTAGCTTCTGTGCCTGTTAACATTTAGCAATTTTGCTCCGGTTTTCTTTGGTTGTATCTAACCTTAAATTGTTATGTATTCATACTTGTGCAATTGCTTAAGGGTGTGTAATGCATCGTTTACAATTATTTGGCTGAAAACAATGCAATCGTTCAGAAGGTATTGGTAACAATTATTGAGGAAGCTCTCTAGCTTGTGCTTCAATGCAATTTTTGCATTCTCTGCCAAAGGGTTAAGTACATTAAATTAACTGCTGCTTGTGGTGCATGGGGATGTGCTGAAACCTGTCGGTTTAGCTTATCCAACAATGTGTCACTTTATAGGGTTTTAAATTGTGCCATCCCATGATGTGGTGTAAGATTCCCAGGATGTGATGATTGAGAGATCTAACTATTAACTATTTAAAATGTATTTGTTCAGCTCGTAGCATGCGTTGAACCGTACGTGTAAGAAATTATTATTTCTGGTTCATGTGGTAATACATTTTGTGCCATCGTAGTGTGTTAGCGTTGTATGTTTTACGATATGAAAAATAATTAATTGAATCTTGTTCCCAGAGAGGACAATGGAATTGTAGAGTGGGGTGAATTGGTACTTGCTATAAGTGTAGTTATGCATGCATGATGATTTTTAGAGCTCACTATGCATCTAACCGTGATTTGCCAAAAATCGCCCCAAAGTAAGAAATATAATTGATTCTCGAATCGAACTGCGACAGTTATTTAAATCGCTGATGCGTGAATCGTTACACCCCCTATTCCATACCTATGACGCACTTACGTGCAGCCAATCTTTTTAAAGCCCATTGTGTTTCCAAATGGCTTCTACCTCTTGACTGTTCAACCCCATCATTCATCACTGAGGTCTCCTGTCTTCTTAGTAAAAATCCATGGAGATATGAATCCGTGGAATGTTACATTGGCGCCAGGGACATATTGCTGTTTTAACCCATTCGTTTATGGTTCTGACTACGTACCATGTAGATAACGGAACACTAGCAGTAGTACGTCACGGCCTATACAAAGACGTGTACGTTTGTTATGCATGTGTATAAATGCAAACGGTTACATTTTTAGTAATCTCATTATTTTCAAGGAATCTTCAGAACGCGTGTCATTCAACAAAGTCCTAATATAAGTCCAAAAACACAATTTTTGTTTCTGAACCAGTGGCCGTTTTTGTGATTTGTGCACCGTTTTTGAGCTCTTGTTAATAATCAAATAACTTTAAAGTCTCTACAAGTGAGCATCTTTTGGTAATATACAGAATTCGCAATAACAAAAGTATTTTCACACTTAACAAAGCTGTAATCGCCTAGTAGGACAGTCGATGTGTGTTTTAGAATATTATGGCTGTTTACTGGGTTGCCTTCCACGTACAGTGCAGCTTCACACTTTGGCGGTGAGTGACTGCACATATCTGCCTATCATGTGAAGCCTGAGGAATTTGTGTTTTCATTGTCACGATGGCACTTAGGGTATGTGCCATTTTCCCGCAGCTTGTACTGTAACCATTATGGATGACCTTTGTATTTTGTTGTGAAGAAAATACATGCGTACGTGAAGACTGAATATTTATGAGCAACATGGCCTAGTGGTACGAGTGACATGGCCTAGGAACAGTAATGACCACTAATATCCGCCCAGCTGTTTAACAGTGGATGTTAAAGACCTCCGTGATGTAATTAGCAAGAATAAATAGGTTGTACTCGATTGGAATGGGCATAGCAATCGCCATCACTACTGCGGTAAAAAGCTTGGCAGTGCCCTCTTGAAAAAGTCATGAGACCTGAAGCTTTCCTGGATAAGCAAGTATGGTAATAATACAGGCACTAGCTGGGTGACTGAATTAGTAGTGGCTGCTGCTGTTGTGGGTGTATGCTGTCCCTGTGACTACTGGTGGATTTTTATTGAACCCACTTTAACCCCGATTAGCCTGAATTTAACCAGAATGTAGTTTTTTCGAATTGTATTGGTCGATGTAAATGTATTGTCTAACCTAATGCTACACGTGACCACGTGGTCACAAAAGGTCAAAATGTGTTAAATACCTCGAGGTAGTGCACCTCAATACCAAACACCTTTTAAAAAGTGTTGACATGAAGTTAATTGTAAGCTCCTTCAATCATGCATGTCCCGTGTCACATTCCGAACTGGTGTTGGCTAAATACATACGTCTTACCTGGATGTTTGTATTTGCTAAATCGTAGGTAATACAATATTAATGGGCTACATTGTAGTCCAGTGTAAGATGCAGTTTCCATCCGCAAGTCGGTCATTCATTGCCCACAACATTAGTTGAGTGCAAATGTTTTGTTTATTAGGCAGTGTTAATGTGCACTTCTCGTTTAATGTTTTCGGGCACCACAGTACATCTCCAGAAATAAACTTAAAAAATAAATGCATTTCGCAGTTTAGAAGTCAATCGGAAAAAACATGTTGCTCTAATATTTACCCAAGCACTGATGTAAGAATTTTAATAAGTGCGGTCATAGTTTTAATGTCACAGTTAACATTGAATTCTGTCGGCAATGATACTTCGTGTTCTGAACCCCATGTCCTACATATGCATTTAACACTGCTGCCCCGAACGAATTCAGGTTTCCAAATATAATAATTACCTGTGATATTAATTTTGGAGTACATGTTTGATTTTGTGATCAATGCATGCCGTGGGAAGGCTGGTTACGTATGCCTACCGGTGGAAGTTAAATGTTTCATTTAATCGGCGATTTTTGTTCAAATATACGTACATTTTTTTGCTGAATTGTAGTGGATATCGGGTTTACATGAACCCATTACAAACAACATGAATATAGACATAGATTCTTACACATGTGATTTGATGTATATATCGTGAGCCTAAATCATATTAATTAATTTGCATTTTTCAGCACAATTCTATATACGGTTATTTTTCTGTTTTTGCAGTATATATTGAAACTACAAATGTTCTACAAAGCTTAAAATATAAACATCATTCATCCGTGATGGCCTTGGGCTGTGTGCTGTACAAACCACGTGAATACCAAGTGTATTAGGCTAATCAGGCTAATTATTCAAATCAAGGATTGATTTCATTTGCCTCCTTTGCAATGTATTTTTTTACATAGTCATTGTGTTTCTTCTATAATGTGTCATTTGGATTGTCTGGCGCTACCTTGCTCCTCACTCTGTATTTGTTACCGTTTCCTACCATCTAATTTTCACTCGTATGGTTTTGTCTCATTATAGCCTTGGTCATTCTTAAGATTATCAAAAGGACATTTTTCAATTTAAAGCGACAAATCCCCATTCATCTATTCGCACATTGTTCCATGTGTGCATCATGAGCTTGGGAATACATTTTAATTGGTGACACATTGCAAGTTCTTGAATGCCTGCTTGCCTTGTTAACAGCTTGCAGTTTTAATCGCCAGAGGGGGATGTGTTGCGTCACAGCAGTGACACGGATTGGTCTGGTTGCTTTAGTCACGTTTGGCCGTAGCTTCAGGAGTTCCACGTCAGAATTTCGCAACAAGTGGAGCTCTCAGGTTCGTGAGGTGGGTGTGGTCCATCATGGTAATTCGGAAGTGTGGTGACGTGAGCCAGTGCGGCAGAATAAAGTTCGTGGTTGCTAGGCATGTACTTGGTTTATTAAAATGGCTATTTTATTATTTTTGTGCTTGTTATGCGTACGCTTTGAGTTGTGCATCAGCCGTGGAAAAACAAATGACCGAATTCACCAATGGTCGAGATTTGAACTTGGAACCCAAACACTGCTGCCCAGCCAGATTTTTATATCCATATGTAAATTGTAACATTACAACAAACATCCTGCTTATTAAAACAATGTGTGTGTGTTGCCACTGGCATTCACTCTTGCTTTCCTGCACGTTGAATCCCACAGGGTAACAGCTACCCCCGGATGTCCGAGTCCTACATGCCCAGCTACTACGGTCCCTCAATGGGATTCCCGTCGTACTCTCTAAGCGAGGCGCCCTGGTCGACGGGCGGGGATCCCCCCATGCCGTACCTCCCCACCTACGGACAGCTGAGTAACGGGGAGCACCACTTCTTGCCGGACACGATGTTCGGGCAGCCAGGTGGGCTGGGTAGCACCCCCCCTTACTTGAGCCAGCACGGCGCCTTCAGCTTCTTCCCCAGCAGCGGCGTGGACTTCTCCGCCTGGGCTACCAGCACCTCCCAGCCGGCGCAGTCGCAGAGCTCCCCGTACAGCAGCAGCTACGGCTACCCGCCGGCGCCCGGCTCTGCTCCCCTCATGGATGGCTCGGGAGGCTTCCACGGTGATGCGCTGGGCAACAAGCTGGTGCCTCCACCCATGATCAACAGCATCGAGCAGGGTATGACCGGACTCAAGATTGGCTGCGGCGTCGGCGTTGTCGGTGCCCCCGCCGAACTGGCCAAACCGGCGCACGCCGCCGTGGGCAGCCCAGTTGTTGGCAGCGGTGTCGCTGTGGGGGGTGGAATGCCTGTGCCGGCCACAGCGACCCCGCAGCCGCCCGTGTCGCAGCCCAAGCCCACGTCCTGGGCGGCCATTGCCAGCAAGCCGGCAAAGCCCCAGCCCAAGCTGAAGCCCAAATCGGGGCCTGGTTCTGCCAACGTGGTCCCGGTTGCAGCCGCTTTGCCGCCACCGCCCATCAAACACAACATGGACATCGGCACCTGGGATAATAAAGCGCCCCAGAGCAAGGCATCTCCACCGCACCAGCACCAACACCAGCAGTTACAGCAGCAGCTGCAACAGCAGCAGCAGCAGCTGCAGCAGCAGCAGCTGCAGCAGCAGCTGCAGCAACAACAACAGCATCAGGTGCAGCACGTGCCACTTCACATGGCTGCACCGCCACCTCAGCCATCTCCACCCCAGCAGATGCAGCAGCAGCCCATGGTGCAGCCTCCCATGCCGGGCCAGCAGCAGACCTTCCAGATGGCGTATGGCCACGTGGGGCCGCCGCAGCAGCAGCACTTGCTGCCCTCGCAGTCGCCACAGCAGCAGCATCATCATCATCCACAGCAGCATCTACAGCAGCCACTGCAGAACCGCTGGGTGGCGCCGCGCAACAGGACTGGGGACGGTCCCCCCACGGTGAACGTGCCGGGCCTGATTCCCATCAGCGTGGCGCAGCCGGGCCTGGGCCAAGAGGTGCACCCGGTGCTGGAGAAACTCAAGTCCATGAACAGCTACAACCCCCGTGACTTTGACTGCAGCCCCAAGAATGCGCGCGTGTTTATCATTAAGAGCTACTCGGAGGACGATATCCACCGCTCCATCAAGTACTCTATCTGGTGCAGCACGGAGCATGGCAACAAGCGACTGGATTCTGCTTACCGCTCCTTGCAGAGCAAAGGGCCCATCTACCTGCTGTTCAGCGTCAACGGGAGCGGACACTTCTGCGGCGTGGCCGAGATGATGTCGCCAGTGGACTACCAGACGTGTGCCGGCGTGTGGTCGCAGGACAAGTGGAAGGGCAAATTCGAGGTGAAGTGGATCTATGTGAAGGACGTGCCCAATGCCCAGCTGCGCCACATCCGGCTGGAGAACAACGAGAACAAGCCGGTGACCAACTCGCGCGACACACAGGAGGTGCCGCTCGAGAAGGCCAAGCAGGTGCTGAAGATCATTGCCGCGTACAAGCACACCACCTCCATCTTCGACGACTTTGGCCACTATGAGAAGCGCCAAGAGGAGGAGGATAACCTCAAGAAGGTTAGTATGACGCCCTCGCGTGAATGGCAAGTGTTCCTAGCGCGTGCCGAAAGATGCTTGTAACGTGCGATTTGTGTTTTTAAAGCAGATATGCGACAGGAGCGATAAGTTTCTCTAGAGAAGAAATTCTGATTATAATTCTGGATAATTGATTTAATGGTATGTAATGTTAAGTATTGACTTTAATAGCAGTAGGTTAACTAGTGTTTTTTTACACAAGCGTTTGAAATAATCTCGTGAGTATGTATGTGTTAATTGAATGGCAAAATCCATGAAAATAAATATTGAAAACCCATAAAATTCTGGAGAAAACCCACCACTCGCCTGGCCTCATTGCCAGTGCTTTCAAGCTGTTTGCACGGAAATACGTCTCTTAAGGGGAAAGCTCTTTTCTGTTGACATGGAAGAGATGTGTTCCGTGAAATGAGTGGTTTAGAGGGATGAAAGCATCAACATTGGACCATGTGCAGTTCACTGAAAGGGAACAATGTACAAAAAATATTTCAGCAAGGTTACTCATTGCTCTGTCGACACATGGACTTACATCATCCCTTTTGTAATCTGTTATTCACTCAGGGAAGACTCGCTTCTACGGTAGGGCCATCGGGAAGGTCCTGCAGTGAGATTATATAAAATTACATTATTTCATGGGTTTGCATGTGTGATGACAGTACCGAGTGGAAATATCGTGCATACAAGGGGATGACTAAACAATCCACCCACGTCTATAAACGATTTACTTGCTACTTTCTCCATGCGACCTTCATTTTAATGATCTCCCCCACGATAATTTCTCCGTGTGCCACCAATCTCACCTCCGAAGGTGTTGGATTTATTATGCACCACTACAATCGCACGCAAGGATTTTCTTTTGTTAAGTGGTATCTATTTAATACAGGTTGTAAAACCAATAACTACATAAATGAATACGCTAACTGTGGATGGACATTGAATGCAATGATTCCACAAACACGTTTTTGAATCTTCTCTTTGCTCAGAGGTGTTTTGTTATTATGAACACATAAATGTAATTTGTTGTATGCGTACTACGTGGGTGAGACTTGCCAATCGATTGCTGACTTTGACGTTCCGATGAGTTTGGCAGCTTTTTGATATTGTCGCTCGAATTGTGTTTCAGGAACGTCAGACCCGTACCAAATAGCGTGCGGAGCTTGGCGACGCGCCACTGGAACTTGTGCTGACACTGTGCAGGCTTGGAGAAGTGAAGCTTTGCTAATATAGCAGCACTGCACCAAGAGATGATGACGACGACGATGGTGATGAAGGGGGGAAAAAAAGCGGCTGCTTCCTTGTGCGTTCAGTGGTATCTCGCTTCTGTCTTTAACGCTGTCCCTTTGAAGCGTAGTAGCAAATAAACGGTATAGATGGTCGTATATACCTAATTACTATGACTATTAATCTCGTGAATGGTTCACAAAAATGTTGATTAAAAAAAAATCTTTCATTGATTTTGTTTTTGGAGACTGACCTGATATCCATGTCGTACCCATTTTTTAAAATAACTCTATTGTAGTTTTTTGCTATTTTTGTGATGTGTAATCTGAATCTCATTTTGCGGCTGTGATTTGTGTAAGCAGTGATACTATGCATACATTTGTGTGGCCACAATAGAGAATACATGCTCCAGGAATGAAGCTGAATGACTGATTTACTGTAGTTTGCTACTTCAATGCTTGCTGGTAATCGAAAGAAACCGTCTTTCATTTAATGTATTTTATCTTTGATTTTTTTTGGGTTTTGAGGACTGATGCAGGGACACCCCTTCTTGGAAAAAATCGTAGATGGTCAAAAGGAGAAAAAAGAGTGAAAAAATTACATTCACCGTGTTTTGCCGATGACTTAAAAAAAAGACTGGATGCAGACTTTTGAAATCGTACTGTTGGACCTTGGTGACAGAAACTCCAACCACACACACACACCATCGTGCTTTTCAGCATCATTGTTGACTTGCCAAAGTGGCTCCCTCCTCTCAACCCCAAGGTCTCTGAGCCGCTCGCTCAGATAAACAACACGGCCGGGGAGAACAGTGGCGTTGGTTTTCTTCTCTTAGAAAACGTTAGCCTTAATAAACACAATATCCTACTTAGCAAAGCACGCCGTTTTGTCTCTTTTAATTTTGTTAATTTGTACTTCATTACACAAGTTGCATGAAACCCATACTGTATGTAAAAGCAGTCTGCACTGGAAAAAAAAACTCCCAAACAGGTTTGTATTGAGTTTTTGTGCACCGTTTTGCACGCACAGCCTGCTATTGCAAGATACTGTATGTATACAGTTTGTGTAAATCAAAATATATTAGTCATAAATGTGTTGCTGTCTTGGAACTGATTTCAAAGTTTAAAATAAACTGGTACATAAAATAGCAAAGGTATACCACATGTAACTGGTATGGTGTGCGATAAAGGTATGCATTAAATGCCCATGCTTGTGATGACGCAGGAGGATGCAAAATGTGAAAAAAATTAGCAGTGTACAAGCTGATGACTTTTTACCTGGGGACACTTGCACGAACAGTGGCTGGACTTTTGCTGTAGGAATGTTGAATTTCCACCTGCCTCTGTGCTGAAAATGGTATTTCGGTGCCGCGTTGTGTTGGCAGTAAACCACTGACCGATGTGCGAGGAATAAAGACGACTTGTAACACGCACAATTTTGCCAACGTACCAAAGTTCGAGTGCGACTGGCACGGCCTCCAGATCTGTGTTTTGCTCGAAGGCTTGCTTGCTCTGCAAGTAAAGCTCTGCAAATGTAACAGTCGTGGGCTTAGTAAAGTTATCTGGTAATGGGATGGTAAGCATTCTATCACCGTGTGAGATACAAAACGCATTTTGTCCAGAAAAGCCTCGGTCTCGACACTTTAAGGAGGGGGGGGTCCTTTTATCGTGACGATTGGCGAAGAACATTGCTCTCTGGATTCATGTCGGAACTCGAGAAATTGAAGATGATCCAACTTGCGAGGGGGTGGGTCGCGCTGTCCTGCCAGCAATTGGTCACCACGGCTCCCATCTGACCACACCTGGCAGGCCCCATTGATCACCCATGCAAGTGCTAACCAGACTCGATGGTGCTTTGTTTCAGGCATCTGAGATTCATGAACGTTTGTCGATTAGGTTGTAGGAAAATATAAAATCTAAACAGCCTCGTTATAATACCCAGAGTGATCGAGTTGATCGGTCGGATCTATTTTAACATCTGTTGGCAAGCATTCAGGCATAATTTGGCAGTGAGAACGTGTGTGTGTGTGCTAGCCTCCATCCAGGGGATGTGGTGTGTTTTGATGCTGTGCAGGATAATCTGCCCATGGTAAATAATGCCCACTGCAGGAACGCCTGTTTCCAATTTGAGAACCTGGAGAAGACCCATGCATACGAAGGCGTAACACTCAAAATCCATACAGGAAGGTCGATTATCTTCTTGGTTCTTTCGGTAAAGTCACGTAGAAAGGAAATTTTAAAAAATACAATTCTTAAGACGTTTCGGCCACAACACTGCTTGCGTTGTGGCCGAAAGAATCAAGAAGATGAATCCCTGCAGTCACGAAAGCTTTAAATAGAAGGTCATTTGGGTGCTGTGCTGCCAATGTGACCATTTATGCTAAATTGGGAACCGCAATCTGTGATCCACCAACCTTGCCTCCACACCAATGTCTCTAGTCGCACATCCACACATTACAACCCTGGGGCAACAAATCGTGTTTTATGCATGTAAAAGTTGCGCTTCGTAGCGACGACTTGTGCGAATTTCCTTTGCCACATTTCCTTGCACCGCAGTTCAAAGCCCTTAACAAAATGGAGGTTCACTGAATGGACTTGCTTGGCAGCATGCCCCTTTATCCGTTGTTCAATCTCCCCTCTCACAAAAAACTCTTCGCTAGAATAAACAACTTGAGCAACAACAAAAATGAAAACAACATTGTACATCAAATGTACGTAAATGACTACATTACTGTCGTATTGTTAGTGATGTATCGGACAAACTTGTACTGTTTTTTGTAAATTGTCCCTGCAATTACCACGTGAGGGAACAACAGTTAATTATCTTGCCGAGCAGGAAAGACTCGATGCGAATTGCAATATTAACACAGTACCTGCCCTCGCTTGTGTTGTCAAAAATTATATCTCCGTAGGGCATATATTAATGTTTTATTTATTGCCAGTTACGTCGCATACAATGTTTTTAGTTTCCAGACCAGTTTTATTGACGAATGTATTTTTTGTTGGTGTACTCTTACACCACTGCCAAGGCAGCAGCATCACCAAATAATTTAATATTTCCCAGGTCAATAATTGAGTTTTGGGTCAGAATGCGTAACTAAAAATGTGTCGTAAACCCTCCTCCACCCGACACAGAATTTATAAAATTGCCACGTGAATAAACGTGCCTGCTTTGAACTGGTCGGTACCTTCAGAATCCGAACCTTTATTTAAGAACCGGGAGATCAATCCACGCAGCAACAACAAAAATTTGTTACGAATCTAAATAGTGGTCGCGAAATGCTGCTACGTGGTAAAATTTTCCCAGGTCTAAGAGAACAGAGGGCACCATGACCAGTGAGCCACACGGTTCTAGCGAGAGGCGTTATACTGGTAGGAACCTTCTGGTTATTGTGTCCGTCCGTCTGTCTTGTATCCGAAAATGGGAGGGGAGGGGCTGGGTGGGGGGAGGGTGGGGAGGAGCTGGGTGGGGGGTGGGGCTGGGTGGGGAGGGACTAGTCACTTTGTGGTGTTCTTATAAAACTCAACGTTTAACCTACTCACGCCGGCTTGTGCCCGCCCTCGCAGTCGGGCATATTTGCGGAATACACCACGCCGCCGTTGACCCTGGCCATTGACCGAGCAACCCAACGTTCCTACCAGCTCTCTCCGCAGGAGGAATGTGTTACTCGATACGGTATGTACGGTCCGATTTGTGGACTCCGGTCTACGACCTCCTCGTACCCGGGGAATCCAGAAGGTGGCCTTCGTCTGGCTTTGTGGGGGCTCGGTATGAATCCCACCGACTACTGCTCAGGTTGGTAAGTAATCTCAGAGCCAGTTTAGTCGGGTTTGATAAGCCCATCGGTCTTAAACACTGAACTACATTTGCACTGCACTAAAATCCTACCGGCAGCTACAGTAGTTGGAGTTGCTGAGCAATGACCCACGACGTTGAACGGCCGGCAACAAACAGCACTAACAGAGTTATGCTGCATTGAATACGAGTTCACCATTTATTTGAATTGAGCAAGGTTGTAATAAGGAAGCAGCAACAACAACCACGTGGTGAGCAGCTGACGTCAAATGTTCGTCACACCAAGCTCTGCGGTCCTCTCCATATGTGAGGGCATTATCGGCCAATTGATGAGCCGTGTTCACGTGGGGACATGTTTAATGTGGGACTTGAAGCGATGGGAGGGATTTGCAAATCGAGTGGTTTATACATATGCCCAACTCAAAAATGCCCAACTCAATAATAAATATGAAATAAACAAAACTACGACGTTTCGATCACAACACAAGCGACCGTCATCAGGAGGAAAGAGTGAAAGCTGCTGAATGCAGACTGCTTTATAGGGTGACGTCCTCGGGGTCATAAACGAAGTGGGCGGGGCTAGTAATGTTAATGTAATAAATTAGCATGTTAATGTAATAAATTATGTTAATGAGATAAATTAGCATGTTATTACTCTGCTTCTTTCGGTCAAGTCACGTAGGTAGAAAAAGAATCGATCACGACGTTTCGATCGCAACACAAGCGACCGTTATCAGGTGGAGCAGATACAACAGGAGAACTGCTGACATAGGAGAAACAGCTGCTACAACAAGAGTTGATATAGAATTAGTTTATATCGGATTTGGGTGGGCTCAACCCAAGGGAAAGTGGGCGGGGCTAGAGAATGAATTAGCATGTTAATGTGAGAGATGAGCATGTTAATGTGAGAGATAAGCATGTTAATGTGAGAGATTAGCAACGTGACGATGATTGCCGCTCACGATTATCTGGGCCTCCCCTAGGTCGACTCGGCCTCAATCGAGTACCTGGTGCGGTGTGTAGGAAACATCGCCCCTGGGGAGACAAAGGCGGCCGGGCGTGGTGTTCTCCACCCCCCCCCCCCCCTTTGAAATCAAGATTGAAAACTAATTTCTTTGGGGCTGATTTTTGTGTTTAGTTCGTTTAGCAGAGTTGGCTACGTGCGGTGCGAAAGAAGTTCAACATCCATCACCTTCATGAGGACGACTCGCTAACAGAACTTTACCCAACAGTCTTCTTTACAATCTTGGCAAATCTCCCGATGAAGCTGATTGTTGTACTCGCTGGCGAAACGTCACGACTCATGCTAAATGTGGGTTTACTCTCCAACACACCACCGGTGTGCTGATGTTGTATAAACTAACTGGCACGTTCTGTTTACGTGACAAACCTCACTAAATTGGCTGTGCCGTGTCGTGGCGGCGGGTTGAACGACACATTTATATTTACGCGAACGTACCCACCCCTAAAAAAACCCCTTTATTCTGAAGTCTGTTTAAGGCTACATGGGGGATCTTTGATACGAGGCGTGGGTGTAGTAGAGTTAAGAGCCCCTACGCGCGGGTTTGAGACGTGCGGGGATGTAGCTCAGTGGTAGAGCGCATGCTTTGCATGTATGAGGCCCCGGGTTCAATCCCCGGCATCTCCACGGGTAACTTTTATTTTATTTTTCAATGCACTTAAAAAAGTCACATCACCTCTCCATGGAACATCGTTTTCCAATGAATTCAACTGCGTAAAAAATATGCATATTAAATATTTTGAGGTGATAAAGAAAATTTTCTTGCTGTGGATTTCACACCTGATATTGTTTTATATTTATATTATTTTATTATTTCCCTTCTACGTGACTTTACCGAAAGAACCAAGAATGTGATAAAGAGTCTCTACAGGATGGCAAAGTAGGTGCAGTGCATCTGCAGGGTGCATATAACCAGCCATGGTCAACCCACTGCTGGATGAAAGCCGTCGCCAGCTGTCACGATTTCTACCACGTAACGACGCACGTGGCACACGAGCTGACGTCTCCATCTCCGAGTTTCACGACTCCTCTCGGCCTTCAGAGTTCAGATACATCCCCGTCTCCTCGTGGATGTAACATCACCCACCGCTTTGAGACACATTGCCTCACCACCGCCCTCTGATGAACACCGGCCGCTACTGGCAGCTCAAAAACACGTGGCGGGGAGAGAGGAGGGGGGGGAGATTGGTGGGGGGGGGTCACGTGACCGTGAGAGGGGGGTGTGTGGTGGCGAGGTGTCACGTGACCGAGAGGGGGGTGTGGTGGGGAATGTGGTGGGAGGGGGTGCATCACGTGACCGAAAGAGGGATCACGTGATGGTGGGGGAATGTCACGTGACCGAGAAAGGGGGGGTGGTAGTGGCGGCATCACGTGAGAGGGGGGGAATGTGGTGGGAGGGGGGGAATGTGGTGGGGAGGGAGAAGGGGGATCACGTGACTGTGAGAAAGGGGGGGGTGTGAGTCACGTGACTGAAAGAGGAGTAACGTGGTGGGGGGAGGGGGTCACTTGACCGAGAGAGGGTGAATGTGGGGGGGCGTCACGTGACCGAGAGGGTGAATGTGGGTGGGGGGCGTCACGTGACCGAGAGAGGGTGAATGTGGGGGGCGTCACGTGACCGAGAGAGGGTGAATGTGGGGGGGGGGCGTCACGTGACCGAGAGAGGGTGAATGTGGGGGGGGGCGTCACGTGACCGAGAGAGGGTGAATGTGGTGGGAAGGGAGTGGGGGCCCATCACGTCACCAGTCGCCATGGTAACGCGTCGCTGAGCACGCGTCGTGACGTCACCGGGAGACGAAGCCTCGGCCCAGGAATCGCTGCTGCTGCTGCCGCTGCTGCTTCTGCTGCGGGGAGAGTGAAGGGCGAGATCGAGGAGGGCCGAGAGAGGCTCCAGAAGAAGCGGAGAAGAGACAGCGGAGAGTTTCCAGGCGACAGGAGGAGGAGCGAGACGAGTTTCGACTCCCCAGATTCACCCCAGGAGCAGCCATGCAGCTCCGGCATCTCAAGACGCTGCTGACGCCCCAGGTGAGAGGGGGGCTCAGCCTCGTCCCCAGGGGGGGGGGGGGGGGGCTCTCCTTGCTCGAGGGATCATTCTCCACGGACCCGGTCTATATACTCATGTCCCCAAGGACTGTGCCCCAGGAATCGTCGCCACGGGTCCTCCCTCACCAGGGACCCCCCCAGAGAACCACATCCAGAGGCACTCCCAAGGAGATCCAGTTTACTCAAGGACCCTTCCAAGGGCATCTTTCTCAAGAGAACCACGGCGGCTAGGAGATGTTCACTACCTCGCCTGGTGTACAGCAGGTCATGGGTTCGATCCCAACCCTGACGCCTCGTGTGCATTTGCAGTTTGTATGTCGATCTCCCCGTGGTCGCGTGTAATCTTCTCCGGGTTTCCCCTCCACATCACGCGTTTAGAGTATTTGGCTGCTATACATCGCCACGTGATATTTTAGGGGCCGTCCATAAATGACGTCACGCGATTTTGGACGATTGTTGACCCCCCCCCCCTTCGTCACACGGCGTCACAAAGTCAGACCCCCCCCCCCTCAAATATGACGTCACAAAGCTCGCCCCCCCCCCCCAAAACAAAATAAAACATGTTTCAAATCGCTTTAAACTATTGTCATTGTAGTGCGTATTTAATGTGGCGCTGCACTCTGATGTTGTAGGAGAAAACATTTATTAAAAAGTCTATTTAATTAAGTAGAACGTGTTGTCTATATTTATTTAAAGTTGCGCATTTTGATGTGATGTCACATTTCTCAACCCCCGGCACCCCCATCGTCACACATCGTCACAAATGTCTCCCCCCCCCAGGTGCGTGACGTCATTTATGGACGGCCCCTAAGCCAATAAGTTGAGCTATCATTTGTGGCCAGGTTGCTTCTAAAAACGAGCGATATAGCACAGTGGGTCTTACCTGGTAAAAAAAAATAAAAACACTTTTTTAATGTACTGTATAGTTTAAAGAATCATGCACCACAGGGCCCATTGATATGGACGGGGTTTCAAACTCCCCTCTGTTGACATTCGCTGTCCCCTTACCTGCCCACTGAAGTCGCGCGAATGAGCTTTGCTACAAGGTGCCGTGTGCGTACTGCATTACATCCGGGCCATGGAGACTTTGCATCTTAGTACTGTGCAAAGTAGTGTGTGTGTGTGAAATACACATCGCTCTGGACATCATATACTGCTGCCGTGCATGCGTTTAGTAGGTTCATCGTTCTGTGGATGTGAAATTGTAGTTGTTTCTCTGCATCTACATCATCCATACGAAAGAAGAAACATCGTTCTGTTTGTGAGTAGGTCAAATATGTTTCAATGTATAAATTGTGCTGTATATGTGTAGTTGAGTGCAGTACATTGCTCTGTGTACTCTGTGTAAGATAATAACATTGCTCTGGGCATGTGCCCAGCGCATACATACGCGAGTGCATACACGGCGAATGACCACGCAACTCCGGTGGTGGTAATGCTGCCAGAACGGTGCGGCCAAGGTGACGTGCATGGCGTGGGCGCCCAACAACGGCAAGCTGGCGGTGTGCACGGTGGACCGCGTGGTGCTGCTGTACGATGAGAGCGGAGAGCGGCGCGACAAGTTCTCTACAAAACCCACCGACGCCAAGGCACGCGGAACCACAGAGAGCGAGTGGCCCTCCAACCCCACGTGTCGCCCCCCACTCCCAAGCGTCACCACCCCCTTCCCCAGAGTCGCACCCCCCCCCCAAGTGCCCCCCCCCCCAAGTGCCCCCCCTGAAATACCCAGTGCCGTCCATGACACCGCCGAGTCACATTGATCTTCTCAAATGAAATCATCATTGAGAAGGTGCTTTTCCGCCTGTTTATAGTCCTGAGCAAGTGGTGAAAATTACACATTCCTCAGGCGGGGGCGAGTCGATCCATATGGCACAACCACTGTCACATTGTTCCGCAAAGTAGTACGGTTCTTATTTTATCGACCCTGCTAGGATTGCTGAGTCGACCACCGACAGTATTTTAACTCGCAACCTTCCGATTCACCACAAAGTTGTGCTGCATTTATTGAGCCCAGTGGGATTGTGTGCTGAATCAACCCCTGGCCGGTATTTTAACTCTCAACCTCCCAATTGCGAGCTGCTCGCATTACCGCTGAGCCAGATAGCCTGTTACCACTGTACCACATCGCCACAAGTCTCCATTGTAATATATTTTACTTTGTCTTACTGTGTGTGTGTATATTTGAAATATAGTATGGCAAGAAAAGTTACATGGTGAAAGGAATGGCGTTCTCTCCGGATTCCACAAAAATTGCCGTTGGGCAGACGGACAACATCATCTTTGTTTACAAGATCGGAGAGGAGTGGTGAGGGCTGTCACTTGGTGTTGTACGCACAACGTTTGAACCTCGCACATGGCATGCTTGACTTTGGTTAGTTTGGGTCCCCAAGAGATCCTTTGCCAAGAAATTAGTATTTGAGCAAAGTCAAAGTATCTGCACAAATGAGCATGGGTTGGTACTTTATCTATTGTCCTGCAACAGTGGTAAAATTCCACATTACTTTGACGGGTGCCAGTCAATCTATAGCAAAACCACCGTTGCCTCTCCCAAAGTTGTCCTCATTTTATCATGCTGAAAATGATTATGGGTTCAGTTGAAACCTGACCGGAATTTGACCTTGCAGCATTGCGATTGTGAGCTAAATGCTTTGCTACCGTGCCACAAAACTGATTCATGATTCAATACTGAATGTTCTCTTGTTCAGTAAACCAGTGTGATCTTACATTGTTTAATTCCAAAATATCTGATCTTTGCGTTTTTGCAGGGGAGATAAGAAAGTGATTTGCAACAAATTCGTTCAAACCGTAAGTCCTCGTGTGCGTGTGCTTTGCTCAATGTCATGTCTTTTGCTCTCTGGTTGGACAATTTGCACCTCTTTGTCAATTCTCCGCTAAATGAGGACCTCCCCACACAGTGTTTGTCATGGTGTTTGTTTGACCGTTTTTCACTAAGCTGGGTCAGTGTGGGTTGGTGAAGGCGGGGAGGGCCCAGCACTGGTTTGTATATCACTCGCTGCTGATTTTAACCGTGGCTGGAAATAAAACTCAGCCTCACCTGTTTCATAGTAACAGTACGCTACCCACTAGGTCACCGCTGCATGCAGGGCATTGGCTGATGGTTGCGGAATGTTTTTATTGCAGAGCGCTGTCACTGCTCTCATATGGCCCATGGAACATGCCATTGTGTTTGGCCTCGCTGAAGGAAAGGTAAAGGGTTCCGGTCGTGCTTTGGGTTCACTTTGTCAACAGTAATGCCATGCAGGACAGTTGGGCATCAACACCAGTCCCAAACTTGTCAGTCGATGCAAAGGGAGACGTCCTGCCCCTAACACTGACGTGGTTTTTAGCAGCACTGAATAATCCACTTTTAGTCTTGTATAGTTTCCCCACAGATCGCTGCACAATGAAATTAATGATGCACTCACTTTATCCACTTAATCTACTTATTGTCAACTAAACCGTACTTGATGACAAATTAGATCATATGATGGTTTCCTTTTGCAAAATTCTACAATATTTTGTATAACATTCATTCCACTCATAGGGGAATCTTCTCTAACATATCAATGGAATTCCCTTTTGAAGTCATAATTAATATGAATGTTCGCGACAATGTATAATTTGTGTGCACAAAATGTTTGTATATCAAAATGCCTTCCTACCCATTTGACATGTGTGCGTAAATGTTTGATTGATTTCACTTTTTAGGATAAGATTATGTAGTCATGTACAGCACATTCTCAACCGTCCCTTTACACTCCAACACTATTTAACGTGCAACTTGGGAGTTCCACGCGGTGATTCGTGCATTTCATTGCTCACAGGTGCGCCTGGCCAATGTCAAGACAAACAAATCCTCGACCATCTACGGAGCAGATTCCTACGTCGTGTCCCTGACCGCAAAGTAAGCAACATGTAATGAAGTCGGTGCCACTGCTCGCATGCGTTGTAATGTAACGGAAGTGTAAATCTGAATTAAAGTGTAAATTTCAACAGTAGTGTGGATCTCAGTGGTTGCAACAGGCCATATAAGTGATTGTGATTTGTCTTTCAGCTCGTCAGGTAAAGGAATACTGTCTGGGCATGCTGACGGCACCATCGTGCGTTACTTCTTTGACGATGAGGGCTCCGGAGAATCCCAGGTCTGTGTTACAAACCCCTCCCCCCTCCCCTCATGTGTTTAACGTACGTGAGCGGAATTTGAGGTGACATGTATTGCCGTGGCGCACAGGGCAAGATTGCGACGCACAGCTGCCCCCCGTATGCGCTGGCGTGGGGCGCAAGTGGCCCGCTGGCGGGGGGCTGCGACCGGCGTGTGGTAGCGTATGGGCGAGAGGGCCAGACGCTGCAGACGTTTGACTACAGCCGCGACCCCACGGAGCGGGAGCTCACGGTGGCGGCCGCCAGTCCCAGCACCCAGTCCGTGGTCATTGGCAGCTATGACCGGTGAGCTCTCAACTCATTGTACGTATGTTGAACCTCTCTCACACCGTACGTAGCCAACCATGCGAATCTGAGTTGCGGGGGAAGGACAAAAAATGAAACACAAAATCAGTTATAAAGAAATTAGTATTCAATGTACGTTTTAAAGTGCACAGCTCTAGTGGCTTCCTAATATTTGAAGGAACAGCGTTCCAGACGGCCGCAGAAGCGCATCTGAAAGCGCGCAGTGCAGTGACCATCTTTGTTTGATGGCTAGCCAAAAGCAGCTGCTGCGAGGATGAAAAAATGTGAGCAAGTCCATCACCCAGAGTGTGTGTGCACGCCGTTTGTCTTCGCAGACTGCGCGTGTACAACTGGAGCCCGCGGCGATCAGCGTGGGACGAGGCCAAGCCCAAGGAGATCCAGAACATGTACACGGTGACGGCACTCGCCTGGAAGAAAGACGGCTCCCGTTTGTGCGCGGTACGCGTTGCTCACGCACGATGCTGCGCGGTGCAAGCAGAGTGGGGGAAACCTGCACAGGGGATTCATATCGCAGCATATATTAAACAGCCTCGGGGAGACCTTCATGCAGCAGTGGACTGAGCGTTGCTGATGATGATGATGGTGTTTCAGTGCCCCCAAAATGATCTACAAAGTTACACAATTAGTTTTTATAAATATGTTTCTTTTTAGCTGAACAGGGCCTAATTATTAAGATAGAGTGCTCTTGCTAATCACCTCCCATGCGCTCATGAGACCAACAAGGTTGAAACCAGTCCAGAGTTTTTTTGCTTAAACGAATTCTGCTGGATTACATTAGCCCAGAAGGCCAGTTGGTTGACAGACTCGAAAACAATTAACGTTATGTTTACAATGTGTACATGTCAGCACCAGCAGCAGAATGGAGCTCTGTTGTGCCACACATTCTTCATCTTTTGTGTGACGGCATCCTCATAGCCATCTTTGATGTGCATCCTGGGCAGGGCACGCTGTGTGGGGGAGTGGAGCTCTTTGACTGCTGCCTGCGACGCTCCATCTACAAGAACAAATTTGAGATGACGTACGTCGGTCTGAGCCAGGTAAGAGGTGCTCTTCATTCCTTCCCGTAAATTGAATATAATAATTTTACCCCATGCGCTCTGCTAATAATTAATCATAATGATAATTATTAGCAGAGCGCATGGAATAAAATTATAATTTTTCAACCAATTGTGGTTTACAGCAGAGTTCTTAATCTATATATCCAGTGGACCATGTGATAATCTAGCGGTGTGCTCGCAGGCATATGGGGGAGGGATGTCACAACATCTTGCCATCACAATATCTACATATGACTACTCATCTGTACCTCCAATATAAGAGCCGTATGTTTGTATTGTTAGGAACAAAACACAATTGTGTATTGTGATGATTGCGAGCTGATAAATGGTCTAATAGTTCGTGCAGTGACGGTGAGTTCATGCATGCGGCCTGTAACAGCGAGTTTGTATCTACCGACACCAGGTGATCGTCAAGAACCTGTCCACAGGCACACGCGCCGTCCTCAAGTCTCACCTGGGCTACGAGGTGGAGGAAGTGAAGATTATGGGCAAGGATCGCTACCTGGTGGCGCACACGTCTGACACTTTGCTGCTGGGCGACCTCTCCATGAACCGCCTCAGCGAGGTGCGTGGGCTGCTGGCTTTGGGGTGGAAGATCAAACATCAGGACGGTGGCGAACGGCGTCTCCACCCTAAATCTCGGGGTCTCATTCGTGCCCGTCTTTTTTAAGCAAATGCTACCGGAGGACGTCGATCCGGATTGCTCGTTCGTCAATGGACTTAAATGTTCCATTATTGTGGCGATAAAACAAATGGTGTAATAATTTTGCATTACCCACAATCGGCTGAGGCAGCGTGTGATTTTGTTCCTCGTGTTTTCTTTTTCATTCCTAGATTGCGTGGCAGGGCTCCGGTGGAAATGAAAAGTTTTTCTTTGAAAATGAAAATGTAAGTAAAAAGAGAGGCCCGTAGTGTAATGCATTATGCATAATTTCATGGGCATGTACTTCAGTGTACGTACTTATGGTGTTCATTGCAAGTGTGTTTGATGTTCAAATTTAGATGCGCGTGTGTGGTCAATGCAGGTGTGTATGGTGTTAACGGTAGGTGTGTGTGTGGTCAATGCAGGTGTGTATGGTGTTAACGGTCGGTGTGTGTGTGCGGTCAATGCAGGTGTGTGTGTGGTGTTAACGGTAGGTGTGTGTGTGTGTGGTCGATGCAGGTGTGTATGGTGTTTAATGCCGGTGAGCTGACCCTTGTGGAGTATGGAAGCAATGAAGTCCTGGGCTCCGTACGCACAGAGTTTATGAACCCACACCTCATTAGGTGAGGCCTCGCATCCATCTCTTTGTCGCGAACATCATCACTGTTGTTTCCTTTTGCCATCCATCTCGCCAACATCATCATGGAAAAGGAGATTCTGTTCTTTTGCATAGGTGCATGTGGAGGATGCTAGGAATTACATGGCAGGATCGGATAATTAATTTTAAAGTTTGGAATGGGACATGACAAGAAATAATTGTAGATGTAATCAGGAAAAAGAGGTTGTGATGGGTGGGATGACGACGTGTCCAGGCTGGAGGACGGCAAGTTCACCCTTTCCTGTTCCAAGATGACTGCAAGTTGCAGGGTGGGGTCCCGTTCACCGCTGAATCTCGGAACGTGCAAGCGGTTTAGCATTAACTTTATTTAGAGAGGCATAGCGCCATTGTTTTTAAAGACATTGTACTCACCGCACATAACTGTAGCGACACGACCATACTTTATGATAGCTGGCGCCAAACTGTGCCACACGCTCTCCCGCATGGCCGTGTGGGAGCCTAGATACCAATAAAGTTGTTTTATTTAAGTTTTTATTCTAATTCCATTCCGATGATGTACATGTACATATGTGTACGTCATCGGAATGGGAAAGGGGTTAATGAGACAGACATTAGGGTGGCACTCAGAGGCTGGCGATGAAGTAAACTATTTAAATCCAGATGGTAGGGCAATGTAAAGAGGCCCAGCATGTGTTGCGATCGGGACTGGCTTTTTGCTGTACCTCCACAGCGTGCGTTTGAACGAGCGGAAGCAGCGAGGGGTGGAGAACAATAAGAAGCTGGCTTACCTCGTTGATTTGAAAACCATCGCCATAGGTGAGACCTTTCATATTCATCTTTGTTCTTTTACGTTTTTAACAGTGTCTGTGTGTGTACATTATTGTGTGTGTACGTATATATATGTGTGTTTACATATGTCTTGTATTTTCCTTATCTTAAAATCCCTTGAGATGGAACATCTCATTTGCAAGTGGGTCCAGGGTGTCGATTGACACGTGTATCTGATCTAAAATTATTTCTGTAAACCTCAATATTTTCCAAAGAAGGCCATTTGGCAGAAACAGCGAGACCTTTCCTGTTAAAAAAACCTGCTAATTATTTTTCACTCACCTGTTGTGTGTGTGTAAATGTGTCTGTAACTGTGTATGTACTGTACTTAACTATATATATATTTATACTAGACATCTGTGAAAAAGACCTTTATAGCTCATTGTATTCCTCCAGTATAAATACATATTCTGATAAAAATTTTGACTTAAAACTTTCGTGACTGCAGGAATTACTATTTTTGGTTATTTCGGTAAAGTCACGTAGATAGAAAATAATAATAAAATAAAATGTAAAATAAATAGAAAATTATATTTTATTCTTTTTATTTTCTATCTACATGACTTTACCGAAAGAACCAAGAATATTCTGATTCTGATGTCTGGAACGCTCTTCCGATATGAGGAAACCACTGGAGTTATATACTTTAAAATCTAGATTGAAAACTCATTTCTTTAGAACTGGTTTGTGTTTAGTTTGTTGTCCTTCCCACGCACCTCCGATTAGCATGTTTGTCTATGTACGGTGCTAAAGAAGTTCAACATACGTGCAATTAATTCTGTGTATGTGCACGCACGGTACGTGTGCAGTCGACCTGGTGTCAGGGTGTGCTCTGGGCAGTCTGAATCACGACACTAAGGTCGACTGGCTGGAGCTCAGCGAGACTGGGCGCAAGCTGCTCTTCCGTGACAAGAAGCTGCGGGTGAGCTGGACACGAACGCTTGGGGGTAGACTTTTCTTCCACTCTTCATACGTCATAAATCGTACTGGCTGAAAATATCCCAATGCTGAAAATACACCTCCAATTTACTCAAATGTAATTGCACACAGCAGCAGCACCACCCCCGACATGAGGTCCAGGCTTCCCTGGGTAACATAAGTGTACTAATAAAAGCTAAGAATCATATTCACATGTCAGAAGAGCGGGTATCTTTGCTTGCCTATGGAGCAAAAATACAAATGTAATTTAATTTTTGTTTTATTCAGAATAGTCTCACCGAGCCTCAAAATTCTTATAGTAGGGTGCTGCAATGGGATGTTTGTCAATTCTCTTTTAAAAGGAAAGCATCACTAAAAAAAAAAACTGTTCTTGTAGAAGCAGACCCCATGCTGTAAGTACTCAGATGTTTGACACAAATTCAGCGGTTTGGTAATTAGATAAAAGTCTTAAAAGTTACTGTCACACGCACCTCCGTAACATCACTGCATTGGCGTGAAAATGACGATGAATATATTCCGGCAGTGCGTGTGTGGGTGGAGAGTGAGTGATCCGTTGAGCATTTGGCGTGAGGCCCACAATCTCAGAACGCGGTTGTAGGCGAAGGGCATGGCACCACGGTGCGCGTGGCAACATAATGGACCGCACAAGGCTACGCGAGATGCATGTATGTATGTCAAGCCGTACGTAGCCAGCCGTGCTAATCGGAGGTGCGGAGATCACATCGGGGTACACGCGGTCGCCTCGGGGATGTAAACGTGCTCCCGCGGATGCTGCGTCCTCGTCCACAGCTGCACCTGTACGACGTGGACAGTGGGGTCCACACCACTCTGCTCAGTTACTGCTCCTACGTGCAGTGGGTGCCGGCCAGCGACGTGGTGGTGGCGCAGAACCGTGGTAACCTGTGCGTTTGGTACAACATCGACGCCCCTGAGCGTGTCACCATGTTTCCCATCAAGGTGTGGCTCCTTGGCACGCACACGCACACAAACGTAAACATGTACAGATAAAGACAAACATCCCACATTCATTTGTATATTTGATCGGAGCAAATGCTGTTTCGTCAGCACCTATTAAGGCTGGCACAGCGCACGAAAGAGATGATGTGCTCAGCACCGCGGTCGGTTGGCTTTGTCACCCGATACTGATGTTCACTCGCAGAAGAATGTACTCGTGTAAGTCTGAGCAAATCTAGGCAATGCACAGGACAGGTTCAGTCCAAGACAAGCTATCCTCTGCCTATGACAATGTTTCTTGGAAGACTGTTTTCCCCTCTTTGCTGTAGTCACCTCACCAGCTGTCCCTGCATTCAAATATAACTTTAACACCTGTCTCTTTCTCCAAAGTAAAATTTTTCCTCCATAATTGTGCAGAATTTATTAATCGAATCGCTGTTTGGGGGGGGGTGCATCATTACATGCCTAGCACACTACCTTGTACGCACAAGGGGTCAGAAAAGCCAGCCCTCATTGCAAAGCGCTACGTGGACACGGCTCTGGTGACCCCAATGCGTGCTGGTCAGAAGCGACGTGACGTCCGGCGTGTTTCTGCGTGCCTGCCTCCTCCTCCTCGCGCCAGGGAGACATCGTGGACGTGGAGAAGAACAACGGCAAGACGGAGGTGGTCGTGAGCGAGGGCGTGAGCACCGCGTCCTACGCACTGGACGAGGGGCTCGTCGAGTTCGGCACCGCCATCGACGACGGCGACCACGAGCGGTGCGGCGTGCCCTGTCAGCTCTCCGGAGTTTGCGTGGCTGCGTGGGTGTGATGCGGTTGTGATGGGGTCGGGATATGACATGGTTGTTGCTGTGTGTGGTCATGTTGGTGCTGTTGTCATGGTTGTGGTTGGCAGGGTTTTGGCTGTGTGTGGTTGTGGTTATTGTGATAGTTATGACTGTGTGGTTGTTGTAGTGTACCTGGTGCAGTGTGTAAACATCGCCACTCAGGAGACAAAGACGGCCGGGTGTGGTGCTGACCACCCACCCCCTCGTGTGACGTGCGGCCCTTCATAGGTGCTCACTAATAGCACTTGAATCAAGAGTCTGTTAAAGCTATACAGGGGATCTTTGTCTTTGTAGTGGTGGTATTCACTGTGGTTGTGTGTGCTTGTATTATGGTTGCGTCTGTGTGGTGGTATTTGATGTGGCTGCGATTGTGGTTGTATCGTGGTTGTGTCTGCATGGCGGTAGGGCTGTGGCGTTCCTGGAGACACTAGAGATGGGACCAGAGGCGGAGGCCATGTGGAGGACGCTTGGCCGCCTGGCTCTGGAAGCTCGACAACTTCACATTGCTGAGAGGTGGGGGGCAAGCTTAGTGAGCCCATAGCCATACAGCTTACAGGAAGACAATCCAAACAACAAACAGCTTTTCTTTTGAAGAATACCACTCGGCCTATCTGTAATGAGCTTAACACGTAGGCTTTCGCGACCATTATCATCCATAATAGAGGTTTTTTTGGGTTAGATTGCGTAAATATATAAATCTGTCGTTTAAACCCGCCACCACCCGACACAGCCAACTAGTAAGGGCTATTTAATATACACAATAGTCAGGAAGGACAAGTTCAAAGGGCTCGCATAATGCATAATGTACGTTGCCTCAGTAATCCCCCCCCCTCCCACGTGGCGCAAGAGCGCAGAAGCGTGGTCACCACATCTACGCCTCTATATAAGGAACGAAACAGTTAGACTTCTCCACAAATCTGGCTGTCGCCTGATGAAGCTAGTTGTAATTACTGGCAAAACGTCGTACTCAGATTGTAATTGTTGTGGCTTGACTCTCCAACACACCGGTGTGCTGTATTAGTGACAAATTGGCCACGTTCTGTTTACGTGACAACCCTTACTAGTTGGCTGTGTGTGGTGGCGGGTTTTAACAACACATTTATATACTTATGCGATCTAACCCAAAAAAACTCTGTTATGGATATCTGTAATGAGTGATGTTTTGTTAATTAGAAATATAATTTTGAAGTCACAACCGTGTGACTTTCAGACAGTCCCTTAACCTCCACTCACAAAGTGGTCGTTGCTACATCACGACACACGGCACACACGAGGGGTGTGGCTCGTCGCGTTCAGCGGCACACACACCGACACGCGAGTTGGGGGTTTGAGCCCCTGGTCTCTGCTTCTGTTCCAGGTGCTTTGCCGCGCTGGGAGACATGGCCAAGGTGCAGTTCCTCCGCGAAACCAATCGGATCGCTGACTTGGATGCCCAGGAGTTTGTGAGTGCTACTTCGTCTGGCAATGAGGCTCTGAGCTGCGATTTATTCAAACGCCGCTGGTGCCGTTGTAAACTTAACAGCCATGTGACGATACGTCAGTTAATCGATTAAAATAAATTCCTACGCTGATGATGAACACATTAAACTGCTTGTGTGACGATTTATGAAAATTATATGCAGGCGATGCGCGAACATTACATTCAGGATAATGGAGCGGACAAAACTGTACAATTGAGACAGAACAAATGAGAGAAAAAATTTGACACAATTAAATTATGACCCTGCATTGTGACAATCGCATCGCAGCGAAGCGGGGTCAGTTGTTACATGCCTAATAGACCACCTTGCACACACAAGGGAAAGGAAAAGCGCCTCATTGTAAAATGCTAAGTAGTCGTCACGGATGTGATTTCCTTGGTCGTGTTTGATGCGGTTGTGTGTTTACATGATTGTGGCTGGATGCAGTTATGGGTGCCACGGTGGTGTTATGTTAACTACCTCGCCTGGTATACAGGAGGTCGTGGGTTCGATGCCGACCCTGATGTCTGTATATTTGAGGTTTGCGTTTTCTCCCGGTGGTCATGTGGATTTTTCTCTAGGTCCTCCGGTTTTTACCTCCAAATTTAGAAACATGCGTTGAGAGTATTTAGCTGCTATAAATTCCCACATGATACGCCACTTCGTTGAGCTGTCATGTGTGATAGCCAGGTAACTTCTGAAAAAGAGCTATACAGCTCAGTGGGCCTTACCTGGTAAAATAGAAAAAATGTGTTTAGTTTAGGGTGTAGGTTTAGTTGTCATGGTTGACATGATTGTGAATGTCGTAACGGTTGGTGCGCTGGTCGTGGGTAACGGAAAGGCCTCTCATTGTGCTGAGTGGACTGCCGGCTGACCCCGCGCCCCGTGGCATGTGCAGGGCGGTGACGGGACCGACAGCTACCGTGTGCGAGCCCGGCTCGCCATGCTAGACAAGCAGTACAAGCTGGCCGAGAGCATCTTCCTGGAGCAGGTGAGTCCTGGAGCCTGGTTCGCATGCCACCTCCCTGCGCATCATCATCAGCCGTGATCTGTCCACTGCTGGATGAAGGTCTTCCTAAGCCGTCGCCATCCCTCACCAGCAGACAGTGAAATAATCTACATAGCTCCTGCACACGAGCTGATCTAGTTGCTCCATCTCTCTGCAGTAAGTTCTCTACTTTGGATGTCTCGACCACCGGCCATCATTCCTGCTTGTGATGTGTCCTGCCTCATGGATTTTCTGTGCTCTGTTGACGACAGAATGCAATCGAGGAGGCTATGCAGATGTACCAGAACCTTCACATGTGGGATGAGTGCATCGCTGTCGCTGAGGCTAAGGTGGGTTGGTTATATGCGTGTGGAGTGGTAGCGTAGTATTGAGCATATTGAGCTACAAACCCAGTTACCTGCCAACATACGTTAGCGGTGGCTAAACTCTCACCCCTCGCTCCAAACACCTCTTCTCCATCCCTCACAACCTGCACTCCTCACTAACACCCCCCCCCCCTTATTACACACCCCTTGGCCCCTCACCGCTCATCCCTTTATCCCTCATCCCCCCAGGGTCACCCAGAGCTGGAGAGCCTGCGGCGGAGCTACGTGAAGTGGCTCACTGTGAGCGGGCAGGACGGGCGCGCGGCCGAGGTGCGGGAGAGCGAGGGCGACGCCGTGGGCGCCGTGGGGCTCTACCTGCAGGCCGGCCTCCCGGCCGCGGCGGCGCGCGTCGCTTCCTCGCGCCCCGAGCTGCTGGGCAACGAAGAGCTGGTGGCGCGCATCGCCAGCGCGCTCGTCCGCGCGGAGCTGCACGAGAGGGTGGGGTGTACCGCCTGGCTCGGCACTCGCGCCACACCACGCTCGCCGCACTCGCATGGCACACACATGCCGGAGCCACGCTCACGATACTCACACCAGTCGCACCGCACTCTCGACACACTCTCACCGGGCCGGGGGTGAGTTGTTACACCCCTACTTGATAGTGGTGTTTTCTACAACGCTGCACTGATGCGTATGTCTTGTGTGCAGGCCGGTGACTTATTTGAGAAGACCAAGAACTACAAACGCGCTCTGGATTGTTACAAAAAGGGCTGCTCTTTTCGCAAGGGTGCGTAACAAGTGTTTGTAGTGATAATGGCTTGTGCAATGTATCCGCTCGTACACACAGAAAAATATTTTATGATCGTGGTTGTGTTGTTGGTGGTGGCGTGGTGGCGGTGATGACGGTGGTGGTGCCTGGCAAAACAAACCCACCTCGATGGTTGTCAGATGGTAACACTGGTGTGTTGTGAGTAATCCAATGGAGGGGGGGGTGGGAGGCTGATGATGATGGTGGTGATGGTGGTGATGGTGGCTGTGATGATGACGCGTGTTGTTGTTGGTGATGGTGACGGTGGCTGTCTCAGCGGTGGAGTTGGCGCGCTCCGCATACCCAGCCGAAGTGGTGAAGCTGGAGGAGGCGTGGGGCGACCACCTGGTGGCGCAGAAGCAGCTGGACGCGGCCATCAACCACTACATTGAGGCGGGGTGATTGTCATCATCATCATCATCACCTTCACAAACCTCTGCACCTTGCAGGTCGTGGGAGTCATTCGACAATAATTTACTACGCTGGTCAGTGTGTGTTGGTGAAGCAATATAATACATGATATATTTCAACCCCTCCTTATAAACCATCTCACTGCTCTCAACTACTCCGCACTTTACTGTTGTCCCAACTCGACCCAGGCGACCCATGCACTCAGTGCAGGGGTACCAAACAGCAAAACCTGTCACGTGTTCTCACTACCAGAACACGGCTCCCTTGTCACATCGCTCATTCTTTCTACAAAGACAAAAATCCCTCCTATAGTCCGGAACAGACTGTTGGGGCAAGTGCTGTTAGCAAGCACCTATGAAAGCCGCCACGGCACACGAGGGGGTGGGTGGCCAACGCCACGCCCAGCCGCCTTTGTCTCTCTTTTGGCGATATTTACTTCACACCGCACTAGGTACTCATTGGAGGCTGAGTCGACCTTATCTCGTGTGTCTCGGCTGCCCTCACGCCAGGTGCTCGGCTAAGGCGCTGGAGGCGGCCATGGGCTCGCGGCAGTGGAAGAAGGCGGCGAGCATTCTGGAGATGCAGGACGAACGCACGGCCGCCAAGTACTACGTCCGCATCGCCCAGCACTACGCCTCTGTGCAGGACTATGAGGTGATTGCTTACGTGTTTGTGTCTGTGCATGGGTGGGCAGCGATAGTGTAGTAGCGGTTAGCGCGCTGCACTACGAACCCAGCGACCCGAATTCGATTATCTTGACCGGTCCTGGACCTTCCCTGGTGAGATGTGTAAACATCACCACTGGAGAGACTCCTAACTCATCTGGACATAGACTTCAAAGATGCAAGAATAAGTTTCAGTTCATTACATTTGTTACCTATAAGGTCCCGTTTATCCAGTTTAGCTGGTGCTGCGAGAGCACAGCAGCAGCAACAACAAAATACAACATTTTGCATTGAACGAGTACACCAGGGTCCTTAAGGAATATTGAACAACTAACAAATGAGGTATTTAACGGTCCCAAACGAAACGCACGCGAATCGAAAACACAGTGCAAGCATAATATGAGAGCAAGAGGCGCCAGACAAAAAAAAGAAGTGCTTGTCCAGTCAAGGTCGAAGGTCCATGCTGATGGTGCCCTACTGCTGCTGCTGCTGCTGCTGCCGCCGCCGCTGTCTTCTCACGCTTGCAGTTGGCCGAGCAGTTCTACGTGAAGGCGGACAGGGTGAAGGACGCCATCGACATGTACACGCAGGCCGGACAGTGGGAGAATGCGCACAGGGTGAGCTGGACCCAATTCTCTCCACGGTCAGCACGTGTCTCGGCCACCGCGTGTCACAGGCACTGTGTGTCACAGTCACCGAGTCCATGGGGAGCGTAACACAGCTTTGTATGTATGTATGTTGAACTTATTTCACACCGTACGTAGCCAACCGTACTAATCGGAGGTGCGGAGGAATGACAACAAACTAAACACAAAAGCAGTTCTAAAGAAATTAGTTTTTAATTTAGAAAATTTGCTTTCAATCTAGAATTCCACTCTCTATGGTGGGTGACGGTCTCTCCATAGAATGACCACTGGTCTCTTCCTGCAGATTGGTTCTCATTTAATTGACCTAGGATGGATTGACAATGATGATGATAATTATAAGTTGAGGTGACTGCTACAGCGCCATCTGCCCATTGTTTAATGAGTACGTGTGATTTGTTTTATTCCAATTACCTTTTTGTGTAACATGGTGATGATTGTTTAATATTGTTTTGCAAATCAAAAGCTGATCCCATCACTCAAAACCCAAGACACTTGCACACAAGCCCTCTTCCCTCAACTTTTATTTACGTTAATCCCCGACCTCTGAACCCTCTGACACCGTGAACCTCCCAACGCTCGTGTATGCTGCCCAGCTGGCGAAGCGGTGCATGAGGCAGGAGGAGGTGGGCACGCTCTACATCAACCAGGCGCACGAGCTGGAGAAGGAGGGCAAGTACAAGGAGGCCGAGAGGTGAGGCTCCAGCCAATTAGTGACTAAAATAGAGGTTTTTATAGGGTTAGATCACGTAAATATAAATGTGTCATTGAACCCGCCACCCCCCGACAGCCAATTAGTAAGGTTTGTCACGTAAACAAAACATGACAATTCATTGCTAGTTCAGCACACCAGTGTGTAGGAGAGTAAACCCACAACATTTACGACGTTTTGCCAGTAATTACAACTAGCATCATCAGGCGAATCCAGATTTGTGGAGAAATCCTGTTTCGTTCTTAAATAGAGAGATAAACGTGATGTTGTCACTTGTGTCTTCGAACCTGATTGGCTCAAATGATCTAACCCAAAAAAAGCTCAATTATGGATAATATGAGTCATGAAAGCCTACGTGTTAAACTGAATTAGTGACTACTTCAGCACACCGGTGTGTTATAGAGTAAACCCACAACATTTACAATTTGAGTACTGTGACGTTTCGCTGGTGATTGCAACCAGCTTCAACAGGACATTAGGAATTTGCACACTCTGATACAGGTCTGTCCAGTGTGAACTTACCACGATTATGGAAAATTGCCTGATGAAGCTGGTGGTAATCAGCGAAAACGTCATCTTGAAATTGTAAATGTTGTGGGTTTACTCTGCAACACACAGGTGTGCTAAAGTAGTAACTAATTGGCATGTTTGGTTTATGTGACAAACCTTACTAGCTGTGTCGGGTGGTAGTGGGTTGAAGGACACATATATTTTTACATGATCTAACCCAAAAAAACCTTTATAATGGATAATACAGAAGACTGACACGCTTAATTTAAAATTGCTCGAACTTGTCAATCAGTGTTCCTTAGTGTAATTATTTTGCAATATATATTTTTTAAACCTAGAGAATATAAAAAAACCTCACAATACATGTTATCTTGGCATTTTATTTCGTAAAAAAGCGGATTACTATTAGTCCTCTGGGTACAGGATTGTGAGAAGAGGATGAACGTGACAGCCGTCTCTTATTTTCCATTGCTGAGCAACAGGTTCTCAACTAGTTCCTTGGGAATTATTCAGAGTGAAGAAGTTTCATTTCGTCTATCGTCGGTGCACCCGCCCCGGCGTTCACTGTGTGTGTGCCGCCCCCCCCCTCCTCCCCGACGCCGTGCCCACGGCAGGTTGTACGTGACGGTGGGCGAGCCCGACCTCGCCATCACCATGTACAAGAAGCTGAAGCGCTTCGATGACATGGTGCGACTGGTGGCCAAGTATCACGAGGACCTGCTGGCCGACACGCACCTCCACCTGGCCAAGGTGTGACACGGAAGACCAAATAATTCCTCCGTTCAGTCACGCGGACTGCTTGGAGCACGCACTTTTAGCAAACACCTATGAACACCGATTCACATTTTTTCGGATGATGTACATTTTTGTAAAAAAAAAAGTTAATCCTAAATGCAGGACTGTATCACTATCGCACAATATTTGGGAAAATGTCTAAAATTATGCCTTTCAGCGGTTTCACCGAGATGGGGGAATATGGCCTCGGGTACCCACTTAAGGCTGAGGTGTTCCTCTGCAGGCACTCAACACACGCACGCACGCACTTGGGTATGCGCGTCCAGTCATCCTACCGACCACATTATTCCGTTGCTTTGCGTCCACTCTCTCCGCACGCCCGTGCCGCACAGGAGCTGGAGGCCAATGCACAGCTGCGGGAGGCTGAGTACCACTACCTGGAGGGCAAGGAGTGGAAGGCGGCCGTCAACATGTACCGCAGTGCCGACATGTGGGAGGAGGCCTACAGGGTGCGTTCCCCCCACGTGCCGTCCCTACCTTGCTCGGTCTAGAGACTCGTGCAGCCTCTCTCGGCTCTCTGTCCTCTTTTGCGTCTCAATCTTCTTTACATCTTAGACCAGGGGTCGGCAATCAAAATAACAAAAAGAGCAATTTTTTTCGAATTTGGCACAAAACTAAAAATTTCAAGAGCCGCAATGCTTCGAAGATGTACGTGCGTGACGCCACGAAGCAGTCCGTAAAGAGCCACATGTGGCTGCGAAGTCGCAGGTTGCCGACCCCTTGTCTTCATCTTTCTTATTTTAATCTTGTAATTATATTCCACAGTGTGTTGTCAACATTACGCCTAAAGATAAATAATTCATTGTCGCAGAGCTTTTGTGACCCTGTGGGTCTGTGAATGGTCACACAAGAGATTTCCATAGAACATTTTCTCCTGCAGATACTTTCAGTCAACCTTTTCACCTTAACACAATTAGTGGGTATACAAGGGGAAGTAGAAAAGTCTGATGCCTGGTATCAAGCAGAGTGACCTTGATGAAATTATGTTCATTCACTTTGTTCCCTTAAAGTTTCATTGATATTTTAGACTGACATCCCCACCTTTTATAAATGTATTTCTCTTCTACAATCACTTATTCACTGCATATGGCATTTTACCATCACTAGAGATGGCTTTTGCTGTAAGTGATTCTTTAACTGTTGAAATATGCGGAAAACGCTGTACCCATTTTGTCCAAGTTGTGCTGGATTTTCCCAAATTTGTTTTCCACATTTCTGTGGATTTTCTCTTGCATATCATTTGCAGAGGACACAATATGATTTCAACAGAACAACTCACCCTTTGTTGTAGCACCACTTGCTCGTCTCTCGAGCCATGTTATTTTCAGTCACCCCATGGGGGTTACCCATAAATGAGGCAAGGTGCTTCTTCCCAAACGGCCGTGGAAGTTGGTCGCTGTCGCTGTGGCGCAGGTGGCCAAGTCACACGGAGGCCCCACGGCTCACAAGCAGGTGGCGTACCTCTGGGCCAAGAGTCTGGGCGGCGAGTCTGCTATCAAGCTCCTCACCAAGTTCGGGCTGCTGGAGACGGCCATCGACTACGCCGCCGACAACTGGTGCCAACCGCCCCCGCGCTTCCTCCACTAGCGCACAGCACGCGGACACCACGCGGTGTTGGTTAACAGAGCGTTTGCATGCATGTGTGTGTATGTTGAACTTGTTTCGCACCATATGGTTTAACGCAACTGCTTTGACTAAGACGTGTTTCAGTCACACTGCCTTCTTTTGTGGGTTATAGTTTGCTACGTAAATCGGTAAAATCGGTTGCAGCCATACTGGCTTCTGGACGTTGCATCTGCATTGGTGCCTGTGCATGACCTGCGAGATGGAGTCGCTGGTTAAGACTCTCGCTGTTTTGTGCTCCTCACAGTGCCTTCGAGTTTGCCTTTGACCTTGCGCGGGGAGCCATGAAAAGCAAGATGGCCGATATTCATCTCAAGCACGCCATCTTTCTGGAGGACGAGGTATTCAAGTTTCAAGTTTCATTTATTTGGTATAGCCCTGTGAGCCATGCGGCTCTTAAGTCGGGTGCAACCGCAACAAATAAAATATGAACGGAGAACATCTTAAAGTGACGACGCGCAACAGAAACATCCTGGATAAACCAGCAAATCTTCCAAAAACAAAAAACGCTGTGTGCAAAAATCCCAGTGTGATGCAAGTCAAACAATAACAAAGGAGGAGGAGGAGGTATTCCCTCCCCCGCGAGCACTGCCACGTGACGCTCTTTGATAAAAGCTGCCACTGTGTGCTGGCGAAAGTGCATACGTCTTGATTATTGTTTTTTGTGTATTCTTGACTTTAATGTGAGTGAATGGAGAGATGCGGAGGCCTCACTCACCGCATGGGATTTTCCCCGCGCGTGCCTCTGCAGGGCAAGTACAAGGAGGCGGAGGTGGAATTCATCAAGGCTGGCAAGCCCAAGGAGGCCATTCTCATGTAAGCGATGGAGGTTTGATCTGTATCAGAGCAGTGGGACTGGCTGTGTCTGTAGATACTGGATAGGGGTATGATTGATAGGATCAATAGATAATCAACATTGATGTGACTGTTTGAGTCATTAGACTGGACTGGCACTGGCTATATCGGGAGTGGGACTGGTCGAGCCAATGAACACGAAGCTGTGTTTGGACTAGATAGGTTGTGACCTTTGGTCTGGACTGGCTTGGTCACTGGACAAGTATGGGTCTGGCTCTGTCGGTAATCGCAGTGCTCTGCAGGCTTCATGTATCAGTGCGCATTGCAGCGCTGCTCCTGTGTCAAGGTCTAATACCGCTCCCTCCATAAGCGTTGGCCCGAGTGGCCGATGCCGTGTGTGAACCATCGTTGAACTATGCTCACGGATCTCCAGGTACGTCCACAGCCAGGACTGGGACTCGGCTCAAGCCGTGGCCGAGGCGCACGACCCCACGAGCGTGTCCGACGTCTTGGTGGCGCAAGCACGTGCCGCCTTTGAGCAGCGCGACTTCCAGCGAGCCGAGGCCTTCCTGCTGCGCGCCCAGAGACCCGAGCTCGCCCTCAAGCACTACAAGGTGCCGTCGGGCAGGGAGGGTGCTTAGTCGGGGGTTTGGGCGGTATGCATCTTGCACCGCCGTGTGGCACTCTTAACAAGTCCAGCAAGGCAACATGTCACATGCCTGTCATCCAGCGCTTTGGAGGCAAGGGTCAGTGGATCACACAGACTAGTGAAACTCCAAAACCAAATGGGCTTTGCGGTGGCCAGAAGAAGGAAGTACAGAAAATGAATTTGTTTGTGAGCCCATCTACGCCAACCTTTCAATGTTTGTGTTGTATGTGTAGGTTTCCTCTGGTTTCCTCGGTTAATAAATGCATTATTATTTGGATACCCTCTCCACAGTCGCATATCTAACCGCCTTCTAAAATCCTTATCTGAAGGAATGGCCTTGGTTTATTCTACTTCACCAACAACTACAGAGTCCGCAATTAACTTGCATATTGACCTTTAATATCACTTTTGAAGTGGCAATGCAAATGAAGAGGTATTTTTTTTTATCATGATAGGCCTTCCGCTCTGACTCCGCATACCTTGTGCGCAGGAGGCACAGATGTGGAGCGACGCTATCCGCATCTGCAAGGAATACCTTCCCGGCAAGCTGAGCCAGCTGCAGGACGAGTACGAGAGCCAGGCGGCCGGCAAGGGCGCACGGTGAGGCCTTGCACCGCCCAGGGCCCTCAATCTCTCTCTATGAACTACCGCCCCCACACAGAGCTCTGCAAGCAGATGCCGCCCCTCTGCAAAAAAGGCCGTACCTGAAGGGCCGTGACAGGCTCGGGCAATGGAGTGCAATTGTCACCAGTAGGAGTGGCGGTAGGATTCCTATTGTTAAAAAAAATAATCTGAATGCTGCTCCCTCTTGAGATGGCAGCTTCCAACCAGATTACAGAGGTTACTCGACTGTCCGAGGTTGTGCCCTGTCAATCGTTGTTCATCAAACACAATTTTTTTCAACAAACTCTGCTGTATAAGAATAGGTTTTCCCCTTTCTAGCAATAAAACAGGTGTTAAGATGCTTAAACACCAAACTGAAACCTTTTGCAAGGAATCATGTCTGCATTACCCACACATACTTGTGGTGAAAATACAAACAAGAAACATGCTCTGACAGTATATGTATTGTCTTTGAAACTGATTGGTCCACACCAGAGACAGCTTTCTTTAGAGCCTCGCCTCAAACAGTGTTAGACCAGATGACGCCAAAAGGTGAACAGCACAAAGACAATGCCACTCTCAGGACATTGAGAGCTCGGGTTGAGCAGCTACAATATGGGACCTCCTTTACCAGTATCAAAATATTCCTTGCAAAAGGTTTCAGTTTGGTGTTTTAACATCTTAACACAACTGTTTTATTGCCAGAAAGGGGAAAACCTATTCTTATATTTTGATACTGGCAAAGGAGGTCCCGCAAACTATGCTGTCATTGACTGGACAAAACTTGCCATTCGTTTCTCATATTTAAATGCATAGGCAGTAATATATTGACAGTGATGCTGGTCAGTCCACTGCTGGATGAGGGCTTCCCCACGCCGTGCAGGTGATTGGGGTTATTTGACCATATATTACCTCGCTGGTCAGTGCAGGTTTATGAAGGTAGCCTGCAAGTGGGAGCATAGAAGTACTCTGTTGCCCTCTGCTGCCCACCACATAGCTCCACAGCCAATAACCTGCATGTGCACGGTAGTCGCCCATCCAAACACTATCCAGGCCCAACTCTACTTAGCTTCCGAGATATGACAAGATCGGATGCGCTTCGGGTGACCTGGCCATGGGCGATGACGACGACGACTCCCCAGTTTAACGTCCTCCCGTGGCCTGCGGCTCGTCGTTCGTGTGGCCCGCCAGCCCCTCCGCGGGTTTGAGAGAGCCGTGCGTCTGTGTGCGCCGTCGCAGGGGCGGGGAGGGCCAGGTGGAGCAAGCTCGCGAGTGGGAGCAGTCGGGCGAGTACGCGCGTGCCGTCGACAGCTACCTAAGGGTGGAGGCGACGGGCAACAGCCTCGTCATGGAGAAGTGCTGGGTGAAGGTATGTGACACACGTGTCCGATGCGAGCCCACTGCCGTTGGACTTTTACCCCAACTTCTACCCTCGATAGAGCAACACTCAACTCATCATCATCAAACCTATAATCGTGCCTTAAAAACTAAGTCTGGTGATAGTCATAATGCTGACTTATTTAACCAAAACCCCGGTGCTTAGCCAATTGGTTCCCATGTTAATTCATGACACTGCTTTCAGAGTGCTGTTCAAGAGTAGTGTGGGTAATGGAAGGATTTTAAATCTTCATGGTGACGTCACACTTCGTGGCCATGTCACGAGTCCTTGATTAAAATGTATCCTTTTGCTCACAATACATGCGTGGAATTGTGTGTGTAAGACTCGAGAGAATTGTTTGTAAATATTACCTTCAGACTCGTCGAACAAACACGAGAAAATAAATTTGATAGACAATCCAAACGAGATTCCGCAAATAAGACGGTGCAAACTAAACGAAACATACCCTTTGGATTTTCGGTCAAGTCACGTAAATAGACGTTCAGATCGTAACACAAACAATCGTCATCAGGTGAAAAAAAATAGAGGGAGAGCTGCTGAAGCAGGATGTTTATAGGTTTGAGATGGGTGTAGCCCAAGGGTAATTGGGCAGGGCTAGAGATGGAATTTGTGTGTAGATGTAAGATCGGAAAGCTAATATACCTCCACGACTATGAATCTGTGGAGGTGGCCATTGAATTGTGAGAGATTAGCATGTCAATCTGTTACACAAAACAATTATAGATTTTCTTATCAAATAGATGACAATAAAGCGAATGGCCTGCGTGCCCATCGTTGAGGTTTGCTCCCGTGCCGCGTGTGTGGTTGTACAGGCGGCAGAGTTGGCCATCAAATTCCTGAGTCCTGAGCGAGCCACGGAGGTCGTGCGCACCGTGGGACCGCGCCTCATCGGCATCAAGAAACACAACACGGTACGTTCGCTTCTTAGCTGTGGCTCCTCGCCGGCACAGTTTTAGCCCGTGTGCACGATGGAGGCGTTGCTGATTTATGGGTACTCAAAAAGTAATGCCTCTTGTTGTATTCAGAATTACTTTTTATTTTAACCGATAAATTATACTCGATAGATACGTCAGAAGTCCTCCTTCATCTAACACGTTAAATGGCAGACCACACACGAGCCCAGGCCAACTGAGGCCATTTGACAGTTCGGTTGGACTGTGCTACCCCATCAAGCGTACAGCCCGGATCGGGCACCCCCACAATTTCGTCTGCTCGGCACTATGAAGGATGGCCAACTTGGGTAGCATTTTGAAATAACCCTTGTGTACAAGATGCTGTTTGCAAGTTGTCATGTTTCGTCGATAAATACTTTCACTCTGATGGAGCGCTGGCCTCGTTTACCCATGGGGGCAAGTGCATGCATCAGGATGGAGACTGAAATGTTCAAGTAAATAAATGTCCGTGCCATTCCAATGAACAAACATCAAAATGTTTGTATCAGTTCAATAAAGAGTTCACAGGAAAGAAAAAAACGAATACTTTCCAGCATCCTTTCTAAAAAAAAATAATTTCACGTGTCGGTTACTCCCGTGTGTATTGTGGATTGCCATTGTATTTGTTCAGGCAGCAGAACTCTTCCTGAACATGGACATGATCAAAGAGGCCATCGACACGTTTATCGACGGCGAGGAATGGAACAAGGCGAAGCGTGTGGCCAAGGAGATGGAACCCAGGTGTGACGGATTCCATGCCCAGGACTGGCCCACTCAGCCATTTGAACCCATCGGTAGTCGGTTGAAGACTGTCCACTGACCGAGCTCAGCGGCGATCTGAGGACAGACACTGCTGCATTCTGCAAGTGATGAAGCTGCTGCCTGGCTTGGCGCACAAGCGCACGCTACATCTGTGAAAGAGTGCTTCATAGCTCATGGGTTTCCTCCAGTCTAAATAGAGATTCTGATTCTACGTGAAATGAGTGGTGTAACGATTCACTCCTGCAGTTTGAAGAATTGTCATAATTTGCGATTTGATTCACAAGTCTATTATTATATTTAGCCGTTGTGGTGGATGTGGTATTCATTAGGTGTTTAACGATGTGTTCTCTCACCTCACACATTGATGAACTATTTATGATCCCAGGGGATCATGATTTGGTTTCATATTGTGGTGAATATGCAGCACCTACCATGGCTCCTGGGGTCACGTGAATGAATTAAATGCAGCACATACAAATCAGAAATCATTGATTCTAACATGCGTGATAGATGCGTGTATCGTCAACGTAAGAATATATTTAAATTCGTGAATTGATTTATCGGTACATACCTAGTGTTTATCTGTATAATCTATACATGGAAAGCCCTTTGTCAATCCACCGCTGGATGAGGGCTTCCCCACGGCATATGGGTAGTGGGCTTTATTTGGCCATAATTCACCACGTTGGTCAGTGTGGGTTGGTGAAGGCGGGGAGCCTCGAAGTTCAGTATTACAATTGGTTTTGCGTCACTGCCATTTTTCCCCTTCAACGTAGTATCACAGAAGTCTCCATCACCGCTATGCATCCAAGTACTATCCAGAATGTGCCGAGGTATAAGAGACAATTATCATATACGTCTGCAGAGGGCACTCAATGAAAGCCTTGTCTGTAGAGCAGTGCTGCAAGCAGGGCAGACATTGCTAAGCTTAGTGACGGCGACTGTCTGTGCTTTTCACCCACTGTTAATGTGACGCGATCTCCGTATTTAAAGTGTCCTGTCTTACGTTTACAGGTTTGAGGGGTACGTCGATGAGAAATACAAAGAGTACTTGAAAAATCAAGGGAAGGTTGACTCGGTGAGTGTGTTGGAGTGGCCTCGTTGTGTGTGCGTGCCCACCTTGGAATTGGAGTGTAATGGTTCACACCCCTTGTAGTTCAATTCGTCCTCAAAGTTCAGGGCCGCATTTCAAATCGGCTATCAATGCTTGTTTAATGTTCCGGTTAATGTAGCCATATGGGTCACATAACTCCATTGCATACGACATTACAAAAAGAGAAACATCGAGTCGTAACACAATTGTATGCATTTATCATGAGAATAAGAGGCCACTCGAATTAATGCATCATTACGCCCCTAATTATTATCATTGTAATTATGATAAATATCGAGAAATACAGCGAGTACTGTCCATGACCATGTGTGCGGAGGGCGGCTTGGTGCGTGCGAGGGGTGGCAGCGTGGAGGCTGTGCTGCCCGTTGTTCCCCCCCCACCCCGCCCCCCCCTCATTGCGGCCGGACTCTTCCCGTAGCTCGTGGGGGTTGACGTTGTCGCCGCTCTGGACATGTACATGGAGCGGGGGCAGTGGGAGAAGTGCATCGAGACAGCTGCCAAGCAGGTACTGTGAGCAAGCACATTCGTTGTCGTAACCAGCAGCACCTCCAATCACCCTCATCGCCACCTCCACTCTCATTGCCGCCTCAACTCCTACCATTGTTGTCACTTTTATCGTGACAACCATCAATATCGCCATTGTAATCACCACCTCTGTTGTTATTACCACCACCATTGCTATTATTACCACATCCACCACCACCATCATTACCACCTTTACCACCACAAGGAGCAGCACCACCACTGCCACCATCACCATTATTTGCATTACCCTCAACCCCATCACCACATCAATAACCACCAACCACCACCAAACTCGGTGATGATGAAAGATATTCTAAATGGTAGCAAGTGTCAAGACCAGTTGCAGCGATCGTGAACCCTTTCAACCAACACCACCATATTAAATACATAAATTAAGTTTGGCGTTGGATAGAAAGATGTAACCGGCCTATTTGTTCAGACCACATGGTAAATCTAATGGTGGAGTATATGCAAGAGTTAAGAGAATTACACTTGGCAGCATGACAGTTAAACAATGTAAATGTTAAGATCAAGATTAAACATGCAGCATTGTTTGTGTTCAGTCAATAAATCTTCCTCTCTTAAGTGGGTGCGCATGATTGACACATTTATTGCACGGCACTGCAAAGTTGTGCAATTATAATATATAACCATATTAAAAGTCGCTTCGAAAATGTGTTGTTTACTACTGTCATCGATTTTTTTTCTCGATTTCTGTCGGTGTTTGTTGCTTATGCAGAACTACAAGGTGCTACACAAATACGTGGCTCTGTATGCAACGCATCTCATCAAGGAGGGGCAGGCACAGAAAGCCTTGGCTCTGTACACCCAGCACGGGACACCCGCCAACTCACAGGCACGTCCCATCGCTCGAGCCCACAGCGTTCAGACCACGAGCAATCGCAACACCCACAACAACTATATTCCCAGCAACCACAATACCCACTGTTCTACACTCACCACAAACCTTTCCAGCAAGCACTAAAAACAGCTGCAGCGCCAGCAACCACAATGGCCATTACAACTGCAGTTCCACGAATTACAACAACCACAACAGCCGCACTGGCAGCAACCACAACCACCGCAATTTCACACACTTGACAATCACAGCAGCCACAGCAGCAAACAAAACCGCAGCAACCACGACGAAGGGGGTCTCATTACACGTGTGGTTGCGGAGTCTGGCAGGGGCATCGATCACAGCACCTTCACTGACTGATATCAACAATTACGATTAGACTCAAGCCACTTCCACAGTCGCAACATCAACAATAATTATAATCCGCAACGATACGAGCAGCATCTTGAGATTTTTATTTATTTCGACACTTTATAAGTATTTCCTTGTTCAGTCGAGCACGGAATGTTTACTCAAATCTCCAATGGTGGCCCTGAGTCAGTGGTGGAAATTCCACATTCCCATGGTGCAGTCAGTGCCAGATTATCCTAGTAGCAAAAGTAGCATATGCTACGGGCCCCGCACTTTCAAGGGCCCCGCGATAAATGCTTTCAAGCTATCAATTCCGGTTCAGTGATTCTGCACTTGCTCTATTACTATAGTACTGTACTGCCTTCAACTTTTATGAACAACTGGGTGTTTAACGTTAGCGATTTGTCGTATTATCTGGTTGTATAGCAAATGAAAAAATACAATTACTTTACTGTGAAAGTTACAAATTTGTGATTTAATATTTATGTGTTTTTTATTTATTTAGGGCCCCTTTATAATATACTAGCGGGAAGTACCCGGCATTGCCCGGGGGAAAAATATATTTCAAAACGTCTCTTAAAAACATAACTATATAGATACACAAATTCTCAGCTATTGTGAAAGCCCGGCGTGCCGTTTGTCTGTGCATTTGTCCATCAACAAAATTATAAGAGGCTTGCAGAAGTCCAGAAAGTTATAGAAAGTGGGGGGTAAATAGTTGATCTAAAAGGTTTCCGAAAAATTGTCGACCCCCCACCCCCCCCCCCCCCTCAAAATTTGTTTTGACCCCCACGTATATATACCTACATATCCTACATACAATAGAGTGAGTAGTATCTGCTGACTCTATAGTAGTATCAGCAGACTATAGCGGTAGCTACTGACTTTATAGTCGTGTCTACTGACTCTGCAGCAGTATATACTGACGATAGTGGTATCTACTGACTGTAGTATTATCTACTGACTCTATAGTAGTATCTACTGACTGTAGCAGTATTTACTGACTCGATAGTTGTATCTGCCGACTCTATAGTAGTATCAACCAACTCTATAGTAGTATCTGCTGACTATAGCAGTATCTGCTGACTATATAGTCGTATCTACCGACTCTACAGCATTATATACCGACTCTACAGTAGTATCTACTGACTGTAGTAGTATCTACTGACTGTAGTAGTATCTACTGACTATATAGTAGTATCTACTGACTATATAGTAGTATCTACTGACTATATAGTAGTATCTACTGACTCTGTAGGAGTATCCATTGACTATAGTAGTAACTAACTCTGTAGTAGTATCTACTTACTCTATAGTCGCATCTACTGACTCTGCAGCAGTATATACTGACTACAGTAGTATCTACTGACTGTAATATTATATACCGACTCTATAGTAGTATCTCCCGACTATAGTCGTAACTACTGATTCTTTATTAATATCTAGTGAAACTATAGTAGTATCTATTTACTCTATAGTAGTATCTACTGACTCTGCAGTAGCATCTACCGACTCTGCAGTAGTATCTACCGACTCTATAATAGTATATATCGACTCTATATCAGTAGCTACTGACTCTACAGTAGTATATACTGACTAAAGTAGTATCTACTATCACTATAGTAGTATCTACTATCACTATAGTAGTATCTACTAACTATAGCAGTATATACTAACTCTACAGTAGTATCTACCTACTCTACAGTCGCCAGATGCTGCCAGCCAAGGGTTTGCAGACAATGTTCATAACCTTGATTTAATCAAGTGGAGCCCTGTGATATGTAGGCTGCATAATTCATGATAAGCACAACAACAACAAGGGTTCGCTAGGGCAAATAGACTGGGTCAGAATGTATCCATCTGGCAAGGTGGCTCGGCGGTAGAGCAAGAGACTCACAATCGGAAAGGTTGCGAGTTTAAATCCTGATTGGGAGTTGACTATCATAAAATAGGCACCACTTTGTGAGGAATTAAACAATCGTGTAATCGCAAGTGGGTGAGAAGGGTGGGTTGCGTGAGTGGGTGGGCGGGTGAGTGCATGGGTGAGTGAGTGAGTGCATGGGTGAATGCGTGAGTAAGTCGGCCGGTGGGTGAATGAGTGAATTGGGTGACAATTAACCGAGGAACAATGTGGGAATATTTATAACGCCGAATATATGCACACAAACAGGGCAGTGTGTATGGGTGTGTACATGACAAACATGTTTATGATTGAATGTCGTAATTTTAAACTCTGAACATCTTTTTTGTTGTTGCCAAAAAGCAAGATTGGCATCAAAATCCACGGAATAAATTGACTATGAAAGGGACACTGCCGGAATGCGAGGCCAGGTGGAGGTTATTGTACTTGGCTCACTGACAAGTTCTCAGCTGGGATGTAGCCAGATGCATGGCATATTCTTTTAAAAGCGTTTCCTACAGGTATTTTAAAAACACAGGGCCTTACATGTGGGCAGGCAGCCAGTAGGCACACACACGCACGCACACGCACCATGGGCTAGCAGCCAGGAGGCACACACACACACGCGCACACATCATGGGCTGGCAGCCAAACGACGGAGCACACACAGCACGCAGGTTGCACAACGCGAGCATGAGGCCCATCTCATGCTGCAAAATGCACATTTTATCCTTCACTGATTAAGCAATGCCAACCTGTCACTCATATGCTCATTGACTCGAGCAGCTATGGTACATTTACGGAAAGATAAAGCCACATGAAATGCAGACTTGGGATACAGCTTGTCTTGAGATCAGTAACTTGTTTTCTTTAGGTCGGTGCTTCAAAGCTGCTTGGGTCAGCATTCTGCCGTCGTGCGCTTTCAGATGCACAGTAAATTGCTGCTGAATGCGAGTTGTTGCTCGACTGCGTAGGAAAATGTTTGCTGCATACTTAAAAGATTGACCTGGGTCGCCAAGATTTGAAAAGAAATACAACAAAAAATCAGAACGAATAACTTGCACGATTCCATTAATTTTCTTGATTTGGAGACAAGATTCTACTAAAGAATTCGCCATTCTCTTTATACTATGTAGCACCTCTGCTGGATGCAAGGTTTCGATAATCCAATTTTATACAACGTATAGGAATTGTAATCATCAAATGTTACGTTCTCACAATCCATTGACGTTATTGTGAGCATATGAATAACCTTAAAGCGGAAAATCTATTAAATGTCGCATGCGTATTTACCAGTACCAGTTCAAAACGGCTGTCTCTTGCTCTGACGGCACAGTACAAATGGCATTGCGGCTGCGTACCAATCACGACACGTGCATGTGCCACGGCAGAACTTCAACATTTACAAGCGCATCATATCGGACCTGCTGAGCCTTCCTGGCATGGCCACTGGCGACGCGTACCGTACGTGGGCTGCCATGCGGGACATGCTACATGCGCTGGTAAGTAGCGCATACCTGCTGGTGGGCCCCTTGATGAGACACGTCGCACCTGCTACTGAGCTGTACTGCACGGCGCTGCTTGCGGGATGCGACGACGCGCTGCTGTTTGACTGGCGCGCGCGCGTGAGGTCCGGTTGTGTCGTGTCGCTGCGTGCGTCGTGGTTGTGCACGGCGGTCAGCTGTGTCATTGTGTGGCACGTGTCATGTATTGATGGCCGTGTTTGTTGTGTCAGCTATGTGATGCGACGTTGGTCGTGTGCAATGAGGCTGTGTTGGTGGCCATGCGTGTGTCTCGTCAGTGTGAGAATTTGTCCAGGTCAGCCGAGGCGAATTCCCCGGCGCACGAGGACTTTGAGAGGCTGCTGCTCATCGCGCACTACTACGCCACGCGCTCCGCCTCGCTCACCGTACCGCAACTGGTGACCTCCCACGTCATCAAGCGTTTAATTTGCACGCGCTTAGAATAATCTGTTCTCACACACACTACTATGTGTGTATCGTGAGCATAAGGATCGATTTTAATTGTTTAATCGATACATTTATACGTGGCTACGATGAACAACAGCTGTACGACAGTGATCACTGCGATTCAACAACCGATGTCTGTATTTATTAATGGGTGAGGCGCGATCGCTTTCAATTCGTCCCCGAGTTGAGTATTTGTGTGTGCTCACACCGCCGATGACTGCATGTGCCGCACTCCTGTTCCATTACCACGGTCAGAACGCCATCGCGGCAAAGCTGTCCATCTCTCTACTGCGACACACGGACGCAATCCCCGCTGACAAGGCCTTCTACGAAGCTGGCATGGCTGCAAAGGTGAGCAGCCAGCAGTAGCATGGCCGAGTCTCGTGTATTCTCCACGCTCACCACCTTTTCTTCTTCACCTCACACCTCTTCTTCTCCCCTCTTCCTCCTGCAGGAAAATGACTGGGAGAATATGGCCTTCATCTTCCTGAACCACTTCCTGGATCTTTCGGATGTACGTATGGCCCACGGCCACTGTGCCCTTGTCGTCATGATGATGGTGATGATAATCGTGACCATCATTTTCGTCAACGAATGACATCTGCCAACACCCTGCCCTTCAGCGGTGTTTTTGTTGTTGGTGTATTTGACGGCGATTGCATTAACCAAGGATGCCGAACCACATTGCATGCTCGGTGCAATGTGAAGTCACACCACGCTTCTCATAGGTACATGGTGTGGTGCGATGTTTTTGTTTGGTGATGTGGCGTTGGGGTATGCATGAAGTGCTGTGCTGTGGCATGGCTTGGGGTGGTGTAGCCCAACGGTGTGCGGTGTGGCGTGCACAGGCGATAGAGGAGGGCAGCTCGGACATGCTGGACAACACGGATTTCACAGATACTGACATCCCACTGGAGGTGCCTCTACCAGCAACACAACACGTGTCTGTGAGTCCGGCATTACACACAAGCGTCACATATAAAGAAAAAGATCCCCATTGAGCCTTAACAGACTATTGGGGCAAGGGCTATTAGTGAGCACCGATCAAGGCCGGCATTGCACACGAGGGGGTGGGTGGCTATCACCATGCCCGGCAGCCTTCGTCTCCCCAGTGGCAATTTTTACACATTTCACCAGATACTCGTTTGAGGCTGAGTCGACTTAGGGGAGGCCCATGTCTGGTTCAAATAATCGTCACTTGTGATGACCATGAGGGAGAATCGAACTCGGGTTGCCGGGTTCATAGCGCAGCGTGCTAACCGTTGCACTACTGGTCCCCATACTCAAATCCATATTCACACACGTGCACATTTCTTACATGAATGACTTAGGGTTGTGAGAGTGTTATATTCCCTTGTATGCCTGGTTGGGGTTTTTCCCCGGTTGCTCCAATTTCCTATCACACAAGGCAAAATGCTCCTAATTTAAAAAGGGATTTTCTGAAACATCCAAATGTAGCAGGACACTTGTGAAAAAAGAGTCTAGAGTCTCAGGCTTTCCTATGTTAACAAAGAACATTATTATCAATGGCATACTCATATGTATGTTGAACTTCTCTCGCACCGTATATAGCCAACCATGCAAATCAGAGGTGCGGGGGAAGAACAGCAAATTAAATACAAAAAGCAGTTCTAAAGAAATGAGCTTTCAATCTAGATGATGATTTAAAAGTGCGTAGCTCCAGTGGCTTCCTAATATCGGTCTTTGTTTGATGGCCATGTGTACTGCTCACACTGCTCACGTGGCTCACGTGGCTCACGCTGCTCGTGCTGCTCGTGCTGCTCGTGCTGCTCATGCAGGAAGAGAAGCGCGAGGAGGTGCGCGACTGGGTGCTCACCGTGTCCATGGACCAGCGTGTGGAGCAGGTGTTGCCCTTTGACGAACGCCACACCTACGAGGCCTCGCTGGTGGCCTCCGGAACCGGCGTGCGGGCGCTGCCCTGCCTCATCACCGGTACCGCTGTGCCACGCTCACCTGCTCGGTCCCCTTTATGTGACGCTGCTGGCATCATTCACTCCCCTCCCTGTGTATCCATCGTCGTGTGGTGTGCCTGCCAATGGGGCCCTTGTGTTCTTGTCTGTTCACACGAGTAATTTCGTTAACTCTACTTTGGCCCCGCACATGTGTATGTATGTGTCTTGCCATAGTTATGCCCTCCCTTCTCTATGCAATATGTGGAGCCCTTGAAAGGAACATCTGCTCAGGCTATTCTGTCTATGATCTATCCTGGATTTAACAGACTGGTTTACAGGGTGATGAGCTCACAGATCCTTGAAACATGTGGACAGTCCCATCATCAGTAAGCTCCTCCAGCAGGCGAGGCTGCATTGACTGGGTCATATAGCCCGCATGTCCAGCCACCGCATGACCAAGCGTCTTCTGTTTGGCTGGATAGAAGGGGGCTAAATGGGCATGGCACGGTCTGGAGAAGAGATGGACTGATGTGGTAAAATGCTATACGGGCAATCTGCGTTGGTACTGTGCTCTGCAGGATACCCGGTGCTAAGGAACAAGGTGGATTTTAAGCAGCCAGGGAAAACTGCCAACAAAGATGACTGGAACCGCTTTCTGATGGCGGTCAAGGTGTGTCCTTGTGTTCATGCTGTGTGTCTGCGTACGTGTGTGTGTGTATTTCTGTGGGGAGCGGTGGTGTAGCAGTTAGCGCGTTGCACTACGAACCCAGTGACCCCAGTTCGATTCCCACTCACGGCCAACACCAGTGACGATTATTTGAACCGGTCCTGGGCCTCCCCTAGGTCGACTCAGCCTCAAACGAGTACCTGGTATGGTGTTTAATCATTGCCACTCAGGAGACAAAGACGGCCAGGCGTGGTGCTGGCTACCTACCCCCTTCGTGTGGTGTGCCAGCCTTCATAGGTGCTACTCGCTAACAGCACTTGCCCCAACAGTCTGTGACAGGCTATATGGGGGATCTTTTTCTTCGTTTTTATCACTGAAATCACTAAATTGTGATTATACATCACAATCATGGCTCCCGAATGCTAAACTTTGCAGAACCCTCCTAAAGAGAGTGACGAGACTCGGTGAGGCTTTCCCGTGTAAACAAACGTGATGATAATAAACATGCGTGTCTGCGTGTGTGTATCTGTATGTGTGTGCGTGTGCATGCCACGCAGACGAGCCACAGCCCCGAGTGCCAGGACGTGATCAAGTTCCTGGGCCAGTGGTGCGGAGGAGCCCCAAGTGCGTCCTTCTCCTTCCAATGATGCCACCTCTCCCTGTCAACCTCGACGCTGCAGCCACAGCCGCTTCACGTAGTCCATCCCGCCCGCCAGTACACCCATGTGCTGGTGCCAGTGGGCGAGCGTGGGTGCCGCGGCGAGCGACCTGTACAATGAATTCCTGACCTCTGGGTCGGAATCAGAATCTTCATTTGGACTGGAGGAATCCGATGAGCTATGAATCTCTGTTTCACAAGATGTTCATTAAGGGGCGGGTCAGCAAGTTACAAACAACAAACAGTACATAAAGAAAACGATAGGGCAAAATAGAGAAAAGGTAAGTGAGTCACGAATAATAAATACAAATAAATAAAGTATATAAGTACAAAGTGTAGAAATGGCAACACAGACACTGTGAGTTGCCTGGCAGCGCGTGGCTGAAACAATGGTAAAGGGAAGCAGAGTGTGATCGTCACCCAGATACAAACGAGTGTGGGTTGACGCTCCGTTTCAGATGACATGTGAGAAACTCGCGACCGTCTTACACCGTGCATTCGGCTCGGCGGTCCGTCTGTGTGTTCGGCTAACTTGCCACTGAGCCTGGGTTGCACAGTGAACAGGCTCAAGCCCTGCTGTTGTTTCCTCACGGTCATTTATGTGGGGAACTCACAAAAGCAATGCTGTCTGTTCTTACCAAAATATTACATTCACAGCTAAACCACTGAATATGAGAATGTGTGTTTGTCTGCTGCAGGAACATGTGCGGTGATGTGAAATGTAGATTAAAGTGGGCGTGTGATGCCATCGCACCCATTTTAGACTCGATCTGCCCCGTCGCGTTAATCGCGGCACGGGGGCCGGCGATGCTCTGAGATTCCAGTCACGGAATTACAGCTCGAGACTTGGGACCTGCTCACCAGGCTTCAAGTCTCGATCTGTAAAGTATTTAACCCTATGAAGTACACGTACTTTGTTTTATATTTAGAACCGTTTGAGATTAAACTATTTGAAACATTGCTGGCGACTTTTTTCAACATGCCCGGCGTCACTGGAAGCTACTCATTGAGGGGGGTGGGGGGGGACGGTTGGGGGGGGGGCACGGTGAGACTGTGAGGTGTATAAGGTGCACGTGATGCAAACCCGCACGAGATGGTCCCATTGCGCTGGTGCAGTGCTTCTCAACTACGATCCTGGTGGCTCTCGACGGTTCAGCTCTCCGTGATTGGGAGTTGGGTCAGCCCGTGATGTTGAGCCCTCTCATAGACCTGAATAGGACACAAGCCCCAATGGGCTCTTGTGCCCTAACTTTACAATTGTAATTTTTTGTTTCCAGTTATCCAGGCAGTCAAGTCAAGGGAGTAAAAGTTCCTGGAATAGTTTCCTTTATACGTCACGTTTAAATACATTGTTCAACAAGATTATTGGCAACAATAATGGAAATTTTAGATGCTAGCCAGCCACATGAGCAAGCCAGGTTTAAGAAAGGCTACTCTGCTGTTGACCAAATACTGTCGGTCCGATTCTGGAAAATATAAATGAATACCGAATGGCAATATGCCTAGCTTTTGTGGAATTCTAAAGCATTTGACTAATTGGAAATTATGTGGTAATCCAAGTTGAAACATATTGTTTCTGAATAAAAATAATTGAAATAAAACTATCCGCAACAATGGAACAGATACACTGAGATTTCATGAATAAAGCAAGCAAAATACAATGGAGAAGAGTCATACTAGGACTCATTCACACCTTGACTGTTATTGAACCCCTTTGCCTCTGCCCCGCAGCCTCCTACTGCCTCCAAAAAACATATTAACAACAACAATCTCGTGATAATAGGTGTTTCCCCTTTTTTCTGGCAACAAAACAGGTGTTAATTTAAAACACCAAACTGAAACCTTTTACAAGGAATCATGTCTGAGTTAACCACAATACTTGTGAAATCTTGATTTGAAGTTTTCGTGACTGCAGGAATCCATATTCTCTGGTTCTTTCAGTGAAGTCACGTAGATAGAAAAAATAATAAAAGAAAACACGACGTTTCGGTCGAAACACCAGCGGCCGTCTTCAGGTGAGAAAAAATATCTGCTGTTGTGGCTTTATATAGGCACGGGAGGGTGGGGGGGAGTAGTTTGGCTGTAGGGGTTAGGCACGGGAGGGAGGGGGGAGGAGAAGTTTGTCTGTAGGGGTTCACAGGGGGGAGGGGGAGGAGGAGTTTGGCTGTAGGGGTTCACAGGGGGGAGGGGGAGGAGGAGTTTGGCTGTAGGGGTTATTCACGAGGGAGGGGGGTGGGAGAAGATTGTCTGTAGGGGTTCGGCACGGGAGGGAGGGGGGTGGGAGAAGATTGTCTGTAGGGGTTCGGCACGGGGGGGGGGAGGAGAAGTTTGGCTGTAGGGGTTCACAGGGGGGAGGGGAAGGAGGAGTTTGGCTGTAGGGGTTAGGCACGGGAGGGAGGGGGGTGGGAGAAGATTGTCTGTAGGGGTTCGGCACGGGGGGGGGGAAGGAGGAGTTTGGCTGTAGGGGTTCACAGGGGGGAGGGGGAGGAGGAGTTTGGCTGTAGGGGTTGGGGAGGGGGAGGAGTTTGGCTGTAGGGGTTCACAGGGGGAGGGGGAGGAGGAGTTTGGCTGTAGGGGTTGGGGAGGGGGAGAAGTTTGGCTGTAGGGGTTCGCAGGGGGGAGGGTTTGTGGCGTGCATGGACGGGTGGGGCTGGAGAAATGAGCAAGTAAATGGACTTGTAGTAATCGGACAACAAGACACGGGTGGGTGAGTGAAAATCATAGCAGTTAAAACTTAACGTGGTTTATCACATCCTTCCAATGCTCAATCTGAATCCATCTTCTCGAGTACAATACTTGTGGTCAGAATGCAAACAAAAAACACTGATAATAGATGCATTGTCTTTGCAACTGATTGGTCCACACCAGAAACAGCTTTCTTTTGAGCCTCGTCTCAAACGCTGTTAGACCAGAGGACGCCAAAAGTAGTACAGCACAAAGACAATGCCACTCTCAGAGTAATGAGAGCTCGGGGCGAGCATCTGCATCATGGGACCTCCTTTGCCAGTACCAAAATATGATAATAGGGTTTTCCCCTTTTTTCTGGCAACAATAATATCACTTGCCAAGCCACCTCATTGCAGGATCTTGTAGCATCTTAAAATGCAGTGGCTCTTGGACACTTGAAAAAATAAATGTGTTAATAATTTTTTCCCCACAAAGTGCAAACCCTCACGTAATTTTAAACTTCATAATCGTTCATAATATAGTTTTTTGGGTTAGATGGCGTAAATATATAAATGTGTCGTTAAAACCCGCCACCACCCGACACAGCCAACTCGTAAGGGTTGTCACGTAATCAGAACGTGGCCAATTCGTCACTAATACAGCACACCGGTGTGTTGGAGAGCCAAGCCACAACATTTACAATCTGAGTACGACACATTTATATATTTACGCGATTTAACCCCCAAAAAACCTCTTATCGATGATATTGGTCGCGAAAGCCTGCGTGTTAAACTTCATAATCGTTGTTTATGTGTAATGACAATGTGCGCACATTTCGCACAGCCATTACTCTGTCGATCTCATCTTGAAGGCATATTTGCCAAACCCAGCCCCACAACTCTATGTTACGAGACAGATAACCCGATTACACTGGGACATTTTGTTTTGCCAACCTCGCCTGGGCGCTTGAGAGTCAAGATGTTATTTCTAATCCGTGGCTCATGAATACATGTCCTTTTATGAAAATATCTGCAACAAAAAATAATAATCGAAAGCCATTTTTGCTCTTCTGTTGTACTACAGCACAATTAGGTGTCTGTCCTGTCTTCTTGATGGATATGGTTCAGGCCATGAACAGTGAGTGGCATGACAAAAATAAATCCATAGACGTATGTGTGGCCAGGTGGCAAAGGGATCAGATTGCTGAGCCAACTGCTGAGATTCTGGGTTCAAATGAAAGTTTCGGCTGCTCGCGATTCAACTGGGTCCCCTTGCTGAGCAAGTCGATGGTCTGGGCTCAGAAAGCAACAACACAAATGCCACACCACATTGATGTGTTGCTTGTCTCGAGCAGATGAACTTAAGAAACTTAACAAGGTCGTGTGTACACGTTCGCTTGAAGCAGAATTCCGCTCACCCTGAAGTCAACCGCAGCCAATGTCGAAGCACACCATGTACCTGTACAGCGATCTGGACAGGTACTGCCACTGCTACAACGAGGGCATTCACAGAAAATAAGGAATTGCCCGAGTTTTTTTTTTTCCTTCAGAATCTGATTAATCACTGCTGCGGGCGTCATTCAGATATCTGGGACGTGTGCATGTGGGGTCATGTCAGCTTGACACGGAGCATTACATTTGAACATTTTAAAGTTACACCAGCATTTTATTGAAGGGAGTGGTTCCTGTCTTGTGATCGAATGCGGTTACTCTGCATTATTTAATAGTCGCAGTCCCCGACGTTGAATTAATTTGTTGTAGCAATGCTTTGACTAGTTATCAATCTGTGTCACTATTCTTTAGCTTCAGGCTTCAGACACTGTTTTTTTATTTAAAGCCACGCTTGCTGAGCGTAGGAGGCTCAAAGCACCAAGCATGCAACAACACTGTTGAAAGTGTAAGAGGCACGAGTTAATGTTTTTTGAATTGAGCAAGGTTATGAGAGCTTGGGACTAAGACGGTGATGGGAGGGAATTGCAAAGGGGAGCCGTGCGAGGGGAGAAGGAGAAATGTTGTGACCTGCAGTGGTGGTGGTGGTGGTTGACCCACGGTGTGGATGAGACAAAAGAGTCCGGTAGATGGGGGGGGGGGGGGGTTCAATGAGTGAGGTTCACATGAACAGCAACTATAGTAGTAGCCAGTGGGGCTGAACGATTAATCGATTTCAAATCGCAATTTGAAACAATGCGATTAGCAAATCGCAAAGGCTGCGATTTTTGGCGATTTGAAAAGTCATTACTTTCTTATTGGAAATGTTTGATTTTTGATTAGTTTATATTTATTTATTTAACTTAACAATTGTTCAATGTTTGATTGTTCTATTTCAATTAAAACATTTTAATAAATACATGTTGGAATCAATTTCTATCTTTCAAGTTCTCATCCTTGCATTAGAATATATAGAGCAGTTCATATTTTGATGGTATCATGTATTAATGCTCCATCACATGTTTTAAATCTATTACACAGTGAATATTGAACTGAAGCTTGGCTTAAATTGTTTTTATCGCAAATCAAATCGCAATCGCAATATCTGTCAGAAAAATCGCAATTAGATATTTTCCCCAAATCGTTCAGCCCTACTATCCAGTGTCGGATTATTCTAGTAGCAAAAGTAGCAAATGCTACGGGCCCGCGCTAAATGCGTTCAAGCTATCAATTCCGGTTCAGTGATTCTGCACTTGCTCTATCACTATAGTACTATACCGCCTTCAACTTTGACGAACGACTGGGTGTTTAAGGTTAGCGATTTGTCGTATTATCTGGCTGTATAGCAAATGAAAAAATACAATTTCTTTACTATGCAAGTTCAAAATGTGTTATAATATTTGTTTTTTTATTTAGCGCCCCTTTACAACATATGCTACAGGCCCCGCACTAGCTTAATCCGGCACTGGTAGTAGCGATAGACAAATTATGAGGTGATTGGCCGCCGGTGAGCGAGATGACCTGGACCAAATCAGTGCTGGATCTTCAACCTGCCAGTGCAGACGAGGGGCATTGAGCAGCAGCAGCAACAGGAGCAGCAGCGGTATCCAGTTGCCCGTGCGTGCGTGGGCAAGTGGCAGCGAGGGCCGTTGGTGCCTCTCTGCGGCGTGAGTGGCAGCCGTGCCCACGTGACGTGCGCGTTCTTGAGTCTGGCACGGCTCAGGTCACGGCGTCCCAGCCTCTCGCCGACGACTGGGCCACTTCGCTTGGCCACGGAGCTGCAAAAAATAAAAAAAAACGTCCTGCTGCGTCCCACGCATCTACATCCAGGCCTCGAGTCCAGAGCCAAATAGGCCAACAAAGCGTGAACCTGGTTTCTGGGCATGTGAAGTTATTTATTTTAGGACAACAAACTGACCCTGAACGCCTCAATATTATAAAATATTGGAGGTTAAGGGGGGATTCAACCTGGTCAGCGCGTGGATGTATGACCCCCGCATGCATACCAGGTGCTGTGTCACTGCAAGAGGTCCCAGGATTTGGCAGAACAGCAATGGGTGTGGACCACAGAATTGTCTCACTCGTTGAATTGAGCCGGTGGATCTAATCTATGTGTGCGGAGCTTTCAGTGTTACCCCCTGCCCGCATATGTATGGGAGCCAGACCCTCGTGAATGGCATTGGCCAAATCATCCCAATGCAGGATCGCCCTTGAACCAGTCTCGAGACTCATTGGGTTAATTGGCATTGATATTATTATTTACAATCTTAGAGGTGCTCTGCGATTGCATGGTAGGTAGGCTCAAGACTTTCCTCCTCCGTTTATGGGTGCCTCCTTTCACACATCAGTCGTTTATCTGAATCAGAATATTTATTTATACTGGAAGAATCCGATAAGTGATAAAGCATTTTTTTACAGATTTACAGTAAATCAATAGATATCACCGTGTTCTGTGATTAGTTGCGAAACACGTTTCCTCTTTCTTGTACAGCTCTTCGAGATGCAGCTCCATTTAGGTGCTCTTTAAATCCAATTTGCATTAACCAAGTCAGAGGCCATCCAGTTAAGGATCGCTTTGCTCAAGTCAGCGATATATTTTCAGGATGCCGTTGAGAGCGAATGAAAATGTGTACGTCGCGGTGTCTGCACCGCACGTTACTGGCACGCCATGTTTTCATAGCAAAAGCTTGCAATGTGCAGTGCTTTAGATTCAGAAGACGCTTCAGCATTGTAATGTAGGCAGGAGGCATGAGACTCCCAAGGTTACGTGAAGCATCTGGCTAATGGAAAAGCAACGTTTTTAGATTTTTAAAAAGCCAAACAAAATTAATCCCGCATATCGCTCGTACAGAAGTTAAATAAATTGTTACAAAACCGGTGCAGTCTTTTTCTATGTAAGCGCTAAAACGGTACGTCTTGAATGTTAGTGTGTATTATTCCGCTTCTTTACCCAGGAAGCCTACTGCGTTTCATGACCTTTATCTCTGAGATTGATCTGATTGCTCTGGCTCAGGAACGTAGGGCAGTTCTATTATTTTTTTTAAGGTGATGGGCCCAGGAATGCATTGCTGGGTGGACCGTGCCTTATTCCCAAAAAACAAATCTACCCACAATGCAATGTGCAAGCAACATCATATAATTTTACTTTTAATGTAAGCATTATTTACTTGACTCATACGTTTTGATTATTGAAGGGTTTGTCTGTTAAATAGGTCATATTTGTGGACTATTCATATGCCAATTTTAAAAAAGGGTAATCTTTTTTTAAAATGTAATTCTTATCATACCTCATGGTGTAACTTGCAGTCTTCAACTCTTGTCCACTATCTCTGTGGCCTCTCAATCTGCTAGGAAGAAGGGGCATTTCCTGAAAAGTCACCTATTATATATGTGTCCTTGAAGGCCATAGTTATTTGCGAATGTGAGTTTTTCATAGATGGGATAGATTGTAGCCAATGGCTAAAGTTAAAGGACATTATATTAAACCGGATAAACCCCCTGCAGTATACACCGACTTTACAGACTGAGATAAAAAAAAAACATTACTTAATTTGTTCACACAACCTTTCCCCGACCTGAATACACACCAACCACATTATGAGGCTAACAACTGAAGGGCCTCATTCGTAAGCGCTGACAGAACCCGTTTCTGGTTATTTCCCAGTCAAATCTTGAACATTATCTACAATTTGGCTGCCTTTCTTCTCACACGGGAATTACACCCCCCTCGTGGTCAGTTGCATTAAGTAACTAAAATTGTAATTTTATCTATCTGTAGTGAGTCCAACCGAGTCGCAGACGTTATTCTTAAGAGGCAACACATGTATTCGCAACACGTATATACAAAGGGGTAACTGCCCCTTTACCAGATACAGCCTAGGGTGGTGACCACCCAGCTAACTACACTATATGTAGGAGTTACAGCTACGATGGGTCGGACCCTCGGGTCCCCGACCATGTGTTGGTGCCTCTTCAGACGTAGGACCTAGAACGTAGAGCTTCCAGCTTGTAGACGTGGAGCTTCCAGCTTGTAGAACTAAGCGACCCCGGTCCCCCTCAGGGACCCACCTTATATCCTCCCGGGTCGGGGCCGGCTTCGCCCTCGGCCCCGCCCACCTTCTCGAGCGTTCTAGCTCCCTCTCGAGAGCTCTCCCCGGACACGTGATCACCCCCTAGCCCCCCCACCTGGGGCCCTCCTCTGTGGACACTCCGGATCACGTGTCTACGGGGTCAACCAGAGTGCCATGGCCCGGGGCAACCCTGTCCCTGGGCTGACACTCTCCCGCTCCCCCTTGTGGGAGCCCGCACTGCACGCCACGCGTGGTGCCCGCGCTATCCCAGCGCTCACCAAGCCCCGCTAGTGCTGGTACTACACCCACCGACGGGGTGTACGCGATGACGGTGTATCGCACGCCGTGCTGTGCTAGAGCCGGCCTCACTCTGCAACACACCCGGTGCTGTCCGTGACGTAAGTGCAACGCACGCCGCGGCCCTCTTGGGCCGGCACCATCCAGTGACATCCCCGATGTCACTACAGATCCACATCGAGGGTCAACACTCTTTGAAGAACGATGCGCAATATCAGATGAGACAGTGGCGCGTGAGCAACTTGCACAGCAAGGACGAGGCCATGAGAAGGAGAGCTTATTACAGTTCACCAACCCAACGAGGCAGACATTTGGGAGCCAATTAACACGCTCAATAATCTACCGATGTCGCCACCGCAAGCAATTACTAGGTTTCCATTAAGAAGTCGGAGAAATAACCAATTTGCATATAATTTGCGCGGCTTTTAGTCACATACGTTGAAGATATTCACATTTTTTCCCAACGTGGAATTGTTTCTCGTTTATGGTCTATTGGTTTCGGTGTTCTATGATGTATGCAGTGTTTACAAAGCCGTTTACTGATTAGAGCTACTGTTTGGTTGTAGTCTGTGACATGTTTTCTAGATCAATGCAATGTATTCAAACTACACTACCTGATTATATATGTCTGTGATCTACAAAACTCATCACATGTAGCAAAAAAAACTCAACACTCATCAATAACACTGCATTAAAAAGAGAAAATAAATGAGTGACGTTTTGGGCAGTCACCCTTCCGCAGGGCACACAACAGAGGCCAGGGCCTATTTCACCTTTCTCTTCTCCTGCATCCAAAATGCATTTCGTGCCTGAAAAACATTTTTTTTAAGTGGAAAGTTATTTTTTCCTGGTCGCTAGAATAATAGAAGTTCGGTACCACGCGTGCATTTTAATCCATCCTTTAGATTTGCTAAACAATCTTAATCGTGTAAACTGCATGTATGAATATTTTACAAATTGGTAGCTGGGGGGGAAATCCCACGGTGATTTGTTTGTGCTTTTTTAGCCAAGATGTGAATCTTTTCTCCGATTAAGGAGGATTAACATTTTTTGTTTAATTCTGTAATGATTGATGTGTGTCTGTTCTCTCGCCTGCTTGAAGCCTGGCAAGATGTTAACTACCTGGCCTGGTATTCAGGAGGTCGTGGCTTCGATCCCGCCTTTGACGCCTGCTGCTGTATATTTGGAGTTTGCATGCCTCTCTCTCCCCGTGGACACGTGGATTTTTCTCCGGGTCCTCCCTTTTTTCCCCTCCACATTTAGAAACACGTGTTTATAGTATTTGGCTGCTAGGAATTTACACGTGATGAGCCACTTCGTTGAGCTATCATTTGTGGCCAGGTCGCTTCTGAAAAATAACTATATATCTCTGTGGGCCTTACCTGTGTATATAAAAGTAAAGTGTCAAGAGTGAGCAGCGGTGGCAACCCAAGATTAATTTCTATCCACGTGACTTTACCGACAGAACCAAAGAGTGTCGATTCCTGCAGTCACGAAAGCTTCAAATCAAGATTGAATTTCCTCTCACGGTCAACATAGATGACGATTATCTGAACCGTTTGTGGCTGGGTCTCTCCTTGGTTGACTGAGCCTCAAATGGAGTATCCGATGTGTGGTGTGTAAACATCGCCACGAGGGAGACAAATGCTGCTAGAATATTTGCTACTTGTTCGTGGCACTTGCCCCAACAGTCCGTTGAAGGCTATACAGGGGATCTTTGACTATTTTTTGCCATTAGACGTGATTCATAGGAAATGAGAAAACCAGGAAATTATCTGGCACAAAGCAGCAGAATTGTATAACACGTAGGCTTTCGCGACTAATATCCATAATAATAACAAAAAACGTTTATTATGGAGCACAATTGTAATTCATCAGTGCAGTCTGTCTGTGAGACACGTTTAAGAGTGTGTGAGAGGTTTCGAGTAGATGCCCTTTTGGGGGCACTGGTGTTTCTCTGGGCCCTGCTAATGACCGCCACTTATTTTTTGTTTGTTTATATTACAATGCAAATAGAACAGTGTGGAGCGATTTTCAGGGTAGAGAATGTTAGTGGTGATGGGATGCAATTAGTGGTACCCTAATTATAACCACAACCCATGATTGCAAACATGACCACGTCCACGGTATCCAGCCGCCGAGCAAAGCTTGCAATCAGAAGGCTCCGAGTTCAAACGCACGGTTACCTGTCACTTATTTTCCTCCTCGAAATGCATGGCGCTCTGATATCAATTGCTCAAGGGCACCTTGTACATTTAAATTTATTGCTCCTCACTTTTCAGGAAGTCAACGGTGGTGTTATATGGGCGCCATGGTGGCGAGATGTTAATTGCCTCGCCTGGTAGGCAGGAGGTCGTGGGTTCGATTCCGACCCTGACGCCTGCTGCTGCATATTTGGAGTTTGCGTGTCCCTCTGTCTCCCCGTGGTTGCGTGGATTTTTCTCCGGGTCCTCCGGGGTTTCCCTGCACATTTAGAAACACTCGTTTGCAGTATTTGGCTGCTATAAATTCCCACATGATAGGCCACTCCGTTGAGCTATCATTTGTGGCCTGGTCACTTCTGAAAACGAGCAATATAGCTCGGTGAGCCTTACCTGGTAAGATAAAAAAGATATAGTTTATGTGATGGTCATCAATGTACACCAGCCCCCCGAATTAGGAATGGGGATCACCACCACCACCCTCTTGCCAGCAGCCACTCAGCCGGCTATAGACGTGGGGGACTTTAACAGCGCAACTCACACAGTGAGACTAACTCAGAACATGACGAAGCCGGAGAGAAACTCCAGGGACAGTCATCGGGCACGAGACGCGTTCCTTGTATCCGTATGTGGCTAATCGTGGTAATCGCACCTCCGATTAGCACGGTTGGCTACGTACGGTGCGAAAGAAGTTCAACGTGCTACATACACACAGCACCCTGCGCAGCCGGGCACATTCCACTCAGCCCGGTGGGGAAAAAGCCAGCATTGTAACCCAGACGTTACGCTCTGTGTGTCAAAGGATAAGAGCGGAAAAGCACGAATTGTATCGCGAACAATGAGAGGCAATTTCCCAAAGAGACAGCACAGACCGGCAGCAACGGACACATTGAATTACCGATGTGGGTCATGACCTCTGCCCTTCGGTATACACAGTTACACACATTCCATGCATACTATTGGGTGTTTCCCTGTAGCATTTGGAGGCTGCACAAATTCAACTCGTACTCAACAGTCGAGGTGTATGGTATCCTGTGCAGCAACACTGCTGCACGGCATCGTACTTATTGCGCTGTCGCTAACAATCGTCTTATCGGCGTCACCATCAACGAAAGTCATTCCGTGCAGGGCTGCACGCAAGCGACACGCGCTGGGCGAGTGTGCGAGTCGAGGGCGTTGCGGGTCGGTGACCCTGGAGCAGCAACATCGACATCTGCACGCATCTCGCGGCGGCGGCGGGGAGGAGGAGGAGGTGGTGGTGGTTGGTGGTGGTTGGTGGAGGTGGAGTCACTCGGCACCCGGAGGACGCCGCCCTCCGCGCTCGCTCCCTCAGTGCGCGCGCGCCTCGGCAGCGAAGAGGACCACGGGCGGAGAGTAAAGACCCGCGCCGTGTGGGGGTGGTGAGACACGTGGAGGGGTGGTAGAGACGTGTAGGAGTGTGCGTTGCTTGTCTCGAGTGGGCGTCTATCCGTCAGCGTTTCCATCCCGTGCTAAATGTGCCAACTGTGTCCTTGGCTCCAGTGAAGGAGGAGGAGGTGGTGGAGGGGGTGTGGAAGCCCCCCCAGGTGTTGGGCATCTGCCAGTCATCTCGCTCGCTCAAACCCGCGACGTCTGCTCCGTGACGCCTTCAACGTCCACACGCGCCTCGCCGTGGTGATGCCATCGTGCTTGGTGGCTAATTGCGGCTGCTGCTGTCGTTGTTGTTGTTGTTGTCGTTCGTTCCGTGCAGGTGCAGCCGGAGCCCTGCAATGTCTCTGGCGGTGACCGTCCTCTGCCTTCTGCTCGTCTTCGGCGGCCTTCAGTACCTGCTGGGGCTGCGGCGCAGGTGAGAAGACGGGAAGTTGGTGGGTGCTTCTGAATGGCGATGATACTTTAATAATATTAATAATAATAATAGACAGTAATTATTAAATTACCCAGGGAAACCCGAAGACTATTTCAGGAGGGTCCTTCATTTGGGGATATTTGTGGTCAACACCAATGTACAGTGTGTGCGCGCGTGTTTGTTTTCATCTATGGGAGGAAATAAGAGAAGCCGGTAGTAACCCAGGCAGAACAGGGGCAGAACATTCCAAGGAGTTCTGATGTCAGAGCCTCCAGCGGCATGCAGACGTGGCCTCAGAATAGATTGTGGAGCGCGCTCGTGTAACAAACCATGAAGGCACTGCCCGGAACCCCAGAGGACATCCACAATGACATTCCTCGGACGAGGGATGGAGACGTCGTTGGCTCTAAAGAGCGCCACAGCAGATCTCGAATCCCTGGCGCAGCTAGCACCATGTCAGGATACCAAAACAAAAAGTCGCGGTGCTTCCTATGAATGGAATCGCGGAAGTTTGCGCAGACACAGTCGCTGTCTTCCGATGCCCTCCGCCGTTCAAGTGGCGGTCTGTGAAGATGAAAGCCATGCTGCCCCACGGCGTGATGTCAGGGCCAAGACGTAGCGCCTCCGATTTGGCACGGTTTGGCTACGTACGGCGCGGAAAAGAAGTTCAACAGACACACACAATAGTGTGTGTGTGTGCTCTGGGCAGTGACTGCAAGCAAGTGTGTGTGCAATAGGTGTGTTGAACTTCTTTCGCGCCGTACGTAGCCAATCCGTGCCAAATCGGAGGCGCTACACGCCGTGGGGCAGCATGGCTTTCCTCTTCACAGACCGCACTCGAACGGCGGAGGGCATCGGAAGACAGCGACTGTGTCCGCGCAAACTTCTTTCGCCGCCGTGCGTAGCCAACTGGGCCAAACCGGAGGTGCAAGTGGCCGGCTTCCTCGGTCTTCTGAGCCATTGGAAGGATATCGGTGGCTCGCAAAGTCTCGACGAAACAACGACGAGAGGGCGACCGGCACGGGGGGGGTGGCGTTGGCATCGGGCTTCTCGCAGTTGCAAAACGGCACCCAGTTGCACAAACGTGCTCGATGGACAAGGTCGTCGCATTAGCGGAACGAATAATGGCCGCTTTATGGTGAACGTAGCCGCTTGAGAGGATGTGTCTCTTGCTCCCTCGGGGAGCCCGTAGACTTTGATCCAAATGATGGGATAATAACTACATTGGCAGTGGTGCACTAAGCACACGTAACAAACAGACGAAAAAGCTCAAGTTTAACACGTCTAAACTAAACACAGGTAGAGTTTGATTTGGGCCTTATAGATTCTAGGCTGCTGATAGTTTGCAGAGTTTCCAGGCTTCTTTCAATAGCTTCATGAGACCCTGTGTAGATAACCGTGTTTTCTCGTGCAGTTCCCTCGCCTCTGCTGCTCGCTTCCTGACCGCTGTTCTGTCTTGCCGGCGGTCTTCTGTAGTAGTCGCGGAGTTCTGTGGAACTCCTCCGGATTTCTGAAGCACTGTGGTGGGTCTACGCACAATGAGGCGTGCATCCCCAGGAATAGACTTTTGAGGAGTATCCATCTCAGAGGGTGTAATCCTAAACTTTGCAGCGGATGTAGGGGACAAGTCATAGCTGGTAGAGTCGGATGTAGAATAGTGGCAGAGCAAACCGAGCAGAAGACACGATTCGGGCCTAGTGCACGGATCGATTTACGCCGCAGAAACTCGATTGACTACATCATGGGAGTTATCTTGCCAGTATCAACATATAATAATAGGTGTTACCCTTTCTGGCAATAACACAGTTGTGTTAAGTTGTTAAAGCACCAAACAGAAATATTTTGCAATGAATCATGTCGATATTAACCACATATACTTGTGGTGAACATGCAAACAAAAAACATGCTCTGACAGTATATGATGCATTGTCTTTGAAACTGATTGGTCCACACCAGAGACTTGGCTCTAAAGAAAGCTGTCTCTGGTGTGGACCGATCAGTTTTAAAGACAATGCATCATATACTGTCAGAGATATGACTCTGAACACATTTGAACAGAGTCAGTCTGGTTTCCAATGTGACTTCGCGTGGAGTTTTTGTTAATCTCGAGTGAGTTTGTGAAATTGTACCTATTGGACCCTCTTAAATGTGCCTGATAAAAAGGACAAACACATAGGCAAGCGACGTTTACCATTTCTATTGGAAATGGGAAAACATGATTCGATTTACCACGGGGTTTCCAGGAACACATTATGTCGTTAAAACTGAGATCGCCTGTATATATATTTTAAAGTATATAATATGAAAATACCAATATGTAGAGTTAGATTCATGAGGGGAATTGTCTGCAGAACAGATTAAACTTTGCCTCGAGACATAGCCCGGGAGACAGCTTTCACGGGGATGTATTTAAATATCTATATATTTTTTTATGAAACAATTGTATATAGCTTGATATATCCAAGTGATACGTCTCGCTTCACTCTAGCAAAACCACGTGCAGGGAAAGCAACTGTTGGCTTCGTTCCAATGAGAAGATCCCCGTAGCTGATAAAATACGTTTAAAGTTAACGTCTTGAACGTCATGCACATATGTCAAACATTGCAACAGTTTCCCAGTGTCGCAAGACGACCCCATTGGATTGCCGATCGAATTTTCCCACCATTCAGCACTTTTAAAGTATCTGCCCCTGTGTTCGAGCTGTGACACCAGGGAGAGATGATCTTAATCTGTTAAGTGGGTTTTTTTTAAAATCTGTAACTCAAGGGGAAGAGTCCCTATTCTGCATCGTGGTGGAGCTTTAGAATGGGGGTGAAATTGCATAAACCCTCCATCGTGGACCCTGGGAGGGAGCGGTGGTATAGCGCGGTTGGCATGGTCCCCGGTGCTCCGAATGAAATGTACCCATCTGTCCAGCACCCATCACCGTTATATACAGAGATAAAACAACTCTTGTACAGGCGCTTGGTGGAATATTACGTCGCAGGATCGTGGATTGGCTACAATGAAAGATGGATAATGCCATTGTACCCATTGTCTGCTCACGTCTTAAAACAACATTCGGTCAACGGACTCGGATTGTCGACAGCCTCGATCGATTCACTAATTGATTGCAGCTTTAGAAAATTGGCGAGGATTTCTGCAGAGCGACAGGACGTGGGGTGCAATGCATGTGCCTGCAATGGCAATATTGGCAGAGCATGCCCTGGATTACCTTGGCACGCTCACAGTGCTTTGTTTAAGAATGACCAACAGTTGACCTTACGTGTCAGCTAGCCAGCGACATGCCATAATAAATCCAACGGGACCCGCGGTTGGAAGCTGCTCAGCGGAGCGCGCGTGTCACTTTCTTTGCTCTGGACTAAATCAAGGACGTTGCATATCTCCACGTGATGTGGTTGTTAACAGTGGATCATTCCCCATGCTGCTGCTGCTGCATTTGGCGCGACAGACACGCAGTCACCACAGCAGGGGGCTTTCTCTTCTCCACTCGCTTGTAAAGACGGCGAGGAGCCACGGCTCATTCGTCGCCGCATTGCGTGACGAATGTTCGTGATCCCCGATTGGAATTCGACAGAGGGTAGGCCGAGTGAATAGGTAGCGGGGTCTGTTTGCAGTCGGCTCCCGGGCTAAAGTGTGAAGCGGCACGATGCTACGCGCCCGCTGTCATCAAGGATTTGCCCTCTTAGTTGCTCGCGCGGTGAAAATGGGTCGTGCACCAGGACTTGCAATCGAGAGAGCGCCGGTTCGAGGCAATCTCGAGAGCGCTGGTTCGAGGCGATCTCCCGGCGTGGCAGTTGAAACAATGGGGGCAAGGTTCTTAATCCCCCCACCCCGACCCCATTACCCACCTCTGCCTGACCCAGCTGTGTACAGCCAATCAGCAGGTCGGGTGCGGTGGGGTAAAGTATGGGTACTTCCACCTCTTCTATGGAAGAGTAGGCCAAACAAAAAAAACCTGTATCGAGGGGATGCATTGATATTTAACTTTTTTCGCACCGTACGTAGCCAACCACGCTAACGGAGGTTGCGGATCTATGTAACTCGTGGACTGGAAGACGTGAGCAAGCCCTTGCAAGGGTTGCACGTATCCCTCCAGCTCTGCCACGTTACACACTTCACCCACTCGCGTTCGGGGCCCCACTACACGGGAGGTGGGACGGAGATTCTGTGTGCCCCTTGCCCCAATCCCCTCTGCACCGCACACACCGTGTCCACTCCGCAATCCGCAGAGCACTGGCGCTCATCCCCCCAGTGGGGGCTGGGGGGGAGGGCTAGGAGGGCTGGGAGGGGGGGCTAGGAGGTGGGGGGGTATCCCACGTGTAATCTGTTGATGCAGCTTTCTTTCCGCTCTTTTGCTTCGGCTCGTGAGAAAAGTACAAATACTGCAGGGCTGGAGTAGTGCACCTTCCACACCGCGGTTTACCCGCCAAGCCGCGTGGTGACTCTTGCCAGGAGGGTCCCTGCTCCATGAGCCGCCTGCTGCACTGCAGCCGGAAATTCCGAACCCTGCTGCTGCTACCACCACAGCAGCAGCAGCATCGGCAGCAGCGATACGAGAAGCGGCAGCGTCAGAATCAAAGCAACATGCCCAGCGGTAGTCGCAGTATTATCGGTGGTAGTGTAGTGGTGTCATTTCACACGGACAACTTCTTTTTTTTTCTCCTGTGTCACGTTATTGGTACAGAACTCCTCGCGTTCAACACCACGTGACTCCGTCGCAACTCTTCCTCTTGTACTCCTCGTCTGCTCCGCTCTGCTCGCTCTCTCTCCGCTAGCCTGCTATGTTGCACTCTGCTCGCTTCTCCACTGCTAGCCTCTTAATATACACTCTGCTAGCCTCTCTACTGCTAGCCTGATCACACTCACTCCTCCAACCTCGCCCGTGCCTCCAGCAGGGGATCAGCCAACACCGCTGGAGAGGACGAGGTGTGGGGTCCCGGACTTTTCTCGTAATTCTCTCTTGTCTTCACTCCAACCAACTCTCCGCACATCACCTTATAACCCCTCACTCATTAAGAGACCTCAAGTAGCCCTCTTTGAGCCGTCGCTCACGTGGCGTCTCCGCCACGCTTATCGCCTCCATCTCCCGCCTGCGAGGCGCCTACACCGTGTTTGTATTTGCAGGCAGCCAATCACCGCGATGCATCTTAATTGGTCGCCTCTCTCCCTCTCTGCACCTGTTCGCCCTGACGTGACCTCACTGTCCGCAGTTGACACGTGCATGCACACTGCAAAACCCCCGCGCGCTACTCCACTACAGTAGTAATAGTATTATCAGTGGTAATAGTATTAACAGTAGTCGTATTATCAGTGGCATTAGTAGTATTAACAGCAGTATTGTCAGTGGTAGTCGTAGTAGTATTAACAGCAGCAGTAGTAGCAGCAGTAGTGGGACTGGAGCAGCAGTAGCAGCAGCAGCAGTAGCGTCATCAGCATTAGTAGTCTTGCCAGCAGAAGTAACAGTCGTATAATTATCAGCAGCAGCAGTAGTTCCAACAGTAGGTGTCGTGCAGTGAGTCACAACAAGAGATTAGAAGACTCCCGTGGCACTTGTACGAGGACGGGGACCCCAAAGAGGCAGCAGCTGCACGTGGCGGGCAGAGCGGGCGGGCGGTGGCGCCGCGTGGGCGACTTGGGGCGGCATTGGAGCGAGGTGACTCGGGTCCGAGAGGGGGGGGGGGCTCGGGCATGGGAGTAACGGGAAGGGGAATGCGGGGGGTGGGGGCTGGGGGGGGAGTAACGGGGTGGGAGAGTGAATGCGGGCTGGGGGGGGTGAATGCGGGCTGGGAGGACTCTCCTCTGGAGATGGAGGTCAGCGGAGTTTGCCAGAGCGTGGGAGGAGGATACCAAATCGGCAGACTGCAAGTCGCTTGTGTTTATTGGTTTCCGCTGCGGCGATACACGGCAGCCACTTGGCAGTTCGGGACGTCACAGCGACTTGTTGCCGGATTGGAAGCCAACTTGAGAGAGCCTCCGTTCAACCGATTCTTATTTTTCACAACTTTATTGTTGTTGCCTACAACATTTCCTTCCCGGAGCACCCAGCCCGTGTCTCAACACCTCTTGATAAACCATCTCCTCCGCTCTCCCCGCCAACAAATCCTTTTGGGGTCCCCTCCCCCCATTCCTCTCTCCCCTTTGTTGCGCCTTCCTTGCCCAGCGCCCGCCACGACCCCTCCGGGGCGTGGTGCCTCGCGTCCACCCAGTCCTGGACGTGTCCCCACACGACCTCCAACAGCAGCAGCAGGAGTAGCAACAGCTGCAGCAGCAGGAGTAGTAACAGCTGCAGCAGCAGTAGTAACAGCTGCATCAGCAGGAGTAGTAACAGCTACAGCAGTAGGAGTAGCAACAGCTACAGCAGCAGGAGTAGTAACAGCTGCAGCAGCAGGAGTAGTAACAGCTGCAGCAGCAGGAGTAGTAGCAGCTACAGCAGCAGGAGTAGTAACAGCTGCAGCAGCAGGAGTAGTAGCAGCTACAGCAGCGGGAGTAGTAACAGCTACAGCAGCAGGAGTAGTAGCAGCTACAGCAGTAGGAGTAGTAACAGCTACGGCAGCAGGAGTAGTAACAGCTGCAGCAGTAGGAGTAGCAACAGCTACAGCAGCAGGAGTAGTAACAGCTACAGCAGCAGGAGTAGTAACAGCTGCAGCAGCAGGAGTAGTAGCAGCTACAGCAGCGGGAGTAGTAACAGCTGCAGCAGCAGGAGTAGTAACAGCTACAGCAGCAGGAGTAGCAGCAGCTACAGCAGCAGGAGTAGTAACAGCTGCAGCAGCAGGAGTAGTAGCAGCTACAGCAGCGGGAGTAGTAACAGCTACAGCAGTTGGAGTAGTAACAGCTACAGCAGCATGAGTAGTAACAGCAACAGCAGTAGGAGTAGTAACAGCTACAGCAGTAGGAGTAGTAACAGCTACAGCAGTAGGAGTAGTAACAGCTACAGCAGCAGGAGTAGTAACAGCTACAGCAGCAAGAGTAGTAACAGCAACAGCAGGAGTAGTAACAGCTACAGCAGCAGGAGTAGCAGCAGCTACAGCAGCAGGAGTAGTAACAGCTGCAGCAGTAGGAGTAGTAACAGCTACAGCAGCATGAGTAGTAACAGCAACAGCAGTAGGAGTAGTAACAGCTACAGCAGCATGAGTAGTAACAGCTACAGCAGCATGAGTAGTAACAGCTACAGCAGCATGAGTAGTAACAGCTACAGCAGCAGGAGTAGTAACAGCTACAGCAGCATGAGTAGTAACAGCTACAGCAGTAGGAGTAGTAACAGCTACAGCAGCAGGAGTGGTAACAGCTACAGCAGCATGAGTAGTAACAGCTACAGCAGCAGGAGTAGTAACAGCTACAGCAGTAGGAGTAGTAACAGCTACAGCAGTAGGAGTAGTAACAGCTACAGCAGCAGGAGTAGTAACAGCTACAGCAGCAGGAGTGGTAACAGCTACAGCAGCATGAGTAGTAACAGCTACAGCAGCAGGAGTAGTAACAGCTACAGCAGTAGGAGTAGTAACAGCTACAGCAGTAGGAGTAGTAACAGCTACAGCAGCAGGAGTAGTAACAGCTACAGCAGTAGGAGTAGTAACAGCTACAGCAGCAGGAGTAGTAACAGCTACAGCAGTAGGAGTAGTAACAGCTACAGCAGTAGGAGTAGTAACAGCTACAGCAGCAGGAGTAGCAGCAGCTACAGCAGCAGGAGTAGTAACAGCTGCAGCAGTAGGAGTAGCAGCAGCTACAGCAGCAGGAGTAGTAACAGCTGCAGCAGTAGGAGTAGTAACAGCTACAGCAGTAGGAGTAGTAACAGCTACGGCAGCAGGAGTAGTAACAGCTACGGCAGCAGGAGTAGTAACAGCTACAGCAGCAGGAGTAGTAACAGCTGCAGCAGCAGGAGTAGTAACAGCTACGGCAGCAGGAGTAGTAACAGCTACAGCAGTAGGAGTAGTAACAGCTACGGCAGCAGGAGTAGTAACAGCTGCAGCAGCAGGAGTAGTAACAGCTACAGCAGTAGGAGTAGTAACAGCTACGGCAGCAGGAGTAGTAACAGCTACAGCAGCAGGAGTAGTAACAGCTACAGCAGCAGGAGTAGTAACAGCTACGGCAGCAGGAGTAGTAACAGCTACGGCAGCAGGAGTAGTAACAGCTGCAGCAGCAGGAGTAGTAACAGCTACAGCAGCAGGAGTAGTAACAGCTACAGCAGCAGGAGTAGTAACAGCTACAGCAGCAGGAGTAGTAACAGCTACGGCAGCAGGAGTAGTAACAGCTGCAGCAGCAGGAGTAGTAACAGCTACAGCAGCAGGAGTAGTAACAGCTACAGCAGCAGGAGTAGTAACAGCTACAGCAGCCGGAGTAGTAACAGCTACAGCAGCAGGAGTAGTAACAGCTACAGCAGCAGGAGTAGTAACAGCTACAGCAGCAGGAGTAGTAACAGCTACAGCAGCAGGAGTAGTAACAGCTACGGCAGCAGGAGTAGTAACAGCTGCGGCAGCAGGAGTAGTAACAGCTACAGCAGCAGGAGTAGTAACAGCTACAGCAGCAGGAGTAGTAACAGCTACAGCAGCAGGAGTAGTAACAGCTACAGCAGCAGGAGTAGTAACAGCTACAGCAGCAGGAGTAGTAACAGCTACGGCAGCAGGAGTAGTAACAGCTACGGCAGCAGGAGTAGTAACAGCTACGGCAGCAGGAGTAGTAACAGCTGCGGCAGCAGGAGTAGTAACAGCTGCAGCAGCAGGAGTAGTAACAGCTACAGCAGCAGGAGTAGTAACAGCTACAGCAGCAGGAGTAGTAACAGCTACGGCAGCAGGAGTAGTAACAGCTGCAGCAGCAGGAGTAGTAACAGCTACGGCAGCAGGAGTAGTAACAGCTACAGCAGCAGGAGTAGTAACAGCTACAGCAGCAAGAGTAGTAACAGCTACGGCAGCAGGAGTGGTAACAGCTACAGCAGCATGAGTAGTAACAGCTACAGCAGCAGGAGTAGTAACAGCTACAGCAGCAAGAGTAGTAACAGCTACGGCAGCAGGAGTGGTAACAGCTACAGCAGCATGAGTAGTAACAGCTACAGCAGCAGGAGTAGTAGGAGTAGCAGCAGCTGCAGCAGATACAGCAGTAGCTTCGGCAGTAGCAGCAGCTACAGCAGCAGTAGCTACAGGAGTGGGAGCAGCAGCAATAGTAGCAGCAGCTGCAGTGGCAGCAGCAGAAGCAGTTTGTGTTAACGCTACAGAGCATAATTATTATAACCAGCTGTCGTAGCAGCAAAACAAGCAGGAATGTCAATAGCAGCAGCGGCAGAAATGCTCAGCAGCGGCACGGCAGCCGCGACGGTGCTGTGAGTGCAGCGATGAATAATGAACAGTTGGCTACGTACGGTGCGAAAGAAGTTCAACATACACACCAAGGCCGTAATTATAATATATATTAGGGGGGACACATCCTTCCCCCAATATTCAAATATGCTCAAAATGTCCCCCCCCCCCCAATATATTGCTATTAAAAAATGATTGCTATGCTTTGTAAATAAAATAACAATTTGCTAAACCTTGGCCACAATATCTGGACTTGTCTTCATAGAAATCAATGCATAGATTTCTGTTTATATGATTGTGGTTATGGTTGAACTTTATTAATCCCGAATCTCTGCCATTACATACAATGAAACAAGAAATGGTAAAAAAGTAAAAACAGCAATGTAATACAATACACTATTAGACATTGTCAAAAATAAATAAAAGTCCATCCCGTGTGTTAGTGAATTTTTTAATATTTTAGGCAGGAAATGACTTTTCAAATTTACATATTTTTCTGGGTTGGGACCCCCAGACACCCTGGAAGATTAGGTCCCCTCCAATGTTGACTCCATGGCTACGGCGTTGACACACACACAGTGTGAGGTGTGGACTCGAGTCATGAATTTGATGACTTGCGACTCGACTTGGACTTGCATAACAATGACTTTGTCCCACCTCTGGTGTATACACACACACAGTACACACACACAGTGTACACACAGTACACACACACAGTGTATACACGCACACAGTGTATACACACACACAGTATACACACACAGTACACACACACAGTGTACACACAGTACACACACACACAGTGTATACACACACAGTGTATACACACACACAGTGTATACACACACAGTACACACACACACAGTGTATACACACACAGTGTACACACAGTACACACAGTACACACACACACAGTGTATACACACACAGTGTATACACGCACACAGTGTATACACACACACAGTATACACACACAGTACACACACACAGTGTACACACAGTACACACACACACAGTGTATACACACACAGTGTATACACACACACAGTGTATACACACACAGTACACACACACAGTGTATACACAGACAGTGTACACACAGTACACACACACACAGTGTATACACACACAGTGTATACACGCACACAGTGTATACACACACAGTACACACACACACAGTGTATACACACACACAATGTATATACACACAGTGTACACACACACAGTGTACACACAGTACACACACACAATGTATACACACACACAATGTATATACACACAGTACACACACACAGTGTATACACACACACAATGTATATACACACAGTGTACACACACACAGTGTACACACAGTACACACACACAATGTATACACACACACAATGTATATACACACAGTACACACACACAGTGTACACACACAGTGTATACACACACAATGTATATACACACAGTACACACACACAGTGCACACACACAGTGTACACACACACAGTACACACACACAGTGCACACACACAAAGTGTATACACACACAGTACCCACACACAGTGTACACACACACACAGTGTACACACAGTACACACACACACAGTGTATACACAGTGTACACACAGTGTACACAGTGCACACACACATACAGTGTACACACACAGTATACACACACAGTGAATACACACACTGTACACACACAGTACACACACACAGTACAAACACATACAGTGTACACACACACAGTATACACACACAGTGTATACACACACTGTACACACACACAGTACACACACACACAGTACACACACATACAGTATACACACACAGTGTACACACACACACAGTGCACACACACACACAGTATATACACACACAGTACACACGCACAGTACACACACACACAGTGTACACACAGTAAACACACACACAGTGCGTACACGCACACACAGTGACACTCGAGGGCGTAGGGGCCCCGCATCAGCACTCGGCAAACAGGCGGGCGGGCTCACGAGCGCCGATGGAGCTCAGTCTGGAGATGACCTGGCGAGGTCAGTGCCATTGGCAGCCCCCCCAGCCTCCACTGGCACGCCGCCGTGTCCTGGACACGTGCGGCACTTGTGTCGATCCCGATCCACTGCTGGACAGGCGCGGTTCGCCAAACTCGGGGCGCCAGCAACTGGGCATGAGAAATAACACTGGTCAACAACAACAAAAACTTTTTTCTGGCCTGAACTTTTGCAGCTGTTTTAGACAAACTTCAGGGTGCTGATTCCAAATGTGATCTCAGATTTGCTCTATCACATCAAATTTTTATGCTATCGGCATACCCCATTTTCATTGATTTTACCCGAAATTAACTCTGTCACTTATGATTGCAAGTTGTTGCGAGTCAGTGACTGCTTTAGTGTTAAAATATGGTGCTGCATTTTTAGGATAGTGTGTTTATAATATCATTGTATGTAGATATCCACATTTATTTAATATTTTCCTTCTGCAGTTTTGATTGAAAATGCAATATTTGATATCTCAAAAACCTGATGTGATAGACAAAAACTGATGCCAGATTTGGAATCAGCACCCCAAAATTACATTAAAACCGTTGGACTACCTTATGCCAGAAAAAGTGTGTTGACCAGTGTTATTTTTGTAATAAAAATTATTTTCTAAAAATAATTTCGTTGTCTTTTTTTCTTCCAAATAAATATAGTGATTCTTTCGAAGTGAATTGCCTAATGAAGATAACATTTTAAGTTGTTCATATCAAAAACGGCTGCGACACCACAGTCTGAGTTGTGCCTCGGGGAGGTCATCGGGGTGTTGGCGAAGGCGTCCTCCGAGTGAGAGATTTCCATTCATTCACTGCGATTCGCCTCCAGCGTTGTAGCCACGCCGCTTGAGACCCATTCAGAGCGGTGGAGAAGACGCCTGTGGCTGCGATGAGAGACGAAATCACGACGTGCGGTTACAGCGTGCGAAAAAATATAGCAGCTCACAGCTTTTGGCAGTGTCAAAGTGGTTGTGCAATGTGGACTTGAGGTTCATGGGGACAACATTTGAGTGCTTTGCTGTTTTGTTTCGTACTGTTTATAAATGCCTACCGTTGGTAGATAACACGCTTATATCACTTTAACGCGAAGGCCAATGACATGACGAGATTGTTCTTCATTAGAACGCCGTCTTTTCAGAGGTCACTCACGAGCCGCCACTGCAGGCTGGACAAGGCAATCCCGCGCTCACGTGGACCGTGTCGACGTTGTGGGTTTTACTCTCCAACACACGGCCGGTGTGTGCTGAACTAGTGACGAATTGGCACGTTACGTTCACGTGGCAAACCTTACTAGTTGGCTGTGTCGGGTGGTAGCGGGTTTAACGACACATTCACATTTACGCGATCGAACCCAAACACCTCTAGTGTGGATGTTGAACTTCTTTCGCGCCGTACGTAGCCAACCGTGCTAATCGGGGGTTGTGCCATATCGGACGCGGGGGTTATACGACCATACTTCGCCATGCTGGTCAGTGGGGGGTTGTGAATGCGGGGAGCAGAAACATTCCTAAAATATCTATAGCCCCAGCATAGCCTCACAGAGCCGATAACACTTGCTGCATATCGCAAGGTCAACGATCAGGAATCGTAACGATTTGTTAAATTGTTCAATGGGCAAATCATTTGAGCGTATTAACCAATCACAAATCTGTAAACTCCTTATCAGTGCCTCCCTTATTACAGACCAACTCAGACCGTATTGGTCACCCCGTGTCCCTTATAGATCTCAACGTTCATCCTGCAAAGTCCCATCACAATGGAGAAACAAACAAATAGACAACAAATAAGATTTTTTTTGCCAGTATTGAAACGGCTGTATGCCATATGGACCTGAAAAATGTATTTCCCTGTACAATAATGCGGGGAAAACCGTATGGGTTGACAGGTAACCAGTCATAGAAACTCCTCGCCGCGATGAAGCTCCCGGCACTTTGAGGGCAGTTGTGTAACCCACTTAAACCTCTTTGAGAGTTTTAACAGAATCCTCAGATCAAGTGGGGACCGGCAAAAACATTTTTTATTTAACCATGTGAGAACTCAAGAGACCAGGGGAGTCTCGCTTGCGAGAGTGACCTGGGTTTGCAAGTGCAGGTGTGACTCGTGGATGTGGGATTGTTATTTCTCTCTTGCCTAACCACTGCAAATGCTACTGGAACCCTTTGTACAGATCCATTAAAGTATAAACAGTTCCCAGTTAGTGAGAGCTGGTTCGTCAATCACCCAGTGACAGCTGTACATTACAGTTCATTCTGTCAAGTGCAGTGGAAATAAGGAATTGGGTGCTCCACCCCAGATATTGGGTGGCGAGATGTTAACTACCTCGCCTGGAATGCAGGAGATCGTGGGTTCGATCCCGACCCTGACGCCTGTTGTATATGTGGAGTTTGCGTGTGCCTTTCTCCCCGTGGTCGCGTGGATTTTTCTCCGTGTTTTTCCTCCACATTTAGAATCAACGTGCGTTTAGAGTATTTCGCTGCTATACATTTCCACACGTGATAAGCCACTATCGTTGACCTCAATAAAAAAAACAAGATAGTTTTATAGTTCGTTTACATGACACCAGCAGGGCTCCAACTTGGGTCGACTTTGCGCTTCACTCAGGAGTAATAACCGTTCAGTCGTGGGAGGAATCTCGCTTAATGTGCCCCATGTCTCCCCGGACCACCATCCATCCCCCATGTGACGCAGGCGCAAGGGGGAGCCTCCTCTGGTGCACTCGTGGATCCCCTTCTTTGGAAGAGTGGTCGAGTATTCCAAGTGCCCCCCCAAGTTCCTGCTGCGTCTTCAGAAGAAGCACGGGGACGTCTTCACCGTGCTCATACACGGTGCGCCATCCGCTCCTCCTCCTCCTCGTCTCTCTCTCTCTGCTCTCGGGGGCACACGGGCGCCCCAGCACCGTCGCTCACCCATGCGTTGGTCGGGTCGTGGCCGCCCCCGGGGTTGTCGCTGGCTTCCAGCTCACGATGTCCGACGGTTTCGCTCCACGTTGCTGGGAGATCCTTCAAGAACCGAACCCGAAGAAGCTCTCTCCAGTTCGTGGGGGGGGGGGGGCAAAACGTCGGACATCGCGGTGGTGGAAAACACACGGGTGGAGCTACGACACAGCAGCGCAACGTCGACGGACACCTGCGCAGTGGGATACAGAGTGTGCGGCGTCCGCACAGCGATCTCGCGGTGCGGTCTCGTAGCCCTGGGGCCACGTTGTGAGCACCACGCGCGGGTCACACAACCACCCCCCCCCCCCCCCCTTAACGTGTGCATGTTGAACTTCTTTCGCACCCTACGTAGCCAACCGTGCTAATCGGAGGTGCGGGGCGGGTGGGGGGCGGACAACAACAAAGTCGACAGCTTGAGGAGCGATGTGCTTCTGTCCCGCAGTGGCTCAGACACTGGGCCCGCACGTTATATAACACTCGTGTCGCGCGGGCCAATAACAGCGCCGCCGGCACTGTTACGACAGCTGCACCAGCACAACGTGAAATATTAACTCAAAAGGGTGATACAAATAATATCCCCCCCACCATACACCCCGTCACCTTTTGACCCTCGAGAGAGAGAAAACGAATACGGAGTGAAGCAATATCTGGAAGTGTGTCGCGGGTTTGCAAATTGGGTCTCCGACTAGACTTGCGCTCAGGTGCCAAGTGACGAAAGCGGTGGGGGACAAAGCCACAGCCGTTGCTGGGGGTATTCTGGATGTGGTGGGCCGGGTGCGAGGATATTTGGCAGCACGCCGAGCCGGGCGGCGTTTCCCTCCCTCTGGGTTTCGTGGTGATCGCAACATTTTATATAAAAACAGGTCACGGGTTAGTCTCTGGCCTCTGCATGACCTGTGACTGTGACGTCCCTTGGTGATCTGTCACCAATGAGCGGGGCGCGTACATTGGCGCATCAAACCTATCGATGCATGTCACCTCCTAAGTTCACGAAGTATGCACGTGTAAGAATCGATGGAGTTTTGGCTTAAAACTTTCGTGACTGCAGGAATTTATAAATTTTTTTGTTTCGGTAAAGTCACGTAGATAGAAACCACGACGTTTCGATCGCCTGATGACGACCGCTTGTGTTGCGATCGAAACGTTGTGCTTTCTATCGACCTGACTTTACCGAAAGAACCAAAGAATATGAAATCAATGGAGTGTTTTTTTCTTTTCCTGGCACTCCGTATTAATTACAGCAACAGGTAGCAGAGTGCACAATTATACATCCTATTCATCACAGGTAAGCTCACACCGACTACATTATTGATACATGTAATTTTTTAAAATATATATGGGTGGAACAGTGGGCGCAGCGGTTAGCGTTGCTCTCACTGCGAATCGAGCGGCCTGAGCTCCATTCCGGGCACGGCTAACACCAGTGGCGAGTAATATCTGCGCCACCCCTAGTTACAGTTTATGCGTAGCATCGGTCGATTTGGGATGGCGGCAGCTGCAAGTGTACTGTCGTTTCTCCTACTCACCAGCATCATAATCAGCCATTGTCTGTCCACTGTTGGATAAAGACCTCCGCGTGCCGTCGCCATCTTTCACAGCCCAGCGCTGTGATCTCCGTGTTCGTGCGCCTGATACTGCCCGCTGTCGATAAGCAGATGATACATTAACGATTGCCTAAGCGTTATTTTAAACAGTTGTTTTTGTTGTGTGTCATGAAGTGAGACGAACGCATTTTCATTCGGGAACGTTTGCATTGAGCAGTGCAGCACCGTGTGTTGGAGGAAGGGTCCTTGAAAAATGGGGGTCACAGAACTACTTCTGAGGTCACTTCAGCAGGCCTCTCTATCCGCGCGAGCGTCACATCTTTTTATGCACCACAAAGAGTTGTTCGTATGTCAATCAAACTGAATTGTTTGATTCTAAGAGCTGATATTTCGACAAGTTAGAAGAAACCTCAAATCTTAATTACGTTTCGTTTAGAGCCGGCCATCGGGTGACTGGGCTGGACACATCGACTCGCTCACACTCGAGCACTTATCCAGCAGTGGATCTACAAACGGCCCGCACATCGACACATCTGCACGTCTCAAACGCGTCCACGTGGGCCACCGCCCCCGCCCCACCACCTCTGCCTCTTGACTCAATTTGTCGTCGTTTTCGCAGGCAAATACTTCACCTTCCTGATGGACCCTCACATGTTCCCGTCGATCATCCGGCACGGGAAGCAGCTCAACTTCCACGAGTTCTCCTCCAAGTTCTCCTGCATCAACTTCGACCACCCCCACGTCGACGACCCCCTGTTGGGCGTGTGCAATGACGATCTGCTGCGACAATACACCTTCCTGCAGGTGAGGCCAGACCGTCGTTCCGTTTTTTGGGAAATCCGGGATTGTGCGGGCTGGTGATCGACACAGAAGAGGGACGAAGCTTTGCGCTTGAAAACCTTGCGTGGCATGGTCAGCACGGTGACGTCTCCGTGACTTCACGGCACCCCCCCCCCCCCCCCCGAACGGTTTCTGAAAGTGGTTCGTCCGAGCCGATGTTGGTTTTCAGGAAGTACATTCTCGTTTTTGTATTCAGTCGTGTCGGTGTCGTATTTTTGATTTCTCCTTTGACGCGTTCGTTGCCACTCCTATTTACATTCACGTTACTTCACGGCCGCCACTCTTTTACTTGATTGCTTCGTCACGCTGGCGACACGGCTCACTCTTGCACCTTCCCTGGTTTCTCGAGCTCTCACCTAGCTCAGTCAAACAAATTCAAACTTGGCCTCCACAACTCCCTGGATATTTCCCGCCCACCCCCCACCCCAACCCCGGCTCCGTCGTCCACGCAGGGCGCCGAGCTCACGAACGTGACCAACATCGTGATGGCGAAGCTGCAGCAGGTGGTCTTCCACGAGCTGAACGAGGCCGTGGTGGGCAGGACGGGCGGCGACGTCCACGGCTGGCGCACGGACTCCCTCTTCAGCTTCTGCCAACGCCTCATATTCGAGGTGACCTTCGTCATGCTGTACGGCACGTCGGGAGATGCCGAGGCCGACCGCCGCCTCTGCAAGAGGCTGCAGGCGCACTTTGAGCCGTTCGACAAGGTGCTGCCGCTCATCTCGGCCGGGGTGCCCCTTTGGCTGCTGGGCTCCGCGAAGCACCACCGCGACGAGCTGAAGCGAGAGCTCACGCACGACAAGCTGTCGCGCCGCCGCAATATCTCCATTATCGTGCAGTCGAGGATGAGCGTGTGGGACGCGAACAAGAACATGCAGGACACCCACAAGGCAGGTGAGTGAGCGACGAGGTGCGGAATTTGTTCCAACGGTTGTGGTCATTTATTTTTTCGGGTTCGTCAAAGTAAACGATCTGACCAAATGCGTGTCGTCGAGTTGACTCGACGCCCCGACGCAGCCAGGCATACTTAATTGTCGCGCGTGCAAATCAGTGCAGCCCACCGCCGGTAAGTTGTAAGAGAAATTCTCGCGACAGGTCTAGCGATTCGCTACAACGTTTCGTTTGAAACGAAGGTCTACCATTGTCAGCGTAGTTGAATGCTGGTATGCCGTTTAATTTTTTTTATTGGTTTTAATTGGTTCAGCTGTTTTCGTGTGGGGGAGGAGTCTTAACGGCACAGAGTTGGCGAGATAATTTCGTGGCCTGACCCAAAAACGAATTGTGAATCATAATGTCGACTGTGAAAACTCAAGCATTGTTTTCCTGAATGGGAAGCTCCTTGGGTTGAACGGGAAGGTTTCAAAGCTCCCCGAGGTGTTCTTGGCTTGTACCGCAGTTGAATTTAAATGCTATATATGAATCCAAATTTCCTGTGTAAATATTTAACATCATCATTCATCTCTGTTGCAATTTTTTTTGTTAAAGGTCAGCACTCGTACAGTATTTAGGCTCTTTCAGCATCTCCCGAAATCAAATAACATTGGCATATCACTTGTAGTTTAGGAATTTGGCAACAAACCACCGGAGTAGCTTATTTTTAAAGAGATGATGTTGCTCAGGGCAATACGAGTTGCTAGTCTGAGTCCGGTCTCCAGTGACCTAAACAATATCACAACAAATGTGGTTCTGTACTTAATGTAGAAAATCTTTCCAGCTCTGAAAGTGACATTTTGCCAGTTGGAATGCCATTTGACAGGGTGGGTCGCCAACCCAACCAAACCTCTCCAAAAATCAATTCCTACTTACATGCACAAAGTAATATATCTTTCCGATGGGGTTTCAGGGTTGACTGTGCGCTGTTCGGCGTGATGTCCGACGTTCCGTTCCGCTCGCTTGAACGCAATCCGGGAGAACTGAGCTTTAATAAGCTCTCGGCACGTATGACGAACGTCGGACCGCGTGCCGAACAGCGCACGACAACAACCCGAAAACAACACGGAGAGCCGTGTGGCGGCACGGCCACCAAAAACCTCATGGCAGCCGCCCGGCGTCTTCCCTGCCATGCGCTTCATGAATGCACACCGGTCTACCCGATCGCACCCCCCCCACCCCCGCCAACACCCCACACAGGGCACCACCTGGCCTTCCTTTGGGGCTCCATCGCCAACACGGTGCCCGCCATCTTCTGGAGCCTCTACCACCTCCTGCAGTGCCCCCTTGCGCAGCGGGCCCTGCGTGACGAGGTGGACGCCACCGTGGGGAAGAGCGGAGCGCCGCTTAAGCTGGGCTCCCCGTTGTGCCGCAGCCGTGAGGACCTCAACGCCATGCTCATGCTCGGTGGGTGTGGCGCGCCGACGGGGCGTGGAATTGTTTTTCGGATCGTTACGTACGTATCTTGCGTACGTGCGTGTTGAACTTCTTTCGCACCGTATGTGGCCAAACGCGCTATTTCAGAGATGCGTTAATTGCCGAGCACGGGCCGGAAGGAGTATGCATCATCACAGTCGTCTCGTGCCCTTGCTGTGAGTTCATCAGCAACGGTGGAGCCGATGAAGTTCCACTTCGACCACTCCACATTGATCCCTCCACCTCGACCCCACCACCTTGATTCATTTACTGAAAACTAATTTATTTAGGACTGATTTTTGTACTTAGTTTGTTCACCTTCCCCCTCACCACCTATTGGCACGGTTGGCTACGTACGGTGCAAAGGAAGTTACATTTTCACATGTACATACATCAACGTACATTGATTTCTCCTCCCGATCCCTTCTCTTTGACACCCCACCGCCCTGACCCCTGCCGCGTGAACCCCGCCACGGAATCGGCGCATCAGGCAGCGCGGTGAACGAGAGCCTCCGCCTGACGAGCGCACCCATGAACATCCGCGTGGCCCTGGAGGACGTGGCCATCACGATGGACAGCGGCTTCACCCTGAAGCTCCGCAAGGGCGACAAGATCTCCTTCTCACTGCAGACGTTGCACACCGACCCGGACATCTACGAGCAGCCTGAGGTGCCACCCCACCGCTGCTGAACGAGTGCCGTGGCCGTTGGGTGTCTGTGGTCTGTGGAGGAGTGTTGGTGGATGAGCGATGCGTTGAGTGTCTGTGGAGGAGTATTGGTGGATGAACGATGCGTTGAGTGTTGGCGTTTTTGAAGGAGTGATTCACGCGTTGAGATGGACTCTCGTCCATTCACCTACACCGTGCAGTTCATCCGCCTGTTGACTTTTGCGGACCAACACTTTTTGTGCGACGTTTGCTTACAATTCGGCTTCTCCGAGTGGGGGGGGAGAGAGGGGCGAATGACCGCGTGACCCCTTCCCGTTGGCGTGACGCGCCCTCCTCCGTCTCCCCAGGTCTACAAGTTCGACCGCTTTGTGCAAGATGGCAAGGAGAAGACCACCTTCTACAAGAACGGGCGGCGCCTCCAGCAGTACCTCATGCCCTTCGGCTCCGGCAACAGCATTTGCCCCGGCCGCTTCCTAGCCCTGACCGAGGTCAAGGACTTCATCTTCCACTTGCTCGCCCTGCTGGACTTGGAGCTGTTGCCCGGCCAGCCGGACGTCGGCATGGACATGAGCCGCGTGGGCATGGGCCTATTGACCCCCAAGCGCGACGTCCTCTTCCGTTACAGACTGCGTTCGCACGTCGGTTCGGCCGCCGCCTGAGGCGCACGCAAAGGGGACCATGGGAGGTCGTGCCACCCGGCCGTGTTCTCTGCTCGCCTTCCCTCCACCTTGGCGCGGAGAGTGATAGGGAATCTCGGGTGGGCAGATGGGGGCGCGTCCCCGGCCGGCAGTAATGCTCTCTCCCTCTCTGTCTCTCTCACTGTCTCTCGCTCTTTTGTCTTTTTTATTCTTCCTCCCGTAGGTGTGCATCCGTCACGGCGCTTGCCCGGGTTGCTTTCATCGTGTGCAGTCAGACGAGGGTTCATTCTGACTGATATGAATGTAAGACCTTCAGTACTGATAATGAACTATGTACACCCTTTGACCTAGGTAAAAAAGTGACTAGAAACAGGTTATGCTACCATTCCATTACTAGAGGGAAGCGTTTTATAAATGTCGAATGCAGCCAATACTCGCCCATCTTCCGGCGAGGGTGAATATACATCTAAACTGCAATAGTCAACATAAGACGCTTATGAGGCATAAGATGTAACAGGACAAAGATGGTTGAGGGCAAAAGTCTCACGTGGCTTCAGTTTGCTCATTTTTATGAAGGAATAAAGATGAAGCTCCCGTGTAGGAAGAAGGGCTGGTCCCAGCTTACATAACATTCACGATCTGTCTAGGGCAGTGGTTCTTAGCCTGGCGTGCGTGCACCCCCTGGGGGTGAGAGATGCCCTTTCTGGGGGTGCTAGAGACAGACAGATTTGTTTAGAAGATAAGTCATTGGAACACAAATGAAACACGGTCACGTAAGTACAACTACTTAAAAAAAATCAAACATGTTATTAACATACATTTTTTTACGATTGAGAACCAAAGGGTGCAAGGCTGCAGTGTAGGTGAAGAACCACTGGTCTAGGGTATATCCCTGCTTACACGAAGAGTGGGGCAACACACCCCTCCGTCAGTAACCTAGAGACGTTGGTGGTAATTCCACGTTCCCATGGTGGGTAATAGTCGATCCATAGCAATGACTATCTGTAATGTGGAAGGAATTTCTATGGATGCCACATACATTAGGTTCAGTTGACCCCTGGAAGGGAATTAACCCGCGATCTACTTTATTTGGAGATCAGCGTTCTAACCACAGTGCAACCTATCAGTGTATAACGTTGCACATTCACGATTCACCTCGTGAACTAAAACAACGGACAAGACCGGTGGTGGAACTGAGACAACGTGTCCAGGGGAGGACTGCCGCTACAGGCGATCGTTGTCTCTGTTGCGATCAACTGATTGTAGTCTTAAGCTGAACTTAATGGAACTTTGTCGCAGAATAAAAATGCCGTTAAACATGTATGATGAATGCGTTGGCAGCCATGTATCGCATGGGGTGGGTCAGGCTTTAGATTTGAGAGAAATCTGCCGTTTTCTGGCCTCACCCTATGGTTTGTGTGGCTTAAATGGTGGCCTTTTGATGGCATCAACATTCCAAATTTGTTTCTGCCCATCCAATAAACGTATCTTGTCCCCACATTCCATACCTGTCAACCCCATATCAGTGCCTACCTTGTTACAGACCAATTCAGAGCTTATTGGTCACCCCGTGCCCCCTTGTAAATCTCAACGTTCATCCTACAAAGTCCCATCATCACAAGAGAGAAACACAAACAAATAGACACAATTTTAGTTGTATTGAAACGGCTGTATGCCGTGTGGACCTAAAAACTAAATTTCCCTTTACAAGAATACGGGTAAATCGTATGGGTTGACAGCTTATGATGAAATTACATTTATCCTAAATCAGTGGTGCAGTTTGGTTGGTGACCACAATATATATTTATATATGTTACATTCAGCCATGTTGGATTGAGCATCGCCATGACGACCACATGGCCACATCCAACCAATCAAAGAGTGCTTGTTGCGTGTGAAACGACACGTACAAAGAAAAGTTTCAAGGCCACATGCAACTTTATTGACTCCACGCTGCAGCTCACGTTAAGCGCAGGATGGCAACATTGTCTTTTGGCAACGTTGCAAAGAAATTGCACCTTGTAACTGCAACTTTACGCCGCGGGCACTGAGACCTATCGGCAGATGAACGCTGCACAGGCATCCCGTCACCTCCGTGTTATAACAAAAAAACTTCCGCATTTACAAAACATATTACCTACAACAACGCTGCCGTAGCTTGTAATTGTCATGAGCAAATCTGATATGGTTAATGTTATCCATTAATATGTGTGCCTTTATTTTTCCAGTCAAGTTTTTGTTGTTGTTTAAACTTTGAATAGCTTTGGTCGAGGGGCGTTCTCTCGTCCAACGCAGCCTTCTGATTTGCTCTCTGTGACTTCAGTGTGAGCTGAAGTTATTTTACTTCGAAATTCAGTATGATTCCCATGTATGCCTTGGTTTTCGAGATCTTGGATAATTGTATTAAAGTGATCTCCATGAATTAAAGTGCAATTTTATGGTCTGCAAAGGCTAGGCACTTGGATATATATCGAATTCATTACTCTTTGCTAAAATCTAATGTGTGCGGTCGATGGTAGAGAAACCGTTTCTTCATATAGTTCTCTGCTCGTGTGGTTGTTTGGCCTCTAAATGTTTTATTCTGTTGCCAGTGGCGTTTGTGAACAATGTATGCGCACGCGATAAGTAGCTCATAGAGCCGTAACCATTCACATCGTTTTTAGCGCCATTTTCGAACAAAATAATTATTGATGCATAATTCGATAATTTAGGTATTTCACTTTTTGTGTAAACACGTATCAGTTATTATAACAATGGATTGAATTGATGACAGGAAATTATTGAAGACACATAATTTTCCTAAAAGTGCTGCAAAGTTGGTCTCAAGATGAATATGACCAAAATAAAAGACAAGTTACGCCAAGTTGCCGTAACAAATGAAGATCTACGTGGAAGTGACCCAACGGAGAAAGGACAGATGGGGCAGTCGTGGAAGATAGCCTAGAATAAAAATTGCGGAATAAAGAAGTAGACAACAGAAGTGTGGAGTGTGTTTGGAGAATTTAGATGGATGATCAAATGCAAACTCCCAATGTGCGGACAGAGGAAAGTATTTGTATGTGTAGTGAGTTCTTTAAGACGGCATAGACGGATGATTTGAGGCAACACTTATTTAATACAAAGGACTTAACACTACACAACACAGTCCTTAGCTACACAGGGGTAACGGCCCTTGTACCCGCTGCCTGGAAGGGTATAGCCCCTCTTGTACTCGTCCTATTCCTGGCTAAGGTCTCGGGATCCTCCGGCTACACGGCCCTAGGGGAGGCCAGTTTGACCTGACCCAGCCAAGGCGCAGGTCTCAACCACTGGCCACTCGGACCCGGCCCTGATAAGGACGTCGGGCTCCGAAGCTTCCAGGGTCGTACCACTGGCTCACTCTGCCCTGCCCTGATAAGGACGGCGGGTCAGATGAGTCCCAGGGTCCTGGCTAGCTGGCCTTCTGTCTTCCACTGGTTCTTCAGTCTTCGCTGGCAGCACTGCCCAGACCCTCTCCGGCTCCTGCCTTTTATGCTGCTCTGTGGCTTGCTCCGGCCTAGCTACGCCTCCCTTCCCGAACTTTCTACCAGGTTCGGGAAGGGTGACATCATTCCCCAACAGCCCCCTACCTGGGGGCTGGCCCCTTCGTTCCAGGATCCGATCTGGCCTTCAACTGTCAGCCTCTTGGCTATACTCCCCAGGTACCGGCTCAACTCGTTAAATGCCCCCTATAGGTAGGTAGTGGGTACTGGCTGGAGATGGTGTACGTTCACCTAATAACACCATTACATATGTGTAGTGTGAGTCGACTGAGGCGCACAGATACCGTTGTTGGAGACAATGCGTTTATTAACTGTCAACTGGGTTCTGTTAAATTTTGATTTAAAGCTTTCGTGACTGCAGGGATTCATCTTCTTGGTTTTTTCGGTAAAGTCACGTAGAAGGGAAGTAATAAAATAATAAAAATAAAACATAATAAAATTATTCTCACGACGTTTCGGCCACAACGCAAGCAGCCGTCCTCAGGTGAAAACCAGGTCCGTCGAGGCGACAGAGTCTGAATGAAACAGCACACGAGCTTGGAGCATATATATAAGCTGGGCGCCTTGACAAAGGAATTTGCATATCAAGAGGAATTTAGCATATTTATGGGAAATGCAGGAATGTGATTAGTACTACATATGCATGTGCATTATGCAGGATTAACAGCATCAAAGGGAGCTGCAGTTGCTGCTGCTGCTGCAGTTGCTGCTGCTGCAGTTTCTGCTGCCGCTGCAGCAACTGCAGCGGCAGCAACTGCAGCGGCAGCAGAAACTGCAGCAGCAGCAACTGCAGCAGCAGCAGCAACTGCAGCAGCAGCAACTGCAGCAGCAGCAGAAACTGCAGCAGCAGCAACTGCAGCAGCAGCAGCAACTGCAGCAGCAGCAACTGCAGCAGCAGCAGCAGCAGCAACTGCAGCTCCCTTTGATGCTGTTAATCCTGCATAATGCACATGCATATGTAGTACTAATCACATTCCTGCATTTCCCATAAATATGCTAAATTCCTCTTGATATACAAATTCCTTTGTCAAGGCGCCCAGCTTATATAGATGCTCCAAGCTCGTTTGCTGTTTCATTCAGACTCTGTCGCCTCGACGGACCTGGTTTTCACCTGAGGACGGCTGCTTGCGTTGTGGCCGAAACGTCGTGAGAATAATTTTATTATGTTTTATTTTTATTATTTTATTACTTCCCTTCTACGTGACTTTACCGAAAGAACCAAGAAGATGGGTTCTGTTACTAAGTGTGGCTAACTTGGGTTAGGCTGCCCTCCTAGGCGCGTGTGTGTTAGCTAGCTTCATCCCCAAAACGACCCTGAAACCCCCTCTCACACTCCCCCTTTATCCCTTGGCACCCAGCCCCGCCCCTTGCTGTGTCAAGAACGGCCCCCCGCTTCCGGCCACGTGTCCTTAGCTCCTCTAATTGGGGGAGCTTCCGGTCACGTGCCCTCAATTCCTCCAATCGAGGCACGACACCCAGAGACCTCTAACTGTGTCTCTACATCAGGGACGTGCGGTCAGGGGAGGCAGGGGAGGCAGAGCCTCACCTGTCATACTCCAATGAAAACAGCTGTTACGAAAAGTAAAAAAAAACGATAATCAAATAAAATAAATATTAAGATTTTTCCACTTATCTGTGTTATAAATGTAATTTCTGTACGATTTCAATCATTTGTATAGCCAAATCGCCAAATTTGCGGAGCTCCGCTGCAAATACAGGAAGAGACGAGAGGTGAGGCAGCGACGAGCTCAGCCTCCCCTCTGATTGTGCAACCCCTCAGTAACTGTATGGAACGCGGGCAATAAGCGCGTGCCTGTTACGATCTCAGTATGTCACCATTGTAATGTTTGTAGACCCCTTCATTTCATGTCCTCGCCTTCCATACTCTAGGTAGCTTATTTTACGTATGTGTATAAAGATATTTAGGCTCGCTGGTCTCGTCATGAAACTGCAATGAAAAAGCACCAGGGGAGGCAGCTATCACATCAGCCTCACTGAGGGGGACGTGTCTAACACGCCCCCCTCTGCGAGGACACGCCCCTCAGTGAGGACACGCCTCTCAGTGAGGACACGCCCCCCTCAGTGTGTGAATTGGCTCTGACACTGGCCAGTGCCTCCCCAGCCATTGACCTCACTGCACGTCACTGCTCTACATATGTATTTTGAACTTCTTTTGCACCGTACGTATTACACGTCGATCGGAAACACGGCCAGTGCCAAAGAAAACGTAACAAGGGCTGAATGGTGCGCAGAGCATCGTGGAGCGATGCACGTGTCATATCGGTCGCTACAATTGTCATCCAGGATGAATATGTCCAGGGCACACGCTCCTTTCTCCACCGATATTTTATTAAAAGATGGATTTTGCAACCGTGTTATCAATGAAGCAATTCCGTAAAATTCGAAAATACTGTTAATCTTTATTTAGATTGGAGGAAATCCGATGAGCTATGAAGCTCTTTTTCACAGATGTCCAGTAGGGGCGGGTTCAGCAAGTTACAACAACAAACAATACAACAAAAACCGACGGAAGTGCAAAATAGAGAAAAAGGTAACGTTTACAACCCCACGATTAAAACAAATAAAACTTCCAAATCCCACTCATTAATGTCGTGTCCATCATCGCAACCTCGATTACTGACAACCCTGTGTGGGCCACAGAACCCTTGGCATGCTCAGTAATGGTGCCGAGGCATCGTCCGCTCTTCACCGCAAACCCAGCACACGGTGCGTGTGCTGGGCCTGGTTGAGAATGCCCCACTTGCTGCGGTTTACTTTTCAGCAGCCAACACCGCCAGGCGCCGCCAAATTGGCTGTGGCTCGGCTGACCCTGGCGGAAGAGTTGCTCTGCTTCTCGACGTCTCGTCTTAGCAGTTCCTCGCTGTTGTGCGCTCCACAGTTGGAGCCCGCGTGCTCGCTGGAGATGAGCTGAGAGTCTACAGCATGGGACCCCCTTTGCCAGTACCTTTTATCTGGCAACAAAACAGGTGTTAAGATGTTAAAACACCAAACTTAAATCTTTTACAAGGTTAAATTTCGATTTAAAGCTTTCATGACTGCAGGGATTCTTATTGGTTATTTCGGTAAAGTCACGTAGAAGGGAAATAATAAAATAATAAAAATTCTACATAATATCATACAATTATCACGACGTTTCGGCCACAACGCAAGCAGTTGGTCTTCCTCATTACTTTGATAGTGCATTGCAGAGGTGTGGACTCGAGTCATGTGACTTGGACTCGAGTCAGACTCGAGTCATGAATTTGATGACTTGCGACTCGACTTGGACTTGCATAACAATGACTTTGTCCCACCTATGAGATGTGGACTCGAGTCATGTGACTTGGACTCGAGTCAGACTCGAGTCATGAATTTGATGACTTGCGACTCGACTTGGACTTGCATAACAATGACTTTGTCCCACCTCTGGTGCATTGTCTTTGGGCTGTACGCCTTTTGGCATTCTCTGGTCTAACACCGTTCGGAACGAGGCAAAAAAAAGGCTGTGTCTGGTGTGGACCGATCAGTTTCAAGGACAATGCACATATTATCAGAGTATGTTTTTTGTTTGCATTCTGACCACAAGCATTGTGGTTAATGAAGACATGATTCCTTGTAAAAGGTTTAAGTTTGGTGTTTTAACATCTAAACACCTGTTTTGTTTCCAGATTAAAGGGGAAAACCCTATTATCATGAGCTGAAAGATTCTGTGGTGGTGGTGGAGATAAGCTGATAAATGTTGTGGTGGTGGTGGATATGAGCTGAGAGATTCCTTGGTGGTGGTGGAGATGACCTGATAGATTTCGTGGTGGTGGTATGTGTAATACTCTTACGTGATTTGAGTCGACTGGCAGCTGGTATATGCTGGTAGAGTGGTTGAGTGTTACACCGAGGAAGACCGAATTTGAGCAGTGAAGCCAGTTTTACGCCGATCCTTGTGATGCCCAGTCCGTGCTTCGCGTGCCTCTTGCGTCTAGAGAAGGTGCACATTCGGGGTCTTCCTCGAAGTAACGGTTGTTAGTTTGTTAAAGTCGCCGTCAGGGTCATTACGACAAGGTGCAAGTCCTTGCATTGGGCTGTCACACAGAGGTCGTCCACGTAAATGAGACTAACGGTATCTGGGGTGGATTAGCTGAGCGTTGGTGTAGATGTTAAACAGTGATGGGGCAAGCTGGATGGAAAGCGACTCTGCTTTACATCCAGTTCTACGAGTGCGGATGAGTTTGGTTCGACGTACAGGTCTTCAGTCATCTCCGGCAGCTTGGTGAGTAGCCGTCGATGATTGGCGGCATCGTAGGCTGCCCAGTCGTTCTACGGATACAGCTCCGGTAGTCAAACCAATTCTCGAAACCACCCTCGGTGTGCCGCGCAAGGTTGAGCAGCTGGGTTGTGCACGGTTTACCTGGTCTCTGGGATCGACCTCTCATCCGTACGCGGTGCAATACGAATACACGACAGAGACCAATCACAGCTCGGTTTTCCAGAGGTTGATTCTCAAGCTTCCCTCCTGAATTCACACGATTCAAATGTAAAATAAACCACAGGAACAGGTATGTATGGATGTTGAACTTCTTTCTCACCGTACATAACCATCCGTGACAATTAGAGGTGCGGGGGAAGGACAACAATCTAAATACACAAAACAGTTCTAAAGAAATAAATTTTCAACTTAGATAATTTAAAAGTGCATAGCTCCTGTGGCTTCCTAATATCGAAAGGAAGAGCCGTCTCAGACGGCCACGGAAGCGCATCTAACAGCGTGTGATGCAGTGACCGCCTTTGTTCGATGGTTAGCCAAAAGCCGCTGCTGTGAGGATGACCCTATACAAACTCAGTTGCTTTTGTCTCGAACCGCGGGCCCACCAAAATAAACGATTCCAGGGCAAGGGGCCAGGCAAATAGAAGACAGGCAACTGGAGTTTGCACAGCACAAGCGACGATGCACGGTTTTCTAGGGGGTCAAAGGACAACGAGACAACACGAGTCGGATCATCGTTGCCGGCAATATGAAGTAACTTGGTTAGGTTATTCCAAGACGTACAAAGGCCGAATAACCAACAATGAAAGTCCAGACTCTAAAGTCCAGCCGTGGAAGCCAGAGGTTGACCCCTGCGCTCACAGGTCTCGGCTCAGGTCAAATCGCAGGAGTTGGGCGGAGGGGGCCGCGGGCTTGACTGAGATCGCAAACTCCCAGGGCACAGGCACAAGGTGAAGCGGTGCCACAAGAGGTCCCAGACTCGCAGGTCTCGGCCACAAGCCGAGGAGGTCGCAAGCTCGCAGGGAAAGAATGTCGTGGGCGAGCGGCGCTGTGCATCTCGCAGCGTAGCTCGAAGGTTGCAGGGTAACTCCTCTCGGCAGGGCTGCAGCGGCAACAATAACAACAACAACAATAACAACAATAACAATGCCGTTTGTTGCTGGGCCAAAAGTGCGCCGAGGCTCATCGGCCGCAATTTTTTTTTGTCTCCAAACAGAAACACAACCGCGAGCGAATCCTCGTGCAGGAATGTCCCAATTGTAGCAGGACCCTCCTGAAAAAGGGGCACAGGCCCTGAGACGCAATCGTGTCTTTGTTGGGCAAAATAGCGAAGACAGGGAGATGTTTTTTCAGATGTTTAAAAAGCAAAAAACAACTTGCTCGACCTGCCAGGCCTCGTTGGGAGCAAGCGTCGCACACAGGGCTGGCACTGTGTCAGCTGGCACCACGCCGCGCGTGATGAATGAATTGCTTTCACGTGTGGCGGTGGAGGAGGAGTGAAACTCAGACTCAAAACCGCGACAACCTCGGCGCTAAGAGATCACAGAGCAGCCAGCACTGGCATCGTCTCCTGCGCTCGCCCGACCGATCTCGCCGATCGCCATGTCGCCCCTGGTGGCCCTCGTCTGCTTGGCCGGACTGCTGATGTTGCTGCTCTACCTGTCCGGGGTGCGACGCAGGTGAGGTTGGCTCCATGACAACCCACACACCCCCCCCCCCCCCACAATGTGTATGTATCTATGTTGAACTTCTTTCACACCGGACGTAAACGAAAGTTGCGGGGTGGGGGGAGATCGAAGGGGTTACTTAACAGCCTTTGCGATAACTTCACGGCAGCTTCTCAGATGTTTACGTGGGGGCGTACAAAGGTAATGCGGAGGCTTCTGGTGGTGTTCATGCGAACACGTGTGTGGAGAGAGACTTTTACACGTAGGTTCTCGCGAGAAATATCATCTGTAATAGTTTTTTTTTGTTTAGATCGCGTAAATATATAAATGTGTCGTTAAAACCCGCCACCACCCGACACAGCCAACTAGTAAGGGTTGTTACGTAAACAGAACGTAGCCAATTCGTCACTAGTACAGCACTAACCGGTGTGTTGGAGAGCCAAGCCACAACATTTACAATCAGAGTACGACGTTTCGCCAGTAATTACGACTAGCTTCATCAGGCGACAGCCACATTTGTGGAGAAGTCCACCTGTTTCGTTCCTTATATCAAGGCCGTAGTCATGGAGTCAACATTGGGGGGGACCAAATCTTCCAGGGGGTCTGGGGTCCCCCCCAGAAAAAAAATCTAAATTTGAAAAAATGTTCTGCCTAAAATATAAAAAAAGTTCACTAACACATGGGATGGACTTTTTATTTATGTTTTACAATAATGTCTAATAGTGTATTGTATTACATTGCTCTGTTAATTTCCTTTTTTACGTTTTCTTGTTTCATTGTATGTAATGACAGAGATTAGGGATTAATAAAGTACAACCATAACCACAATCATATGAACAGAAATCTATGCATTGTTATATGAAGGCAAGTCCAGATATTGTGGCCAAGGTTTATTCACAAGTAAACTTGGTGGGCAGCAGAGACGTTGACTCTGCTCTCGTCACCTATCTTCTCCTCGCCTGGCCTCTCTCCTCCTCTTCTCTGGTCCTAATTTCTCCTCTCTTCTCCAGTCATCTTTTTTCCTCTCCTCTGATCTGCAGTCATTTCTGCTCCTTTCCTCTGCTCTCGTCTACTATCCTCTCATCTCCTCTCAAGGCAATGACACGTGTTTTGACTTGCCATTCTTCAAGCAAAGGATCCAAAGGCCTTTTTGCGCTTATCGTTGACACCGATAAAAGACCGGCATATTCCTTCATGGTCCAGTCTGTCCAGTTTTTCCTGACGCACGTGACACATGGCCACATTATTCAGCCTTGTTTGACTCATCGAAGATCTAAGCCATGTCTTAAGCCTCCTCAGGACACTACAACTTCTCTCAGCCTCTACAGGGGAGGCAGGGACGATCAGCAGAAGGCCAACTGAAGCTGCCACCTGACTGAAGAGACCTCTCACCTCTGGCACCATTTCCCTAATAATGCTCGCAACATCTGAGCTCGTTTGAGATGTGTAATTAGCCCCAAACATGGCCAGCTGTACTTGCAGTAGTCTTGAATTCAATTCAGGATAGTAATAATAATGGAAATTTGTTCAGTTTAGTTATGATTATGATTACATTTGTTCATTATTATTTCGGAAGGTGGTGCGTGGTTGCCTCTCGTAGCATAGCAATTATTTTTCAAAAATATTTTTCATATCAAAATATTGGGGGGGGGGATATTTTGAGCATATTTGAATATTGGGGGGGAATGTGTCCCCCCTAATATATATTATAATTACGGCCTTGCCTTATATCGAGGCGTAGACGTGTTGACCACGCAGCTACGCTCTTGCGCCGAGTGGGCGCGGGGGGGGGGGGATTACTGACTCAACGTACAGCAGATCGCTTCGCTTCGCATTCTGTTTGGCGATTAACATTCAAGTTTATTTAACACGAGCTGGTTTGCCCGTCCTAGGACGGAAGCTGTAATATTTATGAAACAAATTGAGCAGAGTATAATTGTATCTTGTGTCAATCATCAAACACTTCACTGCATTTCACTGCAGCACTGTATTAATGGCAGTGATTCTGGCAAAAAAACTCCATCATAAAGCACCTCACTTCATGTCACTGCAGCACTCTACATAACTGACCTTCAATTTGTTCAAATTCACTGCTCTAATACTTTATTCTCTTCTGCTTTCAGTCGCTGGGGTTCAAATAAATTGGAATTCGATACAATATCTGGAAAATCACCGAGAAATGTCTATTTTACCACAATGTAGAAGCATAAATTAGACTTACATTTTGTCTCAAGTGCTAAAGAAATAAATAAAGACACCAAATCCACTTTGTTGCTGCGTATAATTATTTATTAGATTCACTTGCAATAAAGAAACGTCAAACTTAAAGCGAATTTGCGAAAAAAAGTTATTTCCGCTCGACCTTCTGCGTGAGTGTAAAAATCCACCCGCTCATGAATATTAATTATGTGGAGTGACGTCACGCGCGTTACACACAAACAGACATTCTTGGTTGCCGGTGTTCTGCCCACCGCACCCTCAAAGTGTTTGGGTGAACCCCCCACACCCCCCCCACACCCCCCCACACCCCCACACCCGCACACCCACCCACACCCCCACACCCCCCACACCCCCACACCCCGCCACACCCCGCCACACCCCCCACACCCGCACACCCACCCACACCCCCACACCCCCACACCCCCCACACCCCCACACCCCGCCACACCCCCACTTTAAACGCTGCCATGCTATGGGGTTGGCAGGGAGGCGCCCAAACCAGAGCCCCCACTCCCACTTCTCCATAGCCCTGCTCATCCTCTCCCCTGCTGCCCCCCCCCCCTAACCTGTGTAGGCGACCAGGGGAGCACCCTCTGGTACGTGGGTGGATCCCCTATTTTGGAAAAACGTTCGAGTTTTCGCGAGACGGGAAGAGCTTCCTGAAGCGGCTGCAGGAGGAGCACGGCGACATCTTCACGGTGCTCATAGCGGGTGGGTGCCGGGAGTCGCACCGCCCGCCCGCCCGCACAGACGGCGCGGCGCAGACCGCGGCAGACGGGGCAGCGCCGTGGCAAAATCCGACTCGCTGGCCACTGAAATTGAATTTCTTTCGCACCGTACGTAGCCAACCGCGCTCATCGGAGGTGCGGGGGGGGGGACAACAAACTAAACACAAAGAAGTATTTCTAAAGTGATGAGTCTTCAATGCAGATGATGTAAAAGTGCATAGCTCCAGTAGCTTGCTAATATCGGATTTAAGAGCTGAACCGAACGGCCGCAGAAGCGCATCTGAAAGCGCGCGATGCGGTGACCACAGTTCTTGTTCGATGGCCAGCCAGAAGCCACTGCGAGGATAATCGGAGTTTGTGTGATGGAGGGCTGGAGCTAGGAGGGTTTCTGGGGTGTGCCCTGCACGACCGAATGCGGATGACGGAAACAGCACTGGCTGTGGGTGGTTAATTTTGTTAGAGAAGGGACCGCAGAACAGGATATCAGAGAACAACGTCTGATATCCCTGCAAGTGACCTCTTATCCACACGAAGGGACCAGCAATGCCCCACCCATCCTTAGCACGGCAATCAAACCGATGTTTTTACCTGTCAGAGATGGGTGAGTTGATGGTATCAGACCAGTCACCAATTACTGCACAAAGCCATGATTATCATCATCATCATCAGTCCAGTGCTGGATGAAAGCCTCACCAAGCCACCACCACCACCTCTCACGAGACTGCGATGTACCAATCCACTCAGCACAAAGAACCATCACGTAATAAATAATTGGTCTATTCCACTTGTTCCAGCCCGAGAATTACAAATGTTATTTTGATTGTCGTGTGTCCTTCTGCGGACCTCTGCGTGTACGAAGGTCGATACCTCACCTTCGTCATGGACCCCCACGTGTACCCAGTGATCGAGCGGCACGGCAAGCACCTGAACTTCCAAGCTTTCGCCATGCAGGTGTCGGCCGCCTGCTTCGGGCACCCGCGCTCCGATCACCCGACGCTTGGCGTGCCCACCGAGGAGATCAGCAACAGCTACCGCTTCATGCAGGTGTCCTCCGCTCAATAGATGTCCACATGGAGCAGGTGTCATCTATTCAGTAGGCAGCCCACTCAGTGGCTGATAATTATGACTTTACAAGATGATATTAGAGCGATAAAATGAACGTCATCAAAGCGGGTACCAGAGCAGTAACTCAGCTGTGTATTTGTCTCGTCTCTGCAGGGCTCAGAGCTGGAATCCATGATTGAGAGCACAACAAAGCACTTGCACAGGGTGATCATTCGCAGTGTCCAGGATGTCAAGGATGCCATGTCGGGTGACAGAAACTGCAACGGCACCAACGGATGGAAGACGGGGAGCCTGAATGAGTTCTGCTTGGCGACGACCTTCGAAGCGGTGTGGGTGACCCTGTTCGGCTCCACCAACGTGGACTGGCTCGACCACGAATTTTCCACCAAGTTGCTGGAGCACTTTGTCCCGTACGACAAGGCGGTGCCCCTGCTGGCTGCCAACGTCCCCATCTCGCTGCTCCGCTCGAGCAGGCACCACCGGGCGCAGCTTGCCACCCTCCTCACGCCCCCGAGTCTGTCCCGCCTCAAGGACTGCTCCTCCGTCGTGGCGGCACGGACGGAGGTCATCAACTCCAACGGAAACCTCAACGACCACCAGAAGGCCGGTGAGCCTGCACCACGGTGGCGACGACGGGCAGACGAAGCGGCCGCTTAGGGGACCTCTGGCAGCTGAAGGGGTTTCCAGATTCCCTTGAGCTGATAGGGGGTAACAAAAATACAGGCTCATTCAAATCGTAATCGACGTAACACACCGATTGGCAAACAAAAACTCCTGATGATGCTGGTTGTGTCAATTGTCGGCGAAACGTCGTTAATTCAAAATTGAAAACGTTGTGGGGTTTCTCTCCAACCAATTGCCACGTTCTGTTCACTTGACAAACCTCACTGATTGACTGTGTCCGGGTGGAGATGGGTGTATGGCCCATTTGCATTCACGTGATCTAACCTTCATCATGAAGCTTCTTCATCTCAGCAAATTCATCTGTACCGTCTCGTGTCACCACTTTTTATATCTACACTTCTCTCACGCCACTCATCCTTCTGTCTCTCGTCTGTATCCGTTATTTCGGCTCACCACATCGCTACCCCTTGTCTAGATCTCTTCTCTCATCTCACGGGGAGTTTATAAATACAAATGGGTGGCCCACCAAATATAATTTTCTTCTTAAGGGCCCCCAATGGGCCATTACCACTGCTGCTTGTTGGTTTGGTGTCAGTTGCCTCTATTGTTCGTTTGGGGCTGGTTCTGTGCCGGGACCTGGCCGGGCTGGATTGTCCTTGTGTCAGATTTGGTGGAGGACCATGCAAACCTACGGTGGTTCACAAATTATATTTACCAAGGTTGTTACGAATATTGTTTTCTTTTTTTTAAAGGCCACAGTGTTAATTGTGCTTGTGCACCCACTGCCAATGCAGCAGCAGCGTCACCAAATAACGTGTTTAATTTAAATTCATGAATCACCGTACGGCTCATCGGGGCTTAAATTCAGCCGGTCTGCCCCGTTCCACAACCTGGCGCACCACATCCACCGCGCGTCCCTCTCGCTATGGATGCGGCTCGCGAGTCAGAGACGCCTGCTCGAGTTGCCAGCGCGCGCAAGAAAATATTCGGCGAGAAATCAAACCGACCCCCCCCCCGCACCGAACTTGTACGGCAGCATTCCGATCGATGGCCCTGCCGCTCCACTGCTGCCTCCCCCCCCTCCCCCCGCAGCCTACCACCTGCACTTCCTGTGGGGCTCCATGTCGAACACATTGCAGAGCATCTTTTGGAGCATCTACCACCTGCTGCTGCATCCGGACGCGCAGCGGGCCGTGAAGGCCGAGGTGACCGCCTTCCTGGAGGAGACCGGCCAGAGCCCTCGGCTCGGCTCTCCACTGCGCCTCGGCTGCCACCAGTTGGACTCCATGCTCGCCTTGGGTGGGTCTGCCGTGGCATCGCGAGCGGGCGGGCAGAATCGAAGAGCGAGCAGTGAGACAGAACGTTGGGTTGTCGGAATCTGGAGGCGAGGTTAGGGGGTCAGCAGATGGGGACGGCTCGTGATACTATGTATTTATGTATGGTGAACTTCTTTCACACCTTACGTAGTCAACCGCGCTCGATGGAGTGGTGGGAGGAAGGGCGGAAAACTTAACACAAAAAGCTGTTCGAAGGCAATGAGTTTCTCAATCTAGATGGCGACTTAAAAGTGCATCGCTCCACTGGCTTTCTAATATCTGAAGGGGAGAGCGTTCCAGACGGCCGCATAAACGCATCTGGTGACCGTCTTTGTCCGATTGTTTGCCTAGAACCGTCGCTGCTGCGAGGATGACCGGAGTTTGCGTGATGATGGTTTATGCTCCTTGACGAGATCAACAAGGTATCGTGGCCCATTTGTGGCAGGCACTTTGTGTGTAATGAGTGCGTTAGATGGCGAGTTCGATCCTCATTGAAAGGGAAACGTTTCGTCTTTATCGGACCCTCACCTGATGATAAGCAAGGACTGCTATTGAATATCTGTTACCGTCGTGAAATGGTTAGCAAAGTGGACTGGCAATCCAGAAAGGTCACCGGTTTGATCTCCCAAGCGTTGGAGTTAAATTCACGGTGCGTGTTTCCTTACCTCGCACCGATCAGTGCACTCCAGTCGATCGTGTCGTACGGTGGGGTAAAGCGTGGGTACTCCTGCTTCTGGTAGACCAACAATACCTCCTGAAGGGGCTCTCTGGTGGCCCGCTCGCCTGCAGTGGCAGTGAGAAAACAATCGCAGGGCTGAGTCTTTACAAGCGTTCACGCGTGTCAGATTTTGGTCATGCGCATTTGGATTTTGGCAACTTATGCCACGGCCTTCAAGTCACGAGAATTCACGCGCGGTTGCGACGGAGCGAGCAGGCAGCGCAGTGACCGAGAGCCTCCGTCTGACCGCCTCTACGCTCACGATCCGCGTCGCCCAGAAGGACATCGCCATGCCGCTGCCGAACCACGGGACCCTGCGCCTCCGCCAGGGCGACTGGCTCACGCTGCCACCCTACACCTCGCTGCACTTGAACCCCGACGTCTTCCAAGAGCCCCAGGTCACGGGGGTCAGGGGTCACCGCGCCGCACACCTTTGCCATTCATCGACTCTCCCGTCTCATCCATGCCGCGATCGCCCACCGCACTGCGAGTCGCCGCACTTTTAGTCGCCGCACTTCTCTCTCTGCTTCTTCCCTCGCACTTCTCCACGTTGGATCGCGCAGAACTTAGCGGTCCGCTCCGGTCACTCTCGCCGGTTCATCCACTCCTTTACCGCGACTACCACAGTCGTGGTTCCTTTACAACCACGTGCCTTGTTACCTCCATCAGTGATGGCTCGAAGCGGTGAAACTTTCCTGGACATAATCGACGTTATTATTATTCTTGTTTACTGAAAACTTCCAATGATTCAGCGAGTTCACAGCCGATTAGAGCAAAGGCGTGCCTACTCACGAGTCATGTGCAAGGATGAGAGGGAGATAAATAGTTCTTGGCCCAAAATCAACTTATCAGGAAGACCCAGCGGGGCAAAAGTTCACGTCTCTACGCTAGCAAAAGTCACCGCATTAGCAAGTTACGTGAAATATGTTGTCAAAGAAGAGTACCCGAAGCGTTTGTTGGAAATTATCGTTGTGTAACGAATGACTGAACCTGCGTTCATAGCGCACTCTCATCACGGATGCCCCCTATTGGCGGCCTGTCCCTGTGCTGGCTCGGCGGCGGTGGGCATCGTTGTTGACGAGTTGTAGCGCAATGATTTCCACGTGGGTAATATTTTAAATGTATGCAAAAAAATGTTTTACCGAAGTTTTCATTTGAACGCTTTTTCTTCTTTTTAAGTTGTTATGGGGTCAAACCCAGAGAAGCCGGAGGAAACCCCATGCAGAGCGGAGGGAGAGAACGTACTCGCTCCATGGAGAAAGGCGCCCGGGTTGGGAGTCAAACCGAGGCCTCTTCTTGCTTCCAGACAAAAGCGTTACCACTGCTCCACCCCACAATTTACGAACGTGCTCCGCAACGTATACCTGTGCAGAATATTAAAAATAAATATTAATATTGCTATACGCTCAGCATTTGCAAACCCAAGTGGTTACCGACCCAACCAGCTTGGCTCACGGTCTCGGATGCATTGCAACATCCGGGCGTGTGTGGGAAGAGACGGCTGAGGGATTGCTTTGTTCGAAGTGAGATTCCAGTTGAGAAGTCAAGCTAAACAAAAACATTTGGCCCAACAGAAAAGGTAGAATGCATGTTTACCTTGGTATTTGCTGATGCGGCAAATACAAATGTTGTGGGAAACACCTTATCTTTCCAAAACTCCTGCGGGCCGGGTCCTGGTATTTGCACGACTTGAAGTTGATTTGGTGCCAGGCATGAGTAAACGTGTCTGGGTAGATCAGAGATTGAATAAGAAACCGTGCATGTATGGCATTATGCCTGCAATGCAGCACTTTGTAGTAGGCAGGGCGAGGTGGTAGGGCAGGGTTACCACGTCTGAGGTGCGGGACAAAAACGGCACAGAACGAGGCAAAGAATCTCACAACGCCAGCAGCGTGGGAGACTGCACGCAAATGCATTGTCTTCAGTGGTTGCATTATCACGCAGCTGACAAAAAACGGGGACGTTGATTGTCCCAGAGAGACTTCGCAAGATTTCCCAGGATGCAGCTGCCTCACCGAGAGAGCAAAGTCCTCGTGGGTGCATTCCACGCCTTGCCTGCCACTCCGTCATTATTCGTGACCGCCTGGATACGGGCAGAGACCAACACTGGGCTGTCCGCAACCTCATAAAGGTCCTCTTAAAACAAATCCAACAATTCCCGAAAGGTTCACTCCAAGGCCGTAGCCATGGAGTCAACATTGGGGGGGACCAAATCTTCCAGGGGGTTTGGGGTTCCCCCCCCCCCCCCCAGAAAAAAAAATCTAAATTTGAAAACTTATTTCCTGCCTAAAATAGATAAGAATTCACTAACACGTTGGATAGACTTTTTTTTTTACAATAATGTCTAATAGTGTATTGTATTACATGGCTCTGTTTTTTTCTTTTTTACCTTTTCTTGTTTTATTGTGTAATGGCAGAGATTAGGGATTCATAAAGTACAACCATAATCACAATCATATAAACACAAATCTATTTTATAGCAATATATTGGGGGGGGGGGGGGGCATTTTTAGCATATTTGAATATTGGCGCCAATATAGATTATAATTACGGCCTTGGTTCACTCCCTCCCTCGAACTCCCTCCCGTAGGCTCACAAGTGCCTCCTTATTCCTACTAGACATTCTATCTGTTAAGACTTTGGTATATGAATATAAATGTATATTGCCACCTTGCTGCTCCACGTTTTTTCCTGAAATTCCCCCCTTGCCACTCATCGTCAGCTCGGCTCCCTGCGTCCACTTCCCCCTCTAGACTTCTCCGTATAGTCGGCGACGCTTCGCTCTCCGTGTCGGGGTAGTCGGTCGTCTTCGTCAGCGTTGCCCAAAACACATTTTGGGCGAATATTTCCATCGCCAATTTTTGCAAAGGGAAACTAACACCCCATGCCTCGCTTCACCTCCCTGCCTGCCCCCCTCTCTCTCTCTCTCGCCAACACGCAGACCTACAAGTACGACCGCTTCATGGAGGGAGGCAAACCGCGCAAGACCTTCTACAAGGACGGGCGGCCCCTGCGCCACGCGCTCATGCCGTTCGGCTTCGGCGCCACCAAGTGCCCTGGTCGCTTCTTCGCGCTGCTCGTGGACAAGGTCTTCCTGGCGCTGCTCCTCAGCCACGTGGAGATGGAGCTGTGCCCCGGGCAGGTGCCCGTGGAGGCCGACGTGAGCCGGGGCCCGTTTGGGGTCCTCCCTCCGAAGGACGACGTTCAGTTCAGATACCGTCTGCGGCCGGGGCTGGCTGAGTGATGCCCACACGCGCGCGTGTCTGTGTGTGTCTGTGTGCGCGGAGTGGGGAGTGGTGGTGCAGCGGTTAGCGCTCCGCTGCGCTACGCTGCGCTACGAAACCCAGCAAACTCGAATTTGATTCCCGCTCACGGCCTACACCAGTGACGATTATCTGAACAGGTCATGGGCCTTCCCCTAGGTCGACTCGGCATCAAATGAGATCCCGGTGCGATGTGTAAACATCGTCACTGGGGAGACAAAAGCGGCCGAGCGTGGTGCTGGCCACCCACCCCCTCGTGTGCCGTGCCGGCCTTCATCCGTGCTACTCGCTAACAGCACTTGCCCCCACAGTCTGTTAAAAGCTATACGGGGGATCTTTGTCTTTTGAGCGCGCGTGTGTGGGAGTCGTGAAGCAGCGGTCTGTGCTCTGAGCTTGCCCCAATGGCCACCTGATTGCAGTTCACGGCCATGGCTCACATCAGCGTCGAGTGATAACCACTATCAGGGCCCTGGTGCAGTCCCGTCAGCACTGGGGAGACATCATTGACCTCGCCACAACGCCCTCTCTTGCCCCACGGCAGCTTTAATAGGTGCTCGCCAACAATTACTCCCCCCAAACAGTACATGTACAGGCTACTTGGGAGATCTTTGTTTTTTCCGTGTAAGCGTGTGTTGATGTGTCAGTTGGCATCGGTGTGTCATGGTGGGTCGTTGTGAGTATTGCAGTTTGTACGAACGTCCTCGTGTGTATCGGTGTGTATGCATGTGCCAGTGTGCATTGGTGTGTCAGTGTGTGCGTCTATGTGTGTTGTTAATGTGTGAATGTGTATCATTGGGTGTCAATACACATTTTATTTTATTTCACCAAGTAAGGCCCACTGAGCTAACATAGCTCTTTTTCAGAAGCGACCTGGCCACAAATGATCGATCAACGAAGTGGCTTATCATCATGTGGACATTTACAGCAGCCAAATACTCTAAACGCACGTTTCTAAACATTTAGAAACGTGTGTACCTGTAAATCGAGAGCAGGTGGTGTGACCAGTACGGGGGGCCCATCTATCCCAGCACTGATGTCCACAAAGCATAACGAGGCGATCCTGAACAGGTCCAGATGCCCTGTGCCAACGTTGTTTTCCATGGGCTAGAATCGAACTCAGCTTTCTGGGATCATAACGTATGTGGTCCAGTTCACTACTGAACTGTCATAACAGAAGAAATAGCAGTGGGACATTGCCCCTTGATGTAGAGCGTCGTCATCAGGTTTAATAAAGCTGGGCTTCATTCCGCACTCATTTTCAGGGATGCTAATAATATCGCTTGGTGTAGGGATTGGCGGCATAAGGCACTACCACTACCATACAAGGTAGGCCTATACATAATAACCCATTGTTATAATCCTTTGTGAATGTACCGTCGAGTCCGATCATCGTATGAAGGGGCTTGTAACACGAGGGGCGCTCTTGAGCTGCCTCTGGCGAAGTCACCTTCCGCCAGCAGTGCTTGAGAGCAGGCAATTGCAGGGCTGCTCCGTGACCTGTCCATTGGCCAACTCTCTATCAATTTTTTTTTTTATTAATCTATATATATTTTAATATTCTGCTTTCTCCCCCCCCCCCCCCAACCATAATCATATTCTTCATTTATATTTCCCAGCAATTGTGTTTTGTTTGTTTCATAGTCGTTATGTTCACTCGTTCAAGGTGGGGTATTGGTCGTGTCTGTGAGTAGCTTCATGGTGCTCTGATTCTTGCGGTGTTGTACCACACCGATACCAATAAATGGTATTCTCGTCACTAGGAGATGCCTGTCCATTCAACTGCCATCTCCATCCTGCACGCTTTCTACACATCAGCCGATTGTTTTTCATCACTCCATCTCCACAGTGGTCGCGTCTCTTAGCAATGCCCCACTCCTGCTGCTGTTGCTACATCAGTTCTATCCAGGAGCCACCCACCCTGTGGACATACACCTTAACCAACCCACTTCGCGGTCAATAATACTCGTCGTGAGAATTTAATGTCATGGGTTACATTGGCAAAGGGGCCGTCGATCAATGACGTCACGCACCTAGGGGGGGGGGGTGGGTCAGACATTTGTGACGAGGGGGGGGGTGAGAAATGTGACGTCACATCAAAATGCGCAACAATAAATAAATATAGACAACACGTTCTACTTAATTAAATAGACTTTTTGATAAATGTTTTCTCTTACAACATCAGAGTGCAGCGGCACATTAAATACGCACTGCAATGACAATAGTTTCAAGCGATTTGAAGCATGTTTTATATATTTTTTTTTTTGGGGGGGGGGAAGTTTTGCGACGTAATATTTGAGGGGGGGGGGGTCTGACTTTTTGTGACGCCGTGTAACGAGGGGGGGGGGGTCAAAAATCGTCCAAAATCGCGTGACGTCATTTATGGACGGCCCCAAAGGTGCAAATTGCATCTCAACGCTGAACATCGCAAATCACATGAACATGAACTACGGGATGAGAACAGCAGACGCCTAACACGCCCCAGGGTACGGAGGTGAACGCGCGGTGTCGACGCAGCCCACGGTGATGAGTCAAACTCGCGGCGACCCCACAGCGCTCACAAACTCCCACCCAGAGTCGCTCTCGCGTTCAAACTAAAGTCTCCACACGCGCAGTAGCGCGAGAGGGCGGCAGAGCGACGCGTTACAACGCCCGTTGCATCTCTCTCAGGGAGAAAGCGGCTCATCATCCTCCTCCTGCTTCTCCTCGTGTGTGCCATCGCAGCCGTACAGATGCTGCAGTCTAAGTCCACTCTTGCACGGTGTTAACGTCGTCGGCGTTGAACGACTGCATCACATCCACGAAGAACTTTTGAAGACTATTGCACAGGTCTCATCCACTTTGGACTCGCGCAAATCACACTGACGACTCTAACACTGGGCCGAGGGAGTATCCGCACAAGAGACGCGGTGGCTGGAGGGGAGTCGAGTGAGATGAGAGGGGAGAGGTAGGAGAGTGAGTGGAGGGGAGTAGAGTGAGATGAGAGGGGAGAGAAAGGAGAGTGCGTGGAGGGGAGTAGAGTGAGATGAGAGGGGAGAGGTAGGAGAGTGCGTGGAGGGGAGTAGAGTGAGATGAGAGGGGAGAGGTAGGAGAGTGCGTGGAGGGGAGTGAGATGAGAGGGGAGAGGCAGGAGAGTGCGTGGAGGGGAGTGGAGTGAGATGGGAGGGGAGAGGTAGGAAAGTGCGTGGAGGGGAGTCGAGTGAGATGAGAGGGGAGAGGTAGGAGAGTGCGTGGAGGGGAGTAGAGTGAGATGAGAGGGGAGAGGTAGGAGAGTGCGTGGAGGGGAGTGGAGTGAGATGAGAGGGGAGAGGTAGGACAGTGCGTGGAGGGGAGTAGAGTGAGATGAGAGGGGAGAGGTAGGAGAGTGCGTGGAGGGGAGTGGAGTGAGATGAGAGAGGAGAGGTAGGAGAGTGCGTGGAGGGGAGTGGAGTGAGATGGGAGGGGAGAGGTAGGAAAGTGCGTGGAGGGGAGTGGAGTGAGATGAGAGGGGAGAGGTAGGAGAGTGCGTGGAGGGGAGTGGAGTGAGATGGGAGGGGAGAGGTGGGAGAATGTGTGGAGGGGATTAGAGTGAGATGAGAGGTAGGAGAGTGCGTGGAGCGGAGTAGAGTGAGATGGGAGGGGAGAGGCAGGAGAGTGCGTGGAGGGGAGTGGAGTGAGATGAGAGGGGAGAGGTAGGAGAGTGCGTGGAGGGGAGTAGAGTGAGATGAGAGGGGAGAGGTAGGAGAGTGCGTGGAGCGGAGTAGAGTGAGAGGAGAGGTAGGAGAGTGCGTGGAGCGGAGTAGAGTGAGATGAGAGGGGAGAGGCAGGAGAGCGCGTGGAGGGGAGTAGAGTGAGATGAGAGGGGAGAGGTAGGAGAGTGCGTGGAGGGGGAGTAGAGTGAGATGAGAGGGGAGAGGTAGGAGAGTGAGTGGAGGGGAGTGGAGTGAGATGGGAGGGGAGAGGTGGGAGAATGTGTGGAGGGGAGTAGAGTGAGATGAGAGGGGAGAGGAAGGAGAGTGCGTGGAGCGGAGTAGAATGAGATGGGAGGGGAGAGGCAGGAGAGTGTGTGGAGCGGAGTAGAGTGAGATGGGAGGGGAGAGGAAGGAGAGTGCGTGGAGGGGAGTAGAGTGAGATGGGAGGGGAGAGGCAGGAGAGTGTGTGGAGCGGAGTAGAATGAGATGGGAGGGGAGAGGCAGGAGAGTGCGTGGAGGGGAGTAGAGTGAGATGAGAGGGGAGAGGTAGGAGAGTGCGTGGAGGGGAGTAGAATGAGATGGGAGAGGCAGGAGAGTGTGTGGAGCGGAGTAGAGTGAGATGGGAGGGGAGAGGCAGGAGAGTGCATGGAGGGGAGTAGAGTGAGATGAGAGGGGAGAGGTAGGAGAGTGCGTGGAGGGGAGTAGAGTGAGATGAGAGGGGAGAGGTAGGAGAGTGCGTGGAGGGGAGTAGAGTGAGATGGGAGGGGAGAGGTAGGAAAGTGCGTGGAGGGGAGTCGAGTGAGATGAGAGGGGAGAGGTAGGAGAGTGCGTGGAGGGGAGTAGAGTGAGATGAGAGGGGAGAGGAAGGAGAGTGCGTGGAGGGGAGTAGAGTGAGATGAGAGGGGAGAGGAAGGAGAGTGCGTGGAGGGGAGTAGAGTGAGGTGAGAGGTAGGAGAGTGCGTGGAGGGGAGTAGAGTAAGATGAGAGGGGAGAGGTAGGAGAGTGCGTGGAGGGGAGTGGAGTGAGATGGGAGGGGAGAGGTGGGAGAATGTGTGGAGGGGAGTAGAGTGAGATGAGAGGTAGGAGAGTGCGTGGAGGGGAGTAGAGTGAGATGGGAGGGGAGAGGCAGGAGAGTGCGTGGAGGGGAGTGGAGTGAGATGAGAGGGGAGAGGTAGGAGAGTGCGTGGAGGGGAGTAGAGTGAGATGAGAGGGGAGAGGTAGGAGAGTGCGTGGAGGGGAGTAGAGTGAGATGAGAGGGGAGAGGTAGGAGAGTGCGTGGAGGGGAGTGGAGTGAGATGGGAGGGGAGAGGCAGGAGAGTGCGTGGAGCGGAGTAGAATGAGATGGGAGGGGAGAGGCAGGAGAGTGCGTGGAGGGGAGTAGAGTGAGATGAGAGGGGAGAGGTAGGAGAGTGCGTGGAGGGGAGTGGAGTGAGATGGGAGGGGAGAGGTAGGAGAGTGCGTGGAGGGGGAGTAGAGTGAGATGAGAGGGGAGAGGTAGGAGAGTGAGTGGAGGGGAGTGGAGTGAGATGGGAGGGGAGAGGTGGGAGAATGTGTGGAGGGGAGTAGAGTGAGATGAGAGGGGAGAGGAAGGAGAGTGCGTGGAGGGGAGTAGAGTAAGATGAGAGGGGAGAGGTAGGAGAGTGCGTGGAGCGGAGTAGAATGAGATGGGAGGGGAGAGGCAGGAGAGTGTGTGGAGGGGAGTAGAGTGAGATGAGAGGGGAGAGGAAGGAGAGTGCGTGGAGGGGAGTAGAGTAAGATGAGAGGGGAGAGGTAGGAGAGTGCGTGGAGCGGAGTAGAATGAGATGGGAGGGGAGAGGCAGGAGAGTGCATGGAGGGGAGTAGAGTGAGATGAGAGGGGAGAGGTAAGAGAGTGCGTGGAGGGGAGTAGAGTGAGATGAGAGGGGAGAGGTAGGAGAGTGCGTGGAGGGGAGTAGAGTGAGATGGGAGGGGAGAGGTAGGAAAGTGCGTGGAGGGGAGTAGAGTGAGAGGAGAGGGGAGAGGTAGGAGAGTGCGTGGAGGGGAGTGGAGTGAGATGAGAGGGGAGAGGTAGGAGAGGGCGAGAAGAGAGGGGAGACGGGTAGAATGAAGTCCATGGAGGATATTGAGGACGGCGAGTGTGATCCTATCGTCATTTGATAAAGCACTGTTGGATGAGAATCCCCACGCAGTGCGGGTTGGTGACACGGGGGGGGGGGGGGGGGCGGGTGGCGTGCAGTTCACCACCGCAAGCTCCTACGGCAACCTCTTTGTGCCCAGTTGGGCCACCCATCCAACTCGTATCCAGACTCACAATCCCTGCCTGAGCTTCCGCGGTCGGGCGCATTACGAGGTCAGCTCCCACCTGCACTGCGCTCTCACCTGATGCAGTATCAATTTACTTATCCAGACAAGCTCCAGTCTCAAGATAATTTCTGTTTGCTTGCTCAGGAAGGGGGTCCAGCATCGGGATGCTTGGCCACGTTCCTGTTGAAATGAGGAGTGGTGAACCAGGAAAGACGACGTCACAATCAACCGTGCTCATTCCACTGCTGGATGAAGCCTCCACACCCCCCCCCCCACCCCATCTCTCGCGACCCTCACACCCATCGGTCACTCGCAAGGTGGACAAACCCCGTCGCCGTTCGTCAAAGGGCACGACGATCACAGAGGGCCGCACAGATGGGTTCACGAACCCGCGTGCACCCCCCGTGGCGATCTCCGCAGCCCAGCCGGTTTTGGGAGTCTCAACAGATCTCTTCGTGATCCGCCAACCATTTGCTGGTTTAAATGTTTGATGCCACGCTGGTCGCCGCAAGAGGGCGCTTATTCTCACCGCCGCCACCACCACCGCCACCAACGCGCGGGGTGGCCTGGGAGCGTGGCGCCCCTAGTGGCCGCGACTGCCAACAGAGTCGCGTGTGGGGAGCGGTGGCGGAGCGGTTAGCGCGCTGCGCGACTGAAGCTGACCCCCCCCCCCCAGCTCGATTTCCCTCTCACGGCCAACACCGTCAGTGACGATTATCTGAACCAGTCCTGGGCCTCCCCTAGGTCGATTCGGCCTCAATTGACTATCTGGTACGATGTGCAAACGTCGCCGCTAGGGAGACAAAGGCGGCCGGGATTGGTGCTGGTCACCCGCCGCCTCGTGTGCCGTGTCGGCTGTCATCGGTGCCCCAAAGGTCTGTTAAGGCCACATGGGGGGGGGGGGGGATCTTTGTCTTTGTAGTTTCATTTGGATTCTAAGGGAGGGGTCAATGAGCGGTGGCGCAGTGGTTAAAGCACTGCGCTTTAAACCCGGCGACCTGCATTCGACCTCCTGTCACGGCTAACATCAGTGGCGAGTGAAACCTGAACCGGTCCTGGGCACCCCCGACGTCTTGCCCCGCCACCAACCCGCACTGACCAGCGTGGTGAAGTATGGTCAAACAACTCAAATGGCCGGCATTGTGTGGGAAAGTTTTTATCCAGCAGTGGATTGGCAAAGTTCCGTCCAATTAGCGCGGTTGGCTATGCAGAGTGCGAAAGAGATGCAACACATTGTACATACATTTATTGAGGATAACGACTATAACGAGACGGCACAAGTGAGACAGATTATATCGTTTAGAGAGTCAGAACAACAACATTAACAAGCCAGACGACACTAACGACCCAGACGACAGAAACGAGTCTAAGGATACAAACGAGCCAGACAATACAAACGAGTCAGACGACACTAACGAGGCAGACAATACAAACGAGTCAGACGACACAAACGATCCAGACAATACAAACGAGTCAGACAATACAAACGAGTTAGACGACACAAACGAGTCAGACGACACAAACGATCCAGACAATACAAACGAGTCAGACAATACAAACGAGTCAGACAATACAAACGAGTCAGACAATACAAACGAGCCAGACGACACAAACGATCCAGACAATACAAACGAGTCAGACAATACAAACGAGTCAGACAATACAAACGAGTCAGACAATGCAAACGAGCCAGACGACACAAACGAGGCAGAAAAAACGCGACGTTGCGGACAGGGAAAACAAAGATCAAACACGTCATAGTTTAGAATTGTGACGTGCGCGCGTGGGTACTGTCACGTGATCCAGGAGTGCAGGTAATGTCACGTGATTCACGTGTGCCTATACTCCCACGTGATTCAGGGATGGAGCTGCTGTCACGTGAGGCCAGGTGTGTGGGCATGGCCGTGATGTTACCGGTGCAGTCCGTCTTCACCTCTACTGCCGAGCCAGCCCGATTACGACGATGGTGATAATGACAATGGCGATGATTATGATGACAGTGGTGATGATGATGATTCTGAAATAGGCGAGGGGACGGGGCTGAGTCGGTGTTCGAGCTGAGATCATCCTGTGTGGGTGCAGATTCACGCAGTTTCGGGAAGCGCTTTGTGTAAAGGAAGGGCTGGGGCAGCTCCTTCCACCGCGAAAAGTCACATTCCAAATCCATCTGTGTGGCGTCTGAGCCGTCCTACGTGCATATAGTATTCACACGCTTGCTTTTCCTGTTTGCGCCTCCCGTTGCGTCTGCGCACCGGTCGGCGGAGCCAACCGGTGCCTCTCAAGGTGATGTGCGCGCTAGGCCGCGCGTTTCCACACAGCCGGGAGCGGTGGTGCAGTGATTCGCGCATCGCGCTACGAAACCAAGGCCATCCGAGTTCGATTCCCGGCCACAGCCAGCATGTGTGGCGAGCGATATCCGAATCCGTGTGTGGGCCTCGCATAGGTCCACTCAACCTTAAACCATTAACTGTTGCGGGTTGTGTGCATTGGCAGTGCGTGTGACAAAGGCGGCCGGGCGCTGCCACACCGCCCTCTCGTGTGACGTGCCACCCTTAATAGGTGCTCGCTGACAGGACCTGCCCCAACAGTCCACAGGGCTCTAGGCTGTAGCGTTGTCACGTGCTTATTGTTGCGTTATATAATCCACACCAGCCACCGCGTGAGCTGATTTGTGCGTGTGTGACAGCACCTGGATCCGTAGCGGCGCACGCGTGTTTGCGTGCGTGTGCGTGTATGCTGAACTTCTTTCGCACCGTACGTAACCAACCTTGCTATAACCGGAGGTGATGTGTGTAAGGGTTTGCGTGCGTGTGCCTGAGAGTGTGGAAGCGAGTCTGCATGCTTTACCTGTGCGGGTGTCATGGACCGCGATGATGATGATGATATAATAATACTGCTACTACTGCGCCGTCTACTTCACACCCCGACCCGAGTTCGATTCCCGCTCATGGACAACGCCAGCGACGATTATGTGAACCGGTCCCATGGGTCGACTCAGCCTCGAACGAGTGCGTTGTGTAAACATCGCCCCGATGAAGACAAAGGCGACCAGGCGCGGGTGCTGGTCACCCACCCCCTCGTGTGCCGTGCCGGTCTTCACAGTTGTTCGCGTGTATTTCTGTGTGTACATGAGCGTGTCTATCCCCGTATACGTGTAGATGTGTGTGTGTGTGTGTACACGTGCGTCTGTGTGGGCTATTGTATCTACGTGTACGTGTTCACATGCTTGTGTGTGTAAGTATGCACTATTTTGTGTGTCCACGTGTGTGTCTGTTACGTGCGTGAGTGTGCACGAGCGCGCTTCTGTGTGTGGGTGTGTACATGCGTGAGCCTTCGTGAATTCACGTAGACTCTGAGTGCACCTACCCTGGCACAATAGCTGTGGTGACGTCACCGTGTCCCTGCGTGGCGAATAGCGGCTGTTGTGTAGACTGCATGTGTGCATTGTTGTGTGTAATGGTGTGTGTATTGTTGTGAGTAATGGTGTGTGTATTGGTGTATGTATTGTGTGTATTGTTGTGTATACTGCATGTGTGCATTGTTGTGTGCAATGGTGTGTGTATTGTTGTGTGTAATGGTGTGTGTATTGGTGTGTGTATTGTTGTGTGTATTGGTGTATGTATTGTGTGTATTGGTGTGTGTATTGTTGTGTGGGGAGCGGTAGTGTAGCGGTTAGCGCGCTGCGCTACGAACCTGGCGACCCGGGTTCGATTCCCGCTCGCGGCCAACACCTGTGACGATTATCTGAACCGGTCCTGGGCCTCTCCTAGGTCGACTCAACCTTAAATGAGTACCTGGTGCGGTGTGTAAACATCGCCACTGGGGAGACAAAGGCGGTCGGGCGTGGTGCTGGCCACCCACCCCCTTGTGTGCCGTGCCGGCCTTCATAGGTGCTCGCTAACAGCACTTGCCCCTACAGTCTGTTAAGGCTATACGGGGGATCTTTGTGTTGGTGTGAGTGCGTTCGCATGTGTATATATGTATACTGTCTATCTTTGCTGGTGCGAGCGTGTGTGTGTATTTGTCTTTGTGTGTGTGTACGTCCACGCGTGTTCGTGTGACTGTGCAACGTGTGTGTGTATTTTGTCTTTGTCTTTGTGTGATTGTGCAACGTGTGTGTGTGTCTTCTTGGTTCTTTCGGTAAAGTCACGTAGAAGGAAAATAATAAAAATAAAACATAAAATAATTCTCACGACGTTTCGGCCACAACGCAAGCAGCAGTCTTCAGGTGGAGAACAGGTCTGTCGAGAAGGCAGAGTGTGTGTGTGTGTTTTGTATTTGTCTTTGTGTGTGTGTGATTGTGCAACGTGTATGTGTTTTGTCTTTGTCTGTGTGTGTGTTTTGTCTTTGTGTGTGTGTGTTTTGTGTGTGTGTGTGTGTTTTGTCTTTGTCTGTGTGTGTGTGTTGTCTTTGTGTGTGTGTGTTGTGTGTGTGTTTTGTCTTTGTCTGTGTGTGTTTTGTGTGTGTGTGTGTTGTCTTTGTGTTGTGTGTGTGTATGTATGTGTGTTGTGTGTGTATGTGTGTGTATGTGTGTGTTGTGTGTGTGTATGTCGGCGTGCGTAACTGCGGGCGCGCGCGTCTGTGCGGGGCGGCTCCGTCGCTCCTTCTCCGCGACACGAGCACGACGGCTGGTCGCGTTGTTGTGCGTGCGCCCTGAGAGTGTGAACACCTCCTCCTCCACTGCCTCCTCTTCCACAGCCTCATTGCTACGGCGGAATCTTAGGCGCGGAGAGGCGCGCGCGCTGTGAACGTCGTCCTCTTGACGTTCGAGTGTTGTCGAGGCGAGTGGCAGGGGTCTCCATCTCCAGCAGGGCGCAACTGCAAGGGCAGGGCGCTTCTACCCATCTCAGTGGTGGACATTCCACATTCTCGTGCCCCCCCACCCCGTTTCACCGTAGTTCAACGGCTGTTGATTTCGCACAAAGCATGTGTATGTACACCAAACGCAGAAATGTTTTTTTTTTATAATGCACAGACGTTGAATCAATGAATTAATTAGCAATTATCCACTGCTGGATGAAGGCCTCCTCACGACCGGGGATTGTTTGACCATACTTCACCTCGATCGTCGCTGGGAGTGGACGCGGGACCGGTTCTGATATCACTCGCTACTGATCTTAGCCGTGACCGGAATCGAACCCAGGTGGGCTTGGTCCTGAATGCAGTGCGCTAACCACTGCGCCACTGCTCCACCACAAGGTGGTGGATATATTACACACAATTAAAACAACAGCAACAGCAAGAACAAAATGTAATACGTTTAAGTTTTATTAAAACGTCTTGCAAAAGGAGTTTGGCATTTTATTAATATTTTATTGTTTAAAAGTCAGAGCGATACATGGACACAGGCGGGTCAGACCCGCAATGCGGATAGCTGCGTGAAATAGCCGCGGACGGTGGTGAGACGCAACAACAACGACAGCGTCATCATAAAAAGCACTGCGAGAGGAATATACCGATTAGAACAAGCTTCAGTAGCGGAATCGCCGGAAAAAATAACGACGATTATTGAAGCTATCATAGAGAAGAAAAAATATAATCATTAGTAAATATATAAATATTTTTTTAAAAAATTGCATCATCACCACCACCACTACCATCATCATCAACATCACAACCATCATCATCATAACGACCACTACCATCATCACAATCACCACCATCATCATCATTACCATCATCACAACCATCACCACCACCACCATCATCACAACCATCACCATCATCACAACCATCATCACCACCACCATCATCATCATCATTACCATCATCACAACCATCACCATCATCACAACCACCACCACCACCATCATCAGGAAATTCCGTCCACTTGATGTTCGCGCCCCCACGCGTCACGCAATGCAGCAAAACGCACGCGGCCACGTCACCTGTAATGTACACTACACACACACGCGTACACACGAACACACGAACATACGACAACATACAAAGATCCCCCATGTAGCCCTGCAGACTGTTGGGGGGCAGAGTGCTACTGGCGAGCACCTATTAAGGCCGACACTGCCCGCGTCGCGCGCGGTGTCGGCATAGCCACGCCCCGTGGCCTTTGTCTCGCTAAAGCAGCGGATATTGTTCTTCACTCGACGCCAGATGATGCCCAGGGCACGTTGCGATGCGACTCGCCACTGACGGCAGCCGTGGTCGGGAATTGAATTGAAATTTCGGGTTCCGCAGTGCGCTAACCGTAGCGCCACCGCTCTCCATACCACAATCGCCGCACACGTGCACGCACGGATATACGTACACGGACTTGCAAGATATAAATTCGCACATACGTGTAAAAAACACACACACGTACAATCACGCACATATACAAATATATATACAGATTTATATACAAAAAGACAAATATCCCCCGTATAGCCTTTTCCAGGTTGTTGGGGCAAGGGCTCGTCTTATTACGATTCGCACTTTGTTTAGTGTACGGATGCCTGCAGTCACGAAAGCTTCAAATCAAGATTAATTATGAAAATTTGTGAATTCGTTTAATCGCAAACATAAAATACATTTCCCTTACGGCGATGAATTTGATTGTAAAAAAATCCTGATTACCTGATCGGGTTTGTCATTAATTCTAAGAATTAAATGTTTGGGCGAATCAGAGAAAATGTAAACCGGCGAAGATTGCCTTTGTAACAGCCAACCCGGGCGCTCGCCTTCACGGCTCCGAGCTAGTGATGGACATTCCACATTGTCATGGCAGGGCCCCCGTACACTCAATGGCAGTGTTGACGTGACCTTTATTGTCCACTCTCTGCATCGCCAATGCCCTCGACGTGAAAACAACTTCCCGGTTCGATTCACGGGCCGTAGGAGGCCCGACTCAGCAAAGCCCGCGGCCGCTGCGAAAAATCAGCGCTCCTCGCGTTGTGTACATTTATTAGCTCCCCGCCACACGAATGTGGAATTTCCCCGACTAATCCCTCTCTCTCTCTCACGCACACAGACAGACAGACAATCGGACTCTCACCTCGACTCACAGCACTCGGTTGTTTCACGGCTTCCCCTTCACCGCGAGGACAAACGCGACCGGCGTTGTGGAGACGAACCGCAGGGTGGTGACGCTTTGCAAAATTTGTGATCATCGTCATCATGCGCAACATCGTCATGGACATCATCATCAGCTGCTCACTATGTTGCTACATGTCGGGGCGAGTGGACGTGTTCGGGTTGAGGACGCGATGATGATGGTGGGGGGGGGGGTCATCACGCCCCGAGTCGCTCCATTGTGCAATGTGCCGCGTATCGCACTCCTTGACACGCAAGCCGGCTTCTTTACAAGGCTGCTGCTGCTGCTACTGTGGTACGCGTGGAACATTGTGTGGGCGCCGCCGCCGCATCAATAATGCATTACGCTTTGCTTTTTGTCTCGTTTTTCAGAAGGGAGCCGCTCGTGTACTGATTGCCGTGCCGGGGAAACCTTCAACCTGCCTGCCTGGGTGTTGGTCCGCACGTCCGCCTGTCCCCGCCTGTACGCGGACAATTCGCGATGTTTACGCGAAACATTACAACAATAACAACAACAAGAAAAAGATCTGAGCCTTTAACCCGACACCAAAAATGCTCCTAAACTTACCACGCAGCTTCCCATCGCCAGTGCCCAGCCCTGTGAATATTTTTCCCCCCCAAGATTGTGGAAAGGGGATTTGGGTTGGGCGTAAATAAATATTTGTAACAAACATCACAGCCCCGACGCGAGGTCGCTGTACGACTGGCACCGGCGCTGTCCACTCGAGCGCCCGCATCTTTGCGCATTTTGCGTGCGCACGTTTCTCTGTAGCGCAACCTCCGAGCAGAAACCGGGAGGCTCCCTCAACAGATTGGCTTGCTAGTTTGATGGGGGGGGGGGGGGGGGGGATAAGAATAATTATTATTATTGATAAAAAATTAAAATATACATTTTATTTAACACACGAAGATGAGCTGACCAGATATGACGACCCCCATAATGACGAACGTGCGCGGTCCGGCTCGCCCTTCTTCGCAGCGCTGTGGCGGCGTTCACGACGATTATGCAATGCAGCAAAAAGCACAAACGCCGGCTGAATTCGTGAGATCTGAAATCACGCACACCGCAAGCTGGGGACGCATCCTGCGGCGTGCACGCGCGCGCGAGATACAGAGAGAGAGAGAGACAAAGACGGACGGGTCACGTACGCACGACAACGCATCGCAGATGTCGACCCCGCTCTTGGCATTCACCGCGTGCCTTAATTGTAGCACATTAAATCAAGGTCCGCTGTGAACACGAAGAGCGGACGGCCGAGTGTGATGACAGTGGTCACGTTGTTGACACCAACGCCGCAGCGTGTGCGCGCGCGCGTCGATAAGAGAGACGGAGCGAGAGGAGTTTTAAATGACAGAGGGAGATCACGGAGAGAACGGAAGAGAGGAATAGAGACGGAGGAGACAGAGGGGGATAAAGAAATATGGATGAGGCGAGGAGCGAGAAAGCGAGAAATGGGGAGAAAGACAGAGCAGAAAGACAGAGAGCAGAGAGGGGAGATTCACGGAATTGCGTGATAAGGGTACAGGGAGAGAGGCAGAGCGAGCAGAGGGGATAGGTGGGGAGAGCGAAAATAAAATGAATGGAAAGATGGAGAAATACATAAGACGCTGCGGTGAATGGTGCGAGGTGGGGAGAGCAAGGGAGAGAGGAGGACGGAGAGAGAGGTTTGAGAAAGGGACTCGATGAGAGAGCGGCGAGAGAAAGGAGGGAGGAGGAGAGTGGAGGAGGGAGCGGAGCGAGAGAAAGGAGGAGGGAGGAGGAGGAGAGAGAGAGGAGGCGGAGGGAGGAGGAGGAGGCGGCGAGTGAGTGGAGCGTCCATGCGCATTAGCATGTACAGTAGGAGGGGCCGAAACACAAAGCGCGAGTCCCAAGTCAGCTGAGCGCGCACTCACCACACTCACCACTCACCACACTCACCACACTGACCACTCACCACACTCACCACTCACTCACCACACTCACCACACTGACCACGCACTCACCACACTCACCACTCACCACACTGACCACTCACCACACTGACCACTCACCACACTGACCACTCACCACACTGACCACTCACCACACTCACCACTCACCACACTGACCACTCACCACACTCACCACTCACTCACCACACACACCACTCACCACACTGATCACTCACCACACTCACCACTCACCACACTCACTCACCACACTCACCACACTCACTCACCACTCACTCACCACACTCACTCACCACTCACTCACCACACTCATCATCACTGACCACACTTACCACTCATCATACTCGCCACTCGCTCACCACACTCACTCACCACACTCACCACTCGCTCACCACACTCACTACAATCACTCACCACACACACGACACTCACACACCACGATCACGACAGGGAGGCAAGTCTGGGGAGCTCACGATCATCAATCAGCTCGATGATCGATAGTTAAATCATCTGCATCACCATTACCATCGGCATCATAATCAGCAAACGCATGAACTGAACCACAATCGGATTAACTGAATCATCATTCGATTGCTCGTTGTCTTTGCTTTCGTTAATCTCATCATATATCTCAACATTCGATTTATCACCAGCTCAATCATCATTATTATCCACTGCTCACGTATCACCATCATCAGAGAAATAATCATTTTCATCAACCGAATCGTCTCAATTGTTATAATTTTCAACATCATCATCATCATCATCCTCATCTTCTTAAACAACGGAATCATAAAAGGCTGGAATCATCATCGGTGGAATTATGGATCATCATTCGAACGATTATGAGTAGCAACAGCAGCTGCGGCTAGATAATTAAAAAGCATCATCATCACCATCATCATCACAATAATGTAACATGATGGCGATGACCGTCAGTTGCGGGTATATCATTATCAGAATTTCATGAGAGTCATCATCATGTTCCACATGATCTATATCAACAGAATAATCATATTGTCATCAGCATTAACATCATCACATTATCAGCATTAACATCACCATCATCATCGTCGGCATTACCGTAACCGGCACCATGGCAGTCACCGCTGCGCGTCACCACGCACGGGGACATTCTCTGTCACCGATCTCCGTTCCTCTCTCTACGCACCCAGTCGAGAGATGAGCTGCACACTCACCTGAGTCTGATGATATCCGGCATCATCATCAGCAACACCACCACCACTATCAGCAGCAGCAGAAGCTTCAGCATCAGCGGCATCTTCAGCATCACCATCAGCAGCAGCAGCCGTTGCCGCCCTGCTCGTCTCCCGCATCTCTGTGCCACCCTCGCCACGAACACAAAGCAGCAGCCCCTTGCACGCGCCTGTGCACGGAGAGTGCGGGGAGAGTGGAGGCAGAGTGGAGGGAGCGACGCGGGTATTGTGTGCGTGGTGGGGGGAGGAGAGGAAGGGAGGAGGGAGCCGCGTCTATAAGGGGGAGCTATCACAGAGAGAGAGAGGGGCGGAGGAGGGAGGGATGCACAGAGGGGGAGGGTGGCATAAGGAGTGACTGCTGCAAGCGTTCGAACGCTGACGGGAGAGTTGGGGGGGGATGGAGAAATGGTTGGGGAGGGGGCGCAGAGGGGAGAGACGGGGTGTGCGGTGGGGGGTTGGGTGGGGGGTGGTAGGGAGGGGGTGCAGACCCATCTGGCTGGCTCTGCAGCAAATGCAAATGAGCCTCTCGCTCGAGACGCCCGGCGCCCGGCACGGCACCGCGCGCCGTGGAGGAGCCGAGCGGTGCGCCGACGCCGCCGCTTCAGAGCTGGAACCCTCGCGTCCTCACCCCTAGCGCGGACTCACAGTGCCCATCCGCCTCCTGCTCCTCACCATCGCCGTCAACGCAGGCGTCGACATCGTCACCTTCATCCTCCCAATAAAAAATGAGAACCGCCGGAGAGGCCAAATGCGCGTCGCGTGGCGCGTTCGACGCGAACCATTCAACAAAAACGAATACGACTCGATGCCTTCTCTCTTTCTCTCTCTCGACTCCTTCTCTCGCTACCCCTTATCCATTCTCTCTCTCTCTCTCTCCCACACCGCGTGCTTGCGGCGAGCGACAAGGCTGAGTCCGGCCCAGCAGGGCCTCGTCGCTGTAACGGGGACAGCCGCTGTAACTGGTCGCGGACGCGGGCGACGCTGCAATTTATGCGTCGTGTTGGTTATCGGGTTAGCGGAGGCGCGCGGATTATAAGGGGCGCAGCGCATCTGCCGATTGGAGCACGCAAAGCCGATTAGAGCCCCGTTGATGATGTAATTGCTTGATCTGCGAGGCCAGGATGGTCCCATAATCCAGCAGAGCTCCTCTTCAGACGCGTGTCCCCGTGTCTACCCTCCTCCACCGGCCCCCTATTACAGCCTACCCCCTCGATCCCCACTATCCTCACCACGTCCCCTACGTCTCTATCTGTCATTCACCCCCCTCCTCTCCCCTCTCCCCCGCTACCCCCCCCCACATCCCAAACTCGACCTGTGCCCTTGACCACGACGGAATGAACCAGGTCGGGAGGGCGCTTTGTCTCCGCGGTACCACGGTTCGAGTCCCGAGCCTGGCTGTCGCGCTGTTGCGGACGCATTGATGGATCCTCGGATTGGTTTAAACAAATCGATCAAATCGATGTTGCGTTACCGGCAACCGCATGGTCGGGGGAGGGGGGCGCAGAGCCCCCCGGTAGAATAGGAACGTTTACCAGATTGCCGCACGCATAGAAATGTCTCGCACTAAAAATAACGCGGTCTGACCTTTCAGACTGAGACACGAAGGGAGCTGCCGCGGTGTGGCGATTCGCGCAAAGCGGAATTGCTGGATCCAGAGGATTCCTAGTGGTTCCATTCCATCTCCCGGGCGCGGTGGTTTGGAACAATGGGGGTGGGGGGTGGCGAGTTTCTTAAAATCCTCCCCGAGCCGATCAGCAGGCGTCGTGTGGTGGGGTAAAGCGTGGGCACGCTCGCCTCCTGCTCACAAATCCCACCGGAACGCTGACCGGCTCCTCACTTATCGGAACCGAAAACCGATTCTCCCAAATGGTTTGCCGTTTAACATTCCGAGTGTGTCCGGTACTCGGTGTCGGCCAGACTGCGGCGGATGTCGCTGCGATGGCGCGCGTGGCACTCGCTGTGGGTACTCGGCGCCGAGCGGGGCCCGCTAGGACACGGATCACGGTCGGTGAGCGAGGAACGCAGAACGAGGACGTGACCACGTCGCGAATCGGAGCGTGGAGCGACGCACGCTTGGAATTGCATCGCGAGGCAGAAGCAGAGAGAGAGAGAGGTGGAGGGACACGAGGAATAGAGAACGTCCGTCGCGGGTGAAAGACAAAACAATTACAACTTTTAAGATTGGTAAGTTGGCTCGGGTATGGGGCGTCACGACCCCGGTGGTCGAGACTGAGCACGGAGCGGCAGCTAAGGGGAGGGAACGCGCCCGACAGGACGGTGGGAGTGAGCTCGTGGGCAGGACCTGGGTGCAATGTTACATCGTGGTGGATAACGACGGCGCGCGGAGGCCTTCATCCGGCAATGGATTGATCACGAAAGATGATGACGGTGATGATAACGTTCCAATTATTTGTGGGTACATTACGTAGGTACGTTGAGCTTCTTTCACACGGTACATAGCCAACCGCGCCAATCGGAGGTGCGGGGGATGGAACAACAACCTAAATTTACCAAAATTGTAATTACAATTACCATCGATGCACCGCAGCGTCACCACAGCATTGTGTGCGCTACAATTATCACGCGTGCCCGGTGTCAACGCGGCCCTTCCACGTGGCCCTCCTGAAGGGACAGTGACCCTCCATCTCTGGTCGTGAATGTCTCTCCTGGACCTCAACCGCTGCCTTTTTTCCGCAACAAAGACCACTCCGGCCTTCCTAGAGCACTTCCATGCCCCCCCGCCCACCCCGTTGTAGGCGCCTCCACGAGCCCTCCTGTCTCCACTCCTGCCTCTCCAGGCGCCCCACTCTGCGTCGCCAAACAAGGGGACGACGGCCCTCGTGTCAGAAGGCCCCCTGCGAGGTGGCGCCCCACGAGCCTCCAACCTCGATCCCCCCCCCCCCCCCCCACTGCTCACCTCGACGTACCTCCTCCTCGCCCTCGGCTACCAACGTCAACCACCGTCAACCACCGTCAACCACCGTCAGCCATCGTCAACCACCGTAAACCACCGTGTCCGCGTGGGCAGCGGCACGATTCGACGCACGTCCGCTGACTTCCACTCACGCGACAACCGTGCCGCCCGCCGTCGCGCTCTGCGCCTTGACGCGGTCCCATCTCGGATCGATCGAACCTTCTCCACCCAAATAAGCATCGCCCAAGCGGACGTGCTCTTCATCCGCATAGCCGCCACACCTTTGGACGACTCCAGTTTGAGCGGACGGCTTCTGAATTCGGGCATTCCGCGAGCAGAGAGTGCGCGCAAACCTTTGTGACTGTCACTGACCCAGAGCTCTCACCCTCTCCTTCCAACCCCTAACGCTCTGCCGGACCTCACGCCTCCATCAGCGCAAACATCTCCCGCCGTTTCCTCGCCCGAGCTGCTGCTGAGACCCTCGTCGTGAATGGCAGTATCATTGCACACGAAGTGCTCGCCACAAATGAACCACAACACCGTGCGGATCTCCCATCCTCGCAGCGGCGGATTCTGGGAAGCCGTCGAACAAAGACGGCGCTCACCGCATCGCGCGGCGCTTTCAGATGCGTTTCTGCGGCCGTCTGGAACGCTCTTCCTTCCGATATTAGGAAGCCACTCGAGCTATGCACTTTTAAACCGAGATTGAGAACGAATTTGTTTAGAACTTATTTTTCTGTTTAGTTTGTTGTCCTATCCCCGCACCCCCGATTTGCACGGTGCGAAAATAAGTTCAACATACATACTGGTCATCCTGCCTTGAACCTCACAAATCGCTCATCGGCGGTCTCCCAAAAGCCCTCCTCTCTAAATTCTGAATGATCGCAAGGCACATCACCCGCGCCCATAAACAAGGGCACATCACCCCGATTCTCGAATCCCTCCGCTAGCTCCCATTCCAATCCTCCATGGACTCATCCTCTACGCACTCTCTCATCTCACTCTACTCATCTCCACCCACTCGCCTACCTCTCCCCTCTCGCGTCGCTCTACTCCCCTCCTGTCCACGTGCTCTTCGCTCCAATAAACAAGGCGCTCTGTCAAAGCACTCAATTCAAGCTTGGCTTAGTGAGAGGTTGCTCCTTCTCTGCTGCTGCCCTGAGACGACGTCTGGCCGGCCGCGTGTACTGTCGACCTCTTGGTCAAGTTCAGGCTCAAATCATTTGCCTTCTCGTCTGCCACATGGCCGTCTCCAGTCCATGAAGCGACATCATCGCCACACTCGCCGGAGTACTTGACCACGCCATGGGCCACACCACTAGCGCCATCAATGCGTCTCAAGACTCTTTCAGGAGGGCCCTGCTACATTTGGGATTGTAAATGTTGTGGATTTGCTCTCCAATACACCGGTGTGCTGTACTGGCAACGAATGGCGCGTTCTGTTTACGTGACGAACCTTACTAATTGGCTGTGTCGGGTGGTGGCCGGTGTAACGACACTTTTATATATTACGCGATCTAACACAAAAAGAAAAACCGGTATTATGTATGATCTTGGTCGCGAAAGCCGACGTGTTAAACTACATCTGAGATGTTTTGCCAATTACATTCATGTGAAGTGTGGCTTCGTGTGGGAGAAATAATCCGGAGAACCTGGAGGAAACTCATCGCGCACACGAGGGGGTAACAGTCAAAACTCCGCGCAGATGGATAAAATACATCTGAGATACTGCCACGTATAAACCATCGCAATGCAGCCTCACCACAGTGAAATCGATACGAGAATTATTTTAAGACAATGTTTTACTTACACACAAAGCCTCTACACAGATAGACAGAGTGAGATGAGATGGTAGAGGCAGGTGGCAGGGATTCCATGGACGAACGTGAGCACGGTGCGTGCGATCTTGACATTGATTCGGGGTTGGATCGGGAGCCGGTAGCGATGGATCGGAGTGACGGGGGTGGAGGAGACGCGATCTTGTGTACGGGTGCGGGCAGGGCCGTCGATAAGGGGGTGCAGGGCGACTCACACACCGTGTGGGCCCCCCACAACGGCTTCAAACTAAACTGGAAGTACTACATCTTACACCGTGACGTGAAAGCGCCCCCCCCCCAAAGCGCGGGGCTCGGGGCGATCGCCCCGATTCGCCGTACCCTGGGGACGGATGGCTCCGGGCGCGGGTACGGATTCTGGTAGCGGCATTGGAGACGATGTGGCGTGTGGAGCTGAGGTTTGTGTGTGTAAGGCGCAGGGGCAGAGGGTCTCAGCAGCAGCAGCAGCTGCCGGGATGCGGGAGGTGCCGGCGAGTCGGCACGGAGCGAGCGCTCGGCGCCCATCTGGAGCGAGAATGACCGCCACGTCCATTGTTGTGTTGTCTCTCTCGTGAAGGAAGTGTTAACCTCGTGTCGGAAATTACGGGACACACACAAATAGACAGGCAGACACAAACGCATAGCAAATCCGATTAGCACGGCTGACTACGTAGGGTGCGAAAGAAGTTCAACATACATACAGCACGAAGACAAAGATACCGCGAATACACATACATACAAACACACACGCACACACGAAACACACATTCCTATAGATACGTACCCGCACGCCATACTTAATCACATACCTACAGGCAAAACCACGCACATCATATCACACATACCTATAGACACATACCTATAGACACATACCTAGAGACAAATGTATAACCGTACACTATACTCACAAATATATCAACAAAGATCCCCCGTATAGTATAACACGTAGGCTTTCGCGACCAATATCATCCATAACAGAGGTTTTCGGGTTATATCGCGTAAAATATATAGTAAATATAGCCTTAACAGACTGTAGGGGCAAGTGCTGTTAGCGAGCACCTATGAAGGCCGGAACGGCACACGAGGGGGTGGGTGGCCAGCAACACGCCCGACCCGACCGCCTTTGTCTCCCCAGTGGCGATGTTAACACATCGCACCAGGTACTCATTTGAGGTTGAGCCGACCTTGATGGGGTCCGGGACCGGTTACGATAATCGTCACTGGTGTTGGTCGTGAGCGGGAATCGAACCCGGGTCGCCGGGTTCATAGCGCAGCGTAGCGCTAACCGCTACACCACCGCTCCCCACAAATATACCTACAGCCACATGCGTACACATCGTCAAAGACCCCCACGTATAGCCTGCACACAGGCTGTAGGGGCACGTGCTGTGTTACCAAGTGCTATGTACGGACACATACAAAAACACAACGACCCTCTGATATCCTTTAACAGACTGCTGGGGCAAGTGCTGTCAAGCGAGAACCTCTGAATATGCCGGCACGGCACACGAAAGTGGGTATTGTGAGGAGCACCACGCGCAACCGCCTTTGTCTCCACACGCACACACACCACCACCACCCCCTACCTACACACATACTTACACAAATACCCGCACACGCCGATAACAATGACACACGACTGTGTGGCTGTTGTGCTTTGTGTAAGAGCGGCGGTGGAGCGGTTAGCGCGCGGCGCTACGAACCGGGCGACCCGAGTTTGATTCCCGCTCACGACCAAACACCAGTGACGATTATCTGAACTGGTTCCCGGGCCTCCTCTAGGTCGACTCAGCTTCAAATGAGTACCTGGTGCAATGTGTACCTTGGTGTTGGCCACCCACCCCCTCGTACACCGTGTGGGCCTTCATAGGTGCTCGCTAACAGCACCTGCTTCAATGGTCTGTTAAGGCTACACGGGAGATCTTTGTCTTTGTCTTGTGTAAGGGGAGAGAGTTTCGCTCCTCTCATCAGTCGTGTCGTCTATATTGCCTTACCCAACATTAATAATGCAGAGCCTGATAGAGTCTTACTTGCATTATTCATGCGGTGCACGTGTGTGCGCACACGTGCCCACGTGCGCGCACACACACGTGTGCGGAAAACGCTGGCAATGAAATTTGTAAATGAATAGAAAAGCCCAGCAACAACATAATTATCACAACACAATTATCATCGTAAGCAAATAGTATAGCGTCCGTTTCGAACGACACGCAGACACGCACACACGTGTACACACACACGTGTACACCCACACACGTGCACACACACGTGCACACACACACGTGCACACACGTCCAAGGTGCACCGTGGCCCCTCTCGTTTGTCTCGTAGGTCCTCGTCTCAATACATTTGAGCAAAATGTGATCGACCGCCAGAAGAGAGCATGAAAGGGCGCCGCAGTTGTCTCTCTGCATCATCACCGCTGCTGCTGCTGCTCTCTCTCTCTCTGTGCGCTCACGGTCGCTCGCATCAATCGTGATGGTGACCTAAGACGAGAAGACCACAATGCCCTTCTTCAGCAAGCGCTGATGGTGTTTGCATACATGCACGAGGCTGCGTGCTCTTTACACGTGCTTGCCACGTGTTGTTACAATCGCCCCGTGTGTGTGTGTGCGAGCCTCGTGTGTACACGTGCACACGTACCAGCCATGCTCGCCACGTGCACGCGCACGACCAGATACGTGTACGCTATCCACACGCCCACCTCCGATGAGCACCGTCGGCTACGTACCGAGCGAACGAAGTTCATCATACATACAACGTGTGCTGGTACACGTGTGCCGGTACACGTGTGGTGGTACACGTGTGTCGGTACACGTGTTCCGGTACACGTGTGCCGGTACACGTGTAGGCAGAGAATATTTTCTGCGGAACTTAGCCTCCTATAGCTCCGGCTGAAATTAAGCCCCGCGCGTCGCCATCGTGCAGACCGCGTGTGCACGCTCCTAACTCTCTCTCTCTCTCTCGTCTCCCTATCTCCAGCTCCTTCCTATGTCTCCCTCCCAGGCATCTCTCTCCTAGTCACGTGTGACTCCTTGTCGGTGTCACACCCCACGCGGCACCCGGTACACCGCATCCAGTATACCGCTCACTGTGGGCTGTGGGGACTCCTAGACGCGTGCCAGCCCATTCATATCTCGCCAGCGGCTCGGGACGTGTTGACACACCCGGCGTACACACAACGTCAAGGGTGCAGCGTCTCGTAGCTACGGACGTGGCGGCTACCTGTCGCGTGCCACCCACCCAGCGGACAATATCGAGTGAGGAATGCGGTGACGCGATGGCTGCATCTCGGTGTCGCATCCTACGGCCACGCGTGCAACTGCGGAGCAGCTTGCCACGCGGCCACAGTCACGCGTGGCTCGGGTCACAGAGTCGGACACTCAGCACACACCCCCACTGCATGCCGGCGCCGTGTACGGACGCACATGCCTGCACACACACAATGCGTGCATGCTCCATGCGTACCTACCGGACGTACCCTGCCGTACATGCCGACTCGAGGGTTGCCCGAGGGGATGAAATGATGTGAAGATTTATCGTGTATCAGGTCACGATAGCAGTACGATCATTGAAATGTCGTAAGAGAAAACAGGCACGCAGGTCATACGGGGCAAGCATACGTGCAACACGCAAGCATCGGTACACACATACCTACAACACAGAGAAATCCGTACGTCTAACGTAGACACACGCGCGCACACATGTAGATCACGCACACAACAAGCTCACACATACATCATACACACGTACGTACACACACACAAGCAAGATCACACTATGCACACGGATACGCACACACGTATACATAATACGAGCATGTCGAACGATACACTACACACATATATACAAAGACAAAGCCCCCCCGTGTAGCCTAGAACGGACTGTTTGGGGCAAGTGCTGTAAGCGAGCACCTATGAAGATCGGCACGAGGGGGTGATGTGGCTACACCACGCCCGGCCGCCTTTGTCTCCTTGGTGGTGATATTTACACACCGCACTAGGTACTCACTTGAGGCTAAGTCGACCTAGGGGAGGTCAAGGATTGGTTCAGATAATCGTCATTTGTGTTGGTGGCCGTGAGCGGGAATCAAACCCGGGTGGCCGGGTTCGAAGCGCTTGCGCAAACCACTACACTACCGCTCCCCACATATAGTACATGCGTAAACATAACAAGTAGCACGCACAGATACATCGCACACACGTACACACACATACATCCAAATAAGCATACACGACAGGCAGACATCACGAACAACACACGTTATTCTGCTGTGCCTGCATGTTGGCGAGTCTAGCGTGGAGGTACAGCCCATGTTGTCATTCCACTGCTGGATGGGAGTCTGACCGGCGCCGTGTGGGGGTCGTACGAAGTTTTTAGTCTCTCGCCATACTTCACCACGCCGGTCAATGCGGGTTGGTGAAGGCGGGGATCGTAGTTAGACATGCTTATGTGTCCACGAGGCCTCCACTCTCTTTCTTGTAACTTCTAACACGTAACGATGGGCACAATCGCACATCAACGTCATCACGTGTCATACTGAATTACACGAACCGCACACGCAAACATAGCCATCGTCGGCGCTGGAGTGTCGCACATCTTGATGGAAATTTAACACGATTATATTTTTTATTGATTTAATTTTTGCAGAGAGCAATATGAACGTGTCCTCATATATGTATAAAAAAGTAAATTTGGACAAATTAACTTTTAATTTAGTTTCAACTCATGTAGTTTCACATGTTACATTTTTTATATCTATAAACAAAAGCGTAAACCCGACTCGTGTCATTGTAAACACACACATAAAGTTGCGTGTTTACACTGCGACTTGGACGATTGGGACGACACCGTGTGTGCACGGCAGGTGGAAGGCGCGTGTGATACATACTGTGGCCACACGTGCAAGGTGCACATTAAGAGTACCTCTGTACACGTATTCTACACTGTGTGTGTGCCTATGTACGTGGGGGAAAAAAACACACCGAGATTATTTACATTTCGTCTGAAAATCGCTGACATGGGACGTTAAAGTAACTTACATATAGCGTTAAAGTAACTTAGATTTGGCGTTAAAGTAACTTACATTCGGCGTTAAAGTAACTCGCATTTGGCGTTACGTTCACTTCGATACGTTGTATTTCCACGTGGATATCGGTGATAATCACGATAATCACGAAAAAAAAACCAGGGAAAGTTCGCAATGACGAAATCGCAGACATGTCACACCATAAAAGTCAGGTTTTTACGTGAATATACTTTTTTTACAATTAATCCGAAAACACGAAAATATCGTGCGGGAAACCATCAATCACTCTACACGCGCACGTCACCTTCACGTCACATGGAAAGCACGAAGATGTGTTTTGGTTTCACCACGTGGTAAGTCGCGGATATTTCACGAGAAATTCACGGGCATTTGCCTTTCAATGCCCTGCTGGAATTCAATGCTTCAGGTCTCACATTTTTTTGCGCGCAGAGATTTTGCGTAATTCGCTGACCATACGACGAGTAAATAATTAGTATTCGTCACGAAGACAAGAAAACGGACACATTCACGGAGAAGTTACGGACCTCACAGATGGAAATCGTCGACACATTCCGTGAAAATCACCGCCTACCTGAAATTCGCGGCCCAAATACCCAAATACCACAGGGTGCGAAGCAGCAGATAAACTCCCTACCTACTCCGGCAACACCTCAATCTTAATCGCTTCGTGATCAATTAGTCCGTAAGCTACTCACCCAATAATTAACGCGCACGTGGCGTGGACGCTTCAGGTGTGTCTATGCAGGTGTGTTAACCTGCGCATACGCACGTAAAATAGTTGGGAGCGGCAGTGTAGCAGTTAGCGCGCTGCCCCTACGAAACCGACCACCCCGGTTCGATTCCCGCTCACGGCCAATATGAGTGATAGATATATGAGATATATGAGCCGATCCTGAGCCTCCCCTAGGTCGACTCAGATGAATACCATGTGTAAACATCGCCACGAGGGAGACAAAGGCGGCAGGTCGTGGTGCCACGATGCCTTCATAGGTGCTCGCTAACGGTAGTTACCCCAACAGCTCCACGGGGGATCTTTTTGTCTTCATGTCTGAGCATGCGCCCGAGAGGACGACCCCTGCGGAGACGGATCGATGCAATCGGCTCGTGCGCAGGAGCGAGACGGATTGTGGCATTAGAGGGTCGTGGCGGGGGGGGGGGGCGAGGGGGGCATGGGGAGACATTAGTCCAGCAGTGGAGAGACTAAGGGTCATGATGATGATGAATAGGGTGGATGTTGTGGTTATATGTAGAGGCGAATGTGAATGGGGGGGGGGGGGGGTGTGGGCGCCATCCGTGAACGCATCGAGTGCCCCTTAGATACACACACACACAACAAAGACAAAGGTCCCCCGGATAACCTACACCGACTGTTGGGGCGAGTGCTGTTAGCGAGCACCTATAAAGAGGGATACGCCGCACGAGTGAGTGGTGCGGCCAGAACCACTCCCGGCCGCCTTTGTCTCCCCAGTGCTGATGTCTGCACAGATCGTTATCAGATCCTAATTTGAAGATTGAGTCGACTTAGGTGGGGGAGGTCGAGAACCGGTTGATATGCGTCGGTCACTGACGTTGGCAGTGGCCGCGAATCGAACCCAGGTCCCCTGCTCCTCGTTGTGCATGTAACGGGCACACATCTCGGCACACACACAATACCCACAATAGACATTCATACACAGAGGTACATATATACGTGTAAGCATTAACACACAATAAGCAAACACACACACGACAAAGATAACACACACATCGGCACGTGGACACGTATACACAAATCGCAGACACACAATATATATGTATGCAATGTGTACATATGAATGCTCTTGTGAATTAAATACGTGCAATATGTATGCAAACACAACATTCACATGGAGTATATTTACTCTTGTGTCCGTACACACAAGCCGAGACAGAATGTTGGGGCAAGTGCAAGCACCTATGAAGGCCAGCACGGCACACCGCACCAAGTACTCATTTGAAGCTGAGTCGACCTAGGGGTGGCCCATTCCCGGTTCAGATAATCGTCACCGGTGTTGTCCGTGAGCGGGAATCGAACTCGGGTCGCCGGGTTCGTAGCGCAGCGTAGCGCTAACCACTACACCACCGCTCCCCACACAGACACGTGCACACACACGCGCGCAACACAATCAAAGGACACATGACACTCGGTGTCAAACAGTGCACAACAACAACATAACGATGCTCGTGATCATGATGATGAGTTTTTTTGACTTTTCCTTCAATGTCAACATTTCCCATGTAGGACATCGTGACGACACAGGCCAAGGTTTGTTTCACGTTTATTAGCGATCATCAGCAAGCCACGATCACTCGATTGTAGATACAAACAACTCGTGACAGGTTAGAAAGCGGTCTTTGTCCGCTTTCTAACGGCTTCCGCGTCGCACTCGGAGGCGAATGGCACGGATATCGTTCGCGATTCGTGAGTGACGATCATCAGACTTGAAGCAACGCAGAACGTCATCTTGCCCTATGAGTCAAACCAATCAACCCCTTTGCTGTAATTCTGTGTGTGTGTGAACAAAACCCCGCAAACAAAAAATATAATGTGGCCATCCAATGTTTCTCGACATGAGCATTGACTCGACGATTTCTCTCCGTGTCTCTCTCTCTCTCGAGCCCCCCTTTCACAACACCGGGAGCACGCGCGCGGGCGCGCACCAATCACCGTGTGGGAAGCTGCGTGCGCGTGATTAGCGACGAGTCGAATGATGTTCACGACACGCGCACTGCACTGCCACGCGGCGAGCGAGGGTGGCGCGCCACCACAAACCCAGCAGCAGCGAGGGTTGGTGAATCACACGCAGATCAGGGCGAAACTCCCTTCCCGTGGGCCTCGATGAAGATGGCCTGGCTTGCCAGGAGCAGGCGGAACGAGCAAGTGTGGACTAATCTCTGTCCGTGCCACTGAGTATAGGATCGAGCGATGGCCCACCATGGCACGCGTGGCTGTTCTCAGAGTGTACCGGTTTCATGCCACGTCCATCGATCGCTCCACTATTAATTGGCTGCAAGCGCCACGGTACAACGCAGCACCTCGGCACGTTGCAGACCGTGCATCGTTGTGATGCATGCACGTTGAACTTCTTTCGCACCGCACGTAGCCAACCGTGCTAATCGGAGATGCAACTTGCACGAATAAGGCTGCATAACAAAAAAAACACACCGATGATTAAACACACGAGGGCATTGTGGTGTCGGCTGTAAGAAGGGATTAATTTGAGTCGGCTCTGTTCGGGTCGGTGACCCGGAAATAATTCGCACGCCCGGTACACCACATCCAGGATTAATGTCTTTTATGATGGCTGTGGCTACTAATCACGTGCTCCCTATTCCAATCTACCAGCGACTTGGCCAATGGGCAAGGAGAAATTTAGCTGTGCCTACAAGGGCATTTTAGTATAGACGATAGGGCATTTCCGAATATACCAGAGGGCTTTTCAAATATACTACAGGGCATTATAGCAGAGTATAGACTATAGGCCATTGTAGGATAGACTCTGTGGGTATTACAGGATATACCTTGGGGCACTGCTGTACTGTATAGACTATAGGGCATTTTGAAATGGAATGTAGGTCATGGCAGTCTCGACTTACCCGTGCAGTGTGTGTTCTTGTCCATGTGCCTCTGTGTCCCCGTGCCTCCTCGCGTGTCCTGACGTCTCGGCGTGCCTCCTCCGTGCGTCTCGCTCGGCGCCCAGGCGAACGGAGCCGAGACGCAAAAAGGCGTCGACACGCAGCGCCTCGTTGCCTCTCGCTCGGCATTGATGTCTCAAGGGAGAGAGAGGGAAGAGAGAGCGAGGGAGAGAGGGCAATAGACGTGGAGATGGCAGAGACGGGGGAGGAGGGGGTGACATGGGGGGGGGGGGGGGTAAGAGAGGAGAAAGCATAGACGGAGACGGGGGAGAAGGGAGAGGAGAGGAATATGGTGGGGAGAGGGGGGGGGAGAGAAGGGGGGGGGGGGACAAGAAGCGAGAGGAGCGTTAAAAGATAGGAAAGGGCGAGAGGAGAGAGCGGAGAAGACATGGAGAGAGAGAGAGAGAAGCGATGTGGAAGGGGAGAGAAAGGAGAGAGGGTAGCAGGGCAAAGGGATAGGAGAGAGCGGTCGAGAGGGGAGAAAGGAGAGACAGTGGGGGGTGGGGGGAGAATGAAAGATAGGAGAGGGGAGAGCAGGGATGGGAGAGGTGAGAGATGGGGGAAGTGGGGAGAGATTTCTGTACAATGAAAGCGACTACGTGACCCATATAGCTCTACTCGGCGTCCATTCGCGCAAATCACAGCCAGAGCAATGCGCGGACACGTGCGTGGAGACGGCTTGCACAACACCCGTCTGCACCGCTCACGCGAGACACGGGCACGCATGGCGTGGTGCCTCGGTGCAGGTGGAGGATGCCTCCCCTCCGCAGGCTGAAGCAGGAGGAGGGCCTGGTGGTGGAGGTAGTGGTGGAGGCAGTGGTGGACATTCTGGCTTTAGAGGCGCTACATTGCGCGCCTCTGCCGGTGCCTCGATCTCTGTCTGCTCCGCGCTGCGCCGTTGGATGCGGAGCCTGTGAGCCGGGGCTGGAAAGGCCCGCGGCCCCCAGGGGCAGACGAAGCGAGACGCAGACTCGCCATGCCGTGGCCCCACTCAGCACCGTGGACAGCACCGCGTCACCCCCACAACCAGAGCTCGTCCTTTATTATAAACACGTAAAGATGTATACACACACACATCTACAGCACCGTTTTGTTAATTCGCTTCTGGTTGTAAGCCCTCCCCCACGCCGTATATGTCGTGGAGGTTGTTGTTTAGGCCATACTTCACCACGCTGGTCAAGTGAAGGTTGGTGAAGAGGGTGAGGTGAAGGGTTAAGTAAGATGACGTGAATGTTATGATTTTTATTTTACGGTCCTTGGTGACCGGGCGGAGACCATCATGAACTCGCTACGCCTGAGAATCCCGTCGGGTCAGACCTGGACGCAGGATCTCAGCTGTGCCGGCTCACCGTCTCTGACCCCTGGGGTTGTCCGGCCACCTACTACACACACGCGTTCCTGCGCAATAACTTGGTCTCCAGAGGTAGCATCGACATCTCTACGAATAGTTCCTGGCAAAAAAATAACTCGGAGTAATTCTCACCTCCGTTGGCAAGCCTTAAACAGCGGTGCTAATTCAACGTTCTTATGCCAGACTTGGCAATGCTTTAGAAGTTTGAGAAGACGTGTATCACCAAAGAGGTAGCTTATTTCTGATGGCTGGCTGTCATTCACTCCTTGTATTTGGTTGAACAGTTTATTTAGAATTGCCCTGTGAGCTAAGAAGCTCTTGAATCGGGTTTCATCAACGATTTTTTGTTTAAACACAACGTTTGCAACAGGTGGCATACAAATTCTAAATACAATAAATACAGCAATGAAAAAAGCTAACACATAAAAAAGGTGAAATATATTACTTAACTATACATTATATACTTCACTAAAGTGAATATTAAGATTAGAGAAACATATTGCAAAATAGTGCATCTAGAGCGAGGAATAAGATTCGATACAATATTGCAAAACAAGGCAGAGCACGATATCGCGTATCCCACTGGCTGTGGAACTGGGGGTGTAGGCGGATTTGTAAAAACACGAGAGGTGTCGGTTATACCCATGCAGATGTACTACTGCTGGCCTGGGGGGCGAATGCGTGGTGAGAACGGATGTCTGACGGTCGGTTGTGCCGACCTTCTTCTTGTGGTTGGAAGCCGCATGCGGTGGCCGGCGAGTGACGAAGGCTCGCGCCGCGACGATGTCAATTTATGTGGAAATGGGAAATAAATAAAAACAAAACCGACCTCCCTCGGCCACGTTCCCCCGCGTGATCTGCTACTGTAAATTCATCTAAATAATTCACGCGAAGCAATAACGATTCCTCAATCGCAACATGCATATTTAATGCCATTTTTGGGGGTTATCTGAAAATTTACATTCTCGAGGTGCCATCACGAAGGGCGGCGGTGGCGCAGCGTGGCCGTGCGATGCCACCCCGGCAATGGAGCAGCTCACCCAGTGCGCAGGCGGTGCCACTGCACCGGGGCCCTGCACCATTTGGCTGCTCTAAATTTCCACCTGATAAGCCACTTCCATTGGGCTATCATTCGTGGTCAGGTCGCTTCTGAAAAAGAGCTATAGAGCTCAGTGAGCCTTACCTGGTAAATATAAGAAGAGTAATAATAGTAAAAGCCGGGACATATTATGCGAAAAGGATTATCTCACAATACCGAGAGAGGGGGAAGCTGAATGCGTTGTCTGGAGTGTTGCATTATTATTATGCAACTGACAAATGATCCGGGATGACATACATATCTCCCCAGGTGAGCTACTGTCTCAACCGACAGGACGAGCCTGGGAAATCCAGGACAGGATCACTTGTTGAGTGTGCAGGCGGTGCAAATGCACACGGGCCATGGTCCCTGATGGGAGGGGGGGTATGGTGGAGGGGTCGGAATTGAACAGGGGACGCACAATGTTGGACGCCACGATGACGAGATGTTAACTACCTCGCCTGGTATACAAGAGGTCGTGGTTTCATCCCTCGCATCAGCGCTCATGCCGACCACGCTATGCACGTGTTGGCCAGTCGCCTCTTATGAAAGATCAGTGTCCGGTCATCCCAGGGCACGACTCGGAGATTCTCTCTGCCCGTGTAAGCGATCAGGGGTCGATTGCCTGTGAGCCGCAGTTGCATGCCAGGTTCAGGTGTGGTGTTCCGACTCTGCGGCAGTTCTTAAGAACATAGAAAAGCGAGCAGCTCGATTATTAATACGCGTGTAAGACGATACGGAAAGTAAGACGCACCCCAAACTATTACTACTATAATGAGCCAAGAATGTCTGTTTGTGTGTAACGCGCGTGACGTCACTCCACATGCCCCTCCCCGTCATTAATATTCATGAGCGCGTCCATTTTTACACTCAGGCAGAAGTCGAGCGGAAATTATTTTTTTCGCAAATTCGTTTTAAGTTTGACATTTCTTTATTGAAAGTGAATCTAATAAATAATTATACGCAGCAACAAATTGTATTTGGTGTCTTTATTTATTTCTTCAGCACTTGAGACAAAAGGTAAGTCTAATTTATGCTTCTACATTATGTTAAAATAGACATTTCTCGGTGATTTACCAGATATTGTATCGAATTCCAATTTATTTGAACCCCAGCGACCGAAAGCAGAAGAGAATAAAGTATCAGAGCAGTGAATTTGAACAAATTGAAGGTCAGTTATATACAGTGCTACAGTGACATGAAGTGGGGTGTTTTATGACAGAGTTTTTTTGCCAGAATCGTTTCCATGAATACAGTGCTACAGTGAAATGCAGTTAAGTGTTTGATGACATACTTTCGTGCAAGATTAACTGCCATTTAATTTACACAAGATACAATTATACTCTGCTCAATTTTTTCGTAAATATTACAGCTTCCGTCCTAGGACGGGCAAAGATGCTAGTTGTAAACAAAGTTAAATAAATACATCTCAAGACGCATTGGACATAGAACCCCCGTGTAGCCTTCACAGACGTTTTGGGCAAGTGCTGTTAGCGAGCACCTATGAAGGCCGTCAAGGTGCAAACGGGGGTGGGTGGCCAGCACCACGCCCGGCCGCCTTTGTCTCCCAAGTGGAGATGTTTTTACACACCACACCAGGTACTCATTTTAGGCTCAGTCGACCTAGGGGAGGCCCATGACTTGTCACAGGTGTTGGCCGTGAACGCGTCAACCACTACACTTTCGCTCCCCACTACACGTCACACGCACGCACGTACACACAGCTACCTGAGTACGTTACACGATGTTTGAGCACACGTGAGCATACCGCGCGTGGCAGCACACGGAAACACACGTGATCTGTTTGAATGCTGTACACGTGACAGTTCGTGCAGTCTGCGAGAGTACACGCGGCCCGTGTGAGTGTACGTGGGAGCACACGTGGTCTGTGTATACACACGTGGTGTGTGTGTGTGGACGTGGGAGCACACGTGGTCTGTGTGTGTGTGTGTGTACACACGTGGGAGCACACGTGGTCTACAGTGCGTGTGCACGTGTTTCCGGGTCCGTTCCGCCTCGTGTTGTGTATCGCGCTGCACTGTAGTAGCTGGAGCCGCGGCTCCGCGTGTCTCGGTGTGTCTCCCTGTGTCTCTCTGCGTCTCTCTGCGTGTCCCTGTCTCTCCGCGTGTCTCTCCGCGTCTCTCCGCGTCTATCCCCGTGTCCCTGTCTCTCCGCATGTCTCTGTCTTAACGTGGCTCCGTCTCTGTACTTGTCCCGGGCCCTGAGTGTCTCGATCCGTCTTCGCGCTTCTCTGCGTGTCTTGAGTGGTTTTTGTTGTCTCCCCCGTGTCTAAATCCGTGTCTCCGTGTTTCCCCCACGTCTCTCCGTGTCTCTCCCTGTCTCTCCTACACAACCCTCGCGTCTCGGCGTCACGCATGCTGTCCACCTGCCCGCGTCTGTCTCGGCTCTGGCCCCTGTCGCTCTCATTGTCTCTGTCTTTGTCTCGAGTCTTTGCCGCCATGGGGGACAGCTCGTCACGGGTCTCCATGGTCTCCCCGGACCGCGCCCTGCCCGGCTCCGTGGAGCGCATGGCGGTGTCCGGTACCAGCCCCACACCATCGGACACTCCACACACCACACACACACCACACACGGACACACCACACACACACGGACACACCACACACACCACACACGGACACACCACACACGGACACACCACACACACACACACGGACACACCACACACACACACCACGGACACACCACACACACACGGACACACCACACACACACGGACACACCACGGACACTCCACACACACCACACACGGACACACCACACACACACGGACACACCACACACACACACCACAGACACACCACACACACACGGACACACCACACACACACGGACACACCACGGACACTCCACACACACCACACACGGACACACCACACACACGGACACACCACACACACACACCACACACACACACCACGGACACACCACGGACACACCACACACACACACACACACCGCACGGACACACCACATCACACACACCACACACACATCACACACACACCACACACACACGGGGCAGGCCTCGGGAGAGGCACGGTCTGGAAGGGCCAGTGGCCTTAGGGCATGGCCGAGATCGGAGAACAGGGCTTGTAGCTGTAGGCCTCGGTAAGGTAAAAGTTAAAAGGTAACAACAACGAGCCTATTTTTACCCTACCTTTTACCTTACCACAATACAATCACTCCACCCTACCTTTTACCCTTTAGCAGGTAAGGTAAAAGGTAAAAAGCAACGAGCCTACCTTTTACCCTACCTTTTACCCATACCCCATACAAATTACCCGATTACAGGGTAATTACTAGGGAACCTCACATGAACAAGGTTTATAACGGTAAATGCTAGGTAGAGCGCTTTATTCATATAGAATACTCTCGATGATTCCAATTTTACACGCTTGTTGTTGTCATTGTTGTCGTTGTTGTATCCTCAAATCTTGTAACACAAATTTTACCCACTTCCTAATGTGGTATCGACTGCAAACTTGGTATACTTATGTCATACTGCTGACAACACTATATCTATCATAAAATCCTTTTTTACATGTTATGTTGCGACTTGGGTCTAATTGTCCACTGTCAACTGACGTTGGCTGTAAATGGCCACAGTCCCTGACGTTGTGGCAAGCTTCGGGGCCACTTCCTGGAGTCGTGGAGTTCTGCCATTACGAGTACATTTAATAAAAGCGTGTTTTTAAGAAAGTTTAAAAAAAAATATTACTTATTAAATGGAGGCCACGGACTGCGCCACGGAGCTTTTAGTGGTAAACAAGGTACCGTATTTACCGGGTAATACTTCGCGCTACCTTTACCCTACCCTTTACCTTACCCCTTGGCATGTCGACATCTTTACCCTTTACCTTGATCTTTTACTTGGTAAAACGGGTAAATTACCTTACCTTGCCGAGGCCTACTTGTAGGACCACCCAAAGGGCAAGGGACCGTCCATAAATGACGTCATGCACCTAGGGGGGAGGGTGGGTCAGACATTTGTGACGATGTGTGACGAGGGGGTTGAGAAATGTGACAGTTCATCAGAATGCGCAACTTTAAATACATATGAACAACACGTTCTATTGAATTAAATAGATTTTTTAATAAATGTTTTCTGCTACAATATCAGAGTGCAGCGCCACATTAAATACGCACTACAATGACAATAGTTTAAAGCGATTTGAAGCATGTTTTATTTTCAAAATGGAAATATGCTTTTGGGGGGGGGCAGAGCTTTGTGACGTCATATTTGAGGGGGGGGGGGGTCTGACTTGTGACGCCGTGTGACGAGGGGGGGGGGGTAAAAAATCGTCCAAAATCGCGTGACGTCATTTATGGACGGCCCCCAAGACGTTGGTGGGAGAGCAGGGAAGGGCATGGCCAGGAGATGTCTAGTATCTGGGAGGGCACGGCTGGAATGAACACGACTCGGAGTGTAGATCTCCAGGGAGCTTCACCGGAGGGCTGGGCCAGAGAGTAGACCCAGTTCTTGGGAGGGCAAGGCTGGAAGGGGGGCCATGGTTTGTAGAGCTACAAAGTGTGGAGGTCTCAGAGGGCAAGGCTGGATGAAGGGTGGTGGTGTGGAGGGTGTGGAGGGATGTTGACCTTCAAGGGCATGGCTGGACAGAGGTGGACAATCCGCATTGGGATTGCAGTGCTGGTGAGGGCGAGCATCGTGAAGTAACCGAGGCAAGTCACGGGTTCGAGTTGATGAATGCCCTTTGGCTTTGCCCCCGTCCAGCGGAATTCCTCGCTTGCGTAACTCCGAGATGAACACATCACACCACGGGTCTAGCCACTTGCGCCACTCACTTTGTAAGTAGCAGTCCACGAAGTCGACTTTGTATATTTGCTGAGAAGCCCAATCGAAACGTCACATTTTACGTATGGGGCCGTCCATAAATGACGTCACGCACCTGGGGGGGGGGGTTCAGATATTTGTGACGATGTGTGACGAGGGGGGGGGGGGTGAGACATTTGACGTCACATCAAAATACGCAACTTTAAATAAATATAGACAACACGTTCTACTTAATTAAATAGACTTTTTAATAATTTTTTTCTCCTACAACATCAGAGTGCAGCGCCACATTAAATACGCACTACAATGACAATAGTTTAAAGCGATTTGAAGCATCTTTTATTTGTTTTGGGGGGGGGGCAGAGCTTTGTGACGTCATATTTGAGGGGTGGGGGGGGTCTGAATTTTTGTGACGCCGTGTGACGGGGGGGGTCAAAAATCGTCCAAAATCTCGTGACGTCATTTATGGACGGCCCCTAACATTGCGTGGCATGTGAGAGGACACACACGTGGTTTGTCAGTACAGTGCTGTACACGAGCTGGTAGTTGTAGCTTTATTCTCCCGGATTACAGTTTGCGATGTGAAGCATCATTGTTTTCTCTTGTATTCATATTCGTTGGGTCTTTTGGTAAAGTCACGGAGATAGGTTCAAAGTAAAATAGCAAACCTATCTACAGTACGTGACTTTACCGAAAGACCCAAAGAATATGAATTCGTGCAGTCACGAAAGCTTTAAGTCAACAATTCTCGTGACTTCTCGTGAATGGTAGCGCCTCTGGTGGCAGCAGGGGTCACCCGAACCAATTGGTGAACAATTAACGTTTCATAATCATTATCATTCGTGTGATATTCCCCCAGACCAGGGGTCGGCAACCAAAATAACAAGAAGAGCCATTTCTTTCCAATTCGGTACAAAATTCAGTATTTCAAGAGCCGCAATGCATCTGAGTACATACTGTACATACGTACATATCGTCAAGAAGCAGCCCGTAAAGAGCCGCATGCGGCTCCGGAGCCGTAGGTTGCCGACCCCTGCCCCAGACGATTGTGTGGCCTGGGTTCAGTATATATGTGTATTGGTCGCCTGTGCATCAGTTACTGTACTCCGTTATGAGACCTTAGGAGTGATGAATCTTTGAATATGCTCGACTGGTCCCTGCCATAGGAATGTTGACTTTCCAGCACTGGCTCGGTACTGTCGTTGTCTCTGGTCATCAGCACGTCATGATTGATGTTAAACGCTTGATGTGTTTTTGAAGTTGAATTACTTGGTAAAATACTTTTGGGATTTAGTTCGATGCAGTTTTCAGTTAATCCGAAAATGCGTCAGTCATGCAATAATATTGAGAGGCTTAAGAGTTCCAGGAATGTGAATAGTGATTTATTCAATAATTAATTTAAACCATTTACATTTTTTCTATGTTAACTTTCGCATCGATAGTGTTTTTTATACAATACAGGTTCATGTATGTTGAACTTCTTTCGCACCGTACGTAGCCAACCTGCGCTAATCCTTTGCTTTACTATACTATACTCTAACGTGTCGCTTCTTTGCTACCCGCAATCCTTCACAACAAACCTGCACTGACCATCGCGGCGAAGTATGGTCAAATCACTCAGCAGTGGATGGACACAACACAATTGCTTACTGATGATACACACACACTTGGGCTGCTTGGCTCCAGGCCGTCCGAGTGGGAAGCTTTTCATTTGTCCTTTCCTAATCACTGTGTTATAAGCACATATTTTGTATTTATATATCTATATATATAAAATCGCAAATCTGTCTGTCTGTCTGTGTGTGTGTCTGTGTGTCGCCGGACCATACGCAGTTTCATTGGACGAAATGTGAGGGATTTGCGACACACGATTGGTCCGTTTGGTTTTCCACGGTGGTTGCCCCTGGCAACGGGTAGCGACGCATTCGCTGCGGGGTGGACGCCATTTTTAATTCCCGTTAAAAATATGCGCACGCATTAACACGCGACTCTGAGGTAAATTCATCAAAGTTTCACGTCCTCTTCACTCCCACCCCACCCCAATGTGTGCAATTACTATTATAGGGTCGGTAGATAATAAAATTATAGCGATTAGACAGTATTATTGTAGCGCGGGGGGGGGGGGGGGGTAACGGCCCCAGTACCCAGCCTCAGCCGGGTGGGCAATCTAGGCGAGGCCGGAGGCTCTGCACGGTACTAGGCCTCGACACCCCACCACACTATAGGCCGTACATATTACTGCACAGCGGCCGAGGAGATCGTGGCTGGGGGGGGGGGCAGGGGTAGCAGCCCATCTGTGTATATATGTAAGGTTATTAAGAAATATATTTTTCACCCGGGCAACGCCGGGTACTTCTGCTAGTATTTTATATATAAAATCGCAAATCTGTGTGTCTGTCTGTCTGTGTGTGTGTCTGTGTGTCGCCGGACCATACGCAGTTTCATTGGACGAAATGTGAGGGATTTGCGAGACACGATTGGTCCGTTTGGTTGCCCCTGGCAACGGGTAGCGACACATTCGCTGCGGGGTGGACGCCATTTTTAATTCCCGTTAAAAATATGCGCACGCATTAACACGCGACTCTGAGGTAAATTCATCAAAGTTTCACGTCCTCTTCACTCCCCCCCACCCCAATGTGTGCAATTACTATTATAGGGTCGGTAGATAATAAAATTATAGCGATTAGACAGTATTATTGTAGCGCGAGGGGGTGGGGTAACGGCCCCAGTACCCAGCCTCAGCCGGGTGGCCAATTTAGGCGAGGCCGGAGGCTCTGCACGGTACTAGGCCTCGACACCCCACCACACTATAGGCCGTACATATTACTGCACAGTGGCCGAGAAGATCGTGGCTGGGGGGGGGGGGCAGGGGTAGCAGCCCATCTGTGTATATATGTAAGGTTATTAAGAAATATATTTTTCACCCGGGCAACGCCGGGTACTTCTGCTAGTATATTTTATAAACTTGCAATGCACCCTCTGGAAGGAATTAGCGACACGTCTCATGCCAAGAAGCAGCTAAGAAGCAGTCTTGAAACTTGGGTTTGCCACCTGTCCTGACTTTCCCAGGATTGTTCACGAGTTGAGGTTGCTGCTACCCTGGATGAATCTGGCAATCATCCCAGAACATTAAAAGCCCATTATTTTGTAAATTGCTTAATATTTTTTTTTAATAACAGGGCAGCACTCAAGAAAATGCATTTGCTTGGAGTTCTCGCCTATTCGGTCACGTGAGATGTTTGTCTTCCCATAATATCCCAGATTTTTGTACCTCAGCGGTGGCAACCCTACCTGCAACTCGGCGAGGTTTTTCGTAACAAGTAAATAAACAAATATTCACATAAACACAACATTTTTGGTAAATGCTTGTACAGGCGGTATAACTTTTTCAATATTGTCCAGTCTTTTTCTTCCCCGGACCCTTTCAGCTCGAATAAATGGCCATTAATCAGCCAGGAGGAACACATTGTGCACTCATCTCACGACGTTGAACCATTTTTATCGCATCGCGAACCGAACTCAAATGAGTTACCCCTCGGGCAACGTTTCTTATTTCCAGAGTTCGTTTAAGTGTCACCTGCCCCCCCGTGCACCCCCACCACCCTGTTTGCAAATCATTACACAGCGGTTGAAAAACAGCACGGTCGTGATAACAGTCCCTTCACGTGTGAGTGGACCTGGCCCATTCGACCCTTGGGGGTGAACTTTGCTTCAACGCCGGTGAGATTTGTCCCCAGTTTGCCTTTGCCAGATAAGAGAATGGCGCTTGTTTCGCGAGTTCTCCTGTGCACCCGCAGATCCGCCGCGTCCGTGAGCTCCGCTGCCACGTGGATACGAGTTCACTTTAATTTGCCCGGCGGGAAAACGCAATCTTGCTTCGTAGCTGGCGTGGGCTTGTGCGAGGTTCAGCTTCGGATAGAAATTAGCGCAGCAGCAGCGGCGTTTGGTGGGAATGTCTGCCGCCCACATTGTATTTAGAAAAACACTTGTGAGGCTTCGTTGCCTCGGTCAGTGTCGCGTGTGAATTTTAAACGCGATGGCCGTGCGTCGAATTTCATTCTATTATTGAGGAAGCGGATCGCTTTTTTATTTGCTGTACTCAAAGGCAAGTCGATGCATCTGTCTCTCCGTCCATACGTTTTGGATAGATGGCCGGTGTGGTGAGCCCCCTGGTGTGGTGAGCTCCACGGTGTGGTGAGCCTGCACGCTTGACTACGTGAGCGATTTGGCGTTAGTGCGCGCACGCGACTCTTGCGTGCGTTGGCACGCTTGCGAGTTTCGCCGCGCGCATTTATTTTCACCGTCAAACTCTCCATGGCCGCCAGAGGCTCGTGTAATTGACTGGCCTGCCGGCTAGTCTTCCACAATAGTTTTTTGTTCTATGCGTTATTTGACCACCCTCACAAATAATTATTCTTATCACTGCGCTGTTCAGTTTATTTTCTGGAATCTTGGGGCTTGGCAGCAGAGTTTAAGACTGGCAGATTGGGCAAGCGCTGAGAGGTGTTGTTGTTTTTAAATAATCCTGTATGATTGTTTAAACACGCCGCACGGTGTGGCGTGTTTTTTAGTTATCACTTGATTAGCTCGTGGTGTAGCGTGCGAATGGCTTTATTGGTGTTGTAATGTTTTAGTTGTATTTCACGTCGTTCGTGCAAATTGCATTTCACAATTGCTGAGGAACCACGGGCACGTATCAAGCCAGCCAGGCGGTGCGCCGGTGCCAATTGCCCAGTCTGTGCAGTCCTCTATATATTAAGATGTTACCAGCCAATTCATAAGTATTTTACGCTAGCTTGTTTGCCTGTCCTAGGATGGAAGCTGTAATATTTACGAAAAAATTGAGCAGAGTATAATACTTGTGTAAATGTAATGGCAGTGAATCTTGCACAAAAGTAAGTCATCAAACACTTCACTGCAGTTCACTGTCGCACTGTATTAATGGCAGTGAATCTGGCACAAAACGAAGTCATAAAACATCTCACTTCATGTCACTGTAGCACTTTATATAACTGACCTTCAATTTGTTCAAAGTCACTGCTCTGATACTTTATTCTCTTCTGCTTTCGGACGCTGGGGTTGAAATAAAATGGAATTCGATACCATATCTGGAAAATCACCGAGAAATGTCTATTTTACCATAATGTAGAAGCATAAATTAGACTTACCTTTTGTCTCAAGTGCTGAAGAAATAAATAAGACACCAAATGCACTTTGTTGCTGCGTATAATTATTTATTAGATTAACTCTCAATAAAGAAACGTCAAACTTAAAGCGAATTTCCGAATTTTTTTTAATTTCTGCTCGACCTTCTGCCTGAGTGTAAAAATCCACCCGCTCATGACTATTAATGACGGGGGGGGGAGTGTGGCATTGTGGGGTGACGTCACGCGCGTTACACACAAACAGACATTCTTGGCTCATTTATACATGTGTAATAACAATAGAGCCTGCATGCGGTGTGAGGGGACTGGTGGCCACGGGAGGTAATGCCGGGGGTATCAGTTGTGAGTGCGAAGGGACTGGTAGCTACGGGAACGTTCTAGAAGGGAGCGGGGTCAGGTGACGGAAGAGGACGGCGGAGTCTGCCGGTAGAGCGAGCGTCCAGAGTCAGCTAGAATGATCGAGAAGGGGGGCGTGGCCTCGTGTCGGTATATAAGGGAGAGATACGTGGGAGACTGGGCTGTTGCAGTGGGATCTCCGCCTGATGTCAAATGAACGCGCCTTCAATAAAGTGCCATCTCAAGAGAAGTGTGTCAAGTCGTCATTACACATGCAGGAATTAACAGGAGGCACCTGGAGACAATCCATGTGTGTGAGGGGGCAACACTTTCATCCCATACAAAAGGCACAGATGATATTATTCCGCACTGCACCGTCTTCTCGTGATCAGCCAGGGTATGGCACCTCAACACCCAAGGGAAGGGTATTTCGAAACGTTTGTACGATCCACCAACCCTCTCTGCCTCCACGGCGCTGCATGACAGGCTACGTCCGTAGCCACCGCCGCCTGGCTAAATTTTTTTTGCAGTCCTTGCAGAGAATCTCGCGTTTATCGATCGCACGCTCGCGCTCGCATGATTATTTTACTCTGCCGGTCTGACACCCATGGCGGGAAGCTGCCGTTGATCATGTTGACTTAAACTCGGGCCAGCGTGCGGCGTATGGTTTGGGAAACGCAGCTTACGGTGTTATTAAGGGCTACTTATTGCAGCGTTCAGAAAATATCTGTCTTGTCGGTTGGTCCGTTGGTCTGTCTTTCTGAGGACATTTTCCACGTTATTACGAAGAAAACTATAAAATCCCAAAACCGTTTGTGATGAAACTCACAGCGCAGCTCACTGATATGAATATAATTTTGGATTTTTTTGTTGTTATTACCAAGATTGCAAATCAAATACTTTCAAGAAAGCGTTTTAAACATCGCTTGATCGTGGGAGATGGCGGCGTCTTGGGGAAGCCTTCATCCAGCAGTGGATTGACCATGGCTTTTTTTTTCAATATTTTCCAGTAATTTTTTCCCGAATCCTTTCACCGTACTGTCGTGATAGGCGAGCGAGTCAGCGCAAGCGTACGTTTGTGCCATCGCGTGCCTCCGTGCAAGTTGAATTCCCTAACAAAATGGAGGCTCCCACAATGAATCGGCTTGACAGTTTGCTCTGTGTTCGAATTATCAAAATTGGTTATTGGCACAAAAGAGCACACTGCGGCGTACACATCGCGATGTGTAACTTGCCGTGTCGTAGCCAACTGGGGTACAATAACTCTTTTTGCGAGGGCAGTCGGGCAAAAAAATGAGGCATTACTGGACAATGAGCGTCATAATTTACCGCTTTTTTTTTGCCACGGCACAATCATGGAGCATAAAGTAAGTCGATCAAATGCAAACTCGACGTCGTAAATCCGAGTTCAAATTCAATCTGACCTCTGGCGTTAGTGATAATTTGCAGCGCGGCATTTGCATATTTGATTCACATTCCCGCTCGAACGCTCGGCACGGACGCACGCACGCGCGCACACATTATTTAAACGCGGTCATTATTTCCCAAAATTGATTGTAAATCTTTCTTCTCGTTTAGAACCCCCGATCATTTTGAAGTGCGGATAACGCGGAGCTGTTAGCGGAGATATAATGATGTGCCTTCCGTCTTTGAATTAGGCGGCTCCTCGAAAGCGGCGCGCGGTGTTCAAACGGACGTGGCGAACCCGGCAGACGTCTGGGCGCCGATAATGAGGCTCGTGGTGCGGCGGCCATGGATGCTGCCCAACGAGCCCTGCCCGTCGGCTGTGGGCACTGCCCATTGCCCGCTGCGCATTGGGCGCAGAGGCTGCTCGTGCTCTCGCTCCTCTCTCGCACGCCACCATCGCCCGGTGCCACGGCGCCATCGCTCGCTCGCGAGGTTGCTCGCATCGTTGTTTTTTTACGATTTGCCGCTAACCCGCATAGGAATTTAGGCACGTACAGAAACGTCCAGAGAAATGCATTCGAATTGTTTAACTTTTTGACTGCCGTGACAGTGGTGTGTCGTGTTCAGCACAACTTGACTTTGTGATCGCTCGCGTGAGGATGCATCACATGGACGCACGCACTGTATTTATTTGAAATACAGCGTGTGTGTGCAATGCGTCGTGATTGTGACAATGGATTTAAATCGACAATGAGATCGTCTCACGTGTGCCCAATATTAGTGGTGGACCAATGCCCACTTTGACCGTTTGTTATAGACGATCAGTTTTAACGGCACGCGCGTCGACTTGATGTGCGTAAGAATTGACTATTCCTGGAAATGTCCGAATGCTACCTTTGGGCGATTGGAAAGAAAAAACCAGGACAATTGCAGCAGACGACGCAAACGAGGACAATGCACACGAGACCCACGGTATAAACCACTGTTCCCTCATGCAAATGCCTCTAGGCTAACGGAACGAACGATACGTATGTCCTTATGTATGTGGAATTTATTTCGCACCGTACGTAGCCAACCGTGCCGATCGGAGGTGTGGATGATGTTGAGGCAGGCAGTGCGAACTGACACGGACGGTACGAAACGATATAACAAAATAATCGATCCTGACGTGGAATCGTGTCGCCCCCTCACCGGGCCACCCTCCACCACCCCGTGGCAGAATGGCGGCGGCTCGCTGCTAAGGGACGTGCGGAGTGGGGCAGGGTGTAAATGGGCGCGTGCGGACTCGCGGAGTCACGCGGCAACACGAGACCTCGCGCCACCGCCACCCCCGCTGTCCGCTCTCGAGGGGCGCGGCTCGCAGGGCCTGCCCTTGATCTCCGCGACTGAGCCTCGGGGAGCTTTGTGTGTGTGTGCGCGTGGCGCGCGGCCCTGGTCTCTGCCGCCGACGCTGATTTCCCCGGCTTGTTTAATTAAATCTTGCGCTCCGGCCTCAACGAGCGCGGGGGTTGTGGGATTGCCGCCGATCGGCGCCGGCGGTGATTGTGCCGCGGTTGATTGCGTACGCTGCGCGTGCGTTGAATTGTGTTTGTGGCCGCTACGTGCGTAAATTGTGAGACCCGTCCTGCTGTTGGACGAGTTATGATAATCGATAGCGCGGTTCTCTCCTTTGTACGTGTGTATGTATGTTGAACTTCTTTCACACCGTACGTAGCCAACCGTGCTAATCGGAGGTGCGGGGGAGGGACAAAAACGCCCGCCTGTCTCATCCGTACGTGTTGCTCGTTCTGTCTCATTCGTTCCGTTAGCCTAGAGGTTCCGCTCGCATATGATTTACATATGATTTACATAATGGTAGAGGGGTGGCACAGTGGTTAGTACACTGCCCTATGAATCTGGCCACCTGAGTTTGATCCCTGGCCACAGCTAGTGTTGTTGACGAATGAGATCTTTCACCGGGGGAGGCTTTCATCCACCAGTGGATTGACAAAGGACAGCGAATACATTTGTTCGGAATATTTATTTTGTAGGCTCGTGATTTGGGCGCACCTCCTGCAAGCGTGGGGATCGATTTTGACCGATGGATTTCGATCGTTCTGATGCCGAGCGTGGGGTTCAAAATCCTCCCATTTGTTTTGTTTAAACTGGGATTGGAGGAGTCATTTTCATGGGCGGGATGACGCCTTCCCCGCTGCCATTTTACCGACTTGGCCTCTCTCATTTACAGCAGCAGCAGCGGCGGCGGCGGCCGCGACGGCTGCGCAGACATACGATCCCGACTCTTTTGAGAAATGTAGATGGAATCTTGAAATATTATAGGGTCGTCTGTCGCGGGACGGCAATAAACAAGTTATCAATCGATGGAGATTGAGGGACTGCGTGCCCTTGGGCACGGTGCCTCCTGTTTCACCCTGATCGCTCAATAGCGTGACGTTACGGCGGCGGAGGAAGCGGCGGCGGAGGAAGCACAGCGCTGAATTTTTCATGGGTCTCGCTCGGAGGCTTTGTGTGGATTTGTGCGGGGTGAGCGAACGGACGAGAGCCGGGACGACGACGCGTGCGGAGTCCGTCGTTTGGAATCGATTCCCTCTTTATGCTCGTGACGCGCGCGTCGAACGAGAATTTCATCGGTTGTCTTTTTACGACTCTTGCAACGATACCCCAATATCACATTTTGGGTATCGGTGAGAATACAATGTCCAAACAGCACAACAACAACAAAATAATGATCAACAATGCAAAGGACAGTAAAGACCAGGCATGTGGCGCCACAGAGGCTCATCGATTTAAATGTATTCTTGCGCTCGCGATGCTTGCCTCCCATTGTACGTGTGACAATCAATTATCTCCAGTTGATGCAAACGTTATGCAAAGCATATGGTCGTGTAACATCGGGGCTTGTGGAGAGAACCAGGTTGTACTCGTGAGACAGAAGAGATTTCTGAAGGTGCCAAAGAGATGGCGAAAACAAACGAGACAAAAAAACGGGCGGTCGGAATCGCGTCCCCCGTCCCTGCGACCCGCCGAGGTGGTGGTGGTGGCGCCGCCATTCACCCCTAGACCCCCGAACCTCGATCCAGCACGGTCCTCACAAATCGGGGTCCACGGGTCAACCCAACGGGCCTCGTCGCTGGGCGCGAGCACGACGCGAACCCGTCGGGCGCGACGTGTGTGGCTCGGAGGGCGGCCGTTCTCTACGCACGCGACGGGGCGTCGATATCGATCGGGACGGACGCGCCTGCAGCGCCGGGCGGTGGTGGGAACGCGCCGATGGCGGGGAAACGCTTTCCCCTCTCCTCCGTGGGCTCTCTCGCCAGCCGCGCTCTTTTCTGCGGAATAAGTCATCGGGGCGTCTTGCGGTCCCGCATGCCGCAGTAATGTCGCAGTGACACCGCAGTTACCCCTGGGTTACGCAGCAGTTACCCCTTTAATTACCCCACAGTTACCCCTTAGTTACGACGCAGTTAACGAACAGTTACCTCACAGTTACCCCTCCGTTACCCTTCCGTTACGCCGCAGTTACGTATCCTGCAATTGCCACGTACGTCTGCGTCCTTAAAGCAGGATTTTAAATCAAACCACCTCGACGACTTGCCCTGTGAGCCTCGAATGTTTCTTGGCATCCAATAAATAATAACATCCCCCTCCCCGTACCCTCCCTCTTCCCTCCCCTACCCACCCCACGTCTCTCACCGCCACCTCTGCCGTCCGCGCTCCGCGTTTTTTGATTGCAACCGCACGGTTGCTATTGTCGGTGCCTTCCCCCCCCTTCCCCAAATGTTCGCGCACAAAAGACGGCGCGTCGCGTGCCGTGGACTCCTCGCGGCGCGGGGACGAGCGGAAGGCCGGCGCTGCCCTCCGCCCCCCCCCCCCGCAGGCCGCTGTGGATCTGTGGAAGCGCGCCCTCGCCTTTGTCTGCCGCTCGGCGTGCGTGCAGGTGCACTTGCCGCGGCTGCTGCGTCTGGCTGCCCTCCCTTTGTCAGCGGTGCGGCGTGCGCGAGTCGCCGCGTTGCCCCGAGCATCGAACAACGATCGCCACCCCCCCTCCCCCTGCACCCCCCCTTACTAAGATCCGATCATTCGTTGCGATTGCAGGGTTGGTATTGTTTAGTTTCGCGAGCCGGTGATTGGGATTGTTATTCCGTTGCGGTGTTTTGTACGATCCGCGGGGCTACCGGTGTTGCCGCCTTGTCGTGCACGGCATGCTGGGATTACACGTCGCCGTCAAAAAGCCACAGATGGAGGCCGCTTCTGGATTGCACGGACGTGACGGCACTTGCCCCTGCAGCGGTCTGTTCAAGACTTCACGGGGGATCTTTGTCTTTGTGGGAAAAAATCCCCATGTTTGGTTGTTTTCATTGAGATGAAATGGCCGTTTATCACTCAATACCGCCCCATTGTGCTGCGCCAGATGAGCCGATTAATGGGACATTTGATTCACAGAAGAGACGTAATTGGAGGGCCTTCATCTTTACACATGTATCAATAACGATTCCCGTTTTTAAACCATTTCATCAACAAAGCGTTGAAGGGCACTTGACTGGTCGTCCCCAAAGAGATAACGTTTCCCAATCTTCATTAGAATCTCATTGTTCGCACTATGCCCCCCGAGATACGAAGACTTCTCCTTTCGGAACTCTCCCCCGAAAGCGGCCCATCAACCCTGTGTTTGAGAACGGCCTGCGGTGTAGGGTGTGATATCGATGATCTACTTCTGAGGGTTGCTTTGATCATCGCCCCCCTTGTCCACACGGTGGGGGGACGCTTGCCCCCCTTCTCCAGTGCCCTGCCCGGAGAGGCGCTCCTCCCCGTGGCAATGGCAGCGACACCGTGGGCTCGCTCTGGGGGATGGGAGATGGAGCCACGGGCTTGGTGGCAAACCTCATTCGTGGCTGTTTTGCGTTCGTGTCTGCAGTCGTTGGGCCGAAACCATCGGCTCGCCATGTTCGAGGACGCGGTTTTAACCTCGGGCGCCCGAAACTCGGATTCTAAACCCTGGCTCTCGGCGGTGTTGGGTCAACATGGCCATTGTGGTCACCTGTTTTTTATTTTAGTGCCGTGCCTCCGATTAGCACGGTTGGCTATGTACAGAGCAAAATAAGTTCAACAGTCGTACGTACATATTTGTTATAATAATAGGGGTTTTCCCCTTTTTTCTGGCAACAAAACTGAAACCTTTTTACAAGGATTCATGTCTGCATTAACCACAATACTTGCAGTCAAAATGCAAACAAAAAACATACTATGATAGTATTTGCATTGTCCTTGAAACTGATTGGTCCACACCAGGGATGGCTTTCTTTTGAGCCTCGACCCAATTGGTGCTCGACCAGAGGACGCCAAGAGGCGTACAGCTCAAAGACAATGTACTATCAAAGTAATGAGGGCTCGGGGTAAGCATCTACATCATTAGACCTCCTTTGCCTGTACCAAAATATAATAATAGGGTTTTTTCTGGCAACAAAACTGAAACCTGGTGTGGACCAATCAGTTTCAAGGACAATGCATATATTATCATAGTGTGTTTTTTGTTTTCATTTTGACTGCAAGTATTGTGGTTAATGCAGACATGAATCCTCGTAAAAAGGTTTCAGTTTTGTTGCCAGAAAAAGGGGAAAAACCCTATTATTATATTTTGGGACTGGCAAAGGAGGTCTAATGATACATATTTGTTGTAGGCATGGGGAGGCCTTCATCCAGCAGTCGAAAATGCTGCTGATGATGACTACTATGGTAATTATAATGACGAGGCTAACGTTAATAATGATGATGACGACGATGACGACGGTGTTTGCAGTTAAATGTTCGCACGGTCAGTAAAGTTCATCATCGAATTGCCGCTCTGCAAAGACCACTCTGTCCATGAGCTACTTTCACGCTTCACAAAGGGGAGAGGCTCGATGTATGTACGACGATAATGAGTTGTCTCCCTTGGGGATTTGAACTCGTGACCTTTTGATTGCCAGTGCTCCGAGCGCAGCGACACCAGCTTGGGTGATCATCAGACGACAACAGACAGGGCTGTTGATAACGGCCGTAGGAGGCAGAGAGTCGTACTGCGTGGTGGCGGTGACGCGCTGGAGGAGGCGTCGTGCTCAAAGCGTGCAATTTCAACTAAAATTAGCAACGTGTGCGGTTGTGAAGCAGGAGCCTGGTGGTACTGAAGAACAGTCGGTGCTCTCCGACAGCGGAACCTCGCCACACTCCTCACCACAGCCCTCAGCCGAGCCCTCACCACACTCCTGTCACACCGCACCCCTCCACATGACTTACTCATCACCCACACATCGCTCCCGATCACTTCCTTATCACTCCCACGTCACTCTCGCATCACTCCCCCATCACGCTCACGTCAATACCTACCCCCATCTTTCCCGCATCACTTTCCGATCACTCCCCGCTCACATCATCTCCACATCACTCCCCCCTCATTACCCCATCACCCGAAATCAACAACAACAACAACTTTCATCGCCATAGCTCCCCCTCACCCCAACATTGCTGCCCCCCCCCCATCACCTCCTCCCTGCCGCGGCACCATTATCGCGCGGTCACCAGCAGAGAAAAAAAACAGCAGTCGGAAATTGCGAGTAATTTCCTTTAATGTTGCCACATCTGTCGCTGGTTGCAATCATTTTCGTGAAATTGAAAAGCCCTGCCTTGGAACACTCTAAATGATGTAATTAAAACTGCAGGCACCTTCAAAAGAGGGGGGAGTCTGCAGCGACATCTCCCCCCCTCCCAAAATTGCAACTTGCTTTGCTATAAAAACAACAACAACAGCAGCAGCGTAATTTTGTGCCGTAATCCCCGCCGCTGCGTTTGGGGTTGTGACGCCGCGCCACGCCGCGCCACCCCCGTTGCTCGAGAGCCGTAAACGCGGGCGACGTGGAGCCCCGAGGCTTCTTCACAGCGCAGGGACGGCCGCGTCCGAGCCAGCCACATCCACATCCACGCGGAATGCGCAGAGGCAGCAAACGACCAGAAAACTGAAACTATAAACATATTTTAATTTTCTTTTTTACCAGGCAAGGCCCCACTGAACTCTATGTAGCTCTTTTTCAGAAGCGACCTGGCCGTCACAAATGATAGTTGAACGAAGTGGCTTATCATCATCACCACGTGGAAATGTATAGCAGCCGATTACTCTTAAATGCGTGACGCTGTTTCTAAATGAGGAGGGGAAAAACCGGAGGACCCGGAGAAAAATCCATGCGACCACTACAAATATACGGGTGTCGTCAGGATCGGGATCATACTCGCGACCTCCTGCATACCAGGCGAGGTAGTTAACATCTCGTCACCGTGGCGCCCCACCCGGAACGCCCCCGAACTCGGAAAACTAAGCAAGGGTCGTGCCTGGATAAGTACTCGGATTAGAGACTGCCTGCGGAAATGCCAGGTGCCGTAGGCTTGCGCTGCGAGGTGGGCAGGAGACGGCTGTACAGAAACAGATTATCGAATCCATCCGTGCGGAGCTCTGAAGTGGTGTCTCCGGTTCCTTGCCACAAGAGGCCCGCGCACGCTCGTTCATGAAATTGCCAAGCATTTCGATGTGGCACGACCCTCCTGAAAAATAGTCATGAGACTTATTGTATCTTAAGGCCGATGGTTTATCATGATCAACATTGTTCTCGCTGGGAGTCTGTGTACGTAACGTTGCAGCAGTTTAATGATTGTTAGGCGCATGATATGTGCAAGATACGCGCATCGGCGCGCTCCCGCGTGCATGCTTGAATTTCGTAAACTTACAATTTACGCGAATTAAATTCAAACTGCTCGCCAGTGTTAGAATTTGGCTCGCGGAGCGGACAAAAACTGTACGAATGATTCTGCAACAAAAAAACCCGAGAGAAATAACGAGACTGTAATAGGTTCGCTCCTCGACTGAATCGCGACGGTTCATCGCGCGGCTCCTCTGGGGAATTCCCTGCCGCTCCTCTAACCCTTGCCGGATTCTAGAAGCGCGTTCACTGTACTCCTATTGCGTCTTCAGTTGTGCTGTTTGTTGCTGGGCATCTTGGCATGTTGGGCCTCTGGGCCTGCTTTTGTGCTCCCCAACTGTGATCATAACATGGAACCAGCGTGGGGCTAAAAACTAAACTTTAAACAATTTTTTATTTCGCCAGGTAAGGCCCTCTGAGCTATGTAGCGATTTTCTTTTTTTTAAAAGAAGCGACCTGGCGAACACAGATGATAGCCTGAGAAAGTGTCTTCTCACGTGAAAATGTATAAGCAGCCAAATACTTTCAATGGCTGGTTTAGTATAAAGCCTACTGAGAGCTGCAGATCACTGCATCACCCACAATGCCCTAGCATCTCATCAGATCTCAGAAGCTAAGCAGCCATTTGAGCATGGATAGTGCTTTGATGGGGGGGACAGCCACGCAAGACAGCTGTTATAGGCTGCAGAGTTGGGGGCTACACGGTTGGGCACTCCGATGCCCGCCGTGTCTGTGCGTGGTGAAGTACGGTCAAATAACCCCCACGATCCGCACCACTTGGGAGGCCTTCATCCAGCAGTATAGAGACAAAGGGCTGCACGTGTACATTGCAAGCTGTGCGTGTGGAACGCGTTCTAGTACCTAGTGGGGAGTGGTGGCGCAGTGGTTGGTGAGCTGCGCTGTGAACCCAGCGACACGAGTGCGATGCCTGCTCATGGCAGCCAACACCGGTAAAGATTATCTGGTCCGGTCCCGGGCCTCCGCTAGGTCGACTCAGCCTCAAATGATGACTTGGTGCGGTGTGTAAACATCACCACGAGCGTGTCCTGTGCTGGCCTGCATAGGTGCTCGCTAATTGGACTTGCCCGAACAATTTGTTAGGGTTGGTTGGTGCGGTTGGTGTGGTTGTCTGGGTCTGGTTGGAGTGGTTGGTGTGGTTGGAGTGGTTGGTGCGGTTGTTGTGGTTGGAGTGGTTGTCTGGGTTTGGTTGGTGTGGTTGGAGTGGTTGGAGTGGTTGGTGCGGTTGGTGTGGTTGGAGTGGTTGGTGCGGTTGGAGTGGTTGTTGTGGTTGTGTGGGTTTGGTTGGTGTGGTTGGAGTGGTTGCTGTGGTTGGAGTGGTTGGTGCGGATGGTGTGGTTGGAGTGGTTGGAGTGGTTGTCTGGGTTTGGTTGGTGTGGTTATGGTGGTTGTCTGGGTTTGGTTGGTGTGGTTGTCTCGGTGCGGATGCTGTGCAGCCTATGCAGGCTCGCTCGCACGCTCTTGCTTGCGGGACACGTAGCCCGCCGTGCGATGGCTGAGCGCTCCTGGCCATAAATCTGTCGCGCCGCCTCTTGTCGTGATTAAAAATTCAGATGAGCGCGTGGCACGTGGAGGGATTAAAGACCTCTAAATTACCGCCTCTGCCACTCCTCTCGCCCATCCCTCCCGCCGCCGCCGCCGCCCGGCACCGGGACGACCACTGCGACAAACAAACAAAAATGGAGTGCTCTCTGCAAGCGGCGTGCGAGCGGCTCGTCACGATGGGCCCCCGCCGGCGGATGGATCTTTCTTAAAAATGGATAAAAACTACGCGAGCCTCCAGAGCCGCGGTATCCCCCGAACGCCCCCCCCCTCCCACCAACCCCATCGCTCCGTCGAGGGACGTTGCGGAAAAAGGTCTGGGGGTGGAGGGTGGGGCATGACGGCTGGGGGGACTGGAAGAGGAAATTAAAAAAAATGTTTCGCTCGCGTACCAATTCTCTAGCGGGCACGCGAATCGGCTCGCAGACCCGGGGCATCTCATCTGCATTCACGTAACGCCGCAGTCATTAACACATCAGAGGCCGCCGTCATAAATAATGAAAACAAATGCAGCGGGGCTAGGTTTTTCCCGATGATACCCCACCCCCATTCTCCCCCCGCCTCTCGATGTCTTTGGTAATTTAATCGAGCGTGACAAAAATAATCTGCGGTTCGAGTCGCCACCTCCTTTTTAATGTTGAACACGAGGACGAAACAAAGGAGGTGGTGGGTTTTTTTCTTACCCCCCCCCCGCATCCATGCGACGCGAATGTTCATTTAAACAACCGTAATTGCGCGAGTATTTTTTTTTTACAAAAAATCACGACCGCCCTCGCTCTCTCGCTCGCTCCCTCCCTCCCTGCCCTCCGCGATGGACATCGTTGTTCTGGTGGTGCCTGCCAAATGTGCACGGTTCGTCACCAGACGAGACGTGGAATCGATTGGAAGGTGTCCCCCCCCTCCCTCTGCCCCGAGTGCTCCCGTAGCAAGGCGAGACGTGGTGACAGATTCGTTTTTTTGTTGCTTTATTCGCACGGGGACAATTATAGTTCCGAAAACGACGGTATTTTTGCACGCAAAATGCGTAATTTCGCTTCAGCACTTGTCGTTCGGAAAGGCACCTTCGCACGCAGCCAGTTACCATGCCAATAATCCGCTCGCCTGCAATTCTACTGTCTGCCACTGGTCCCGTTCTTGTGCAGCAGATCGTCCCAGTGCCACTATTTTAACATAATTTGTATTGTGTTCATTTGCTCGTGAAAACCTCACCGAGTCTCATGACTCGCGTTCAGGAGGGTCCTGCCAAGTTATCGCAGTCGGCAGACGATGATTGATGTGTACGAGGTTGTCCCAAAGGATCAAGGAGCTACTGAATCAGTCGGTGCGAAACCCAACACGCAGCTCGCAAACAGCGGGACTCTGGCCTCTGTCGTTTTTTCGGCAAGATTGGCAGCAAAACCACTCGCATGACGTAATCATTGTTTACGAAGATTTACGCTACGCACACGCGTGATCAGAACGCGCGATTTCGAATGCGAGTGCATGGGCGCGGACAAGCGCAGCGAAATCCCCGAGCAGCATCGAGGCTCCCTTAATGCACCGTCCTTTTTGATTTTACGCCGTGCACTTTGAACTCAAGCGGCAGGTGCTTAAGCGGACCACGTCACCGCGAGCGGATGGCCGACCGACCGACTGCTGTTTTGCCGGCCGATGCGGCCACCTGTTCCGATGTCGCGGCCGATGCCAGGCCCGGTGATATCGCGCCGCCGCGGTTCCGGCAAACGAGTCCCAGTGGCGCGCAGTGGGCACGGATCCGGCACTAACGTGGGCGGACGGCCGTCGCCGCAGGGACGTGGGGCTCCCCGGCGTGGCCCCGGCAAGGCCCTGGCACGGCCGCCAGAGCCACGCTTTGTTGGTGTTGGTTCATGGTGAACGCATCTCTACCTCTCCAGGGATAGCAAAGTGAGTCACACCTCTTGGTGGGGATGTAACTGTGCTGGTTGTCCACTGGAGAGACTGCTCCCTGCAATACGAATGTGGGATTTGCACCGGGAATGTTGTTACCAGCGCGCCCAAGAAGTGATTTGTCGACAGTGTAACCGTGATCATTGGCTCAGTCCTCCCATCATGCCTTGCATGTCACGTGACATCATCGCCCTGCGTGTGTAATGCACACAGCCCTTTCTTCAGGCCATCTTGCAGCACGCAGTAGCAAGCAGGGCCATTCCACATGACGTGCGAGCTCTGCCGTACTCTACTGCCCTTATGGCCAGAGATGAAATGAAGGAGTTCACAGGCCACACCACTGGACAAGAAGAGCTGAGGAAAGGAACGAATGGAAGAGAGAGATAGGCTCTTTGTCGAAGAGTGGGAAGCTACAGGCTGGCAGCAACAGCATCTGCTGTTCGTAAGAATGCTGCCCTTCCCCCATTCACCCAGGGGGCCTCGCTTACAAAAAAATCCGCAGACTACCTGCTGGATCTCCTCTCTGTTTCGAAGAACAAATGTGACCTCAGGTCTTCGCTCATTTACCAGCTTCGCATTCCTTATTGCCGTACAAATACTGGAGCAAGGGCCTTTGCTATTGATGCCCCCAGGGTCTGGAATGCTATTGCCAATAAACTGCAATTTGAATCACTACCTTTGAGATCTTGACTCTAAACTGCTCTAGAAGAGTTGTCCACCCCTAGCTGCCACTGCTATTCAGTGGCCTAAAATCAAATGTTTCACTCCGGATGACTGCTGCAAAGTATGATCTTGTGTTTCGATTTAGTGTGCTGATCTTTAAAGGTGCATTGAAAAATTTCCATACTCCTACTGATGCTCCTGCTGTTGTGGAGTAACTCATGCAGCCAGCTATGGCTACAGTTCCTATGATCACTGTTACATTGCTTTTATGGCTTTATTTTGGTGATTTCAAAAGTTTTTTGGTTTGGCCATGTTTGTTTGTTGTAGTACGGAGTTAGACTGATGGCTTTAATCGAAGTTGTCTTGTGGTTGTTGTTTGACTTGCATCCCACTGGGATTTTTGCACACAGCGTTGGTATACGGTGCTTTTTCTGGAAGTTTTTGCAGTTTTTTCCTGGATTTTTCTATTTGCGCATAGTCACTTTAAGATTTTTTTTATTCATGTTTTTGTTTTTTGTTTGTTGCGGTTGCACCCGATTCAAGAGCCGAATGGCTCACAGGGCTATACCAAATAAATGAAACTGAAAACTGAAACTCACTCAGTGCATTGGGACGCTGAGCCTCATCTCCCGTGTAAAACAGCCGGGCAACTGTCTTAACGGGATTCTCCGTGCAACAGATGAAGGGAACGTAATTTCATTGGCGGAATTTTTTGTGTTTGACGTGAGGGGGGCGCGAGTCGTCATATGTCCAGGCGGGAGAAGCCCTGACTTGTGGCCGTGTTGAGAGACACGTGTGGCGTGGTGCTGGGCTTGTGAAGTCTCACGGAGAGACGCGGCCCGCTGACTCGCGTGGGCTCGTTATGGCCATGTCACAAAAGATGGAATCAGAATCTTTATTTAGACTTCTGTTTTTTTCTTACGGCTGATGTAGATGCAGAGCAACAATTGCAATTTCACATTCAGGTGGTCAAGCGCAGATAATCGTGTCCGAAGCAGCGGATCGGTGTATCTCTGCGATGTTTCCTGGAGGGAATCCAATGAGCTATGAAGCTATTTTTCCTTTATTTCGTGACATCGTGATGCGCGAGGCCTCATCTCCTGTGACCGTGTCCTCCCCCCCCTATCTCTCATCAGCGTGGCCATCATCGTTGAGTGTCCCGGCACCCACGCTGCTTTTGTGTATCTTGCAGCGACCAATGCAGCATTCGGCGTCGGTACGACATTTGAACCACTTAACGGCGGCGGTGGTACGAGCCTCGGCCTCTCCTGACGACGGCTGGCCCTGAGGCCCCTCGATGGGCCTGCTTTGTTTAGAGAGCGTGGTTTGTGTCGAGCAAAGTGGGGCGTGGTGGCGCAGCGTAGAGCTCGGTGGCTCTGAGCCAGCGTTTTTAACCGCCAGTTTCTTTTCCCGTGCGCTCCTCTCTCGCCGTTGCACGTCAAACAAAGCGCAGGTGAGGCTCTTCCCACTGTAGCCGTGCGTGCGAGAGAGTCCGATTCCCCCCGGCGGCTGGCAAGTGCCCAGCGGTGGCAGCAATGGGCGCGAGCCCCGCGCGTGAATTCTCTCGCGTAATCGGCATCCGATGCGGTGGCGGCGGTGCAGGCTCATGAAATAAAGATGAGGGGCTGAGTCAGCTCGGTGCTTCTTCAGACGTGCACGCTGTCTCTCTCGCGCACGCACGCACGCGCGCGCGCGCATACGCACGCACGCACGTGCTCCTCCCTGTGTACCTCTCTCCCTCGCTCTCGCTTTCTCCCTTGCTCCCTCCCTCGCCACCCTCCCGCTTGTCCTCCTTCCCACAATGCTCCTGGGCTGTCTGCAGTCTCGCGGCAAATATCTGGCCAGCCGTGGCTGCTCTCAAAGTCTGGGGGAGGAAGTTGCAGCTTGGGGATTAGAGGAGGGGGGGGGGGTCCCCGCGCCCGCCTGGCGCGTCCAGGTGAGGCCTCCTCTCGCCAGACGGAGCTCCCTCGCGCCTCGCCACCTGCGCTTGCCCGGCCACTTGGCAGCGCCAACCCTCGGCAGAAGCCGGACGACGCTCGTTGTCGTTAATTGCCAAGAAGTGGCTCGAGCTGCCAATTGTGCCGCCCGGCCGTGGAGTTCGCGACGGCGCCCGCCGAGGTAACCGGAAAGCGCGGCGGCGGGCGCGCCTTCTCGTCGTGCCGAGCGCGGCGCACGGCGCTCGCGGCCGCGATGCCACCCTCGCCCGAACCGCGGTTTCGCGCCCGCCCGTGCCCCCTTCTCCCGAGGTGCCTCCGCGAAACACGCCGCGGCTGTGAGGAGAGCGCGAGGAGTCGCCCCGGCGCTGTGGGTGGCGGCCGCCGCAGCCTGCCGGGACTTGGCAAAGGGACTGGCAAGGGGTTGGCAGCGGTTGGCATTCCTGGCGGCGGACGCGCGTGCCTGCGTTGCCCCCGCCGGGTGGGAAATGGCTGCAGTGATGGACGGCTGCCAAGTGCGTGCGTGGGAACGGTGCCATCCTCTCGCCGCCGCCGCCGCTCTCACTCCGCCGCCCGATGGCTGGCACGAGACGAGCCCCGGCGCAGCCCGGCGGGCGAGGGAGCGCGGGGCGCGCAATCAGAGGAGCCTTTTAAGCGCAATCCAATATGGAGCGGGAGACGCGGCGAGGAATAGCGAGCGCCGGCATCTTGGTTTTTGAGGTGCGGACGATTTTGTCCTTTTTTTTGTTTTTTTGTTAAAGCGTTGGTAAGTTGTCGTTGGTTTTAACTTTGTTCTGCGTTGTCTGTGTGAGCGCGCGGCGTTGCTTCGTGTCGCCGCGGTCGTCGCTCGCGAAGCGGCCGCGCTCGTAACCGCAGCGGGTGGCGCCCAACGCGGTTGCTTGCGCCGTTTGCGAACACGGCTCGCGCCCGTCGAGCGACGCACGGTGGACGCGATGGCGGACAGCGAAATGCTAAAAGCAAACTCGAAAAGCGCTGGCGCTGGTGGAGGCAGTGGCGGCGGCGCTTCTCCGTCTACGGGATACTGCACCGCCGCCGCCACCGCTGCCGCCACCGCCGCCGCCGCCGCCGCCACCGCCGCCGCCACCACCGCCGCCACCGCTTGCTTGCATTGTTTATTTTTTTCTCTGCGAGGCAACAAAACGGTAGTAGTCTGGGGGGGGGGGGGGGAATGGGGATAATTTGGCAAGCCAGTGCGGGTAGCAGGCAGGCAGCCAGCCCCTGTGAGGGCTTGCGGGCAGCGCCCGACAGCTGCGGCGCTCGGCGGCCGAGGCAGCGCGGCGCTCCGAGCGAGCGGCGAGGAGAAGCGCCGTCGCCCTCGCCGCAAAGTTTCTGCCGCACCTTCGTCCACGGCCGCTGCCGCTGTTGGCGCCGCCGCCATTGGAAAAGCGTCGGAGGCGCTCGCCGGTTGCGATGGGACGGAGGCCCGGGCTTTGTGCGTGCGCCGCGGACAGCCGGGAAAGCGTCCCATCGCCGCCGCCCGGCGAGAGATCGGGGTTTGTTCGGCGCTGTCGAGCACCGGCGGCCCACGATGGCGGCGTCCTCCGTGGCGCCATTTGCACGACCGCCCGCCGACCGGGAAGAGAAAGCGTCTGTGCCGAGTCCGGGGCGGTGTTGCCCTGGCACCGGCTCTTGGCACAGGCTCTGCGCTCTCCCTTCCCGTCCCCGGGGTCGTGGGAACGGCAAGACGGCGCATTCGCCCGCCTCTCCTAGGTGTGCACGGGCACCTGTCCCGCGCGTCCGCGGAGCGGCGGGGACCGGAGCGGCGCGCACGGTGGGGACCGGCTGAGCGGAGGCGGTGTCACAAGGGGTGGCTCGCGGTGCCGACAGTGCCCGCGCCACCGCGGCCGGGGGGGGGACCGCGCTGCGCTTTGTTGCCCGCACGCAGGCGGCGTGCCGGTGCGGTGAAGGGGTGGCCTGCGTTGTGGTGGTGGTCTCACAGTGGGGTGTGGGTCACGGTGTGGATTCTAGCGAGGGTGTGGTCTCTCGAGTGAAGGTCTAGGTTGTGGTGCGGTTCATGTCGTGAAAGTTTGGGTTGTGACGTCCATCATGAATGGTGTGTACGTTGTGAGCTGTGTTGGGTGTTCTCCAGTTGAGGGTGTGAATTTTGTGGGTTGGCGTCTCAACAAACGATCATAGGAGGTCGGGGTTGCGATTTCGACTCATTGATCGATAATTTTTCGCCCAATTTTGACTGTGTTCTTTGTTCAGTCTCAAATGTATACTTGGTTACCTTAAATTCTACGCCAGAATAAAATTTGCATATCATTAGCACACATTTGTTAATGATCAATTTCAAAATAACACATTTATGCACCTGTCACGAGCGGGAAATTGGTTGTATTCATCGATTGTCTCACGCGTAGCCTCACGTGAATATACATTTCGTTATCGGGGCAGCGTTTGCACACAGCGGCGTTGTGTTTTTTGACGATGAGTGGTCATGTGGTCCCGTCGCGGACATGTGCTCGTTGCCGTGATCTGCCATTGGTCGGCTCGTCACGGCTCGCGCCGCCGTTGTGATTGGGCGGACGGGGGGCCCCCCCGCGTGTTCCGCCCGAGAGAGAGAGGTGCGGCGCTAGCGCGGTGACGCCAACGCAGACTTCAAACGGTGACTCCGGCCGCGGCGGCGTTGATTAGGGGTCGCTGGGGGTGCGCCGGCCTGGGAGCGGCGACCAAACCGCTGTAATTACTCCGGTGGACGCATGCCTAATGAGCGCCGCGCTAATGTGGCCGTCTTATCGAGTGAAGAGGCCGTGCCGGAGAGGGAGGTCAGTGCGGCGCCGTGCGTCGCACGCCTTCTGCCCCCACCCCCCCTCCGCCCCCTCCAAATATTATTCCCATCGCGCCATCAGTTTGGGCCGAGATCATCAAACGCGACACCACCGTGGAGTCGTTTGAGAAATCGCCGGCCGCCGGTGGCCCGCGGTGCCCTGGTGGCCGAGCGACGTGGCCGCCCTTGTGTTGCGCTCTGCCCACTCGCCTACTCTCCCGCCCGCCCGCCCGCTCGCCCCGGCTTCGTCCCGTCACGGGACGAAGCGGGAGCACCGCTGGCGGGACAGAGAAGCGGGGGCGGGGGGCACTTTGACAGGGGACTACGCTGTGTTACAGAATGGCCCTGCTGAAGGTGATTTTGTCGAACTACATCTGAGGTCCCTGTCAAGTGACCTCTTGTGCACATGTAGGGGACCGCACTCTCTCCAATTTAAGCGAAAACTCCAGATATAATACGATTATGTTTCTGAGTGACCCGGCTAAGACTATCAACCTGCCGCGCTTGAGAACTCGGCTTAATCGCGGTTGGGCGGCTCAAGCCCAGATTCGAGGAGCATCCTCCTCTCAGCCCCCGCTCGCGCTCGCAGCCCCCAACCATTCGGGGGGCATGGCGTCTGTGCGAGCAGCCGCGGTGTCCGCAGTGTTCGTAGCCGGATTGTCGGAACGTGACTTCCATGCGAAAGCCTGCGGGGCCGGGCCTCGTGCAGCGGGGAAGCAGATTTGTTGCGCCGGGGGTAATCGTCGTGCCGCTCGTTAACATCGAAGGCTCAATGCAGACGCGCGCGTGTGATGGCGCGCGAGGTGCGTTGTGCATGCATGCGTGAATGCGTGCGTCCGTGTGTGTGTGCGTGCCATCACGTGGGCTCAGAAATCGGGTCACGTACGCAGCTTCGGCAAACGCGCGCGCGCGTGCGTGTCAGCGCCGATTTCTTTTGTCTGCTGCCCGTGCCGCTGCCGTGCGCCCTGTTGGGGAGTGGCGGGTTCCACTGACACGTGATTAATGCGTTACGAGGAATCGTTTGCCCTAATCGGATTGCCCATGGCGGGTACCGGTGATCGCCACTATCACGCCGTTCTCCCAATGTAATCCGGTTAGCGTGGCTCGAGCTTCCAACGGTCGACTACTTCAATTCGGCGTGCAATGTTTGCGTAGGTTCGTCAATGAAATCGATTTCCTACACTCGCGATGCTTGTGATGAATCGTGTGTGCAAGAACCAATGATCGACAATTTGTTGTTTACGAATGGCGGTCGTTTGCCAGTGTAGCCATGGGACAGGAAACGAACTTGGGCCGCTGGGTTTGTGGCGCTGCGCGCTCATGGCTGGCCCACCACTCCACTGATATGTAAGCAGTAAAATTCGTAAAGTGATTCGCGTATAAAGAGAGTAATCATGGAATCGGACTATGCTTCTTTGTGATTCTCTAGTTTTAAAATGTCTACTATTGGATGAAGGCCTCCCCAAGCCATCATCAATCTCCTGTAGCCTGGCAACCTGCCAAATCGGCAAATGGCTCCTGCACGCACACGAGCCGATCTCGTGGCTCCGTCTCCACCGGGGACGATCTCCCGGACGCGCTCCCTCCCTTCGGTCGCCACCCTGTCCTTAGTCTCGACCGCCGGCCGCTTCGTGCCCAGTCCCGCCCCCCGCTGTTCCTCTCCACAGTCAATGTCTCCAGCTTTTAGTACGCTCTCTGGTCCACGCGCTAGCGATCTACTTGCCGACCCCCGGGGGGCCGGTAGTTTGGGCCATGAGATTACGGTTGTAATCTTCCACCGTGCCAGGATAAAAAATCATCGGCAGTCTTTATCGTTTTTGTCAGCCATGATCTATCCACTACTGGATGCATGTCTCCCCAAACCGTCGACATTCTGTACAACTTGAGGAATATATCGTGGTCGTTAGACACGGGGGGGGGGGGGGGGGCGGGGGGATAGAGAGCGGTGCCGCTGAGGGTGGTGCATCATGCTATGAACCCGGTGACCTACTTTATTTTTACCCAGCCACAGCTAACATTAGTAGCGCAGCGGTGGTGAGATGTTAACTACCTCGCCTGGTATACAGGAGGTCATGGGTTCGATACCAACCCTGACAATATCTGCTGTATATTTGGAGTTTGCGTGTTCTTCCCATGGTCACATGGATTTTTTTCTAGGTCCTCCGGTTTTTTCCCTCCACATTTAGAATCAACGTCACACATTTAGAGTATTTTGCTGCTATAAATTTCCACATGATGATAAGCAACTTCGTTGAGCTTTAATCTGTGATAGCCAGGCCACTTCTGAAAAAGAGCTATACAGCTCAGAGGGCCTTACCTGGTAAAATAAGGCGAATAGTTTCGTGTCGAGTGATATCTAAAGCACTCCTGGCATCCGCCGCCCCCACCTCTGAAGTATGGTTAAATAACTACCAGGCCTAATACAGGCGTGGGTAGGCCTTCATCAAAGGAGTGGATTGAGAAAGAGCCGTACATGTGAAACGGATCCCGAGGGTTTGTCGCGATTTCACTTCTTTGAGCGATTCCACGGCCCGCCACGGTTTGAGGTCACGATTCAGGTCAAGTGCCGATTTTTCTTGCCCAATATCAACCGTACGAGCCATCAGCGTTTGAGTTCTTTCTCAGTTTTCCCCTGTCTCGATTTGACAGATTCATTCCCACCGTTGGCATAGAGTTAACATCAGAAAACAATTTACATATAAATTGCGTGAACTGTACACACTTCATTCTCACGCGCACGAGTCCACGCTCAAATTGTGTGAGCTAAACGAATCTACGTTCATTGATTTGGCGTCAAATATTTACGCACACGGCACGTTACGTTCAGTATACCTTCTCGCTATAACCGGGGCTACTGGTCACGTGCAGTATACTCCGGTCAACCAGGGATTCACCGATATTAATCGATAATAATACCGAGTCGCATACCCTAGCTGATAACGTAAATGTCTAATAAGCAGCGTAAGCAGCAGCAATAGCAACATCAGCAGCAGCAGACTAAGCGCTGTGGGAGGGCGTTGAAAGAGATAATGCACACCCCGAGTGAGGCTACAATAGAGAGGAGGCTCACTTTGCCTTGTTGCTCGCCGAGATGATAAGAGTTAATTTATTGGTGGCTTTCCGTGCGAGTTCATTCTGTTTTGTTGCGGGCGGTGAGAAATGAAATTAGCAAAAAAAAATGGGGATACATGAATGCCTTCCTTTGTGACCCAGTTAGTGTGCCGGGCGTATAACTGCCGCCGTCTGCATTAATTAACGCATTGCTGCCGGCAGATGAGAAAGTAATTTATGAAGTGATGCACAAAGGTCATACTTCAGCTAAATTAGACGTGGCTTACCGTGCGGAGGCTAATGAGTTAGCGTCGGTGGCGAGTCTCGAGTCTGCCGCTGATTTCTGTTTTTTTTTCGCATGCTTGTTGTGCAGAAGTTTAATTTGTAATGTGAAAAGTTTTATCAAAAGAATTTATCTCCCGCAACCCGGGGACTCGGCGAATGTTTAACGCGCTAAGCCGACGATGGGCATGAGAGAGGATTATGGCTGCGCCGAGCCGGCGATGATGATCCGCGCGCAGGGTCTTAATTCGCAAGCGCGCGTCGTGAGCAGAGACGGGGCCATTCCTGCGAGCCGTTCTCCCAACCGAGCAGCACAAAGGAGGAGGCGCCCCGCACACGCCCCACACTTGCTCGCACCGCGCTCGCTCCGTGCTCGCCCGCCCGGCTCACGCCGCTGCTTCGCTGCGGATCGTCGCGTGAAGTGGTGGAACATTTTTTAAGTTTCTTATATATTTGAGCGCATTGTGCTTTTGTCTGCGTGCGTACATGCAAGCGAGAGGGCGGGCGGGCGGGCGAACGGGCGTCTGCGTCTGTTTCACTCCACTTCCTCCGTGAATATCTTTGCATATTAAGGAGCGGAATAATTTGGGGATATTAATCGTCTCCCAAAGCCATATGGAATGGAGGTGTAATATAGCAGGGGCTCGCAATCTGTGTGAGCACCGCCGGCCCCCCTGGGGGGCCTTGGCGGGCCGTGGGGTAGGGGCGGCAGCACCATCCCATTGGCTGCCTCCGCGTTGGCAGGGAAGACTTTAGGCGCCGCGCTGCATTCTGGGAAACCGGGGTGGTGCATTGGATGGCGCGTGCTCGCATGCAGCACTAATGAACACATTTGACCGTTTTATGTTGCGGAGTCTTTGCGCTTGCGCGTGTGTGTGTGTGCGCACGCGCGTGTACGTGCGTGGATATCTTTATTTAACCAGGTATGGGCCCTGTGAGATGATGCTCGTGCGCATTCCAGGGCGATGTGGGGAGGAACGCTCGCAGCCGGAATGGCGGAGCGCGCACATTTGTAAATAAAATCAGCCCGGCACAAAGATGAAAAGGGCAAAATATTCAATGACTTCACGTGAAAGCACACACACACACACATTTATACGGTTCTGTTCTTTTTCATTTCAACAAAAACACATTCACGGCTCTTTGGCAATGCCGCGGTTTGAAAAAAAGCTAAATTTTACCTCAGTGGGAGTGTTTTTAGACCTATATTTAAGAATGTTTGTATCAATTTTGTAATGATTCACAGATGCAATTTCGGACGCGTTCATTGATTGCAGAAGAATTTGTGTCACGAAATCGGGACAAGATGCGATGAAATCTGCGCATCCCAGACGGTTGCCATAATTACCGTGCTTGAGCCGCCTCACGTCAGAGCGATTGCGGTCACGGTCCGTTCCCCCATGGTTCCACGGAGAAATCCGTACGTACCTCTTGAGTTGACGCAGCTGTGGTGGAACCGGTCCCTTTATTTGACCGATGATGATGATAATGAAAGTAAGAAAAAAAATTCAAATCCACAAATCAAGGGAGTGCGGCAGTCCGAGGTGTGTGAGCAGAAATCAAACTCCCTCACCTCCTTTGTCACTGCCCTTACAACAGGAAAATATACAGACTGATGTTTCAGACAATAGCCATGGTAATAGATGAGCCATGGTAATAGATGGGCCATTGTCCGAAAACGTGATGTATTTTTTATTGGCAATCAAAGTAAATTACGTGCCAACCATTTCAAATAAGTCGCTTGAAAGTACTTGTATTAAGTTATATTTTAATAGTTGTTCTGCACTGTTCATTCGCAAGGTCACCGAATTACTCTGCCTCCCAGGTCCCCCCTTGAAAGCGAGACATTTGGTCTCAACGGGCCGCTCACCCGGTCTGCGTAAACTTGTCGAACGAGTGAAACCTCTCGTGTCGTGGCACTCCTGGCGAGAGCGGGCGAGTGACATAACGCGGTCTGAGAAGCCCTGGCACCCTTGCGTGCGAGCGCCGAGCGCGATGCGCGAGGTGAGTGGCGGCGATTGCGGTAGGCTCTCTTCCTCGCCGCCCCGCCCCCCCCTTGCTCGTCGCGATTCCTCAACGATTGACCGCAATTTCAGCCAGGTCGGTGACCCGGAAAATAATTCACGCACCCGACACACGACGTCCAGTATACCTTTCGCCATGACTACGGCTGCGACCGCCACCTTTTCCAGTCGACCGACGAACCCTGACAATGTTCGCTGAGGGCCGAGAGGCCCTGGCCGCGCGTGGACGATGGCGGCTGTCGAGAAGCGCCCTGCGCAATCTTTGACGCGGGAGCGCGCGGCGCAGCGCTACGCAGACAACGAAGCGACACGCACGGTCAGGGATATCGCAAACGCCGCGATCGTCGTAAACGTCATCGCTGTGTTTACGCCGACGCTGTCCGGTTCCTTAGCGAATACGGAGTCAGAAGGTGACCCCCCCCCCACCACCGTGCGTTGTGTGCTGTGATGTGGCGAAGCGCCCGTACGCAAAGGGCGCACGCTCCGGGTGTAGGTCGTGAGTGATAAAGGCTTCTCGGCGGCGCTAACAGTAAAGAGCGCGCCAAGCGTGAAAGATTACCGGACGGTTTTGGCGCAAAGGTTTCGACGAAAACTGTTAAGATTAATAAACTGTCGCCGTGAGGTTTGGTCGTGATTTATATTTTAAGAAATTAATAATTTTACATGAGTGCTTTAGTCAAGTCGCCAGCGCTAATGCGGTTTATTTTGAGCACAGAAAAGCGTCAAACTGCTGCATGCCTTGGAGATATTTTATTTTTTGGAAACCAAACAGATCAAAGTAGTTTGTAAATACTGGAGTACATGTGAATCGGGTTATCGTATTCGTACGTTGTGTTTTTTAAAAATATTTCTACACAAATATCTTGCACAGTAGCAGTGCATCTAAGTGAGAACCATTCGCAAAACCACTTAGATCTATGAGCAGTCGATGTCTAAACACGGTTTTCCTGAAAGTATTGTACCGTATTTACGGTGTACTCAAATAATAGCAAGTTAAAATAGTGAAAAAACTGAATTGCCCGAAGGATTTGAGTTATAAATGGGAACGTAGCCTCGGGATACATTGTGGGACACATGACTTGTCACTCACGAGGGTAGAATCTGAATTGCCTTGGCAAAGTAACAATCAGAATAATTAAAATGAGACCAAAATACTATCCGCGTTTACCATTCGCTCGCTTGATAATGACACGTGTACATCTAGATACAGATACACGCGCACACATGCTGGCGTGCATTGTGCGCTTAATTATGTTGATTGCAATTTAAGGTAGATTTACGTAGTGATTTACAAAAAAAATAGCTCAAGCCTACTACCGTGAATGCAATGGTGGATTGCAAAACAAAGTCGCTGGAAGCGAAGATTTAAAATGGGTCACACGCATATGAAAAAACAAAGATCCCCCGTATAGCCTTAATAGACTGTTGGAGCAAGCGCTGTTAGCGCGCACCTATGAAGGCCGGCACGACACACGAAGGGGTGGTTGGCCAGCGCTACGCCCGGCCGCCTTTGTCTCCCCAGTGGCGATGTTTACACACTGCACCAGGTACTCATTTGAGTCTGAGTCGACCTAGGCGAGGCCCAGGACCAGTTTAGATAATCGTCACCGGCGTTGGCCATAAGCGGGAATCGAATTTGGGTGCCCGGGTTCGTAGCGCAGCGCGCTGACCGCGACACTACCGCTCCACACTGCACACATATACACGCACACACGCAACGTGGTGTGTTAGTGTGTGAACCGCGTACGAACGAACGCACACCACACTCCGTCGTACGTACAACGGGTTTCGGAGTGGGAGCTGGGCACGGCACTTTGTACACCGTGGGGCCGGATGAGAATTTGCCGGTGGCGGTGGCGGTGGTGATAGGGACTGTGCGTGTGGCTGTTTAGCGCGAATTTTAGGCTGAGCCTGCGCCTTGGGTGAAAACAGTCGATGTCTGCGCAGTCATTTTTGGGGACCCCACGTTTAAAATGTGTTGTTGTTTTTGGATGTTTTTTGCAGTTGTCGGTATAGATTTGACTATATTAGTGCCAAAAGTAAAATTTCTAACCGTTCTAGAACATTATTGAAATATATCTATATATATCGGTCACCAAGTCACAACCGGTCTCTATGAACTGTGTTAGATTTTAACACTGAGAATGTGTAAACGTGCATGGAAATACATAACATGTACATTTTCCGTGAATGCTTGTATGTGTGTATTATATAAGCATATTTGAATGCAAAATTGTACATTTCCGTGTTAACGTATATCTGTAAAATTGTGCAATTGTGTGTAATAGTCAGTGAATCAATGAGAGCATTTATATATAAGTGTGTTGGTGTGACTGTACAACGCATTTACAAAATGGTGTGTGCATTCTTATATAGATGTAAAATTCCATTTTACATTAATCTGTGTGTGTGTGGGTATATATACGTATAAAATTGAGCGTGTGTGTATTATATACATGAAATTGTGTGTGTGTATTATATACATGAAATTGTGTGTGTGTGTGCGTGCGTGCGTACAAGACGTGGAGGGGCAGTGCCACTGAATAATGCATTGGGGCTGAGGGCGGCCTGGCAGACCGGGGTGAGGGGTCGAGGTGCTCCGTGATCGTGTGTAACGTGTGTGTCACGTGTGTGTAACGTGTGTGTGTGTGTGTGTAACGTGTGTGTGTGTGTGACGTGTGTGTGTGTCACGTGTGTGTCACGTGTTTTTACTCGGCCTCGAATGAGTACCCGGTGCGGTGTGAAAACATCAGCACTGGGGAGACAAAGGCGGCCGGGTGTGGTGCTGGCCACCCACTCCCGTCGTGTGCCGTGCCGGCCTTCATCTGTCCCCGCTAACAGCACTTGCCCCAAAACTCTTGTGAAAGCTACTCGGGGGATCTTTGTCTTTGACATCGTCTGTGTGTCTGTGTGTGCCTGTGTCGGTGTGTGCATGCGTCCGCGCGTTGCGTCCTTGCCCGCTCGTCTTTTCTTCCCTTGCGCCGTGCGCCTCTGCGGCCGCGTCGGCCCCAATCTCCGCGGGCGGCGGGCGCGTGGGCGACGCTGATAAGCTCGGCCAAATGGCAGCGCCGCCGCCACCGTCTCCGCATTTCCACGTTCTTTTTTTATTATTTGCGTCATTGTGTGGTTTTTGTTGTTGTTGCAGTCAAAGAAGCTGATTTGCTTTCATTTGTCGTTAATTCCTCGTGCGGTTTGTTGCGTGAAAAAAAAACCGCGCACATTCTTTTGATGCTCGCTGCTAGTTCAGGCATATTTTAAATAAATAAATAAAGCCCGTGATATCATTCTCAAGTCTGCGCCGCTTGTCCTAAAACATCCCCGTGGTCCCCAAGGGGACCTCGCGTAGCGCACCTCTCGTTGCTCTGCACCACTTTGATCCAGGGCTCGGTGTTTCCCTTCATTCTCATTTTCGCTTTAAGCAAACAGGAAGCGGGAGCGGTGGCGCCGTGTTTGTCGCACTGCCCCACGAATCCCGGCCACCTGACTTTGATTCCCGGCCACGGCTAACGCCAGTGGCGAGTGATATTTGAATCTCCTTTCCCAACGCGCGCTGACCGGCGTGGTGAAGTATAATCAAACGTGTCGCGAGGCCTTCATCCAGCAGTTGATTGCTAAGGGACTCTAAATTACAAAAATGTTTGTATCCAGGAGGAACATCTCGGCAAGTCGCGAGACTTTTCCGTCCGGAGAGGGCCCTGCATTTAAATGTTTGGCGTTTGGAATGTAACCCTGGTTGGCGCTAATCGCCATGTGGTTATTTCTCCGTGCCGTTACGTGTGTAAAATCGACACGTGCACGGGAGCATTGCCTTCACCCCTGTGCGCGGTGGGACGGGCTCTCGATCCACCCATGGAGGCACCGCGGCGTCTATGGCTGCCGGGAGTGGACGCGGTTGCCCGCTCGCGGTTTCTCCGCGGCCCATCCGTCCGTCCCTCTAAACTCCCAATCATCCCGCGCTCCGCTCGGCCGCGATGGCGAAATTGACTCTCCCGTCGCGACCGAAAGAAATTCTGTTTTTTGTTCTCCCCCCCCCCCCCCCCCCCAATCTGTCCCTTATTACGTTCGCGGGGACGGCGTTCGCGGGGAAAATTGCGCCCCTGTCAGGAGAAGAGCGTTGATCTTTGTGCGGCCTTGTGTTTTGGTCGAATGCACTTTAGCGAGCATCATCCCCTTCCATTTTTCCGTCACCGCTGTGCTTCCCTTCCTGCAATATACAATAACACAATTAAGCACGTTGTTTGGCGATGCTGCGTTGGCAGTGGACAACAACGACGACAACAACAAAAACCCCAACGCATTCGTCAGTAACACCGCGTGGCCTTGAAAGGAAAATAGATAACGAGCGACGTGAACGACCAATGGCCGTTATTCGTCGCGCATGAAGTAGGGACGTTGCCCGGAACGTCGTTTGTCGTGCACTTTTCGCTGGTGCGCGCAGGACTGTGTTTATGCAGTCGCACGCGCGTGAGCGACGGCGCTTCGAGCGTTGCGTGCCGTGTCAAGGGCACGCAACGTCGCAGAGGGAAAACTGGCTCGTTGGTTTGGTTGGAAAGATGTGAGATCGATTGTGTTTGAATTGAAAGGAAAACCCTGTTGATGCACACAAAGAGGTGATGCGGGCTTGCTACTGCATTTTATACAGTACTTGTATACAAGATGACCATCCGTGTTTTTTCATGCCGTCATTTATGTCCGAGTTAAAATGCAAAAAAATGCATCAGGAGCTATAGTTGTGGAAGGGATATCGCATCGATGAATGGATAATTGTTGATTGGTCTGCTGGCGATGCGTGTTGGTCGTACGTCATGGTAGCCTCAACCCTGCAGCCACTAGAGGCTCTCCCATTCACAGCAACGTAGGAATAATGGCATCTTGAGTTAGGGGTGCCGTGGTGGCGAGATGTTAACTGCACCGCCTGGTATACAGGAGGTCGTGGGTTCGATCCCACTGTATATTTGGAGTTTGTGGTGTCTCTGAACCCGTGGTCGTGTGGATTTTGCTCTGGGTCCTCCAGTTTTTCCCTCCACATTTAGAATCAACATCACGCGTTTAGAGTATTTGGCTGCTGGAAATGTCCACGTGATAAGCCACTTTGTTGAGCTATCATTTGTGGCCAGGTCGCTTCTGAAAAAGAGCTTTTCGGCTCGGTGGGCCTCACCCGGTAAAACAAAAAAAACAGATTGTGGCCCTGAATCGGGACGGTTTTGTCGAATCCACGCTCGCCATGCTGCGCTGCTCACTCCCCGTGCGCCGTTGATTGATATTGCGCCCTGTGATTTCCTGGAAGTATAAAACCACACCGTGTGTGTTGGTGCCTCTGTCGGTCAGATCCTCGACACGTTTGAACGCCGGCGTGAAGGCACATCCGTTTAGCGTTGCACAAAAGTAAAACCTTCAACTAGTCGCCACCCCCGGGCGTGAGCGTGAATAGACAAGAATTCGCCCGTTATTCACTATTGTGATGGTAACGGCCGATCACGTTGTGCCTGGTACGTTCACTCAATTATCAGCGCCGCCGCGTTTCCCTTCCCGAATCACAATTTGACAAATTATCCGCGTTGGCAGCGGGTGCGCAAGCTGAAAATAAATAACGAAAACAACCCAGCGCGTTCCGTGTCAATGACACTGTGGCTTTTAAAGGATAAGTATACACACTCGGCAACGGCTCGGGCAGCGCACGTGAAGAAGAGCCATTGGCCACAATGTCGCCGGTGATTTGCGTTTCCTTTCAAGGCCACTTGGCATTATTGACAAACGTGTTGATTTTTGTTTTACTTGCACAATGCAATTAGTATTGTTAACGCACCATGTAATATAGCCGCATCTCAGTACACTTAAAGAAAATGCGTAAATAAATACTGAAACATTATACTTACAGTACAATAAAAATAATAATCTGTGCCTCGAGTTTCCTGGCTGGCTGCTGGCTGGGCTCCTCTCCACCCCAACAGTAACTTTCTTGTTGTTAGTGGCTGCTGTGAGCCATTGGCACCGAAACTGTCTGGGTACCTGGCTAAACGGGAGGCTGAGTCGACCTAGGGAAGGCCCGGGACCGGTTCGGACATTCGTCAAAAGCTGTCTCGGGTGTGGACCAATCAACTTCAAGGACAGTGGATATCATTATCATTATCAGAGTTGTTTCTTTTTGTTTGCATTTTGACTGCTTGTGTTGTGGTTATTGCAAACATGATCCCTTGTATAAAGGTGTCAGTTTTTGTACCAGTTTAAAGGGTAAAAACCCATTGCTATATTCGTCACTGGCGTTGGCCGTGAGCGGGAATCGAACTCGTGTTGCCGCGTTTGTAGTGCAGCGTTCTATAACTGCTAGAAACTGCTCCCCATCACGGTGCAAAGACAAAGATCCCCTGTATAGCCTTTAGCAGACTGTTGGGGCAAGTGCTGTTAGCGAGGACCTATGAAGGCCGGCACGGTGGCACACGAAGGGGGTGGGTGGCCAGCACCACGCCCGGCCGCCTTTGTCTCCCCAGTGGCGATGTTTACACATCGCACCAGGTACTCATTTGAGGCTGAGTCGACCTAGGGGAGGCCCAGGACCGGTTCAGATAATCGTCACTGGTGTTGGCCGTGAGCGGGAACCGAACCCGGGTGGCCAGGTTCATAGCGCAGCGTAGCGCTAACCACTACACCATCGGTCCCCATCATGGTACACACACATGCACATGCACGCTGTGCACACACACGTGCGCGTACACATACATACACACACATACACACATACACGCGCATTCCTGTTGACACTTATGCGCTGCGATGTGTAATCGTGGCAGATTAACCACTGCCGGGATCACGACGTTATATTTAATCCCAATCTTTCCGGATGTTTTCATCATAACTTGTCCCCATTCCAATCCTCACCCGATCTTTAAAACAAAAATAATTTACGTCAGAAATCTGATGGTCGTTAATTTTGGGTCTAATAAAGGGCCAAAACGCAGATTATTTATTGCAGGAGGGTGTGCGTGCGATACGGACATCCAGTCCGTAAACGAATGACAGCTTAAGCGCTAATGAAAAGAGAATATTTTTTGTCATGGAGAGAAAAGAGATGCTGATTTTTTTCGGCAGTGGATATAAAATCCGTTTTTTTTTTTACCCGAAAGTGATATTTATCGCCTCGCGTCGCTGCGCCACGGCGATTTTATGCGGGGCAAAGATTTACAGATCCGCTTGATTTGTGGCCGGCTGAGACACCCCCGGTGCCTCCTCTTGCGACGGACACTTTGGGGTTAAACGCCGGTGAGCGAGTTACATCGCTGGGCTAGAAATTGTGGAAAGGACTGTCGTGAACATGAGAGTACAATTCAATAGAGGCGATTTTATTCATTAAGCTAACATAAAATTAGTTAGAATTTTTGGTTACAATTACAAATTTCCGCGAAATATTTGTGAACCCGCTATTCTTTTGTCGTCTCTTTCCCTGCCCGCATTGACCAGCTTGGTGAAGTATGGTGAACGGCAAACCGCATGACCAACAAGGCATCTGGATGCCTCCACGCAGCAAGCCAGCGGATTGACAAATGCCTGCAAATTATTATTATTATGCAAATATTTGGAGCAGATATGAGCGTAACAATAAAATATCACATGGTGCATTCACTATCGCCAGCTCAGAGTCCTGTGCTGTTATTACGTTTAAATACCGAGTTTTGTCACGAGCTCCGGAATCGCGTCAACGCCTCGTTGACATTCGCGTCGAACAGTGGCGAGCGTGGCGAGCGTGGCGAGCGTGGCGCGGTGCAGATCTTGCGATTTGCTTCTTTACAAAACCGTCGCCGTGCTCGCCGGTCCGCGTCGTCGCCCGTCCACACGGCGCCGTGGCGACGGTCACTCCGCACCGCTGCCTCGGAGCGAGTGAGCGAGCGCACGCGCGGAGGCACGGAGGTACGCGGACAAAGACGTGCACCGTACGTAGAGAGACGCCGAGGTGCAGTCGTGATGAGGCGGAGACACGGAGATGAGGACTGAGACATCGAGAGAGAGAGGTTGATATGGCATGGAAGCCATAGAGACGCATTCTCACAGATATGGAGTAACAGGACACGGAGACACAGGACAGAGAGACACAGGACAGAGAGACACAGGACATGGAGACACAGGACACGGAGACACAGGACAGACACAGGACAGAGAGACACAGGACAGAGAGACACAGGACAGAGAGACACAGGACAGAGACACACAGGACACGGAGACACAGGACAGAGAGACACAGGACAGAGAGACACAGGACAGAGACACACAGGACATGGAGACACAGGACAGAGACACAGGACAGAGACACAGGACAGAGAGACACAGGACAGAGAGACACAGGACACGGAGACACAGGACAGACACAGGACAGAGAGACACAGGACAGAGACACAGGACAGAGACACAGGACAGAGAGACACAGGACATGGAGACACAGGACAGAGAGACACAGGACAGAGAGACACAGGACATGGAGACACAGGACAGAGACACAGGAGAGAGACACAGGACAGAGAGACACAGGACACGGAGACACAGGACAGACACAGGACAGAGACACAGGACAGAGAGACACAGGACAGAGAGACACAGGACAGAGAGACACAGGACAGAGAGACACAGGACATGGAGACACAGGACAGAGAGACACAGGACAGAGAGACACAGGACAGAGAGACACAGGACAGAGAGACACAGGACATGGAGACACAGGACAGAGAGACACAGGACAGAGAGACACAGGACATGGAGACACAGGACAGAGAGACACAGGACAGAGAGACACAGGACAGAGAGACACAGGACAGAGAGACACAGGACAGAGAGACACAGGACAGAGACACAGGACAGAGAGACACAGGACAGAGAGACACAGGACAGAGAGACACAGGACAGAGAGACACAGGACAGAGAGACACAGGACACGTGGAGATGTCACTTTGGTGATGCATTTCCCGCCAAAAGTGGCATAGGGAGATGTCACTTTTATCCGCGTGGAGACACGTTAAATGACTACATGATGTGGGTTATGCCAACGCGTGAGGAGAACAAAGATCCGAAATTGTCCCTACAAAAATGACAGCAATCGCATGAATCAGAATTGGTGAAATCTGAAACTCCAAAAGTCGTCGTGCGTCGAGTTTGTAGTTAGCGGCCAAGTGAAGTTGTGGCCGTGTGAGGAGGGAACGCTCGAACCGCGCGACAGACGGAGGAGGAGGCACGCGACAGCGGCGGCTGTGGTCCCGCACCACAGCAGGCGCGCGCATGTGTTTACGTGTTTATGTGTTGACGTGTGTGTTGACGTTTTTATGTTTGTGTATACGTGTGTGTGCATGTCTTGTGTGTTATGTGCATGTTTGTGTTGACTTGTTATCGTGTGTTTTGAATGCGCCCTGTATCTTTGAAGCTAAGCAGGTTTGAGCCTGGACAGCACTCGAATGGGCGACCACCCTGAACAACAGGTGTTATAGGCTCCGTTGTGGGACAGAAGATGACCATGTCGTAAAGTACGTTACTGTACTGTACCCTACTACGCTCTCCACTTTAACCAACTGGCACTGACCATCGTGGCAAAGTCTGGTCAAACGCCCTCCTTCAGCAGCAGATTTAGACACGGGCTGTGCGTGCCGTCCTTCATTTCTCACCGAATTATCGCCCCGCAGAATGGAGTAGGTGGCACGTGCCTGGTGGGCACAGACCCATAGCGAGAGGGATACTGGATGTGGTGTGCCACTTGTGGAAATAATTTCCGGGTGGCCGATCCAGCTGAACTTCGTGCTCGTGTACGCGCGTGCGCGCACACACACACACACGTGTAGACGTGCACACGTGTGTGAGTGCGCGCGCGTGTTGTTGAAGCGCCGTCGCCTGCGACACCTGCGCATCGTGACCACTGCGGCACTCCGCCGCTCGCGTGAGCCTGGGGCAAGTGGGGCGGGCGATGTGGGAGGGGGGGGACAGGCTACTGGCTGTGATGGGAGGGAAGGGGGTGGGAGCGATGGAGGGAGGCAGTGAGAGATGGAGGGAGGGCTGATTGTGAGCAGAGCATCGGGACGCGGTGGGAAGGAGGAGGAGGTGGGGGGGTTGTGTAGCAGGGACATGCGGCTCCAGCCCATCTGGACTGTCCCACTAATCTACGGCAAGCTCACGAGCGCAGATTAACCCAGTCAGCACCCCACGCAAGCCTCCGCGTCCTCCGCTCAGCTGTTCCAGGGAGTTTACAGTGCGTCGCGTGCGACTCTCTCACGGGCAGCGCCGCACTCTCCCCCTGCTCTCCCGCACTCTGCCGCGTTCTCCTTCACTCTCCTTGACTCTCACGCAATCTACCACGCGGCGCTCTGGCCTCGCTCTTGGTACTCGGATGGGGGAGACCGCCTGGAAATACGAGGTGTGCTGTAGGCTGTGGCCGCTTGGTGGTCAGGAGATGGGAGTGTAACAATGGATTCTTGAATCCATCTGCGCGAAGCTTTGAACGGGTGGATGTTCTCTGGGTTCTCCAGTTTTTCCTCCCACGCGAAGCGACGCGCTCATCAATTGCAAACGAGAGGCCCAAGCTTCTCAATGTGTCAGGGCCCTCCTGAAAAAAATAGAGTCTTGAGGCTCGCCGAGGTTCGCAAGGGTAAATAAAAAGGGCGCATTAGCGTCGACATCTAAAAAAACACGAGTGCCATTTTACGAGCGGTAACCAGTGGCTGGCTTGCGGATGGGCTCACCCCCGGCATAAAAACGTGTAATTTCCACCATCGCTCAGAACCGCGAGCGGGGGAGTGTGAGCACCGCCGCAGGTTCGCCGTTCCCGCTTGCGCTCCCGGAAGCCCCTCTTGCTGACAGCGCGAGCGCCTCGTTGTGACGTGCTGGTGCTGCCGGTGCCGATGGGTTTGATCCGAAACGGCGGCTGATGAATCGTCGACGCCACGCGGGTGCGCGTGTCGGTCCGCAAACGTGCTCTCGCTTCGCGGGTGCCTGTGCACGCGTGCGTGTGAGTGTGCGCGTGCGTGTTTGTGTACACAGCAAGGTTCCACAGTGGGGGGCGGTGGGGGGGGGCGCACGCGTGCAGGTGGTGAGGCTGGAAGTTGCTATCGCAGCCGGTTAACCCTTAACACCTGGGTCTGTCCCGTGATCTCCTGCCCGCGAGCCTCTGGAACTTTACGTGACCGCAAAGTGCACCTAGCCTGGCACAGGCGCTGAGGTGATGTCACGGCGCTTCGTGGTGAATAGTGGTTATTGTTGCTGTGTGCGTGGGTAGCGCTGGTGCAACGGATCGCCATGAGCCCGGAGGTGTGGTCGTTTATGGCAAGTGGTGTCTGAAACTGTCAGTATTGGAGAGACAAAGGCGGCCAGGCGTGGTGTTGGCCACTAACCCCCCGTCGTGTGCCCTGCCGGCCTTCATAGGTGCCTCGCTAACAACACTTTCCCCAATAGACTGTGGCATCATCAGCTCCTCCGACGAGCACAGTTGGCTACGTACGGTACGAAAGAAGTTCAACATATATACATACACGCCCGTTTAAATTGTGGGCCACTTTTGCAATGTTCTTGACCTCTCAGCTATGAAGGTCGAAGTTGTGTTCTTGCCGTGTTAACCACGGACAGCCGGGCCCTGTTGTTTTGATTTCCGACACGTTCCAGGGTCGTTCCACGCCTCGACGTTTCGCTCCACGTGCTGGGAGCTTCTTGAGGGACAATGCGCACAGTACAGCCCGTACAAGCGCGGTGTGTGTGTTTTAATAACACTTGAAAGGCAGAGGATGCTCTACTCCCCTATCCATTCATTATTGACAGCCATTTAACAATAGTAGATAATGATGTAATATGTCCTTTATTTATAAAGAGGTGAGAGCCCATTTGGAAACTCATTAGTAATAATGTGCCCTCTAGACCTCTATCACATTATGGTTGTGTTAAATTTATCTTCAAAATCCCATCTCATTCTACATGGCCTTATTTAGGCATGGCTTAGACCTCAGGAAGGATGTGCCAGCACCTCTCTGTAGGCCTATCCGGAGACGTTTGAGGCCCCAATAAATATCGTTGCCTCTGCTCCCCCCTCTCCTGTCCTATGTAAATAAAATAAAACATTGTAATTTTTTGGGGGGGTGGGGTGGGGGACATGAGCTTGGGGCTCCCGTATAGTCTGGTCAAGCCTGACCCTGTGCTGCAAGGCCTCTAGTTTGATCGGGTGAGAGTCCGGTGAGACCGAAACACGTGTCTGTTTCGGAGAGACCAGGGTCACGGAAGCCATACGGTAACCTTGAACGCAATACGATTCCGCATGAAGTCAGAACCATATATCGGGCTGATATATTAAGCGACAAAGAGAAAATAGCATTAAAATTGCGGACGTATTTTTTAAAAAGCGTGTTGCCCAAGCGACGAGCCCGTCGCCAACGAGATGTTCCCTATCAAGGGTTATTAATGAATATAATTAAAGTTTCCAACAAACACTGACCTACGGGGAATGAACATGAGGGACGTGCACTTTTGGTTTCATATTCGAGGAGCGTCGTGGTAGAATTAACAGTCTCCAAATGTAGTTTGTGGCATTTCTAAAGGACTTTGGCGCAGTGCGCTTTCGCTCCGGCGATTTGGCAGCAAACCCCGCCCCTCTTCACGAAGGGAATGTGGTGGCACACACCGTGCCAGCCCTGGCGTGGTCCCTGGCATGAGACAGGGCCATGCCAGCCGAAATTCTGGCACCGCGCTGCGTGCGTGCCACTGTGGTAGAATGCCTGGCAGGCTGCGACAACACAGGCATGCTCGATTGTCGCCATTTACAGCGGCAAAGACAACGACGAGTGCGAATAGTGCTGTGACCTATTCGAGGCCAAACGAAAATAACCGCACTTGCAATATTTAAACGTGCTTAATTGAATTGCAATTGCTCGATGTTTGGATCATTGTGTTCGGAGGTATTTTATTGAATTCGTCGTTTTTTGTAAAAATTAATCCACTGCAATCATTTGAGAAATACACTGGCTGCTTGCCTGTGCGACAACTACAAAAGAGACCAGTGTTAAACGGAGCATAATTTGGAAGCAATCTAGAAATAATTTGTTTTAAACTGTAACTTAATTAAAATATTTCAAATCAATTTGTTTCTGCAAATTAATTAATTTAAAAGTAACCTGTATAATTTCCTACAATTTCAGTGCTTTTATAGTGGGGGCGGGCGGGGGGGGGAGAAACAACGAGAGAAAAAAAATCCCCCCACGGAACGTCGATGGCCGACGTGCTGCTGCTGCAACGTTTGCGTCTCGACCGCCGTCAACTCGGCGATCCGTCTCTCGGCGACTCGCGATCTCGCGACCACGTCGGGAGATCGCGCTCGCCTCCGCCGCGGCTTTCCCCCCCGTGCGCTCCGCTCCACGCGGGAGAAACCCCTCTGGCTTAGAAGGACTGAACAAAACCACCGCATCGGGAGGGTTTCGGCGAACCGGCACCGGTGCAAGCGAGCGTCGTGCTCGCGTGCACGTGCCCTTCACCAGGACGTTCCGACGGCACGGCACAGGCGCGCCGGGCGCGGTCGCGAAACCGCGATCTTTGCGCAGAGAGGAACCCCGCATTGGTCGCGCGTGCCGATGATGGCGGCGGCGGCGGTGGCGGCGGCGCGGTGAATGCACGCACGGCCAAATTCGGCGACGTCGGGACGGGACGGGCAGCACGCTTTTGCGCGACACCGCGGTTAATCTACGCGACGCGCCCACTCCCGTCTGGGGAATGGCAGCGGGTGGCCCGCTAGGCAGGCTGTGAGCTTTTTAATCCCAGATTTAACTTTATTCTAATCCGGCACGATTTAGCGGATTTGCGCCGTTACAAAGATACATTTTTACGTTTGCTCCAAACTAAATTGGAGGACGCCGATGAAGCCATCAGGCGCGGCGCCGCGGCGCGCTCTGCCAGCACCGCCTCCGAACGGAGCGGCGTAATCTCGCCGTGCTCGCGCTGCCGCAAAGCTCCTTCTTCGCTCGCCGAAATAAATTCCCGGCCATTTTCGGGGCCGTTATCAAAAGCGAGACAAAGAGATGAATCTGCGGCGCGAGCGTGCGCGGCTCGTAACGTTCTCGCGCCGAAAATTAAGAGAAAAGATGCGGGGGGGGGGGGGGGTCCTCGTGCGCGATGACGGCGCGCCGTCCGGTATACCGTCGTAACTTCACGGGGGAAAGGTAATTTAATGAAATTGAATGTGATGTGCTGATGGGAGGCTCACCCGAGCCGTGTGGGATGGGCGCTGCTGAAGGTCAAAGGTGCACGTGTTTCTCATTGAGCGGTGTACCCAGCTGGCCGCGGTGTTTAAAGTTGTGCGTGGGGTGCTGGGGGGGGGGCAGGCGTCGCGATGATTGTGCCGCGCGTGGTAGATTGCGGCTTTTTTTTCTTCTCCGCCGCGTCGCGTCCTCCCGTCCGTCGCTGTGTCCGTGGCGGTGGCGGCACAGATGCGCGTTTACCCCGAGCAATCCATCAAAGGCTGTCAGCGCAGGTCATGTGACAGACATCTGTCTTACTTGCTCCGTCCCTCCCCCTTTCCATCGCGTTTCAACCCCCCACTGCAGACGACGGTCTTATCCTAATCCGTTTGGGACACTGTCATTGGGTAGTACGCACACGTGCACGCACGCACGCAGTAGAATACACACGCACCCACGCACCCACGCGCACACACACACACGTCTCACCCGTGCGTGCACTGTGCGCGATACTCGCACGTAAAGAATGACACAGACGCACACAGCCACGCACACACGGAGACTCGCACGAGCACACACAAAGACCTCTCGCCACAAACACGTTACCCACACATGCACCATACATGACAAAAACACAACATACGCGCAACACGCCCTCTATACATTTCACCAACATCGTAGAAAGACAAAGATCCCCCTATAGCGTTTACAGAATGTTGGGCCAAGTGCTGTTAACGAGCTCCTATGAAGGTCACCTTTGCCTCCCGAGTTGCGATGTTTGCACTTCGCACCAAGTACCCATTTGAGGCCGAGTCAACCTAGGGGGAGGCCCGTGACCAGTTCATAAAATACATAACTGCCGTTGGTGGCCGTGAGCGGGAATCGAACTCGGGTGGCCGGGCTCGGAGCGCAGCACCGCTGACCGCTGCGCTCAACACCAGCATGGCGCGTCGTTTTCACAGGTCCACGGCATGTTATGATCACCGTTGTGATGAAGTGCGCCCTGAGTACGGACGATTTGCAACAGTGCAGCACACGTCTGCGGTGTTGCGCCGCACGCGTTTCTGCTTCATTAAAAACACACACAGCGGAGTAAACTGGTGCATCGCGATACGTGTGTGCGTGTTTGAGAACATGCGGAATTAGTTGCGGTGCAAAGCCGATGCCTGCGGCGTTCAAATTGTCTGGCGGAGATGCTGCTGCTCCTGCATTGGCAGTGGGGTGCGTAAGCACAATCGTCAACAACAACATTCACGTAAATAAATATTTTTAACCGCAATTTAAGAAGGGCCATTGCCTGAAACGTAATCTATCGTAGAGTTGCCCTCTCGAGGCCACAGCATTATTGGCAATTGTGTTGGGTATTTAACATTTTTTTGTTACCAGCAATCGGCTTCAGTCGATGTGTGGTGGATTGCTGCAATGCCTCTTTGAATTTTTCAATCGAGTCAGTTCACGCTGGCTCATTTCCATGTGGTCTCACGGAGGGACTCGTCGACTTGTATGTGTGTACGTATGTTTAACTTTTTTCGCACCGTACGTTGCCAGCCGTGCTAATCGGAGATGCGGGCAAAGGACATGGAGACCCACTGGCTCTTGCAGAGATCCGTAGATTCGCATGGACACCCAGAGACTCACACGGGGATCCGTAGTCTCGCGTAGAGATCCACAGACTCTCTCAAGGATCGCAGGGGCCCTTACTGTGTCGTTGGCAGTCCGGTCGATGTTCACGCAGTGTCACGCCGGGCTCCCTGCGTGTTCCGCCATAGCCGGAGGAGCGATGCCCGATGCTCCCCGCCGCTGTGCGTGAGCGCCACCGCTCCCTCCGCGTGCCGCCCTCCGCGACGCCCGGCGCGCTCGGCGCTGCGGTGCGATCGCGGGACGTGCCGACTACCGGCTACGGTGGCTGCGTCGAGCGTCGATGATTGCGCAACCACACGCGGGCACACGCGTGCACACGCGTGCACACACGCGTGCACACGCGTGTGCACACGCGTGCACACTATGACCACACGTGACACCGTGGCTCGGCTCGGCGAGAGCATTTGGACTGCTGACTCGGAGGAGCCCTGCAGAGATAATAACAACGTCTCCAGAGCGAGTCTCCCACAAACAAATTTATCAGTCGGATTGCGACGTTTCTGCGTCGAACATCTTCAGGACAAGGTCCATCAAGTCAGTATTAAAATACAGCAAATGAGAATTCTGGACATTCTAATCCTTGACCTCTTGTACACGTGGCGGATGGTGGTTGGGACTCGACACATATTGGTCTAGATTATTACGTGGCCTATCCCATTGGCTGCGAAAATATACGTGTTATGTAAATGTGTGTTTCAATACATCATGCATGTTCGTAATACCATGTTATTCCGGATACACATGGATAATAAGAGGAATTCAATGCCACTTTCGAGTGACTCTTCTTATCCGTTCAAGGACCGGGCAACAGGATGAACGCAGCACTTGCGTGAGACCACATCTGGTGTGACACCTTTCTGTGGTAATTGTGGGTAATAGGATACACGTTCCTCCACTCCTGGGTCGCTTCTGATATTCGTGCGAACAAGTGGATGGCCGTGTTAATTTCGCACCTTAACCTAAACTACTTCTGGTTGAACACCATCATCACCTTCGTTGTCAGCCATGTTCTATGACAGTAGGATGAAGACTTGGCCGTGCCATCGCGTCACTTAACGGTCCTGTGATGCCATGATCCATCTTCTGTGCGCGACCGACCAACTGACTCTCTCCGTCTTTTGTCTCCCTGCTGTCCCTCCTCTCCCTGCTGTCCCACGAGCAGCCAAGCACGCGGTGAACGGAAATCCGGCGGTGGAGCCGTTCCCCGAGGGCCTGCAGCTCGCCACGTTCGGTGAGTGCGGCGTGCGGCGTGGCAGACGCCACCTCGCCACGAGCCTCCCCACCATGCTCACCACGCGCTCACCCTGAGCCTCCTCACCCTGAGCCTCCTCACCGCGAGCCTCCCCACCGCGAGGCACCGTGACGCTGCCGTGAGCCACGCCCACCGCGGTGCTCTGCCGCCGCAAGGGTGCCAGCTTGGCCCGTCGTTGTGTCTCGCGTTGCCACCTGTCTTGCCTATCCCAGGATTGTCCTCTTGTTGAGACAGCAGCTGTCCTGGGAAGATCTGTAAGTCTGGGTCATTTGTCAGTTGCATGAGAATAATGATTATTATAACAATAAAAATCCATCACTCCAGACATATGGCGTTCCTCTCATCCCGGTGCGTCCCCCCGTGTGCCCAGGCATGGGCTGCTTCTGGGGTGCCGAGCGAATGCTGTGGACGCAGAGCGGAGTCTTCTCCACGCAGGTCGGCTACTCTGGAGGCTCCACGCCGAACCCCTCCTACAAGGAGGTGTGCTCAGGTGGGCGCCGCCTTGCTTCATGCCGCACCGCGCGCACCGACGCTACGGCGGCCCGCCTCAACCGGTCATAGGCCCTCCGTCGCCCCCGCCAAAGCCGCGTTTTCTCGCCGTGTTCCGAGATTTTTCGGACGCCGTTCATGATGCATGCTACCGGAGAGGCGCGCTACGTGGAGGTTGCGCGCCGTGCGCGCGTCATTCTCTGCGAGCGTGAGCATGTGGGCGTGTGGACGTGGTGGTGGGGAGCGGTAGGGGAATGGCTTCCGCGTGGCGCTACGAGCATGGCGAAGTGTGTTCGATTTTCTGGACACGGCCTAAGTCTGCGGCGACAAATCTCAACCGGTCATAGGCCCTCCCTTCGGTCGACCCGGCCTTAAATGAGTACCTGGCGCGGAGCGTGAGCATCGTCACTCGGGAGACAAAGTCGGCCTGTGCGTGGTGCTGGCCACCCACCCCCTCGTGCGCCACGTCGGCCTTCGTACCCGCTCGCTGAATGGCTCTTGCCCCGACAGTCTGTGTTGGCTTGACTGGGGATCTTTGTCTTTGTTGTGTGTGGATGGCTGAACCTCTTGCGACTCCGAGGCGTTTAAAGAGTGGCAAACGTAGCACCGCCGTTTACAGATGTGAACTAGCACGGGCCGCGTGTGTCCGTGCAGACACGCGTAGGCCCTGTGCACAAATCCGTGTGGGGGGGGGCGGGAAGTGCCAGGCTTTAGTTTAGCCAAGGTTTGCTTGAGATTGGGTAGATTCATCGTTTTGTTGAGCTGTACGGAGCGACGTCCGTGCGCTTCATAATTCCACTCGTTGCCCGACACAAACTGACCGCCGTGGATAGATGCGCACGATAAGCACACGCACACGCGGGAAAACGGCGATCGCCGTTGAATCAAGCGGGGCAGTCGACGGACGATTCCGAGGCTGTAAAATCGCCGTTCTTTTCAACAGCACCTGCAGTTCCAAGGTCCGCAACGAGATGGGACTATTTGGCAGTTCCCCACAAAAAATAATGGCGATTCTAACAATCCCACGACGACTCAACACGGTCACCAAGCCCGACCATGCGATCCTCCCCAGGAACGCTGTAAATCGTGGCGGGCCGTGCCGTGCCGGCGACGGTCGCTTCTCCGTGGGCGAGGGCGCCGAGTCGGTCCGGGGGCACCGGCTCGTTCGCTTCCTGCGCGATCGCTGACGCGCGCACCGACACGCACGCGCGCACACACGCGCGCACGTGCCAGTTGCAAGTATAATAATTCAGGGAGTCCATTAAAAGCACAGCCTGGCCTGGGCGCTGTCACTTACTTTGGCGGCCTAATGGACTTTAGATTTGCAAATTTAGACCAATTTGCTGTTTTATTGGAGTGGCGGCCGCTGTGATTTATGCAGCGGGAGACACGAGGGCCGCGGGCATCCGGTTTCCCGGCGCTGCCCCCTCGCCCGCTTGCTCTTTTGCCCGGTCGTCTCCTCGCCCACCTACCCACTTGCTCACTCTGTCTGCTCAATGCACCCGCACGCTCTCACCGCCGCATGCCCCTCGGGCGCCCTCCCGCTCACCCCCTGGCTCGCTCATCCACTCGCGCGTTTGCCGACGAGCCAACTCGCCACGCTCGCCCACGCACGCCGTCGCCAGCCTCCGTGCCCCGACGTCGCTATCGCCCCGGCTCACTCCCGCACGAGATCCGATCTCATCGCTCCGTCTCCGTGGTGAACGTCCCCTTGGGCGCGATCCCTCCTTTGGCTGTCGTTCTGTCTCCAGTCTTGTCCCCTCCAGCGGTGTCCTGTCACCTTACACGGTCAATTATGACGCCATTGTTTTTGTTTGTTGTTGTTGTAATATATCGTATCGTATTTCCGCCAGTAAGTGCAATGGTACTTGAATTTTAAACCGAAAATGAAATATGTTTGGTATTCTGTTAATGGACGGTTTACAGAAAGTACAGAAAGTAAACCGTCCATTAGCGGTATTTTGTCATCGTTTATATGAGCGTCCGTCGCCGCTCTTGAGCTGAAGTGTGACGTTGAGCGTCGTCGGTGAGAACAGCTGATGCCCCCCCCCCCACCCCCACGCGGAGCGCGGGAAGAGACAATGGGCGGTGATTTCTCAATTCCCCCTGAAGCGGGACCACATCTGTCCGGTCACAGCCCTGCGGAGGCGATGGTGACGGCGACGATGATTGCGCCGACGCAGACGATGATAATAATTATAATAGTAGTAGTAGAAGCAGAGCAGCTAATGTCTTAATGAGCCGGAGGAAATCAGATGCTGCCGGGAGTGAAAATGTCGCATCCACGCTCCCCCTGGCCGATGATAACGATAATCATGACTATTTCCATTGCCGGGCACGTACTATGAGGTTCCGGGGGATATCAGCGGCCATCAGCGCCGGTGATTTTCCAATCACAGGGGTCGAGCGTGCGAGCGCATAAATCATCTCGTCGGCGCGACGTCAGCCCGGGGCTGTCTCGCAATTATTTATTATTTTATTTTTAAAACTATTATTTTATTTATTATTTTATTTATTACCGCTTTCTTATTTTTTTTTGGGGTAAATGCGCGGGGACGCGGGCAGCAGCTGGCAGGGCTGAGCGAGGCCGCAACAAAAGACCTCCACGGCAGCGCCTCTCGCCCCCTTTGTCTGCCCCCGGCGGCCATTGTCCAGACGGTGGCACGACCTCCGCCTGGGCCTTTTGTGTGGACGCGGAGCGGCGTGGCAGGCAGCAGACAGCGCGGGGACGGCCGCGGTCGCGTGGCCGCTCGCCCCGCTCGCGCGCCCCCGTTGCTCCCTCTTGTTTGCGCCGGGGCGTGGGGGGTGGCGGGAGAGGGGGGGGGGAGGGTCTTGCCCTCTCCCCTGACGCGTCGTTCTCGTCGTTGTCGTCGCCGCAGATGCAAACATCGCGACCCTCTCGCAATTCGATCGTCAGAGTGGCGCGCGTACGATCAGCAATTCTGGAAAAATCGCCCGACGACGCTGGATGTATTCACCAGCGAAACGTCACGGAACTCAAATTGTGAACGTTGTGGGTTTACTCTGCAACTCACCGGTGTGCTGAAGTAGTCACTAACTGGCACGTTTTGTTTTTGTGACAAACCTTACTAAATTGTCTGTGCCGGGTGGTGGCGGGTTATCGACACATTTATATTTACGCGCCATCTAACTCAAAAAAACCTTCATTGCGAACGATCGCTTGTGTTCGGCGCGTGGCGCCGGGACGCACTGGCGGCGAAGGCTTGCTGGTGCCGGAGGGCGTCGCTGGTTCCGAGGGTCGGCGTTTTTCCCCTTCGCCGAAGAGCGTGTTCTATGCGCTCATTCGGCGGCTCCCCCTTTTACAGGAGCCCCGCTCCGAACGCGTGCCCAGAGTCGGCTATCCCTTGGGTCGAACGAACACGACGCACAACTCGGGGGGCCCGTTCCACGTTGTCTATGAACACGGATGTCCTTTCCTTCATCATACTAATTATAAAATATCAACAGCTTAATCGACAACGCGGCCTAATGAGGAATGGCGTCCAGTCGGCGACGTTTGCGGCAGGGGGTTCTTAGTCACAGCACGCCGAGAGAGGCCAGAGAGGCAGAGTGAGGAATTGAAATTTGGCTGTTTGAAAATGCAGGGAACGAGGTTTAAGCACTTGTTTTGTTGTACGTATACTGTACGTCTCGGGCTACGGGGCACACAGCAGGGATTTTAAGAAGAGGTTTTTGTGAGCGTCGCTGGAGGGACGTCGCGCGCACATTTCCGTGCAGTGCTCCTTCAAACGGCGACCTAATAGATCGTGGCAGTGCAGTGCAGGCCGTTCATAGGCAATGCAACGATGCATCGGTGTATCTTGATTGAAATCTAGATCACAATCTAGATTTAAAACCTATTTCTTTTGAACTGCTTTTTCGTTTTAGTTTGTTAGCACGGTTGGCTCCGTACGGTGCAAATGAAGTTCAACATACGTACATGTTGTGTAATAGATTCACATTACTTACGGGGTGGCCCAAAAGTCAGGACACATAGGGTTATTTCACTTAAGTTGACACTGGCATATTTTTTTAAAATATGTCCTTTCTCTTAATAGTTTGTCTGTTATCTTTATAAATATATATTTTTGTTGGTCACCTCAAGCCCGTCATTTGCACAACTCGAACAAGAACCCTGAATAAATTGAGACAATATCATTTATGAATGTTCAAAGGTAATCTTGAAATTAAATCCAAAATGAATTTCAAAAGAGAATTCATGCATGTGTTAATGCTTACGGAAGTCAACTCGAGCATTTGTTAAAATCACCGAAATAAGCCTTTGTGAGTCGTTAAAATAAATATCATAACCCAACGTGTCCTGACTTTTTGGCCAGCCTGTAATATGTTAGATTCTTCAGCTGGCCATACATGCCCAGAATCATATATGTAATGTGCAATGGGTTCACATTATCCCCGACAGTCACCCGTCACCACGAGATCCACTACGGTGTTAAAAACTATTGATTCCTTAATTGAAATTCACCGCAATCACTTGGGGGAAGACGGGGGGGGGGGGGGGGGAAAGGGGATAGAGATGGGGGGGAGAGAATCGTTACGTCTTTACCAGCGACTCGTTTATAATTTTCTCTGCTGACGGTACTGTATGTGCAATGACGGGCAGGGTCTTTGCCTGAGGCACATTTCACCAAGCCCTCGCCCATCACCTCCCGACCAGCGGCACGTGTGGGAACGGGGACGAGACTTTCCCACCCCCCCCCCCCCCCCCAACTATTCTCGTGCTCTCTGATGAGTCGAGTAATCGAGCCGATAATCGGTAGAGTTATCGAGCCGATAATCGGTATAACGATGTAGCCGATAATCGGTAGAGTAAACGAGCTGATAATCGGTAGAGTGATGGAGCCGATAATCGGTAGAGTGATGTAGCTGACAATCGGTAGAGTGATGGCGCCGATAATCGGTAGCGTAATCGGATTTAAGCACAGAACTCCTACTCCGACAAATTGCGTGCAAGTTCCCGAGACTCTGCGTCAACTGGTCAGAGCTCACAGATTCCTGTGCCTCTGGCTCCGCGTGGCTGGCGCTTGCTCCGCGTGATTGGGGCTGGCTCCGCGTGATTGGGGCTGGCTCCGCCTATCTGCGCTGGCTCTGTGTGGCTGGCGCTGATTCCGTGTGCCTGTCGCTGGCGCTTGCTCCGCATGGCTGGCGCTGGGGCCGTGCTGGAGTCTTCCTCAATGCGTGGGGAGTTAAACGAGCGCCGTCGCGTCTTGGCAGGCGGGACGCGGGTGGGCTCGGCTGTCGGCGCGTGGCGCCGAGTCTTAACGTGGAACTTTTTATTTTTTATTTTCCCCCCGTATGGCATTGTTGGGATTAAAGTTTTTTGGTCGGAGTTTTCTCATTATGTTCTCCCCCTCGGTCTGTTTGCAAATGGGAACCTCTTTACGAGGTGATTTTGACCCGGCCATAAACCTCGCAAAGCACCGAAGAACTTTGAATCGTACGGATTGTGTATGTATGTGTGTGGGAGCCCCGCAACCTCGTGTTCACTCCGGGTGGGTCGTAACGCTCGTAACCGACGTCGGGCTTTGCCGGCTTTCTGTTGGCCCCGGTGTCGCGCTCACGGCAAGGTGAATCTCTCGTTGCACCGCTGATGGGCATCGTAGCAGCACGAGGCGTCGTGCAGCGTGGAGCTCACCGTTGATCCTGTCCCTACGAGTGTTACCAGTCAACCTCAGGGTCATAATGTTTTAGGGGTGATAATAATACAAATAATAATATACAAATATAAGATTTGTGTCGTCATGTCTCAATGTGTGCCATGTTTCTACTTTTTAGTCCTGGAGCATCATTAGGATTGTCACGTCGGTCACTCGCCTGTGCGTGCAGCACCGTCCGTGCCGTGACTGCCGTGCAACCCGAGGGCTTGGAAGCTGTCTCGGCAAGCCGGGGACGTGCGCAGCCTGGGTGCTGTGTACTTACACGGCGAGAGCTGTTCGCGTTTCGGGTCACGTATTCCTTTAATTGCAACAACGCGAGTTGCTGATTCTCTTAAGTTGTGCGGTTTGCACGCTCTGCTGTCGCATCGTGCCGCGTGCGGTGGTGCCGTCGTCATGCACTGGAGCGTGACGCTGCGTCTCGTCGTGTCTCGTCTCTCGCTGTGTATCGCTACTTCTCCCTGCGTCTCGCTGCGTCTCCCTGCGTCTCGCTGTGTCTCGCTGCGTCTCGCTGTGTCTCGCTGTGTCTCGCTGTGTCTCGCTGCGGTCCCTGTGTCTCGCTGTGTCTCGCTGTGTCTCGCTGTGCTCCGCTCGATGGGCACTTGCCGCATTTCACGCTTGGCATTGGCATGCGGTCCCCATGCGGCGCGTCTGCCTTTGTGCACCACGCAACTCTGCGAGGAGCGGCGGCGCTGCGGCGCGCTCGCCACTCGTCTGCAAACCCGGTGACCTGGTTACGATTATTCGCCGGCGTTAAAGGTGCCGAGAAATCCACGCGGTTACTCCCTTCCCCGCGGCGGAATCTGTCGTCCGCGAAGAGGAAATGTCGAGCGCCGCTCTGCCAGTGGCATCGCCGCGTCAGGTGACCTCGCTGTTGCCGGCACACCACGCAGGCACTGGGGGGGCGGGGAGGGGGCCGGAGGGGGCCGGAGGGGGCCGGGGGGGGGGCCGGGGGGGGGGGGGGGCCTGGAGGGTGCGGGATTCCAGGCTCTTGGAGAAACTTTGTGTTTATTTATGTACACAGCGGCTTAATTTGTCGATTTGGCAGCACAAATTGTGCACGAGTGCCGGGAGTGTTTAGTTTTTGTTTTCACGACTCTCTCGGCATAATTGATTTCATGTTCTACCATCCGCAGCTGCCTTGACGTTTACTGCGGCCGTCTTGAACGCTCTTCCTTACAGACATTGGGAAGCCGCTGGAGCTTTGCACTTTTAAATCTAGATGGAAAACTCGTTTATTTTTCGAACTGCTTTTTGTGGTTCGTTTGTTGTCCTTCCCCCGCACCTCCGATTCGCACGGTTGGCTACGTACGGTGCGAACGAAGTTCAACATTCACACGTACAGAGGGGCAGCCCTGCAATTGCTTACCTGACACCACTGATGAAGGAAGGGCCTACACGAGACAAAGCTCTGGACAAGCCCCTCTGGAGGGAATTTGGCCTACTCTTCCAGGCTGGCAAGACATCTTGGCAGCGGCGGGAGTCCCCACACTTTACCCCATCACACGTGGCCTGCCCATCGGCTGTCTGTGGTGTACCTGATTGTACTGCTGGGTGGGATTCAAGAAACTTGCAAAGTTGTTTCTTGACTTCACAGTGAAGTGCTTTGTCATTTTAACTGTCACTTAAAGAGGAACAACCGGGTAAAAATACACTTTTGAATTGCATTTATATATGTACAGATATATGTGTGTGTGTGAATAGATCTATGTGAACATCATTCGAGAAGCAATTGGGCTTAGAGTACGGAGACGACCTTGAAACCACCCTCGGTGCACACAGTTCCACTTTCATTTTGGGGTTTGAAGTGCAGATCTTTTTTTTTATCTCGACGCTCAAATGAATTATTCATTTGCTCAAGGCCTCCGGGCAAACACTGTTAGGATAATTGCTATCGGAGTGCTCCCGTTATTTAGTTTTTAAGGCTATCTCAGAATAACAAAAACCGTGAGCTCTTGCTAAATTACCACCACCGCTGCCACTACCACCGCCTCCTCCACCACCATCACTACTACCACTGTCGCCCCCTGCACAGTAATGGACGTTCCGGTGAAGGAGGGCACTGCACATCCAGTGGTAGTTCACTAAAAGTTTTGGGTGTTTTTGCCCGAGCCGATGCCTCGCTGTGAATCGTGCCCCCCACCCCGCCGCCCCCCCTCCCCACCGACCGCCCCCCCCCCCCGACCCTTACTCGACCTAGATTCTTCTATGCTTCCTCGCCGTAGACACGAGCTGCAGCGGAGTTTCATGGCCGCGCAGAGTTACGCAGCTTCGCCATTGCGGCACTCTGCGCGTCACAATTCATCGACCGAAATGCATTTATTCATTGACCTTAAGTTATTATTATTATTAGCCAGGTAAAGCCCACTGAGCTATTCGTTGTTCTTCAGAGGTGTCCTGGCCACACGCGGCGATAGCTCATGGGTGGGAATGATGATCCTGGCCACGGCTCACGCCAGAGGTGACTGACGTCGACCGGCCATGGGCCCCCTCCTTCACTGACCCACACTGACCAGCGCGGTGAAGTACGGTCAAACAACCGCCGTGACTGACGTGGCGTGGGGACGTCGGAGGTCTGTATGTGTGTGTATCCAGCGAGGCATCACTGAGTTTTTGGGTCTCTTTATGAACGTTCCTGCAGTGGCAAGTTTAATGGATTCCTTTGAAAAAGACAAACGGACACACACGAGGATATCATACTCGCGCAGATAGATTCAAGCGGCCATTGCTCTGCTGATATCTCCTTGCCCTCCTCGTAGGCCAGGCCTATAGCACCTGGTTTTCCCTGCCAGTATTCGATCTAAGAACTCGCCAGACGCAAACCTGCGCTTAGCCGCCTGGGATCTGGTGAAGATTGGGTGATCCCGGGGGGGTTTTGTCAACTCTCGCGATCGCGATACCTACGCAGACTCGTGCAGGCAACGGTCAACTTGGGTATTTACGGCTCTTTGTACGCTGCTTGTGATCAGTTTGGTGGAAACTCGAGGCGTCGAGCGCCACAAGGAGGAGAGATTTACCTTCATCGATCCATTTGTGGCAGGCGATGATGCTGTCGCGGGCCATAAGGGACACTGCATGCGTGAGCTGTGCGTGGGGGTCACAGGCTTTGGGGAGGACACGACGTCTTCCAGAGAGAGGCCCTCTCTCTTGCTGTGTCTGCAGAGTTGCGCTTTGTGCAGCCCTGTGGCCTTGATGGGCGTCTGGCCCGGACCGTAGCGTCTTGCTCAGCAGACCCGTAAGGAGCCCTTACCCTACTATTTGTCATTTTCTTCGTGATTTAATCATTGCGGTTTATTTTCTTTTCGCACACATTATTAAGTTTGCTCCATTTCTCTCCGGCACACCGTGTCCCCGGTCTCGCGAATGATGTCTTTTTATTTGAAAAAGTTTTGTCGCCTAGCCCCAATTTCACCTCAACTGTTCTTCCAGCGTCGTGTCAGGTCCTGTCATCGCATCTTAAACTCTGTCATCAAAGCGGCGGTCTCCGTCATCCGTGGCGTGGGCCACCCAACTTGTCCCTGGCAAAGGCGCTGAGTGCGAGATCACCCCATTACGCGTGATTGCACACAGCGTGTGTCATGTGCTAGTTGTGATGGATCGCACGCCAAGGTCAAAACACTGCGAGGTGAAGGTGCAGCCCTGCAATTGCTTGCTCATGCCACCGCTGGCGCAAGCGCCTCCAGGCGAGGGGAGCTCTCGTTGGCCTCCTGGAGGAAATAAAAATTAAAACGGCGCAACTTTTTGTTCCGAGTCGATGGTGCCTTCTGTACAAATTCCAGCGACATTTTGTGTGTGTTAAAGAGTGAATTCGGAGCCTGTTTTGACTTCTCTGCGGCAGTGTGCGGTGCGTTTCACAAACTCCGCTTGCGTGCCAGGCGTTGTTGGTAATGGCTCTCCGCGAACACCGTGGGGGCTCGTTTGGTGCAGCACAGCGTCGTGGTACAAAATCGTGGTACCCCTGCACTGCTGAGATGGGCTTGTGAGTAATAAAATATTAAAATAATAGGCAAACAAGAGTGTCTTTTGCTCCGTAAAAAAATAAACACAGGCAACATTATTTATGATGTCAGCCTGTGGGCCCCGTGCACGCGTTGTGCTCCCCTGTAGTGATTGTCCGTTGACATGCGGTCTGCTCGCAGCTGCTGGTTTTAAATCAGTCACATTCCCAAGAAATACTTTGGTGAATTCGCTCGGTGAATAATTCACATTTATTTTGTCGTGAGGCTTGGTGAGTTTCTGTGTGCGTGCGCCCGTGGCCTTTGTTGGGGCAGTGATTTCAGGATGATTTTGGTTGGCCAGGTGAGAACTCGAAGAGACCAGGGTGCAATCTCACCTGGATAAGTAATCCACGTCACGAAAACGACAAAAACACTAAACAAATAAAGTACAGCAATGAGGCAAATAGAAATTCTCACGTGGCTACCGGACAAATGGAAAATATCGCACAAGCACAAATCGGTGTTAAATAACAAATTCCCTGTAGCGCAATCCAGCTCATGCAGATCATTTTTACACTGATCATAGCACAATTACAAATGAAGTTACATAAACATTAAACAGATATAGGGTGACTGTTATACTAATATGTAGATGAACAAGGATATACATCAAATGCAGTGGCGCAGTGGTTTAGCACGCTGCTCTATGAAGCCGGCCACCTGGGTTCGATGCCCGGCCATGACTCACGTGAGTAAGTGATATCCTAACCAGTCCTGGGCTTTCCCTTCGGAACAACCTGAGCCGCTCTGCTGCCCGACCGCACTGGCCGGGGAAGGGGTGGTGGACGCAGCGTGCGTGCGCGCGCGGGGAACCGTCCGTCAGCAATCCTCCCGTCGTAAACCCCCGGTCACACATCTCACGAAGTCCCCACTTTCCATGTCGATGGGGGGGGGGGGGGGTGCTTAGCGTCGATCCTCACATCGCTCGCAAATAAAGTAACGAGGTCCGTGCGCCGCCCGGCGTTCGCGGAGGCTTTGCCTCGGAGGTTCACCGCATCGCGTACCGAATAAGAGACGGTTACGTAAGGTTTCTCGCACAATTGAATTATATAAGATCGATCTGCACGTGCTTGGACCGCTCAAGTCGATGCTGTACCTGGACGGGATGATGCATCTTGCATTCCTTTGGGCGTGGAGCGATTTGTCGATTACAATAAATTGTCATGCGCTTGAAGCATTGCATCGAATCGTGTGGTGCGTTTTGATGATGAGCAAGCAATGTCAGGTTTGTGCTGATGGTGCGAACGAGACGGATGATATATGAGGCAGCGCCGTGCAAACGAGACGGTCCAAGCAACAGCAGCAACAGTTGCAGCAGATCCAGCGTCTCCAGACGACTGCGTCGCTCAGGTGTGGCCCCTTACAGCAGTGAGGGGGGAAAAAACCCAAAAATGAATTTGTTCTCAATTGTGATTTACGATCCCAAATTGTGATGGTCGCATCATCGCGTGATGGAGCCTCCGTGCTGGAACATACGTGATGGAGCATCCGTGCTTTGTCCTCTGCAATAGAACCTCCATGCTGGAGCCTCTGTAATAGAACCTCCACTCTGGAGCCTCTGTAATAGAACCTCCATGCTGGAGCCTCTGTTATAGAACCTCCATGCTGGAGCCTCTGTAATAGAACCTCCACTCTGGAGCCTCTGTAATAGAACCTCCATGCTGGAGCCTCTGTTATAGAACCTCCATGCTGGAGCCTCTGTTATAGAACCTCCATGCTGGAGCCTCTGTTATAGAACCTCCATGCTGGAGCCTCTGTTATAGAACCTCCATGCTGGAGCCTCTGTTATAGAACCTCCATGCTGGAGCCTCTGTTATTGAACCTCCATGCTGGAGCCTCTGTAATAGAACCTCCATGCTGGAGCCTCTGTAATAGAACCTCCATGCTGGAGCCTCTGTTATAGAACCTCCATGCTGGAGCCTCTGTTATAGAACCTCCATGCTGGAGCCTCTGTTATAGAACCTCCATGCTGGAGCCTCTGTTATAGAACCTCCATGCTGGAGCCTCTGTTATAGAACCTCCATGCTGGAGCCTCTGTTATTGAACCTCCATGCTGGAGCCTCTGTAATAGAACCTCCACTCTGGAGCCTCTGTAATAGAACCTCCATGCTGGAGCCTCTGTTATAGAACCTCCATGCTGGAGCCTCTGTAATAGAACCTCCACTCTGGAGCCTCTGTAATAGAACCTCCATGCTGGAGCCTCTGTTATAGAACCTCCATGCTGGAGCCTCTGTTATAGAACCTCCATGCTGGAGCCTCTGTTATAGAACCTCCATGCTGGAGCCTCTGTTATAGAACCTCCATGCTGGAGCCTCTGTTATAGAACCTCCATGCTGGAGCCTCTGTTATTGAACCTCCATGCTGGAGCCTCTGTAATAGAACCTCCACTCTGGAGCCTCTGTAATAGAACCTCCATGCTGGAGCCTCTGTTATAGAACCTCCATGCTGGAGCCTATGTTATAGAACCTCCATGCTGGAGCCTCTGTAATAGGACCTCCATGCTGGAGCTTCTGTAATAGAAGCTCCATGCTGGAGCCTCTGTAATAGAACCTCCACTCTGGAGCCTCTGTTATAGAACCTCCACTCTGGAGCCTCTGTAATAGGTCCTCCACTCTGGAGCCTCTGTTATAGAACCTCCACGCTGGAGCCTCTGTTATAGAAGCTCCATGCTGGAGCCTCTGTAATAGAACCTCCATGCTGGAGCCTCTGTAATAGGACCTCCATGCTGGAGCCTCCACTCTGGAGCCCTCTGTGCTGGGGATGCGCCGTGATGACCGGGGAATCCGGTCTGGGCCGGTTCTTTTGTTTAGGATTCACTTCTTAGCCGCATCGCAACATCCTCACGATGTCAACATTTCTCCTGCGGCTGAAGGGAGTCAATGTAAAAAAAGAAAACCGGCACAAATATTTTAATATTTATTTATATATAGACAGGGTTTTTTTTTTATTCCTTTGCCAAGAGGTGTTGATTATTCCCCACTGTAACATCTTGCGAGGAGCCTGATCTTTCTAAATGCGGAGAGGAGTTGCGTCTGTGGGTGTCACAGGGTGGGGGGGGGGGGCGACTGGGGTGCGTGTGTGTGTGTGCGTGTGTGTGCGTGTGTGCGCGCGTGCGTGTGTGTGAGTGTGCGTGTGTGTGTGTGTGCGTGTGCGGCGAGCGGCGTAACACCGCGTGGGGGTCGACCGCCATAGCAGCCGGCGCGCACGGCTCCGGCAGAGGCCCCCGGCCGTAGCCGCGGCGGTGGACGCAGCCGGCGGTCGATGGAGCGGTGGCCAGCGGGATTGGAGCGCGTCCGAGAGAAACGCCGTCCGCCGGGGAGATGGAGCGGTGCACATGGGCTCGCCTGCGTCCTGGGGCAGGTGCTCGCGGGATTTACTACTCGGCGGGGACTGGAGGTGGCGGTAGCGGCGGCCTTGGGAGGCATTCGTCCAGCAGTGGATTCACCGCGGCTGACGACGACGACGACGATTACCACTGAGCCCGAGGCATTTCCCTGACAGAGCCGGTCCCTCCTGCGTGTGCCATCGACCCACGTGGTCACTGGCCGCGTGCCGGCGGATCCAGCGTGGCCCGTGTCGCTCTTCCGTCGTGGCGCTGGTGTCAGCAGCCGCTCTCGAACCCTAAGGCGTCGCGCTACCTGAATAATCAAATCGTCCGTGGAGCAACGATAAACCGAGATCGATCCGCGCAAATGAAATGCGATGTTATTAGGTTTGGATGTTATTAGGTTTGGTCGAGTGCCGTGAATAAAACCTGTTAAGGAGCAGACACGGCGCAAGCGGTGAAGGACACGGCACGGGCGGGACGGGGACGGGGGCTTCTTGGCCCGAATCGTGACCCCCGATTCCCGGCACCGCGCTTCGCTTGGACGGACCACGCGGCTCCCTGGCGCGCCGCAGCCCAATCCCCCCCCCCCCGCCACCGACTCCCACTCCTACGGCCTCGCAGCCCTCCTAGCCCCCCCTCCAGCACCCCCCCCCCCACCCACCGGCCCCCGCCCCCCACTCCCACCTGCCGCCTCTCGCTCCGAGTTTTCCTTGCGTCGTCGCCTTGTTCAGTAAACTGCGCACCACTTAACACCGCCCTCGCCGCGCGCGCCCATTACTCGCCGACAAAGCGACGGCGGCGCGACCACGCAAGTGGCTGAACGCATCGCGCACCGTGCGGGGTTTCCACGGCAACCTGCCCCCCCCCTCCGTCGCCCTCGTCCCCTTCTCTCCCACCCCCCACCCCCCCTCAAAAAAAATCTCTCCTTGTTTTCACATCCCCCTCCCTTACTCGCTCTTCTCTCTCATTGTTTTAAATCTTGCTTCTCTCTCGCTCTCTTCTCTCCCTTATCTCTCTCCCTCTTCTCTCTTTTCCTCGTCTTTCCCTTCCTTATTTCGCTTCTCTTCCTCTCCCTTATCTCTCACTTATCTCTACCCACTCCTGCACCTTCTCTCCAACTACTCTGCCGCTTCTCCCCCTATCTTGCTTCTCTCCCTGATCTCTCTCCCTCTCCTCTCTCTCTCTCTGCTCTCCCTGTTCTTGCCATGTAAATCATTCACACCTCGAAGCAAGGGATTCAATTCCATGCCACCATCCAGGATTTCAATGAAAGAAACGATACAAACGAGATGGTAAATCCCGTTTGTACATATACGTGAATATATTCCCCGTTCCCTCCACAAGCGTAAACGCGACATCGTCACAAGACTCGCGCGTGATTTGCACGAACGTCGAATAAACTATTGTATAACCTATGATGTCAACTATTATACACCGATGGCACATTCTCATGCAGGCATCGCGAGCGGAAGCGCCGCTTGCCGTAGATGTATCGCCGCGGCAACGTTCCCCGTCTGCCATCTCCTCTCGGCGTCGCGTCTTCTCCCCGTGTGATCTACCCTCCTTGAAGTCTCCATCGTCCATTTTATACAGCACGTGCCTGCGTGGGATAAAATATGCATGGGCAGGAGACACGAGCGTGCGCGTGTGTGTATGTGTCGCATGGGCAAACATTTGTGTTCCCGTGCGCAGGCTGCATCTCGAAGGCACGCACAAAGAGAAAGATCCCCCGGGTAGCCTTTAACAGAATGGTGGGGCAAGTGCTGTTTGTGAAGTAGCACTTGTCAAGGCCGGCACGGCGCACGAGGGGGTGGCTGGCCAGCGCCACGCCCGGACAAAGACTCGCACTTAGCACGAACATGCGCCACACACACACACGGCGTGCGCCACACACACGCGCATACATGCACAATGAACATGCATTAAATACACACGCGCGCACATAACAACACGCACACACGCAATGACTGACATCTCGTACAAAAATCAACGATGCAGCAGACACGCACACAATCATCCGCCGCCGCTCTCTAGCGTTATGTATTCGGACAAAGCCTCTGCGGCTTACAAAAATCTGTGCATTCTTCTCGCAACAGCAAACGCCGTGGCCGATTGCCGCAGAAGGCAATGAGAGTGCGCTGTGCCGTCTGCTGTATACAGCGCATCGCGGGAACGAGGGTCAGAGCCAGGGCTGTCCCCAGCTCTACTCCTCGCTACACGGTGGTGGTTGTGGTGGTGGTTGTGGTGGTGGTTGTGGTGGTGGTTGTGGTGGTGGTTGTTGTGGTGGTTGTTGTTGTGCCTCTCGTCCATCTTCGGGCACGAGTTTTCAACAAAGACTAGGATGGCGCATGTCCTTCAGACGTGACCGTCCGTCCGTCCCTCCGTCCCTGCAGCCAGCGAGCCAGCAGAGCGTTTGTATAATGTGCTCCATGATAGGGCAGCGTGATGGCGTGGCGCGCTCATTTGTACGGGGTGCGCGGGGGGGTGCGCGGGGGGGGTGTGCGCGGGGGGGGGGGGTGCGTGGGGGGGGGTGCGTGGGGGGGGGGTGCGTGGGGGGGGGGGTGCGTGGGGGGGGTGCGTGGGGGGGGGTGCGTGGGGGGGGGTTCGTGGGGGGGGGGTGCGTGGGGGGGGGTGCGTGGGGGGGGGTGCGTGGGGGGGGGTGCGTGGGGGGGGTGCGTGGGGGGGGTGCGTGGGGGGGGGTGCGTGGGGGGGGGTGCGTGGGGGGGGGTGCGTGGGGGGGGGTGCGTGGGGGGGGGTGCGTGGGGGGGGGGTGCGTGGGGGGGGGGTGCGTGGGGGGGGGGTGCGTGGGGGGGGGGTGCGTGGGGGGGGGGTGCGTGGGGGGGGGTGCGTGGGGGGGGGTGCGTGGGGGGGGGTGCGTGGGGGGGGGTGCGTGGGGGGGGTGCGTGGGGGGGGGGTGCGTGGGGGGGGGGGGTGCGTGTGGGGGGGGGGGGTGCGTGTGGGGGGGGGGGTGCGTGTGGGGGGGGGTGCGTGTGGGGGGGGGTGCGTGTGGGGGGGGTGCGTGTGGGGGGGGTGCGTGTGGGGGGGGTGCGTGTGGGGGGGGGTGCGTGTGGGGGGGGGTGCGTGTGGGGGGGGGTGCGTGTGGGGGGGGGGTGCGTGTGGGGGGGGGTGCGTGTGGGGGGGGTGCGTGGTGGGGTGCGTGACGTCAGCACGGCGCAACGCACGAACACAGCTCGGTGCCGTGGGATGCGGGTGACGTCATCGCGCGACGTTCAGTCAGGAATCCAGCCAGCAAACCCCCCCCCCCCCCAACATCGCGCGATCTTTCGAATCCTTCGGCGCACGTGCTGTTGTGTTTGGCCACGCCGGCGTGCAGTGGCGTGCAGTGGGCGATATTTAATGGGCGAGGCCGATGGGCTGGGAGCCGGCGCTAGCCGCGTGCACAAGCCGCCTGGTTTATATTTATCCCTCAAAAATGTCACATTTGCCATTTGCTGTCATAACACGGAGCCCCCTCTGATGAAGGTCACTCAATGAGACAGACGTCGCCCCACCCTCCCGACCATCGCCGCTCGTCGCGAATCATACAAATGAGGCTGCTTTGCGGTTCAAAAGGTCCGTTTGTCTTTCAGTAATGCAGTAAATACAGCTTCCATTTGCTCTCGCCTCGCCCCCCACCACCGCCAAACCACCACTGCCGCCCCCCCCCCCCGATTCCCATCCTTTCATCTCAAATATTAATAAAAACTCGCAGCTACAGTGCGCGGCTTGCAGGCGAGCGAGCGAGCGCTTTGTTTGCTCCGGCGCCGAGAGCGAGGGTAGCTGTCCGCGGTGGGCGGGGTGCTGAAACGCGTGCCTGCACGGCCCCGGGGTGCTGCCCGCCGAGGCTTTTGAGCCACGCTGCGAGTGGAATTGGTTTTGGCTGAAGGACAAATGCTGGGCTTCTTTTGGAGGCGTAATGAATTTAAGATGCGCTAACTCTGCTACCTGAGCGATCGAGTGCGCGTGCGTGTGCGAGCACCCGCGTCTGTTTGTGTGTGTCTCTGTCTTTGTGCACCTAGCCTGGCAGAAGCGCCGTGGTGACGTCACCGCCACCTCGTGGCGAACGGCGGTTGCTGCTGTTGTTGTTTGTGTCTCCTTGCGCTGTAGGCAGCGGTGACGCGGTGGTTCGCGCAATTCGCTACCAGCCTGGCAACCGGAGTTTTATTGGCGGCTAACGGCAGTGGCGAGTGATATTTGAACCCATCCAGGGCCGCCACCCCCAGGTCAAATCGGATTTAAAACTAGTACCTGGGAGACAAAGGCGTTTGGGCATGCTGTTGAACACACCACTTAATTGGTGCTTGCTTATAGCATCACTTACCCCAATGGTCTATTGTGGTCCATGTGTATGTGTATGGATGTCCCCTTTGGTGATATCGTCAGCATTGCGAGCGAGTCTTGTGAGTGAGTGTCACCGTGGGCGTGCGTTTAACCTGCTCGAGAGCCGCGTGCCGACGACTGTCGGAGCGTGATCGTGGTGGCAGCAGTGCGCCTGTGTGTGTGCGTGTGCGCGTGTACACGGATGCGAGCGAGTGTGGGTGCGAAAGGAAGATGTACATTTTTTTTAATCGTGGAGATATTCGAATAAAACCCGCCGGTAATGCACGATGGCGTCCTCGGAACAAACGCTGGTGCGGGAAGCGTCGTATAAAACCCGTCCTGCCACATGTGTAAGGCCGGCACTGTGTGTAGTGAAGCTTCCGTGCCCACTGAGGGTTACGCCCAAATATACTGATTTCTACTGTGCGTTGTAACCGTCAAGACACCCGCTTCACAATGGACGCTCGGAATGAGCAGGCCGGGCGTCGCCCTCCAAATTGGCCGAATTCGAAAAAGAATGAACGCGACCCCTTACTCGATTGGGGTCACGCACAGGAGTCAGCCGCGCCCCGCCCTACTGGCAGACTAATGCCCACTTGCTGCGGGCCGGTGCCGAGTCACCTTGTGTGCCACACAGGGACCGCTGCCAATTGGGGTGCCCTTTGAATGTGTGAGACGACACATGACGTCATGCGCTTTGAGTTCATGAGGATTACTAGAGTTCACTTGTCTTCATTCTCATTCAGATCAGTAATTTGGGGCTCGTGTGTGTGTGTGTTCCATGTATGTATGTCTGTATGGGATTGTGGCTAGCGGTGGTGTCGTGATTAGCAGGCCGCACTATGAACCCAGCGACCAGAATTTGATTCCCGCTTACGAAGAATATCAGTGGCGAATATCTGTGCCTGTCCTGGACCTCCCCTAGGTCGACTCAGCCATGAATTAGTACCTCGTGCAGTGTGTCAGCATCAGCACTGGGGAGACAAAGGTGGCTGGGCGTGGTGTTGTGCCACCTACCTCCTCGGGCCATACTGGCCTTCATTGGTGCGACTCGCTAACACGCTTGCCCCAACAGCCTTTTAAAGACTGTGTGGGGATTTTTGTCTTTGTGCGTGACGGAGTGCATCGCATTGTGCTCAATTGCGTCTCTTTGTCTTTCATGTATGCGCGGGTGGATGTGTCCGAGTGGGTGTGTGCGCGCGGGCATGTTTGGGTGTGCGCATGTGCGAGGGTGTGTGTGCATGTGTGTGCGTGTATTTGTGCCCGTCTTTGTCTGTGCGTCCGTGTGGGTGGATGTGCGCGACGGTGGGTGTACAGTGTGTGCGTGTGTGCGCGTGTGTGCGCGTGTGCGTATGTGTAGGTGTGCCCGTCTTTGTCTCTAAGTGGGTGGCTACGTGCTTGCGCTGGCCTCCCTTGTCACTACTGCAGAGAAGCATAATCTTGCCGCGTTGGTGTGTGCGTCTGTGCGCGCAATTGTGCGCGTGTGCATGTGCCCGCGTGCATGTGCGCGCATGCGCGTGTGTGCCAGTGTGCTTGCGTGTGTGTGTATGTGTGTGCTTGCTTGCGTGTGTGTGTATGCGTGTGTGTGTGGCCCCTGCTGAACGCCGCTGATGAATTCCGCGCACGTGCGCGCACGCTCGAACGCCGACACAGGCGCAGCGCTCATTCACGCCGCGACGTCTGGCCGAGCGAACACGACGCACCTGCACGTGACCCCCACGCACACGCACGCACGCACAAAGATTAAGATCCCCCATATAGCCTTAATAGATGATTCGGGCAAGTGCTGTTAGAGAGCACCTATGAAGGCCGGCACGGCACATGAAGATGTTGGTGGCCAGAACCACCTTTTTCTCCCCAGTGGCGATGTCTACACATGGCACAATGTACTAATTTGTGGCTGAGTAGATCTAGGAGAGGCCCAGGGCTGGTTTCAGATAATCGTCACTGGTGTTGGCCGTGAGTGGGAATCGAACTCGAGTCGCAGGGTTCGTTTCACAGTGTGCTAACCGCTGCGCCACCGCTCCCTACAAATGTCCGTATAGCCTGTAACAGATATATATGCACACAAGCACGTACGTAGAAATGCGCACACACACGCACGCACAAATACACACGTGCAAACGAGCACACACACAGACACGTACAATGACACACGGACACACACTCGGATGTACATGTTCACCCACACACACACCCACCGACAGGCACACACACGCTAACTGCAATACACCACGAAGACACAAAGGGAAGGCACGCGAACAAACCACCCTGGCGTTGTTGCATCTTGCTCATGAGGAACGCTCTGAGATGCCCCTTTCCAACCAAACACGCAAGAGTTAAACCGCAACGCTGGGTCACAGCGTTTGCTTCTGTGGATCGGTGGATCACAGTTACCCATAGCATCAGCTGTGGCTGCAAGCACTGAAAAGGCAATGACTTGTGTTTGTCAAAAGCGCAGCGCCGTTGAAGTGTTGTTGGTCTACGGTGCGTCGTGCCCTCGGTAAATCGGCTTTGATAATTGCTGCCAGATAATCGAGGCTGCTCACTGCTCCGTGATGTCTCCGTGCATGGATTGTGCACGTGGGGATGAGGCCGTGAGAATTATCTCTACGGCCATTACTGCCACTGCCTCCGTGTTCCACATGTGGAGTCTGCAGGCAGCTCGGCCCATAAACGTAACGCACGTTTGAGTGCATCGAGCTGATGTGGTCTTGAGGTAGTGCCGCTTGTTGTTGTTGTTGTTCGGCACGACGTCTGACGGCTGGAGCAGCTCGCGTTCTCCCTCAATTGTGTCGCCCTGCCAGGCACCGCTGCCGTTGCCGTCACTGTTGCCGTGCGGACGGCCCACATGGAACGCCAGCAGCTGCCGGCGATGCCAAATTAACCGAGGGGAAGCAAAAAGCTGCCCGTGTCCAATTCCTGAAAGAGCTGCCAGTATGGGGAGCGGAATGTGGGACGTCGTGACGAGCAACGTGCGGTGCAACTCAAAAGCAGCGGCACGTTTGAACGTTTCTGTAAATTTCGCACAATAGTTTCCCTGCGTTGTTGTGGTAATGTCGAATTGGCACCGCCTGCCCAGCGGCAGTCAGTAGAGACGAGGGCCCTCTCCACGGCGAGAGATGCATTGCACCGCACGGTGTTTTCAAGGAGCACTAAATAAATTTGCATTCGTCGGCACACGCGACGCGATCAGAGCGGCATGCCGGCGAGGGCGATGCGCCGTGCACCGCTCGCCCGCCCACCCCTCCGACTTCTGCCCCCACCCCCCTCCCCCGCTGGTGCATGGAAGCGTCGAGCGATCAATCGCGCCACCTCTCTGGGTTCACTGCTCCCGTGCGCAGCTGCACGTTTATGCGTCGTTGCGAGCGGGGCTGCGCGGCGCGTGCACCCGTGCGTGCGTGCGTCGGGCCGTCTGTGCGCCCTGTGCCGTTGTGTTGGGAATGGAGATGTGTTGCCTCGCGCCTCCTCCTCGTCGTCCCCATGCCGCCTCCGCTAATTGAAGCGTCGCTTGCAAATGGCGTTCCGTGCGTCCCGGGAGGAGACGGACCGCTGGGACGGCCGGCGGGTTCTCATTTGCGTTGGCGACGAGACCTTGTCGCGAGCGATTTCAAGGCTCGGCGAGCCGCGTACACCACCGCACGCTCAGCCGCTCAACGCGTGCTCGCTGATCGCGTGTCAAACGAACGCCCGTCATTCACCGAGTCCCCACCCAATGACTGCGTGCCCAACTATTGCACGTTCACTTCACGCGCTCCCAACGACGACCGTGTGCTCGCTGGACGCGCCGCCCAATGCACAATGCACGTGCCCCATCAGTGCCGTGAACGTGTACGCGTGTTGCGCAATCCCTTTGCAAAGCGTACGGTAATTATTTTCGTAAATTGAAATGAGCATTTTCTTCTTCCCAGGCCCTTTAATGTGCCGGCTAGTGTCACACGTCACCCACGTGTGACGCAGTGGAGACATTGTTGCAGTTTAAGTTGTTGCTGTTGTTGCTGTTGTTGCTGTTGCTGCTGTTGCTCTAAAGCAATGCCGCCCTCCTCCCTGTTGTTATCGCCCGGGCAGGGCTGACGGGGCACACGGAGGTGGTGCGCGTGGTGTTCAACCCCAACGACACCTCCTTCGAGTCGCTGCTTAAAGTCTTCTGGGAGAGTCACAATCCAACTCAAGGTGCGTGCGTGCGCGCGAGTGCGTGCATGCGTGCATGCGTGCGCGCGTGTGAGTGAGTGAGTGCGTGCGTGCGTGCGTGCGTGCGAGCGAGTGAGTGAGTGAGTGCGTGCGAGTGCGTGCGTGCGAGTGCGTGCGTGCGAGTGCGTGCGTGCGAGCGTGCGAGTGCGTGCGTGCGAGTGCGTGCGTGCGAGCGTGCGAGTGCGTGCGTGCGAGCGTGCGAGTGCGTGCGTGCGAGTGCGTGCGTGCGAGTGAGTGAGTGCGTGCGTGCGAGCGTGCGAGTGCGTGCGTGCGTGTGAGTGCGTACGTGCGCATGTGCGTGTATTTGGAGAGCAGCAGTGCAGCGGACACGAACCCGGCGACCCAAGTTCGATTCCTTCTCACGGCCAACAGCAGTGAGGATTATTTGAACCGTTCACGGGCCTTGCCCTAGGTTGACTCTGACCCAAATGAGAACCTGATGCGGTGTGTAAACATCGCCACTGGGGAGACAAAGGCGGCCGGGCGTGGTGCTGGTCACCCACCCCCTCGTGTACCCGTTCCGGCCTTCATAAGTGCTACTCGCTAACAGCACTTGCCCCAACAGTCTGTTAAGGCTACACGGGGGATATTTTGTGTTTGTATTCCAGTCCACACGAGGCGCATGGCGTTTTCTCATCCGCTGTCATGCCCTCTATTCTCTTTGCTTGTGAACTGTGGACTCCCGTACAATAATTCCTGTCCTACCCATAAACATTCAGGCTGGCTTGCCTCCAATCCACCGCGGGTTATATCAATCGATTTTAATAGTCCAGCCAACGCACCCTTGCCTGGCCGCCGAGCCTGCGTCGGATGGATCATCAACTAAGTTCGATTATTATGACGCTGCCGATACAAGCATGGAATTGTGATGGGTGAGAATCAATTGTGTCCCGTCTTGTGCAAATCATATGCGCGTTCTATGCTAAAGCTACATTTGGGTTGATTGAGCGAACAAAGCTTGCGCTGTGAAGCCGGCGACAAAACCGGGACGACAAACGATCTCTTCTCGCATCGAATCGTGACCTCTGAAATCACCGGGTCACTGGGGGGAGAACGAGGGGGCGAGCACCGTCTCGACGCTTGGGACGCGGTCGCCTGGCGGAGTGAACTTGCTTTTGTTGCATCTCGTCAAGCGAGAGGACAGACGTTTTAGAACGGCGAATCGGTGCATCGTCGCGCGGCCGCGTCGCGAACGGTGCAGCCCCGGGACCGTCGAGCTCGTCCCGTCAGGGGCGCGAGCGGCTTCCGGAGCGAAACGCTTCGTGGCAGACGGCGACCGAGACGGCGCTCGCTCTGCCGCCGAGCGAAGCGGCGCCGGGGATGTCGCGGGGTGGGGGGGGGGGCGTTGCGTGTGGGAGAGTTTGTCTTGGCGAGAAGTTGCATCGTGGGTTGCGGGGTAGCAACGGGGAGAGAGAGAGAGGCAAGTACAATCAGCTGGAAGATGCTGCGGCACACGCGCCTACATCGTTTGAACGTCGGTGTTGCCGTCGACCAAAATCTGAATTAACTCGATGATTAATGGTTCCCGTCGAGGAGGAAATACATCGCAGCACGACTAAGCGGACGGTCCGTCCCCTTAACGAATCCGCCTCTGCGCGCAAAAAACTGAAAGCATTTCTTCAACAACCCATCGGCTGCACGGCCTTCTGGGAGCACGTCAGCAGCGTTGATTCGTCAACACGCAAACTCTTGACCGGCTTCGACACGCGGTGTCTCATCAGCAGAGTCGAGCGTGAATGAACGTTGCCTCGGTCGTCGCCGATCCTCGGCAATTCGAGCGATTTGTTTGTCGCGATGAAATTCGTGGGTTCCACGTGAGCCATTGGCAACACGAGCGTGACGGCCTCTGTCAAGAATCGGCCGGGGCAGCGCGAATACATACGTTGGTTACATGCCAACCAGCTCTCCTTTACCTGTCACGTTTCCAATTTATATTTCGTGTAAATGTAAAGTCTTTAATTGCCATTACCATTAACGCTGGCGTGCAATGTGTTCGTATTATAAGGCGGCATTATAAGGCGGCAAAATGATGCATTTGTGCCAGCGCTGTTGGTTTAATAAAAATAAAATAATTCTCAATGTGTTAGCTTCGAGTTTGAGAGGCGAAGGCAGTTTGGAGTGAGGCTGCCATCGTTCCACTGGAATTCTAAAAACGCCGCACCAGCGGCGTGTCGGCCAACAGGTTCTCTGGGTGCCCGTTTCCTCTTGGCACTTCTACGCGACAGGCTCGGGACGTTTGGCATCGTGCGGGTGCTTGTCATCATGCCAGGCCGCCCGCGCAGAGCCGTCGCCTTCCCTTCATTAGCATGAATTAGCATGCATCGCTGATGACTGCTAATTGATGTAAATTGCTTTCGAAGTGGCGGTCAAGTGACGTTCTCTCTGTCCTCGGCGCTTCTTGCTCGTCCTGACCTCGCTGGCGGCTGGGTGCGAGCGAGCGACGTTGACGCAGCTTATCCGAGTACACGGGAGACGAGCCTCGTCTGTCCCGTTGATGATTTCAGCAGAAAGTCACTTTGCCTTCGACGCCGAGAACTCGCTTTCACGAAGAGCATCCCGAAACCCCGATTCGAACCCAGGCTTCTCGGCGGCGCCGGCTCGGCATCCGTGACACGGTGTCGCCCCCCCGCCCGTCGCCACCCCCCGCCCCCCGATCCACGGGTGGCGTCCTTCCAGAATATCGTGCTGCGGCTTGATTGGATGTGTCGGCCACGCAACAAATCCTCCGGTTCAGCATTTCTCAAACCGTGGGTCGCGACTCCCCCAACCCCCCCCCCCCCCACCCCCGAGTCGCCCGGCCTCCTTCGCGGGGACCTCGCGAAGGAGCCGAGAGGCTTGGGCCCGGTCTTGTGCGCGCGCCGCCGTTGCGCCCCCAATTTCCCCGCGGCCGCGGTACTCCCCCCCCCCTCTCTCTTTCTCTGCTCGTCGTGCGCAGCAATCTTTCTTTCCCTCTCGTCGTTGAAAGCCTCTCGCTAGCTAAACGTCCGTACCTGAAAGCATTCTTCTACATTGTGGAATTAAGTGAATTGGTGTCCACCTCCCCTCCCTCCCCGCAAAGCCAATGAGCATTGAGTCATCCGAGCCCCTTCAATGAGCAATTGCTGCTGGTAGCGCGTTGCGGGATTGGATCACCCACGCTGCGCTCTCAACCTGGCAGCCCGAGTTCAGTTCCCAGCCGCGGCGGACATCGGTGCTCTCTGAACCCCGCCACGAACACGGGAACCCGAGTTCGATTTCCGCATTGTGACCAAAACCGGTGACGATGATCTCCATCAGCCCTGGGGCCTTCCCTGGATAGACTCGGTCTCAAATGAGTACCTGGTGCTGTGTGCAAACACCGCGGCTAGGGAGACAAAGGCGGCCGGGCGTGGTTCTGGCCACCCCCCACCCTCTTCGTGTGCCGCGCCGGCCTTCATGGGTGCTTGTCGCGAACAGCACTTGCCCCGACAGGCTACACGGGGGGATCTTTGTCTTCTTTGTAACACGTAGGCTTTGTCTTTCCGTGTGCTCACCTCTCCGTGTGCCGCGCGTGCCGCCCCCCTCGCCCCGTGCTGGAGATTAAATCAGGTGCCATTGACCGGCGTTGCCTTCGCCCGCCTCCCCTTGTTTTTTGTAAACCTATGGATTTTTTAATTAGACGCCGCCACTGCTGGAATAACACGGCCGCCTGCCTGAAGGAGAACGCCCCCCCCCCCCCCCAGCGAGACGCACGCGCACCCGAGCGACGGGGAAGGATCTGCAGATATCTGTGAGCCTGATGGGGCCGGCTTGGGGTTTTCACCATCTGCATCACTGCTCTGGGCCAAATAATAACGCGTCACGCTTTTATAGGGGAAGCGGTCGCACGGCGGTTAGCGCGTCACCGCCCCCCGAGCCCCGGCAGGTTACGCTCAACTCCCCGGGCCACGGCTACCGTCGGTGGCGAGGGTGGCATCTGACCCGGCCCTCGTTGCCCGCACGCCCCACGGCGCGGCGACGTTCGGCCAAACGACGGCCAAACGACGGCCAGTCACCAGCACGGCGCGGGGAAGCCTTCATCAGTCGGACACATTCGGAATGCCGGCGGCAGCCAGACGTTGCTAGAGTTGTGAGCCGCCCCAAACGAACTTGCGCGCACCCTGCCGCTGTGCCGCGGCGGTGAGTGTGGCCAGCACGTGGCGTCTCTACGCTCTTGCTGCACCTCACCTCCGATGGGCTCGGTTGGCTACGTACGGTGCAGTAAGAAGTTCAACGTACATACATACGTCTGTCTGTAGCTGCATGTGTTTGTAATGGGGAAGCGGGAGATGCAGCGGTTAGCGCGCTGAGCTATTAACCCAGCGACCCCAGTTCGATTTCCGCTCACGGTCAACACCAAGTGACGATTATCTAAATTGGTCCTTGGCCTCCCCTAGGTTGACTGAGCCGCAAATGAGTACCTGGTGCGGTGTGTAAACATCGCGACTGAGGGGATAGCTGGCTGGACGTGATGCACTCACCGCCTCGTCTGCCTTGGTGACCTTCATAGCTGCTCGCTAACAGCTCTTGCCCCAACAGTCTGTTACGGCTATAAGGGGGATCTTTGTCTTTGTTTTAATGGGGAGGACTGTAAAGTCTCGTTTCAGCAAAAGGACGCAAATGCGTAGGCACGCAACGCTGCGTCGATTCGTCACTGAACGTCGATTCTCTCGCTTGCGACAAGCGCGTCTCGCAGCGCTTGTTTGTCGTTACCTGCCTTGTGAGCAGGCGCCAGGCAGTTGGCAGCACACGCTTTGAATAAATGTGGGTCGCCAATTAAACTGTGAATTAACGGCAAAGCGCAATTCCAGAAGTACGCGAGTCGGCGGGCTATCGGGCCGCACTTAACCATCCGGGCAGCGTCAAGAGGATGTGGCTTCTTGCGCTCGTATTAATGTAAGGTCGCCATCAAGTTAATGGTGTCAGCGCCGCGTGTGTCGTCTTTGTCTCTTTCCGGCCCTCGGCGCCATAAAACCATCCAACCTGGTTATTTGCGACCCCGCTGCCAGTCGTCTGACCCCGCGACCCCTGACCTCCGCTGTCATGCGCTCTGCCTTTTGATTAAATTGGCCTTGGCAGCCACACATCTCGGGCTGCCCGGGAACGCGCGTGCGTTCGTCACGCACGCAGAGAAGCCGTCACGCACGCGGGCAAAGATCGCCCGTGCAACCCACGCAGGCCGTTGGGGCAAGGGCTGTTTGCGAGCACCTATGAAGGACGGGAGGTCGCGCGCAATAGGATGGTATGGCAAACACGATGCCCGACCGCGTTTGTCTCCTCAGTGTCGATGTTAACACATTGCACCAGGTACTCATTTGAGGTTTAGTCGACCTAGGGGAGGCCCAGGACTGGCTCAGATATTTATCACTGATTCGCCTTGTTCGTAGCGCAGCGCGCCAACCACTACACTGCCGCGCACACAAATACACACGCAGAGACACACGCAGAGACACATGCAGAGACACGCGCACAGACACACACACACACGAGGTGTCAACCACAAAACCACGGGGTCCCCCAGCGAAGCCGCACCGCTCGCCGCTATGCTCCCACACCGTGGGCGAGAAGAACGCTGCCACCTTGACGTTCTTACCACGCGCGGCAAAATTAAGTGTTTAATCCTGCGCCGAACATCGGCGTTGCCGACGCCACGTGGGCAAACCGCACGCGGTGCCCCGGGCGTTTTTTTGCCGGTTTTTGAAAGAACCGTGTTCTGGAGTGAGAATACCGCAGTGCGGAGCCGAGTGAGGTTCCCGCGCAGGCGGGCGGGCGCCAGATTAAAACTAGTGCCGCGAGAGTTTGCGCGCGCTCGTGACGGGCAGGTGTCTGCCGAGCGGCGAGGGCTGTAGGCGGGCGGCGGCTAAAGCCGGAGATGAATGGGGACGCGAGCGAGGGGAAGCGGCCACGTCCCGTCGAGGGCCCCTCGCGCCGCCGCTCACCGGCGGGGCGGCGCGGGAAGGAATTACCGGCGGCGGCCGTGGCAAACAACTGAGGCGTTGGTGTTTAATTGTGTGCGCCGTGAAAATAGAGTGCGTGCGATGGCACGAACGGCGTGGGCGCACGGGTGCGCGCTCGCTGGCACGCTGCGCACCCACGCGTTGCGCAGCGTGGAGGGGCACACAGGTGTGCGGGGGTGTGTGTTTGTATGTGCAGGTGTGCGGACGACCGCGATGTGTGCGTGTGCATGAGCGACACAGGTGTGTGTGTGTGTGAGCACGCCAGCGTGCGTGGTCGGTACGGGGAGTGGCGGCGCCGTGGTTGGCCCACTGCGCTACGAACCCCGAACGATCCGAGTTCGATTCCCGCTTGCGACCAATAGCAGTGGCGAATATTTTAACCGGTCCTGGGCCTCGCCAAGGTCGACTCAGCCTAAAATGAGTACCTGGTGCGATGTAAACATCAGCACCGGGGAGACAGACGGCCGGGCGTGGTGTTGGCTCGCCCCCACTTGTGCCGCGTTCGCTAACAGCACTTGCCCCAACAGTCTGTGCTTTGTCTTTATGTGTATGTCTTGGAGACATTGGTGGTGTGGGTGTGTGTGTGGACATGTATATAGGGGATAAGTGTGGGCCGTCTGCGTGGTGTGTGTGTGTTTTGGAGATTAGTTGGCCATGTGGTGTGTACGGAGGGGCATGTGTGCTGTGGGTGAATGTCTGTGTGTCGAGGGGAGCGGTATTGTAGCGGTCGACTCGGCCTCAAATGAGTACCTGGTGCGGTGTGTAAACATCACCACTGGGGAGACAAAGGCGGCCGGGCGTGGTGCTGACCACCCACCCACTGGTGTGCCGTGCCTGCCTTCACAGATGCTCGCTAAAAGAACTTTCCCCAACAGTCTGTTAAGGTCAATCTAGATTTGAGGTTTTCGTGACTGCAGGGATCCATACTCTTTGGTTCTTTCGGTAAAGTCACGTCGGTATAAAATAAAATGAATTAAATCACGACGTTTCGTGATTTAATCTGTTAAGGCTTTAGAAGGGGATCTTTGTCTTTGTGCAGGAACCAAGTGTGGGGTATGTACAAGGGCAGGTGTGTGTGGACTTGTGTGTGTGTGTGTGTGTTTACACTGGGCAGACTGTGTGAGTGAGGAGGACCAGTGTGCTGCGTGTGTTTGTGTTCAGGGGACGGATGTGCGACGTGTGTGTGCGCTTGTGTGTACTCGTGTGCGTGTCTGCGCTGTGCAGGAGACAGTTGTGCCGTGGGCCACGTTGTGAGCGAACAAGTGTGCCATGCTGTGCGCGTTCCGCGTTGCAAATTCAAAATGATCACGGGCCGCTGAGATTGCACCGTGCGATTCCTCGTCATCAAAGACCGAACAAAGTTAATTGCAGGCGGGACAAAAAAAAAACCCCAAGGTGAGTTTTAGACTGTGAAAAAGTCTAGTTCGGGAGGTAGGAGAATTTAGACGGATTCTGAGCAACAGATGCAAATCTGCGGAGAAGTAAAAGTGATGGGGTGGATGTGTGATTGTTATAAATAATGAACGCCGAGGGTGGGGGCACAGCGGGTAGTGGTGGTGGGGGGGAGAGAAGCTGTGCGCGACGACGCGAAGAAAGGGGAGAGACAGAGGGAGGAGGATTAGAATGCCAAGTGAGAAAATGTAAGTCAGTGAAATCCGTGAAATATTTAAAAAGAATAAAAATAGAAGCCACCTATTACATTAATAATAATAATAATGCCTTAATTATTCCGATACCGATTACCTCTAGGGGACAATGGGGGAACTTGGTATGAAGTCTGAAAAAGGTTTGGGCTCAAAATAAACACGGGAAAAATAAAAGCTTGCGAATTCAAATATTTGTTGGCTAGACACTCGAAGAAAATAAATGTTTACCTCGGGAAATTATTGGAAGTTGATAGCGAGAACATTTTTCGAATGGAAGCGAGTAATATCGGGATGGGAGAGCTTTTTGAAAATTGGATCGCGAGAGTGAAAAGCAGCATTCCAAGTGTGCCTCACCAGGAGAAGGTGCAGTCGGTGCGTGCCGCCCGCCCGCCTGCCCGCCCGCCGCATTGCGCGTGGGGTCAGGGATACGAACACCGTCCAAACGGAGCCAGCGCCGAGGAGTGCGCAAAAGCAGCGTGGAGAGATTCGCGCTCGCACTTTCACGGAGATGCGGAGACAGAGGAGCGGTGCCGCAGATCGGAACACAAACGCCAATCGGAGACAACGTGTCGGCTTGGGCAGGTGACGTGACCAAAGCGATAATGGCCGATGTTCGAGACTGGTGGTGGTGGAATGTTTCCGAGGGCACGACCGCTGTGGAGATGGAGCGATGAGATCGGCTGCGCGTGTGGGAGCCTCGCGGATTGATGCACGGGGAATGTCGATTATGCTGGCAACCGTTCGTCCAGCAGTGGCTAGATGATGGTTCATGATGATGGTGATGACCGTGCCGTGTGCGTGTGCTGCGTGCCGTGTTTCTGTCGGGGTGATTGTGACACGGTCCGTGCCGTGTTTTGTGCTACGGACCCGGCGACACCAGTTCGACTCCTGCTCACGGCCAACACCGGTGACGATTATTTGAACCTGTCCTGGGCCTCCTCTTGGTCGACTCGGCCTCAAATTAGTACCTGGTGCGCTGTGTAATCATCGCCACTTGGAGAGACGAAGGCGGCCGGGCGTGGTGCTGGCCACCCACCCCCTCGTGTGCCGTGCCGGCCATCATAGGTGCTCGCTAACAGTACTTGCCCCTACAGTCTGTTAAGGCTATGGGGACGGGGAGGGGGGGATATTTTGTCTTTTCCGTGTGTGAGAGTTTACGGGCACAGAGACCGGGCTTTGTGACGGTTCCACAATGGACGGGCGCGACCGTGGCAGATGTAATGGTGGCAGCCCGTGAAATGCGACTGTTAATTTTTATTTTATTTTGTCGCCAGCGCTGCCGCTTTGATAGCGTACAGCGTGTCCTTCATCCACGCCAGTCCCCAGAGAAGTGACCTTGAGCAGAGAATGCTTTTTTAATATTAAGAATTTGTTTTTTGAAGGCACAGCGTATAATAATATGCCTCGAATAGCAGCGCTGACAAATAATTGTAGTGCGCTAATCTTAATAACCTATTAGCTATGACATTACTTCTCGCCGAGTAAATATCATTGCATCAATGGCCAATTACAGAAATAATTAAAGGAAGGCTAAAAAAAAAATCGATAATTTAAGAAGTGTGATTAATAGACCGAATGCTGTGATGCATCGCTGCGAGGAGTATGTTAATTGATTTTCATGTTTGGAGGAAAATTTCCGGGCAGTGTGCGGTGCACGTCGCGTGAATAATGCGGCCTCTCCCGGCGATCTGCGGGCAGCGCAGTGGCGGCCTCCCAGAATACCGTGCGGCGGCGGCCGCGGTGGAAGTGTTGGCTGCGCAGAATAAAAAATCCTCTAGTCCAGCATTTCTCAAACCGTGGGTCGCGACCCTTCCACCCATCCCCCCCACCGCCCCCATCCCCCCCATCCCCCCCCTCTGCCCCTTGCCAATCCGACACCCCAGGAGGTCACTTTGTCAATATCGGCAGAGGCATGGGCCGTCTTGTTTAATTGCCAGAATAAAATAACGTTTGAGTTCATCGATTGTGGGAATTTCTCGCGTTCGGTCGGAATTTCTCTCGAGTCTCAAGGCTACGCGCCTTGCAGTGCCGGCAGCTGCAGCCGTTGCCCCTGCGGTGCACGGACCGACGTCCCCACGTGTCTCCCGCTTGAGATGAGCGCATCGATTTAAACGTTTAAAATCACGAGGCCTACACCGAAGGAAAAGCCTCCGTGTTTGAATATCGTGTGCGTGTGTGTATATTGTGCTTCTATAGATATTATACTTCGGGATGAATTTTTTATGTTACCGATTTGGATTTTTTATTTTTAGAGGCCATTGTGGATTTTTTGATGGGTACTTTTTCGGATGATCGACACTTGTGTGTTGATACCACGTTGGCAGGCTGGCGGAAGTGAGTGAGCGTCATCGCATTCGTGATGTCATCCGAAGCGAGAGCTTTCTTTGATCGTCCACAATGTCGTCTGAAGGCCTGGTGTTTTGGATCAATCCCACAATTGAGAGCACCACCACAGCCCTGATGCAGTAAAACTCCGGCTGGCTGAACACCAGATAGAGCCGGATTCCGTACAAACGTATTCCCACGGGACAAGGGCTCCCCCCTGTCAGTCCAGCTAGCCGGTGTTTCACTGTCTGTTACAAACATATGCAGGGTCCAGGCGTCACACACACTGTGGCGAGAGACCAAGTGGGGCTCGCCGTGGAGACGAACTACCACCCGCCATCGCTCGCTTGCCAGGAATTTGCCTGTGATGAAATCGGCTCGTGTGCCGGTGCCCGGGCGCATTGCGTTACGTCGCAGGGGTGGGCCCCGAGAGATGGCGACGGCTCGAGGAAGCCTTCATCCAGCAGTGGATTGATCACCGTTGATGATGATGACGATGGTGGTGGTTGCGCGCTCGCGGCTAGCGGTGCCGTGCCATCTCGGCGGGCAGTTTGCGGCAGCCGCACCGCGCGCCGCTCGGCGGGACCTTGAGGTTTGTGCTCATTGTGTGAAATACCACCGCTCTTTAAAACATGAATTAAATAAAGGAGGCAATTTATTGCGTTCCTAACCCTCCGCCGTGCGGTGGAGTGTCCTGCACACTCAGCGATCAAGAGAGCCCCCGTACGCGACGCCTCTCGACGCACCGGCGCAGACCTCTACCACTCCGCATCTACGGTGCACGGAGATGACAGGGAGAATGTACGGCGTGATTGCCGGCGAGCGATCTGTACAACGCGTCGCTGTGCCTCTCCGATGCGAACTGTCGCGCATCTGTGCCGCCCCCTCCCCTCCGTCCCTGCGATCCCACTGACACGGACGCGCGTGCAGGCATGCGTCAGGGCAACGACGTTGGGACGCAGTACCGCTCGGCCGTCTACACGCACTCGCAGGAACAACTGGCGGCCGCTAAGACCTCCAGGGACGCGTATCAGAAGGTACGGACGGACAAAGTGCACGCGGACACAAAGACAAAGGTCCCCCGTGCAGCCACACAGACTTGTTGGTGGAGTCCTTTTAAGGCCGGCCTGCACGCACACGCACGCGCACGTACCCTGTTCACACGACCACGGGGGGAAGTGAGCCGGTCTGCTTTATGAGCTGTGCGAAAATCAGTTTTTGCGCATTTCAGTTGGTGCAAATTTTAAGGTGAAGTTAATTTGTTAGAGGTCAACGCCAAGAGGCCATCTCACCATCCACACTAACACACGCTCACACACACTAACACACGCTCATCCACACTAACACACGCTCACCCACACTAACACACGCTCACCCACACTAACACGCTCACCCACACTAACACACACTCACCCACACTAACACACGCTCACCCACACTAACACACGCTCACCCACACGCTCACCCACACTAACACACGCTCACCCACACTAACACACGCTCACCCACACTAACACACGCTCACCCACACTAACACACGCTCACTCACACTAACACACGCTCACACACACGCTCACCCACACTTACACACGCTCACCCACACTAACACACGCTCACCCACACTAACACACGCTCACCCACACGCTCACACACACGCTAACCCACACTAACACACGCTCACCCACTCTAACACACGCTCACCCACACGCTCACCCACACTAACACACGCTCACCCACACTAACACATGCTCACCCACACTAACACACGCTCACACACGCTCACCCACACTAACACACGCTCACACACACGCTCACCCACACTAACACACGCTCACCCACACTAACACACGCTCACCCACACTAACACGCTCACCCACACGCTCACCCACACTAACACACGCTCACACACACTAACACACGCTCACCCACACTAACACGCTAACCCACACTAACACACGATCACCCACACTAACACACGCTCACCCACAATAACACACGCTCACCCACACTAACACACACTCACCCACACTTACACACGCTCACCCACACTAACACACGCTCACCCACACTAACACACGCTCACCCACACTAACACACGCTCACCCACACTAACACACGCTCACCCACACTAACACACGCTCACCCACACTAACACACACTCACCCACACTAACACACGCTCACCCACACTAACACACACTCACCCACACTAACACACGCTCACCCACACTAACACACGCTCACCCACACTAACACACGCTCACACACGCTCACACACACGCTCACCCACACTAACACACGCTCACCCACACTAACACACGCTCACTCACACTAACACACGCTCACCCACACTTACACACGCTCACACACACTAACACGCTCACCCACACGCTCACACACACGCTCACCCACACTAACACACGCTCACTCACACTAACACACGCTCACACACACTAACACATGCTCACCCACACTAACACACGCTCACCCACACTAACACACGCTCACCCACAATAACACACGCTCACTCACACTAACACACGCTCACACACACTAACACACGCTCACTCACACTAACACACGCTCACCCACACTTACACACGCTCACCCACACTAACACACGCTCACCCACACTAACACACGCTCACCCACACTAACACACGCTCACCCACACTAACACACGCTCACCCACACTAACACACGCTCACCCACACTAACACACGCTCACACACACTAACACACGCTCACCCACACTAACACACGTTCACCCACACTAACACACGCTCACCCACACTAACACACGCTCACACACACTAACACACGCTCACTCACACTAACACACGCTCACCCACACTTACACACGCTCACACACACTTACACAGGCTCACCCACACTAACACACGCTCACCCACACTTACACACGCTCACACACACTAACACGCTCACCCACACGCTCACACACACTAACACGATCACACACCACAGCATTATCCAGCTACACCATGAACAGTAGCATCGTGACGGAAGCAACTGAGCATGTAAGAATTAGAAACGGCGTGGTTTTCAGGTGGAATCAGAATTCACATGTATTTACTGGCGCACAAATGCAACTGCATCTCAGAGCGCTTTAGATGTCGCAAACACTCGCACGCACGCATGTCCGCCCTCTCCCACGCTCGCTCACTTGCTCTCACACGCACTTACGCTCTCTTTCACGCTTGCTCGCTCTCCCGCACGCACGCGTGTGCTCTCTCTCATACTCGCTCGCTCTCACAGACGCACACTCACGCCGTCTCTCTCTCTCTCTCGCTCACTCGCTCTCCCGCACGCGTGTGCTCTCTCTCTTCCGCACGCTCGCTCGCTCACTTGCACGCCGCCTGTTTGTGGATTCAAATCCCCTGCTGGGAGTGCGAGTCAAGAGCCCGTGCATTAACAACCTGAAATAAATAAAATAAACCCCCCATCTCCCGGGACAGCCCCACGGAAATTGGATGCAAATTGCCGCCGCGTTGCGCCGCGGACACCGCCGCACAAAATGGCAGCCGGCCGCCCCTATTAGCCGTCGGCGGCCATGACTGTGCTCGCGCCCGCTCCTCCGCAGATCGGGCGGCGCTAATCAAGTGGCGGTTGCCCGCGCGTGGTAAACGAACGGCTCGCACGCAAATACCGCCGCCGCTAATGTCGCGACAGTTTTCCGGTTCATCTCCTGGACAGGGCTTGTGGCGGACGGAATTTGGCGGTGGGAGCGTTTGTGAGTGTTTGCGACGAAGGCTGCATGCAGCAGGATTTGTCCGGTCGGTGCCTCGGGCGACTGCCTCCCGCTCTCTCTCTCGCTCTCTCTCGCTATCTCCCGCTCTCTCTCTCTCGCTCTCTCGCTCTCTCTCACTCTCTCTCGCTTTCTCGCTCGCTGCATCTCGGCCATGATGGGAGGCTGTGGGTATTTGTAGCCATCTTGAATTTTCACGGCCATTTTGTTGCCGTTTCATGAATTTTTATGACCGCGATGATTTTTTTTCTCTTCGGTGTTTTTCGGTTCGGTTGTCGCTCATTCTTGCCGTAGGTGTACGAGATTTGCTGTCTCGGGGGGTTCTCGCCCTATTAGAATAAAGGTTCTTAACTCTACCATTTTTGTTTGGGCAGCAACAAAAATATTTTTTGCAAAAAACGGCACCCGCTTTGTGCCGCTGAAAGAGTGGCTGGTTGGAGGCGTAAGAGAGAGGAAATGTCAGGGAGAGGAAACGTAAGAGAGAGGAAATGCGACGGAGGGAGAAGGATTGTGCGCAGTGCGTGGCACGCGCCTGTCCACCTGCGCCGCAGCACAAAAAGAGCTCAACCGTTTTTTGCGCATCGTCTTTTCGGCCATTCGAACGTCGCCCTGCTGATGGGGAGCCTGTCCCCGGCGCGTGGAACGAAACGTTGGACACCGTGCCGAACTGGCGTGCGCTAAGGCCCAAAAACACGTCCGTCGTAGAGCCGCACTCGAAGCGTGCGTTGAGATTTAGCGACGACGGACCGGCGAAGGGCCGCACCACGGCACGATCGCGGGACCCTCGGCAGCAGCCGCAGCAGCAGCAGCAGCAGGAGGAGCGGGAACCATTTTACCGCCGCGGCTGCTCCGGCGACCGCGAGCTGCCGAGTGCAGCGCCGGCGGTGCGGCAGCGCCGATCGTCCCTTCGTGCGAATCGGAGGCAGCGCTTAATGGCGAACGGTGCCTCTCCCCCCCCCACCCCTGTCTCCCCCCCCACCCCGCCCGCGTGCCCCCCACGTTCCGCCAGCCCCCCCCCGCCCCCCTCCCCCGCTCGCTCGTGGCGGTGCTGACGTGATGGATGAGCTGATCAGACCTGACACGGGCGGCCCATCTGTCCGCTCGCTCGCCCTCGCTCGCTCCACGTCGTCGTCGTCCCCCCGCCCCCAACCCGCCACCCCCCCCCCCCCTCGTGTGCCGCGTTGAGCGCTAATGGTGAGCGTGCCTCGAGGTTAGAGGGGAGAGGGAGGACGGGCGGCGTTATTAGCACGGAGGAGGATGGCACAAGCTGCGGCCTTTGTGAGCCCACACTTTGCGACCATTGCCCCTGTGGCACGTCCCCTCCTGGCCCCCACGGGCCGGGGCCTGCGCTGGCGTGCGGTGGTCGAGGCTCCAATGAAACGGGGGGGGGGGGGTGGGGGCGACCGAACCTATTTGTTTATTTACCGCTTGTTGCGTCCACACGCTCCGCTGTGGGCGACGACAAACTTCGAAAGAGGTTTTTTTTCTTCTTCTTCATTTTTTACATCAAAAGTAGAAATCCGCCGAGCGGGATGCCGTGATGTAACGATTCATGTGGATGCAGCTTTGCCGTAATTGTCATCAGGAATTGAAGTATTTGCATTCACCGGACTCGTAATCGCCTCGGCAACGCACGGAGCGCCTTACATCTCGTCTCGCGATTTTCTGGGCTGCGATTGATTCAAAAATCGATAAAAAAAATTGTCTATCGCCTTTGTCTCATCTCATTATGCGTCCCGTTTGTACACCGTCGTCCCTCCCACCGCCACCCCTCCCCCCCCCCCCCCCAATGACCTCGATCGTAACATTCAAATGTAATTTGCGAACACCGTGAATGATCGATTCGCACTCCCGCGATCCGACGCACGTAGCCTGAGCGCAAGAAAGAATCGATTTCAGCCAACGCGTCGCTGCTGGAGGACTCTGATCGAAGCACACGCTCACCTGCGCACGCACACACGCGCATGCACACGCGCATGCACACGCGCATGCACACGCGCATGCACACGCGCATGCACACGCGCATGCACACGCGCATGCACACGCGCATGCACACGCGCATGCACACGCGCATGCACACGCGTGTGCGATCACTCCGTCGGGCTCAGATTCTGGTACAGCGTTTTCTCTTTTTTTTCCTTTCCCCGCGCTCGGTATTTCTGTCTCGTCGTGGGACCGGACACGACTCCCCAGTTATGGCTGAGATTAGAGCCGGCAACCATCAATTATGCATGAGCGCGCTCTCCCCATTGTGAAGTTCCCAGATAATAACGCGTGCGCGAGGACGCCCCCTCTCCTTCGCTGGGCGGGGGGGGGGGCGGGGGGTGTGCGGGGCAACATCCGGTGGCGAACAGACGGGCGAGCGGGCGAGCTGATGAGCTGACGAGCGGGGGGCTGGCGGGTGAGAGGGCCGGGGGTCGGGGGGGGGGGGCAGCAGGGGAGGGGGCTGCTCCATCCTCCGCAGAATTGAAAAATATCGATCGGCCCGTACCCTCGTTGGGTGCCGTCGCGCGAGCGCCGAGCGCCAGCCAGCCCGTGCCACCCGATCTCACGTGGGGCGGCACGTGCGAGCGGTGGCGGCCGGCGTTCCCGCGGACACATCCTTTAATCGGCTTGCCGCTGCCCGCACGCGCGCCTCTAATAGCTTTAACGCCGGCGAGAGGACAGGCTGTTCCGATTCGAACCGGGGGGGATGCGGCATGCAAACTGCTTTCTTTGTGAAGCGGCGGCGGGGGGGATGTGGTGGGGGCGGTGGGGGTGGCGGTTATTTTTGTTGCGCGGTAATCGCAGGTTTTGCGTGGCACCGCTCTCCGCCGCGTGCTGCGTCCCCGCGCGAAGCCCACCTACACACAAAGACCCGCGCGCTTGCGCTGGAGTTTTACTTTTTGGGTGAATCGTGACACATTCCATCAATTAATTGCCTTAACAAAACAAAGCCTGTGACCAAAACTGACACTGCATGAGAGTTTGCGCAAAATAATTAGGGAGAAAGTGTTCTGACATTTATTGAATTTGAGAATGTGGGATGACACGCTGATATGTATTTCTTTCAACAAAGATGTTATTTCACTTATTGGTGGAGTGGCACTAAGGATGTGTGTGTGGCTGGATGGCTGGGTACATCAATGACTAAGTGACTGTATAGGTGGTTGACTTGGTGGCTGATTGGCTGGATGGATGGGTGGGTGGCTAGGTAGGCTGCGTGGCTGGGTGCCCGAGTGGATTGAGTGGATGGTTGGCTTCGTTGACTGCTGGAATGGCTGGATCGTGTGCAGTGTCTGAGCATGCGAGAGGGTAGGTGGTAGATAGTGGGTGGGTGGTCGCGTGTCTCGTTGTGAGAGTGGCTGCTAGGCAGAGCCCTGCGATGGCTCTCCCACGCCGCCGTCGCTGCTGCTGCGTGTGGACGTGGTCAGCGCGTGGGCTCTGTGCCGGGCACGGTTGAGCCGCGTCGGAATGCGGCGTCCTGCTCACCGCCTCGGTCGAGTCTCTTGCCACTCACCCTCTCTTGGTGCTCTGGCATTGCGAGCCCCATTGACCATGCGTCACACTGTCTCCCTCCGTCTCCTGCCTCCTCCTCTTCCTCCCTGCATCTCCCTCCATATCCCTCCATCTCACTCCATCTCTGATGCATCTCAATCCATCTCTGATGCATCTCCCTCCATCTCCCTCCATCTCCCTCCAGCTCCCTGCATCTCCCTGCATCTCCCTCCGTCTCCCTCCTCCCCCTGAGATAATCTTCTTTCGCTTCAAGCTTGACCACCGCTCGTACACTGATGGCAGCCGACTGTGCATCTATTCTCATTACGTTCAAATCCCCTGCGCGTGCCTTTAACCCTAATCAGAACCCGTGCCTTTCTCTCCGCGTGTGCACGCACGTGCGTGTGTGCATGCGTAAGTGCACGCGTGGCGCTACTGGCCACACCACCCCCATCGTCCTCACCAGCGACACCTTGCCCCAACAGTCTGATGAAGCCTGTACGGCACTGAGATTCGTTTTATTTCTGTACACGTACATGTATCCCGGTCCTCTCCTCAGTCGACTCAGCCTTAAACGAGTACGCGTTGTGCAGTCAACCAACGCCCTCGGTGACGAAGGTGGCTCGGCGTGGTGATGCTGGCACCACACCCCACTCGTGTGGCCAACCCTGACCCTTAATAGGTGCTCACTAACAGCGCACGCCTCCCCAGCCACAGCCGTGTATGGCTGTGGGGAGGGAGGATTTCTGTGTACACGGGCGCAGCAATGCGGACTCTCACTCGCAGCCCCGGTCTTTGTTCCCGGACGCTTTCGCCCTTGCACGCACGCACGCATGCTTACACACGCGCACGCACGCACACGTGCGTTATCACCGCGCAGCTTGGCGCGATGTTTAAATCTACCGCAGTGCGAGAGACGTGCAGCGATTTGGTCTTCTCTCTCTACGCGGTATATACTGTTGGTTATCGCCTCGGCCTCGGCGCCTGCGTTAACTATCGGCTTATGCTAATGTCGCATTGATGGCCTCGGAATTTGGAGTCATAATCACAGCCGTCCCCCCACGGCACTTGCCGCGACCGTCGCGTCATCGCCTTGTGTTTGCGTGACCTGCCCCGGTGGGTCACGTGTGCAGGCTGTACGCCCGTCGTGGTGGTGGTGGTGGTAAATGTGTAAAACGTCACCACTCGGGAGACAAAGGCAGCCGTGCGTGGTGCTGGCCACCCCACCCCATTCGTGTGCAGTGCCGGCCTTTATAGGTGCTACTCGCGAAAAGCACTTGCCCCAACAATCTGTCTTTCGTGATGAATGTTGTGCGCATTGCTGCTATTATTTATCCACGTGTTGGAACAGCAACAACAGTAACAACATCAAGAGTCGCACGAGTCTCGCCGGAACACTGGAGTGCACACTGGTGGTGGATATTTTGTTTTTGTTTGCAACTCTTTTCAAGTTGAAATTCACAGTAAAATGCCAACAATAAAAACCACCAGACGTGTTTCACAAGTACATTTGTTTTATACTAAAAGATAAAAAAAGAATTGCTTTATAAAGAATGGGACATCAAATACTGCGCATGTATTACACTTGCGTTTTATTTTTGAGCACAGATTTAACGCTCGCTGGAAGGTATAACAACAGACTCCCTGGTGGCGATTATCTGAAGCGGTTCTGGGCCTCCCCTAGGTCGACTCAGCCTCAAATGAGTACCTGGTGCGGTGTGTAACCATTGTCACGAGGGAGACAAAAGCAGCCGGGCGTGGTGCTGGCCACCCACCCCCTCGTGTGCCGTGCCGGCCTTCATAGGTGCTACTCGCTAACGGCACTTGCCCCTACAGTCATTGTGTGGCTACCACACGTGTGTGTCTTTGTCTTTATCGCCTTGCGGGCCGTGCCGTTGCGTAACACAAACGCGGTGGCGGCGCAGAGCCGGGGTGTCCACCGCCCCCCCAGTCTGCTTTAGAGGTCACCTTGATGCGGGCGGGCGGGCGAACAGGCGGGAGGATGATGATGATGATGGTGGTGTTTGCCGGTGGGAAAGTGAGTGAGTGAGCGAGTGACGTGGTGGCGGGCTCGTTGGAAACATTCGACCGACCGCTTTCCGTCCTCGCTGCGAGCGCTCGCAATTTCCATTCAATTTGAGCTTTTTTATCGGCGGATTTGACCGCACTGCAGAGGCGACAACGACGACAAGGGCTGTCCGGCAGCCCATGTGTGTCTCCCCCCCCCCCCCCCCCCCCCCTGTTCATGGAGCAAAATATGCACGGTCCGAAAATTGGGAGCGTTTCGTCCACGTAGAATGCCAGTCTGTAAATGAGTGTTTACATTTACATGCGTGGAGTTCATACGCGTGCGAGTCAGTGTTTTATACGAGTCTGTGCATGCATGTGTGATCAGTACGTGTGTGTATGTGTTTACGTAGCATGGGGAGTGCTATTGTGGCGGTTAGCGCGCTGCGGTATGAACCCGGTGACCTGGGTTCGATTCCTGCTCACGGCCACTACCAGTGACGATTATTTGAACCGGTCCTGGGCCTACCCTGAGGTCGACTCAGCCTCAATTGAGAACTTGATGCGGTGTGTAAACATCGCCACTGGAGCGACAAAGGCAGCCGGGCGTGGTGCAAATATGAAGGTTGTGCTGCACTTCATGGTTGCTAGCTAACAGCACTTGCCCCAATAGTCTAGGATATTTTTATTTGTTGTCTTATGTATGTGAATCCCGTATATTAGACCTATGCATATGTCAGTGCATACATCTGTGAGGCTGCACTGTTGTAAGGCGATGTGTCCGTCTATGTGAGTGTGTTATCAATCTTGATGTGTGCCAGTGTGTGTGTGTCTCTAAACGTGTTGTGTGTGCTGTGGGCAGTGGCGGGGCAGTGGTTAGCGCCCCGCCCCACGAGCTCGGTGGCCCGAGATCTGATATAGTAGGAGAATATATGAACCAGTCGTGGGCCTACCCTAGGTAGACTTAGCCTTAAATAAGTACTCTGTCTACCTGGCGCTGCGGTGTGGTAAACATGAGCACTCGACAGACACGGGGCCAGGCGTGGTAATGACCACACCACCCCCTCGTGTGCCGAGCAGGCCTTTGTAGGTGCTCGCAAACAACACTTGCCCCCAACAGTCTGTTAGAGGCTATAAGGGGGATATTTGTCATTGTGTGGTCACAAGCCTGCCGGCCTGCCTGTGTGCGTGATTAATTGTTGTCTTGCAGCATCCGTTGAAAAATGGAAACAGCTTTTTTTTTGTATCGTCCATATGAATAATTAACCAAATCTGGTCGCCAAATTCGTTTTTTTCTTTTCTTCCCAGCCTCTCTCAGCTTTACACCGCGCCGTATCTTTCGGCGGCGCTATGCGCCGTCTCTACCCATTGCCCGCGAGCGATGTCGGACGGTGACATTTGCGTGATGAGGCCGCATTAGGCCCTATGCCCGGTCCCAGAATAATAAGGTCTCTCGTTTGCCCGGCACCGGCGAAACTCGGCACAACACGAACCACGCCGTCGCCTTGCACCCTTCACGCCGTCGCCAGCCGCCGGCCACGCGTCGCCCACGGCCCCAGGTTGCACGCGCGCCACGCCAAGAGGGAATTGATCACCCGTTTAAATCGCAACCGCGTCTCGCGTCCCACCGCCGTCGTTGTGTGTGCACCTTTGTATTCCGACGCGTGGCACCGGCATTCAACAAAGGAATAATAAATAATAACAATACCCCAATGTCGATGGCTCATGCGCCGCCGATACAAGCGCTGTCTGGAGATACGCGCGTAACGAGCTGTGATCCCAGAGTGGATGTGAAAACGCATCGATGTGTTTGGGTTGCGCCCAAAGCGTGGCCTGGCCTGCTGATGGTGGTTGTGGTGGGGGGGGGGGTGACGGGGGGGGTGTTGGAGGCAGTGATTGTTGAGGACTTCTGGGTGAGACCCGCAACGGAATCGCTGACTCCGCGAGAGACTGAGGCCATCGCCGCCGCAAAATGGATTCCGACACCCGCAGCCCCCCCCCCACCTCCTAACCCCCCCCCCCTCCATCAACAAAGGCTTCCTCCACGTCCCCGTTTCGTTCCCGTCCGCTCTCGACGGATCGCAACGCGTGTCAGGGAATTCCTTCTCCTGCTGCCGGAGCTGCGGGGCCGGTGGGTGACAGGGGCCGAGGGAGGCTCGTGGACGCGATGCAGATTGCTGCCACAGAGACAAAGAGCGTCCGCTTCATTCGCAGCGGAGTGTGCGCAGGGTGGTATATGTGTGTGTGTGTGTGGGTGATGTGTGTGTGTGTGGGGTGATGTGTGTGTGTGTGGGGTGATGTGTGTGTGTGTGGGGCGATGTGTGTGTGGGGTGACGTGTGTGTGGGGGGTGTGTGTGTGTGGTGTGGGGTGTGTCGGGCGGTGTGTGCGTTGTGGAGTGTGCAGAAGGGCGGGCGGGGGTGGATACGAATAGAAATGCCAACAGCAGCCGCAACATTCCGATAATGGCTTCAGCACCTGCCCAGCCGTTAGCTGGGAGCACAGAGCCCCCTAGAGTCCAACACGCAGAAAGGGGGCGGGGGGACTTCAGTCAGTAAACTGTGGTGTAAAACGAGCGTAGGTTAGTAGGGGTTTGGCTTTCGTGAGGCCGTGCAAATCGGCTGCTTGCCACGAGCCCGGCGTGAGCGAAGGGGGCGCCCGGCGCTTGGCTCGAGCGAGACCCCTGCTGGAGGGAGTCCCGGGGCCCAGGCCGCCGCGTCTCGCTCTGTGCCACTGCGAACGCGTGGCCATTTTCTAGGCTGTTCGCCGTCCAAATGGAATGGATGCGGTGCCGCCACGGTTCGGCCCACGGTGCCGCTGTTCACGATTCCATCCACGAGCCCCAAACCAGATCGTTGTTCCCTTGCCGTCGGGAACCACCCGAGCTGGCGTCGCGTGAACACTTCGAATTTCAAAATGTTACCCAATCGCCGCTTGAAATGCGTTGGCAGTCGCGTAATTCACTCTTATTAGCCGTATACACAAAATGGGTTTTGACGAAAGATGTTGCTGCCTTGGGTGGGGTGAGCAGTTTTTTTCTCTGGCCCAGGGACGAAGTGCAGCTCACCGGACTTGCAATGTGGATGTCGCCGGTTCGTTCGATCTCCAGGCATGGCAGCTGAGACGATGGGCGCATTTTGTTATTCATTCTCGACCCCCCGGCCCCCCCACCTCAGTCCATCGAGAGGTAGAAAGAAAAGGGTTCACCAGTCAGTTGATCGGCAGGTCAGGTGTGGTGGGGTAAAGCGTAGGTCCTCCCAAGTCTTCTAAGACGTCCGGCCGCTGTGTACGATAGCTCGCTCTCATGGGAGCCCTTCCACCAGCAGCCGTATGAACGGGTAATTGCGGGGCTGCACCTGCACCTTTCTTTACCTTTGCGGCAAACGGACGACAATAGTGAGATGCCAGTGATAATAAAGCCTCATTTTATTTCGCATGGCAAGTTATAGAGATAGTAAACCGATTTTTTAGTTTTCTTATAAATGTCACAATGCAATATTGCAATTCCCCCATTTTGCGTCCCCAGATGCTGACAACTTCCGGCTTTGGCCAGATCACCACGGAGATCCAGATGTCCGGACCATTCTACTACGCAGAGGACTACCACCAGCAGTACCTGCACAAGAACCCGGGGGGCTACTGTGGCTTGGGGGGCACTGGCGTCTCCTGCCCCGTGGGCCTGAGGCCCTTAGGTGACCTGTAGGGCGGCAGCGTGCCTGCCCGCCCGTCGCCCACGCTGCTGCCTCTTGACGAAGATGTAACGAGGCCGAGCTTGGCGGCCCCCACCTCCCTCCCTCTCTTTCTTTTCTTGACGCCCGCCCGCCCACACGGTCGGTTTTCGGCAAGCGAGTTGGCACGGCCGCAAGTGTGAGAAGTGCCGAGGGTTCTTATCCGGCGTCTCTCTTTTAGTCCCATAGCGTAGTCGACTGACAACGACGACGGGAATAACAACGACTTGCATTTTGCTATTCGCCCGTAGTGTAACAAACCGTCTCGGGGTGCAGGCGAAGTCAAGGAAACGGGAGGGAATGGGAGGAGTGAGCTCGGGAAGGAGGGGGCAGCCCAACGCCCTGACCATCGTGCCCTCAAAACTAGATCACTACTCTACTCTCCGCTTGAACTACACCTGCCACATGAGCCGTCTTATTGGGGCGCCACGGAGGCGAGGTGTTAACTGCCTCGCCTGGTATACAGGAGGGCGTGGGTTCGATCCTGACCCTGACGAAGCCTGCTGTATTTTTGTAGTTTGCATGATCTCCCCGTGGTCGTGTGGATTTTTCTCCGGGCCCTCAGATTTTCCCCTCCACATTTAGAAACGATGCGCATTCAGAGTATTTTGGCTGCTGTTATAAATTTGCATGTGATAATAAACCACTTCGTTGGGCTGTCATTTGTGATAGCCAGGTCGCTTCTGAAAATAATCTATATAGCTCAGTGGGCCTTACCTACTAAAATAAAAAAAAATAGTTTATTTAGTTTGCATTTACGACAGCAGCGGCCGCGTGTTGCTGCGACCGCTGCACTCTGAGAACCCCATCGAGACGCGGTGGCGTTTGGAAGCTATAATCCTTCAAATTCAACTACAGAATTATTGTACGGCACAGAGGGCAGATGTAGTCTCCACGCATTTGTTTGGCACGGTGGACTCAGTACTCAGACTCAGTGCGCCCTTCAAGAGATTCACAACTCGGTTCCGCAACTGCTTGTGGTGGCGGTGCCACTTAGATGCTCATTGTAATTTCTACAAGCACCACGTAGAGTGACGAATGTAACGATGGCTTTCTCCGATGTCTCCCTGCTTGGGCCAAATCTCCACTTGTTGGCCCTGTGCTGGCAGTGGGAACTCCACAATCCTCTGGTGGGGGCGAGTCTGTCCGAAAGTCATGCACCATTGACTTCCCACAAATCGGTGCTTATTTTATCATCTCCGGCGGGATGATGGGCTGTCGCTTTCTCCAACGCCCAGATGTTCATAGTTTGCACAAGTACACCTCAAAAACGTCCGTGAATCTAGTCACACTCTGTGAAGATGGTTGTGCATCCCCTACACAGCGACTCGCAATGCCTGTTGTGCTGGCTGATGGGAGCCAGTTGAGTTGGGTGAGATGTCGGCAAGGAGCGATGAATCGATTAATTGATTACAATGAATGTGTACGCTCACGATATATACGTATGAAATCCCGCGTATAATCATCGATTGTTCACGATGTAAGCACCGTGTAATGTTTGATTTCGGCTAATGCGATGATAATGTAAACATTTGACAAACAAACAATGCAGATGAGATGGTGAAGAAGAGACAAGAGATACCTTTGACTGAATGGCTAGGCCGCAGTGAGAGCATCTTTAAATAACTCGAGGGGGGGGGGGGGATGGTAGGTTTCTAATAAAGATTTTTGTTTAATCTCAGCAGTTACAATGACCTTTATCCGTTATGCTGTGGTCTTACGTGGTACTACAAACGTTCCTGTATTTTTTGACTTGGGGGGGAAAATATCTCTATAAATTCTTATACGTGTACAGAAGAACTGTCTGCCTAATATTTTTCGTAGTTGAATAAAATGATGCTGTGGCATTGTACTTGTTCGAGTTTATGCTGTCGCTAAGCAGAGAAATAGTAATTTATGTGAGCATATTGGCTGTCGCTTTTACCGAAAAAAAACTTAAGAGTATATTGGCACAAGCCAGAGAGGAAAGTAGAGAGACGCATGACGACATGTGCAGCGGACACCTACTACGGGCTGTGTCTGCCCATGGATCGTGGTGATGATGATGGTGATGATGAGGAGGCCCGTGTTCTACCGCGTCCACATGCAGGGAGCTGTGTTGGCAGTGGTGCGCAGGCAGCGGGCTACACGCGGCACGTTGCTCGTCAACTCCGCTATCGAGTTGGCGGTCGTGGTACCGTTGTGTGCTTCCTCCCCTCCCTACGGGTCAGGCAGCAGAGCGCTAAATGTTACCGCTGCCAAAACCCAAATCCATTTTTCCCTGCTCCTCTCCATGATAGTTTTACATATTTCATTTGTTGAGATTTGTTTCTTTTTTCCCAGTTGCTGGCCTTGACCCGGCGCTGCCTCCTAGTTCTCGCCTGGCCTCCATTTTGTGTGCGGACGACTGCCCCCGTCTGTCGTGAGTCTGAGAGTAACTTGGAGACTTTTTTTTAAAACAATTACCATTTGTTCTCGCTTTCTGTAAACGTCCTGTGATGCAGTGGCATTAAATCCAAATTGTTATTACAACAGCAAAATACATCAAGTGTTGTGGGGTGGCCTGGCTATTCTTGAGCAAAAATGTCTTCCACTCAATAGAAGTGCTATTGTCCTACATGTTCGCCTATCGCCACCACCAGCCATGATCCGTGCACTGCTGGATGAAGGCTTCCGCAAGCCACCGATGTCTCGAATAATTCCCACGATGCAACAACATTTTTTTTCCATTAAATTTCCTTTGAGTCCTTCTCCCCAATTATTTTTGTTAATCAATTGCTCTATCAGTGTCTGTTTAACGAGATGAAGAATTCGTCTGGCGCTCTCGCAGAGCATTGCTACCCCTCGTGTCAGCGTACGGCCCACGGTGCAATCCTTTTCTTGTATGATTGTGATCGCTTTCCCTTGGGAGTGGGGAGTGAGCCAGGGCAGTACCAAGCCCACGGAATCCGCGTGGCTCACCGAGTGGCAGCTTCACATACACAGAGCGATGCTGGAACACAAAAGGCCGTTCCTAGGTCACAGAGGCCACTCTCCCGTGTGTTTTTTTTTTGGCACGTGTCATCCAACAAGGTCCGTCCAGTGCTCGCCGAGCTCCATTGGTTTCCGGTTGCCGAACGAATACATTATGACGGTCGCGCTCATTGCACACACAAAGTGGCTTGCCACAGGTGAACCACAACACCTTGCTGATCTCGTCACGGAGCATTAACCATCACGCGAACTCCGGTCATCCTCGCAGCAGCGGTTTTTAGCTAAGCCATCGAACAAAGAAGCTTACCGCATTGCGCCCTTTCAGACGCGCTTCTGCGGCCGTCTGGAACGCTCTTCCAATCTTAGGAAGCCACTGGAGCAATGCACTTTTGAAAATAATTTCTTTAGAACTGCGTTTTTGTGTTTTATTAGTTCTTTCCCTGCCACCTCTGATTACCACGTTTGTCTACATACGGTGCAAAAGAAGTTCAACGTACATACAGTGCGGCCGTAGCAGGAGAGCTTGCGCCGCCTCGGCGCTGTCGAGAACGACGTCCCCGCGCCGCGCGACTCGTTGCCGCGCGCGTGCGGTGCGCCTCCCCGTAATGACTCGGGGCTGAAATCACGAGGTGTGATTACCGAATCTCGAAAATAATTTTGCTCGGGCTAAGCTTATCGGACTAAAGGAACGGCGGGATCATTCCGCGTGCCGCTAATGCGGGTCTCTGAGACGCCGCCGTGCCGTGCGCGAGCCGGGTTTGCCATTAAAGGCGCTGGCGTGGCGCTTGTGCCTTCAGATAGAGGGTGACCTTTATTTTAGCGTCAGGTGAGAGTCCAATGGGACCACGAGCCCCCTTCTTACACGGGAGACACCCCCCTCCCCGTGATAAAGAATCAGACGCGGTAGCAATTTTCAAATGAAATTGAAATTCGGTAAAAAAAAATCTAACATGCTAAAGTTTGAAATGAGGTATAGCTTCATTGATATCACCAGATTAGTGGATCCAACAAACAATTGAAAGTGACTTTGATTAGAAATTTTGTTTTGTCTTTCTTAACAATTTTATTCCAATTGTGCTATATCAGTGCCACGTCACGAGACAAACGCATTTCCTTTGAGCACTCTCGCAGAACAGAAATTAAACTGGAATCATTGAAGGCGATATCACAAAAAGACTTCTGAGTGATCTCTTATCCACCACACGCAATGGGCGCCGCTCTTTCCCACGTGTCCTGCTACAGAGATGCCCATCGCGTAGAAATCAAATGAAAATGCGCCTTTTTAATCCTCCAGAGTTTTTACATGTTTCTGTAGAATTAACTGAAAACCAAATTGAGTGTGTCTATGTCGAACTTCTTACGCACCGTACGCAGCCAACCGTGCTAGTCGGAGGTGAGCACGTAGCCAACATGTCACGATGCATCAGTTGGGACCTCTCGCGCGCGGGGTATAATGCAGCGCTTCCGCGCAACACACACCGGTCCACTGAAGGGCATATCACAGAACTACCATTGATTTCCCTTCAAGTGACTTCTCTCGCGCGCACACCGTCGGGGGCACATCACTGGGAGGGCACCCCGTGTGTGTGTAGCCCTGAGGATTGTTCCGTACGCGAGGAACAACACAGCGATGAGCACGAACCCTCGCGAGGCATGCTCGCCGTGGGACTGATTGCCGTCGATTACCGGCGAGCGAGTGTCGGCGTGTCCACCGCCGCCTTTGATTACGATCCGCACCAATTTTAAACAATAATAAATAACGTTCAAACCAATGCGGTCGAGTGTGCCCCCCCCCCCCCGTGTGTTGGCATTTTGCACGAGAGCCCCGAGAGTTGTGGCAGTGGGGGGGGGGCTTTTTGTTCGTATGCATCCCGCGTCAACGCAATTTATAAGGTTTAATTATTTCTCTCAGAGCCACGCAACGTCTCGGCTGTTATCTGGTGCACCGCAGCCACCAGCGCGCTCGCCCCCTTTGATGCCCCCCCCCGCTCTCTCTAATTAAGCGTCAGCGCGGAGCTCGCCGCGCGCACCCGCGAAGTGCCCGAGCTCGCCCCTTGCGCGTGCACGCGCGCGCGCCCCCGAGACTCGCCGTCGCAGACCCCGAGGCTCGCAAACTCTCCACGTCCCTCGCTCGGCTCTGGTGCCCGCGCGAGCGCCTCCTCCGCTTGGTCCGCGTGCGCTCCAGCTGTGAAGGGCTGCCACCGAGCTCGCCACGTGTCAAGGTCAAGAGGTCGTCCCGGCTCTTGGCCTTCCTTCGATGCTGCTACATCTCGACATCACCCTCGCTCCCCCCCCAGATCGTTCAAGACTCGGCGTTGTTGACACGCACCACCGGCGTGACCTCCAAACACCGCTCTTACGGTCTAACCACCGCCACGAACACCGCCAGGGCTTCATTGCGCGCGCGTTGCCAGGCTGGCTGAGAGTAGGAGCTCTCGGGATGAGTCACTACCATCAGAGTACGAGGCGCGCGCCGATGCGTGGTTCGATCCTTGCGTCTGCCACTATATTCAGGAGCGACCACGGAAGGACGCGTCAGGGGTGGCGCCTTGCTGCACGATTGTTTAATTGGAAAGCCGCTCGTGGTGGTTTTTATTATTATTAAACTTTGGTCGGAGTCTCCAGCTACAGAAATATGCCTCCGACGTGAATGTCCGCGATGATGTAAACGGCAGGCCGGTGCGTGTGCCGAGCCTTGATGGGGGGCGGTATTCACGATTCTCTTGCGACTTGCGGTCACCAGCGAATTGTATCCCGACGGGAGGGTTACTGAGCGTAGCGTCGATTGGGTGTACGGCAGAACCGGCGTCTGGTGATTTTGGTCGACTGCAGCAGGAGGCCGCGACGCCAAACTGTCGGAGGAGGTCGAGAGGTCACAACCATCGCGTGCCAGTGTTCCGTTGACGCCGGGAACCAGCTGCGCTTGAGGGTGGTTAAAGCCAGGATATGTTCGCAGCGGCTACGGACGGTTCGGAATCCGGCTTGTTCGGAAGGCAGTTGGGGGGGCGATCGATGATGGGAGAAAGTCTGGTCGAAGTTTTCAGGCTTTTGCTTCCGGCTCTTTGAATTGGGCTTCGGTTTATGTCTCGTAGCAGTGGAGTTGCAGTGGAGGTTGTAAATGACGACCGATGGCCATGACCTTGCGCGACTGCGTCCGTGCGCCTGTGTGGTGGGTGTAGTACAGCCAGCCGCGTGCTGTGCGCACGGCTGCGCCACGTGGCAGTCAGCCAGAGGGCAGTGCGGCACAAAACAAAATCCATTGTTGTACTCTACTTCTATCCCCCCCCCACCTCCTACCGACCCGCGTCTACGCTCTCCGCCTTCACCAAGCGACACTGGCCAAGCGTGGGGACGTGGTCAACCCCCAACACGACGACGCGCGGCTTGGGGAGGCCCTCATCCAGCAGTGGATTCTTGAAAGCACCGTCAGTGTCAACGTGCAGGGATGACGAGGGGCAAAACCCTGACGCGGTGTTTTTATTTTCGGTGGGAAAATGTGCACTTGTTGTATGATTGATGTCCTTGTAGAGCGAGCTATTTTTATATTCGTAACCCTGAACCTGTCTGTTGACTTAAAAGGAAAACATTTTGGGCCAACTCCAGCCAATGGGAAGCAATGAGCAGACGATGACCATCCAATGGAAAGAATCGATTCCCTCGGAGCTGCTTATGAATTGTCGCGTCGATTGCAAAGCTGCAACATAAAAAAAACGACGCTCCATCCCGTGATTGAACCCCCATGCTCGAACTACCCATGCACACCACCATGCTAGACCCCATGCTCAAACCCACAAATCATGCCAGACCACACGCTTGTACTCTATTTGTGTATGTTCAGTGTGTGTGTACGTATCATGTGTGTGTGTATATTTGGGGCGTATGTGTGTGCATGTCTGTATGTATGGTGCTGTGGGGAGCGGTGGTGCAGCGGTGAGCTACGAAACAGGCTACCCGAGTTCGATTCCCGCTCACGGCCAACACCAGTGAAGATTTTATGAACTGGTCCTGTGCGCCCCCCCTAGGTCGATACAGCCTCAAATGAGTACCTGGTGTGGTGGGTAAACATCGCCACTGGTGAGACAAAGGCGGTCGGGCGTGGTGCTGAGCACCCACCCCCTCGTCCGCCGTTCCGGCCTTCGTAGGTGCTCGCTGACAACACTTGCCCCTACAGTCTGTTAAGGCTCCACGGGGGATCTTTGTCTTTGTGAGTGCAAGCACCGTGGTGACGTCACCGCCACTTCGTGGCGAATGCCTGCGGGTGTTGTTGTTGTGAGTGCAACCCTACAAACGCAATGGGTTTCAGCATGCGTCCGACCTTGGCTTTTCATTGGCGTCGCTTCTGAGCAAAGAATCACGCTCACTCTCCATTCTCGTTCCATAACGTATTAAATGGGCAAGCACACGCCCAGGGTGACCTTATTTGGACGCGACACACCTTTTAATTATCATAATTAATGTGTCCACATCTCACGAATCAATTCTTTCGATTTACAGCGCCGATCGTTCACTGCCCCTTGCGATGCTCATCACTGGACGGTATTGGCAATTGGGCAGTGGATGATGGATCAATAGGGAATTGTGTCGAGAATATAAGCTGGAACTTTGGTTATAATACCGCGACAATCCGAGGATATTTTCTTGGTCGAACTGCTTCGCGTCTTTACTGCTTTGAAGTTTTTTTTACGAGAGTCGCACAAACCGTGAGTGATCCTGTGCTTTCGTTTGCCGCGGCCAGCGCGGTTTGCAAACTTGAAGTTGTTTCACTCTTTACCGAGCATTAGATTATTCTCCCTGCGTGGGAGGGAGGTTTCTTCTTCTCGCCATAAGAAGGACGTGCCGAGTTTCATTTTAATCGTATTTAGTGGCTGTCTGAGGAAATATCTGCAGCCCAGAGGATCGGACGGCTTTGCCATATTCCATAAATTGCCTAAGCCGTTCGGTGCAGAACCGAATTCAATGGCATTATTTTTTGTGTGCAGACATTGGTGGCCGGCCTGAGACCGTCAACTCACGGTGCTTTAGAACGTGGTTTAATCACGGGCACCTGCCTGGAATCGAACTCATGTCATCGGTGATATCAGCTCAGTGTCTTGACCTCTGAGCCACCCGGTCACCTTTAAGTTGACGATTTGTTGAGAGCAAAACCAACCTCTAATTTGGTGCTCAAACAAATTTTGCTGGAAAACACTGGTGGATAAGATGCCAATATTCTGTTCTTTATTTCAAATATTATACCGTGTGTACTACGTGTGTCATACCCTCCAAATGAAGCGAAAAAACTAATTTAATACGACGCGCACCAACGTGTTATTTATAAGTTGGGGTCCGGCTTCTTAACTTCCCCAGAAATGTCACTCCTGCTGCTGCTAGTGGCGTGCCAACTCTACGGTGGCACCACCGCCACCGTCCAGTTCGGTCACTACAACTACACCGAGTACCACGCCGGTAACCTCAGCCTGATCCTCACCGTGCCGCACGGAGGCTCCCTCAAGCCGAGCGCAATCCCAGACCGAGCAGCCGGATGCTGGGACCCCACGGCCTCTGTCTGCGTCTTCCAGCACACCTGCCCGCCCGGCCTGGCTGCCGATCCAAATCGATGCGACGTCTCGACATCGAAGGACCTCTACACACTGGAGGTGAAGTGTCTGTCCGGGTTAAGAGTGATCTTCGAGGTGTGTGTGTATGTTGAACTTCTTTCGCGCCGTACGTAGCCAACCGTGCTAATCGGAGGTGCAACAGGTGTGCACAGTGCGATCTATAGAATTAAACGAGAGAGTGTCGTGGTGGCTGGGCGGCTCATGGGTTGGAGTACTCTAAGATGGTACCAATCAAAACCTGGGTTTGACTCCATATTTAAACCACCTATTATTAAACCGAGTTCTCTGGTAAGTCTATGGTCCTTGATTTTTCCAAGATGACCCTGCCAAATCCATTGAGTGGCATGGAAAGAAGCCAGAGTACCCAGAGAAAACTCATGAATTTGAAAGGGATGACATTCAAATCTCTGCGCAGATGGATTCAGTAACCCATTGCTGCACGCCATCCCCTAACCACCTCACAGCCCCTGCCCCTAACACCTGCTACTCCCAGGCAATCTCCCACCCAAGTACTAACCAGGCTCAGACCCGCTTAGCTTCTGATATCTCACGAGGACGACGTATCGTGGACACGCAAAATGTCCCTCGAATCTAACGGCACGTGCTTTGCTGCTCCAAGGTCGCCATGAAGCTCGGAGAGCATCTCAAGACCCTCACAGGATTCCACCCGCACGTCGTCATCAACAACCTGCACCGGATCAAGCTGGACGCCAACAGGGATCGCGACGAGGCGAGTTTCGGGAACTCGTTCGCTGAGCAGGCGTGGGACGACTTCATGAATTTCATGGAACGAGCCAAGGGCTCCATTGGCGTGGGTCTCATCGTGGACCTGCATGGGCAGGTGCACACCGAGGGCTGGGTGGAGGTGGGCTACACCATCTCGGGGAAGAGCCTGGACGCCTCCACCTTCAGGCCCGACGAATCGTCGATCCGCCACCTGGCCGGGAAGGTGCAAGCCAGCCACGACGTGAGCTTCGAGCTCCTGCTCCGAGGTGCCCAGAGCCTGGGGGGAACGATCGAGCGGGAGGGCGACGGGGCGTACTCCGCCGTGCCTTCGCCGTCTCACCCGGGTCCCAACGGCGGAGGATACTTCAGCGGCGGCTACATCACCCAGACGCACGGGTCGCGCTACGGCAGCACGGTCGACGCGCTGCAGGTGGAGATGCCCAAGGCGGTGCGGAGCAGCGAGGGCTGCGAGGCGTTCTGCCCCGTGCTGGCGAGGGCTATCGCCGAGTTCTGGCGTCGCCACTACTGCGCCGTGGGCTCCGTGCCCCAGCCGCACGGATGCCCGTGATGCCGCGTACTTCGGGGTGCGCGTAGGCCCCGCAGGGTTTGTAGTAGGCACGGAGCGACCCATCGATTCGCATTCATTTCATTGCGGCTGCAAATCTTGGCCATCTCGGCTGGGGAGAGTAGTACAGCGTAAAATAACAGGTAGGGCGAGCTATTATAAAGGTGAGGTTATTGGTTCTAATGTATTACACTTGTTTCAATATATATCAGAATACTCCGATGGGCTTTAACGCTCTTTTCACAGTTGTCCAGTAGACATCCGTGACCATGTCATATATGTTATCAGTGTTATGTATGACATGGCCAGGGCTTAATATCATTCGTATCTGTCGAGGTTGGTTACGCAATAAAATATGTTCACACTCAGCACCACTGCATCCTGCATACTTCTCGCTATGACAGTGCCAAATCCAGTCCAGCAGCAACCTGGCAAATATCGAGAAATTAAACTCTACATATATTGAAATGTTGTAATATGCATAGTACTAATAATGCTGTATCTATAGTAGAATGTGTATTAATAGTATCAATACAAGAGTGCAAATCCTTGTCTCCGACCCCGTAAGATAGCGTTCTTACTACTAAACCAATTGAACGAGTTGCCTACCTGCGATTGTGGCAACTTCCCTGAGCAAATACTCGATAGTTGAAAGTAACCTTGTAGAGGCTCGCTGACATTGTGGTGTGTCGAAACAAACCCATGTATTAATAAAGATATTAAATTCAACGGATCTACTTAAATTCATTTCTCTATGATGACATGCATGACGTCATGAACAGGACATCACAGCCAATGTTGATGAGGCTATCGCATCGCATCGTCTCTTCCTTCTCAAAGGTTCCACAACTGCTCCGCAGTCAATACCCGATCCACCCGGGCATACTCACGGTATCCTGCCACGTGGCTTTATTTACCATGCGTAACAGGCAAAGAAAGAAATAATTTCAACTGATAAAGCGCTGCAGAGTATTCCCTCACGCTCGTTCAGAGACAATTACTCGGGAGGCACGAGGAATGACAGACAATGTAGCTGTGCGTGGAGCCAGCGCCAACAATTGCCCAAGCTCTGCGGTTCTCAATATATATGCCAATGAATGAGTGCTTAAACCTGGAAGGAAGTCGCAGCCCCTGGAGAATCCCCACGCACACAAGGGAGGGGGAAACACTCTATCCCAGGGGTTGGCTACCTGCGGCTCCGGAGCCGCATGCGGCTCTTTAAGGACTGCCCCGTGACATTTATCGATCAAGGACCACCGCCGCGTCTTGTATTCACCACGTGCATTAAAAGAAAATGGCTCTGCTTGTTATTTTTAAATCCTTTATATTAAGTTCGCGTGCTTGCTTGCTTGCGTGCTTGCTTGCTTAGGACCGTGCAAATCTTTCGGTCGTTTTTTAACCCACTTCCCGTGATCCAATCGAGCTGACATTTTCCACACATACTCGTTGTGCCAGACAATTATTGTTCGTGAAAAAAAATTCCCAAAATGTTACACTTTTTAGGCAAAAATTTTTATTTTACATATATTCAAGTAGAACGCATTCATGGCTTTGGCTGAACGTCAGTGTAAGAGCCCAGAGCGTAACCCCTCCACAGGCCGTGGCGGAGTAGCGCAGTTGGTAGCGCCCTCGCTTCCCATGCCAAAGGTCGCGGGATCGATCCCCGCGCCCTCCACAGGCGAATATATTTTTAAATCCTTTATATTAAGTTCGCTTGCTTGCTTCGGACCGTGCAAATCTTTCGCTCGTTTTTTAACCCACTTCCCGTGATCCTATCGAGCTGACATTTTCCACACAGACTCGTTGTGTGTGACAATTAATTTTCGTGAAAAAAAAAATCCAAAATTTTACACTGTTTAGGGAAAACAAATTATATATTAAATACCAATTGCTTAATGGTGGCAGACAATCATCTGACGCATAGGTGGCAGCCATCTCAATCCAGAGGACGAGAGGACTCTAGCCGCCACGCATATAAAGGATTTATAGTGAAAAACTTTGTTTTTACGGGTTTACTTGTTGTTTCCGAACCCTGCTTTGTCCCACACATTCAGAACAGGTGGAGCGCACCATTTTTTTCTGCTGTGCCGCCTTCTGGCAATCCGGTCTACGGCACCTCCTCGACGCCCACGGGGAATTCGCAACATTTTGCTCGATCCACCACCGACCCTCGGCTTCCTCCACGCCGCTGGATTACTGCAGGCTGCCACGCGCAGCGTATCACACCACGACCTGGCGAACGCGAAACACCATGGCACTCGTGACTTTGATGAAGCGCCAACGGCAATGGTTAACAATTAACAATGGACGGGCTTTGTTCGAATGAAATTAGCAAAGACTGCCACGAAGGGCAAAAACATGACACTTATTTAATGAATGCACTGGCCGTGATGGCCAGTTAAATGCTTTCTGAGTACGTACAATGTGAAGCGAAAAGGGTTAGGGCGAGTGCTGAGGTAGAGTTGGCTACATAATGGAACCTCCTTTGCCAGTACCAAAATCTGAGAATCGGTTTTCCCCTTTTTTCTGCTATCAAAGTATGTTTTTTTGCATTCTGACCACAAGTATATGTGGTTGATGCAGACATGATTCCTTGTAAAAGGTTTCAGTTTGATGTTTTAACATCTTAACACCTGTTTTGTTGGCAGAAAAAAGGAGAAAATCTATTTTCATAGAGTTGACTAGTTTAACATGTAGGCTTTCGCGACCAATAACATCCATAATAGAGTTTTTTGGGTTAGATCGCGTAAATATATAAATGTGTCGTTAAAACCCGCCACCACCCGACACAGCCAACTAGTAAGGGTTGTCACGTAAACAGAACGTGGCCAATTCGTCACTAGTACAGCACACCGGTGTGTTGGAGAGTCAAGTCACAACATTTACAAACTGAGTATGACGTTTCGCCAGTAATTACGACTAGTTTCATCAGGCGACAGCCAGATTTCTGGAGAAGTCCACCTGTTTCGTTCCTTATATAGAGGCGTAGATGCAGCTGCGCTCTTGCACAATATGGGGGGGGGGGTTACTGAGGCAACGTACATTATGCATGCACATTATGCGAGTCCTTTGAACTTGTCCTTCCTGTCTATTGTTTATTAAAATAGCCCTACCAACGGTAATCCCTATTGAAGTACGCTGCGCTTTGTAGACATCCATTTAAATAATGTATTGTTTGACGATTCGCTTGCACGCAGCACTAAGGCGGTAGCTATCCAAACCGTTAACGTTATTTTGATTGCTTTCAATTTCGATAGATTATCTAATTAGTCTTGGCCAGTAGTAGCTAGTTTTGCACAAAACTTCAACATTATCAAAATCAATTGAGTGTCCTTGTTGGCACGCGTGTTCTGCTACTTGCTGACAGTTGTATTTTTTAAACAAAAGCAATAGCTGCAAGCAAACACACCATCTGCTTGGTTTAGATATGTGGATTGCACATTGGTGGTCTGGCCACACGGCAAAGATACACTGAACGCATTTCGAAATAATTTCAACTCGCAAAACCCATCTATCCAGTTCACCATGAAAGTGGAAGCTGACAGAAGTCTACCATTTCTGGATATTCTGCTCGGACGGGGTAAGAATGGTAAAATAACAGACAGTGTTTACCGAAAGAAAACGCATACGGCCGCCTATCGCCTATCTGAATGCAGTCACACCATCACCCCATGCAGAAATCTGCTCTTATCAAGACGCTCATTCATCGAGCTAAGAAAGTGCCAGATGGTGACAGTCTGAGAAGTGAAATTCAACATGTTAAAGAAGCGCTGCAAATGAACGGTTACAATGATGCGCACATCAACAGGGCATTGAATACCAAAACCAAATCAAATAACACGAGCATTGAAACTGCTCAAGTAATTAAAACGATCAAAATACCGTACATTGCGGGAGTAACTGATAAACTAGCCAGATGCTTGGAAAAACAAAACATCCGAGTCAGATTTGGCACGGTACATAAAACACAGAAATTAATATCTGGTACAAAAGATGTATTACCGAAGCTATCAACAGCAGGTCTGTACAGGATTAACTGCACGTGTGCTAAATGTTGTGTTGGGCAAACAGGACGAATGATCAGCACGAGACTAAAATAACAAAAGAGAAATATTAAATTCTCTCAAATACAACTGTCAGCAGTAGCAGAATACGCGTGCCAACAAGGACACTCAATTAATTTTGATAATGTTAAAGTTTTGTGCAAAACTAGCTACTACTGGCCAAGACTAATTAGATAATCTATCGAAATTGAAATGAATAAAAATAACTTTAACCGTTATGATAGCTACCGCCTTAGTGCTGTGTGGAAGCGAATCATGAAACAATACATTATTTAAATGCATGCCTACAAAGGGCAGCGTACTTCAATAGGGATTACCGTTGGTACAGCTATTTTAATAAACACAATAGACAGGAAGGACAAGTTCAAAGGGCTCGCATAAAGCACATGCATAATGTACGTTGCCTGAGTCATCCACCCCCCCCCCCCCCCACGTAGTGCAAGAGCGCAGAAGCGTGGTCACCACATCTACGCCTCTATATAAGGAACGAAACAAGTGGACTTCTCCACAAATCTGGCTGTCGCCTGATGAAGTTAATCGTATCGATTTAAAGCTTTCGTGACTGCAGGAATTCATCTTCTTGGTTCTTTCGGTAAAGTCACGTAGAATGGAAATAATAAAATAATAAAAATAAAACAATAAAATAATTATCACGACTCTGTCTACTCGACATTATTTAATTATGTTTTATTGTTATTATTTTATTATTTCCATTCTACGTGCCTTTACCGAAAGAACCAAGAAGAAGCTAATCGTAATTACTGGCGAAACATTGTACTCAGATTGTAAATGTTATGGCTTGGCTCTCCAGCACACCGGTGTGCTGTACTAGTGACGAATTGGCCACGTTCTGTTTACGTGACAACCCTTACGAGTTGGCTGTGTCGGGTGGTGTCGGGTTTTAACGACACATTTATATATTTACGCGATCTTACCCAAAACCCTCTATTATAGAGTTGCCTAGTTTGCAAGGCTTAGGGCTAGTGCTGGGGTAGAGTTAGCTAGTTTGCAAGGGTAGGAGCAAGTGTTTCACCACTAGGCATGCCATCACCTAAAGTCACTGCCGAAGTGTGGTGTCCCAGGTTTCATTTTCGGTGATAGAGCGCCATCATGTGATGGAGGCGTTGTTTCTATGGGCTGAAGCATTGTTAATTAGAGCGTCGCAAGTTCTTGCGGAGCCAGTGTTAACTCTCGCCTGCGCTAATGAAGCTGTTCCTGTAATTAACACATGATTAGCTGATTGATCCGTTACTAATGGAGCCGTTGTTAAAACCGATTGAGCCACCGCCAATACGTTTAACCGGAGTGCATCATCATCTGATTGCTAATTGACACATTGCTCCGTTAATTGACCGATGGGCGACTGCTATTTGAACAGATTAACACGCCAACAAATTGACACGTTAATTGCGTGGCATATTTGAATGCCTCATTGTTAACTGATACGCACCGCAGTGAAGCATCGTGTTGAAGAGAGCGTCTCAGGCAATTATCACGGGCGGATCGGGATCAAGACGGCAAAGAGGCGGGGTTAGGGTGCTCTTAGGAAGCTGAACTTGAAAGTCGATGTTACATGAAGAATAATAATGTGCTGTGAAAAAGGCCATTGCCCGAAACGTCGTATATTGTTATATACGTTGCCTTGTAAGTCAGTGTTATTGACGAATGCGTTGAGTGTCGTTTTTGTTTGACAATGGAAAGCAACGTGGTACCAGCGCTGCGCCGAGAGAACGGCGTCTTCAATCGGCGCCGATCATCAACGGCACGGGTCTCACAAATCACGGAGATTGGCCAACAAACAGCGGAACAGAAAACTGAGGAGTGCGCAGAGAAGCGTGCAGAGCGGGCGCAAGCTCGGAATGAGACTTCGAGGCGGGAAGAGGAAGACGTGGATTAGAGAACGCGCACAGATTAGAGCAGGGGTAGCCGATGCTTCAAAGATGAAGAGCCATTATTTTTGTCTTTGGCCAAAATAGTTAGAGCCGCATCACACGCAGAGCGACTTGTACAGGCACAGACACGGCAGTGGGTGTCCAGCATGTAACAAACAAGTGCTGATGAAAATAAACAAAATAGGTGATGGAATAAAATGATTCGATTTAGTCCCCCCCGTCCTCCGCTAAGTTATTCTTTAACAATACAGTTTGACTGTTGTACATTTTGTCGTCACCAAGACATTTCATAGTTTACGTGTTTACAATTTATTTATTTTTCAAACGGCTGCCCGCAACGGGGCAGCGAAAGAGCAGCAAGAGGGCATCCAAAGAGCCGCAATTTACCGACCCCTGGGTTAGAGCCATCATCAATCATCATCGACGAAGTGGCCTTGGGCTCGAGGCGATGGGGCGAGAGCCAAAGGATGAACGCGCCTTAGCGGTACGTCCATCGGGGAGACGGAGCAATGGAACCGTCTCGTGCAGGTGCGAGATGCTGACGTTGTGGGGGAGGGCCTGAGTCTCGAGGTGGTAAGATGTTAACAACCTCGCCTGGTATACAGGAGGTCTCGCGGGGGTTCGATCCAAGGCCCTTGGAGCGTGGATTTTTCTCCACATTTGGAATCTACATCACGCGTTTCGATTATTCGGCTGCTATACTGCAGAGGTGTGGACTCGAGTCATGTGACTTGGACTCGAGTCAGACTCGAGTCATGAATTTGATGACTTGCGACTCGACTTGGACTTGCATAACAATGACTTTGTCCCACCTCTGCTATACTGTAAATGTCCGCATGAGGATAAGCCACAAAGTTTAGCTATCATTTGTGGCCAGGTCGCTTCTGAAAAAAAAAAAACCCCACTATATATTTCAGTGGGCCTTACCTGGTAAAATAAACGAGTTCGAGTTTAATTTGGGATCAAACTTGGACAATGGCACAAACGATGAAGCGAATGGCGGGACGCGGTCTCACGACTGAATGTATTTGTGCTGGATCAGACCGCCTGTAAGTAAAATGTGTGTCGTAAACCCTCCTACCAGCCGACGCGACAAGCACGTTAATAAAGCTGGTGGCGTGAACAAGCGTGCCACAGCCATCTCGCAACACCTTGGCGCGACGTTTCGGCGATAATTGCAACCACCATCATCATCGCGCAGCAGGAGGAGGGCATTACGACACTCATTAGACTTCGCCATCCCCACTTTAAAGCACCCAGCGACGTCATCGCATTGGCCCCGAAGTGTCCGCCCGAGAACGTCCCGAGGCGCCCAAGCGACGATTGTTTCATCGCAGCATCGCGACCGATGGTGGCGGGATGATTGTTGGGTGGGGGGGCTCCATCCAGCAGTGGAGCGATCACGGCCGCTGCCTCTGGACGGTCGATGGGAAGCGGTGGGGGGGGGGGTGGAGTGGGGGTGGGGGGGGTGGAGTGGGGGGGTGGAGTGGGGGGGGTGGAGTGGGGGGGTGGAGTGGGGGGGTGGCTGGGGTCATGTGACGAGCGCGCTGCGTCACGTGACCGGCTGTTGTGGTGACGTAAGGCGGGAAGATGGCGGACGGCGGGTGAGCGGACGGGGATGGACGGCCGAGGCGGTCCTCGGCTTCCCCTCCCTCGGCGTCGTCGCGCCCCCCCCCTCTACCCACCCCGGACCCCCTCGAGCTCCCGCACCCTCCCCGCGGGGTCCCCCTGCTCTGCGGCCCTCTCGGCCGCTGCCTCCACCGCCACCAACCCCCCCCCTCACCGAGCGCGTTGGAGGCTGTAGCGAGCAGGGAGGGCTGTGGTCGCGGCCGCTGTGTTTACCTCCTCCCAGCCCCTGCGTGTGAATCAGCCCGAGCGAGTCTGCACTCACCCCTCGTGTACCCTTATCCCGACCACTGTACCTACCCCTGTCTCTACCCTGGTGTCACCCAACTCTACCCCTCTCGTGGCGTCACCCAACTCTACCCCCCACCCTGGCGTCACCCAACTCTACCCCTCCCCTGGTGTCCCCTAGCTCTACCCCTGCCCTGGTGTCCCCTAGCTCTACCCCTGCCCAGGTTGGTGAAGATGGGAGTGGGGCGCTGGACTAGTGCAGATTTCGCTCAGAGTTGATGCCAATCTTGGCCAGGAGTTGAACTTAAGTTGCTCCACCAGTGTGCTAATCACCTCTCCACCCACTCTCCCGCTAACGCAAACCCATCTCTAACCCTACCCTTAGGGATATACCCTGAACCTACCAATTTACAATCGGTGCCTGTAACCCGCTCCCAGCTCTGCTACCTGCAAACCGAGGTCTCGCTCGGACTCTAATCCTAACCTTTAACCCAGCTCTAAACAAACCCCCAAAACCCAACCGTGGCTCCAAACCGTAAGGTTCCCTACATCAACTCTAACCCAATTGCCCAATGCTTAACCCTCACCATTGTCTACTACCGCGCTAACTCCGTCTCTGCCGTCTGTGTTCGTCGTGTGCAGGGAGGCTGGCGGCGGCTGGTGGGGCAGCTGGATTCACACCACCCTGGAGACGGCGCGGAGCAAGGTGAGGAGCGACGAAACCCACGGGGTCACGAGCAGGGCCCCGTGGGGGACACGGTGACACGGAGTGAACACGAAGTAAACACGAACAAGACCGCACCGTGAGACAATGGCAGACGAGCCAAACGGAGATTGGGCAGAAGAAACATTGGGGAACTTGGCAGACACAAGGAGAAAAGGATTGACCCAGTAGAGATGACACAGGGGGACATGGGATAAAGGTAGGAGATGTGGGGCCATGGATAAATGAGACCGCGATTGACCGGGAGATGACACAGTGAGACAGCCGACATGTTAGATATGGTGGGAAACAATTGCATGGGAACAGACATGGTGAGCGACCAGGAGAGATGACAACACAAGGGGACATTGTGAACATGGGATATGGGAGAGATACATAGATATACAGGCATCGGGGCAATGGACAAACTGGAGTAACGTCATTTCAGGACATGAGGCAAGGTGGGCAACCTGCAGAGAAACGAGCACCTTAGCAAATATAAACTTTACTCGGAGTAATTTTGTTGCCCAATGTTTGTTAATCTTCTGAATCTGTAGTTCATCATTCTACATGTGACATCTTCCACACGGGTTTTTATAGCTATCGTTCCTTTGAGTGGGAGTGAGGATTGCTAGTAGCAGGCATTTGCCATGGCACGCTATAAATAATGGTATGCACTTTGAGATGAATGTATGTTGAACTTCTTCGCACTGTATGTAACCAATCATGCTAATCGGAGGTGTCCATTGCATATGAAGCAGAAGAGATGCCCGTGACCCTGTGAAATGTGGTTGTTGATGCAAACGAATGGGTGCCGTTGAGTGTGCCACTCCGAGGTGAAGGCTCCGCTCTGGGGGGGAACGGGCTGTGGGCCTGCGTAGCCCCTCGACTCTGGAACGGTTTGCCAAAATATTTCAGGGATTTGACTTCAATTGAGAAGTGTTGTCTCAACTTAAAACATTCCTATGTAAGAAGGCTTTCATCTCATTTTATCTTCAGGCTGTTCCCCTCCTTTTCTTATTATGATTAGAATGTTTTTTTATTGAAAGGTTGTTCTGATTATTGCTTTGTTCTCGTTATGCATATTGTCTACAGCACTCTGATCCATGGACAAAGACCGCTCAAGTCCTCCAACTTATTATTCATGTATCATTATTAATTCATGATTATTAATATATTGTTATGACTCCACGTGGCTGTGTCCGCTTCTCCACAGTCGTCGGAAGCGCTGGAGTTCATCAAGCGCGACCTGACGGAGTTCACGGAGGTGGTGCAGCACGACACCACGTCGACCATCGCCGCCACTGCCTCGGCCATGCGCGACAAGCTCGCGGTAGGGCCGCCCCCGCTGCCCGTAGCGCTCCGTGACGCGCGTGACACTCACGGCACCCACAACACCCTTGACCCCCGGTGCATCGATGGATTAATATCGATTCTTAACCCTTTCTTGTTCCGATGACGTACGTACACGTACGTCATCGGATTTTCTTCAGATTCCATGACACGTGTCATCGGAACGGAACTGGACGAAAAAAATAATAACTTTATTGGTTACGAGGCTTCCACAAAGCCATGCGGGATTGATTGTGGCACAATTTGGCGCTAGCCATTGTAGAGTGCAGTCGTGTCTCTACGGTTCCCTGCGGTGAATACAATGTCTTTAAAAGCAATGGTGCTATGCCTCTAAATAAAATTAACCTTGAACCGCTTGCGAGTGCCCAGATTCAGCGGTGAACGGGACCCACCCTGCAACTGTGGTCATCTAGGAAAGGGAAAGGGTTAAGTTGTGATCGATACATGTCAAGCTGATGGTACATGTATCATGTTTTGCATTCAAGAATCGGTTTACGTTTTTATGCAACTATATGCAAATAATATGCTGATCCGACATTGACTAATGTAGGGAACATATGAAAAAAGAGGCACAAGAAACAAGAAACGATTCAGAACAACGCAAAAAAAGGAATTGATTATTTAATCGGCCCCCAAATTGCTGGCGGTATTGAATCGTCACTTCCAGACTACGTGTGCATTTAACACGTAAATACATTTACTGAAAGTCAATGCAATAGTAAATTTACATTCTTTGGTTCTTTTCGGTTAAGTCACGTCTAAAAATAAAATAATAAATTAAAATAACATATTACGACGTTTCGATTGCAACACAAGAGTAAATTTACATATTTGTCACTTGCATGTGTGATGGGTCGATGTACAGTGCAACACGTGTACAGTTCGTGGCTATGGCCATTCTGCTGGTGATTTATCTCATTGTATGCTGCTCTGTGCGGCGTTAAAACCCATTTAATCTCCTACGGACAACTGTTTTGGCCTTGTCATAGAGAAATCGTTTTTATTGATTCTAGTGGCAGTTGCGACAGCTTGACCTAGAAAAGAGTACCACCGTGCACGGCAGGCCTGGCTGCCCCAGTCGCAGTGTCAGGCTCTGGGGTGGCCGCTTGCTGTGCGTGTTGTTACCAGAGCCCTCCCTAGGGTGCGGCGAATTGAGGGGACCCCGTGCTTCAACCTCACCATGTCAGATGTAGTACTTCCGGTTTAGTTTGAAGGCGTTGAGGGGGAGGGGGGGCCCACACAGTGTGCGTTGCCCCGGGCCCCCACGCACCCCCACTATGACTGTCCCCACTCGTCACTGTTGTCGTCACTGCTGTCGTCACTGCTGTCGTCACTGCTCTCGTCACTGCTGTCGTCACTGCTGTCGTCACTGCTGTCGTCGTCGTTGCACACCCAGGCTGACGGCTCGACGGACACGGGGCGGAAGATGAAGGAGAGCCTCTCAAGCCTGTTTGGGGTTATCTCCGACGCGTTTTCACCCTCGCCTGACCGAACCCTGGACTGCGACGATGTGGCCTTGGTGGCGACTCCGGACGGCTCCACGGAGCCCTACGACCGCGTCAAGGTGCTTCGTTTTGCTGTGCTCCGTGTCTTTCTGTTATCCCCACGTGTTACCTGGATTTATCTTCATTTTACAAAACAGTTTTTAACTTGCAACCCAACATATTAAAGGGTATGGAAGAGTTTTTAAAAGTGTATAAAAGAATTATGAACATGGATTCTTACACTTAGGATATGCGTATCCGATCTTGTGTGTAAGAATCTGTTTAATCCTTAGTATACGATTGGCTCATGTAAACCCTGCAGCAACCATAGGCACTACTTTCACCATTACATCACAACTTCACATCAGGACAATTCATAGAATTGTAATGCGGGTAAATCATTATGTACTGAAAAATATACAAGGACCGAATACTTTAATTAAGAACTGACTAAACAAAAGTGTCACACTTTGTATGGCTCGTGTTAGTCTAGGCTATGTAGATGCATATCAATGCAGTGTTTGAGAGGTTCTGTGTGTTGATTGAACATGACGCTTTGCAGGCCCGGCTGTACAGCCTGCAAGCCGACCCTGCCACGTACTGCAATGAGCCTGATGGTAAGCAGAGCGCAATGCGCACTCACTCCTTGTTAACGTGAGGTGCAACCCAAAAAATAAATGAACGGGTCTCATGTTGCAGATGCACACCTAAAGCTGTATTGGTGCTGTGTCCACAGCTGTGTAGCATCTCGTTCAAAACTTCCACAGTGAAAGAATGGATTTTAAAATCACGCTCGGACATGTAATCATAGCACTCTAGGTATATCACTGTCACGTCACTCTCGTATGTTTTTATGCAGTGCCAATGCGGTGAAATGTACGTATGTTGAACTTCTTTTGCACTGTACGTATCCATCCGTGATAATTGGAGGCGCGATATCACGGAATATGGAGTGTTTGACAGTGATTTAAAATCGTGTTTATTAACAAAGCTTAAACTTGTGTTGGGCAGCCTGGGATACATGCACTGTTGGTGTGCCTGCAAGTTGAGAGCTGTGTTTTGTGGATTGGGTCTTCCCACAAGTATATCATCCAAATGGCCTTGTATGTATTGCTCCTTCAACTTGCCTTGCTGAGTCTCAAAACTTGTTTTTCAGAAGGATTCTGTATTGGGATTTGTAATCGCTTCTTTTTTTTTATAGCCACAAACTGCGTGGCAATTAGCCTGAACAAAATGCAGGATATAGTTGTATTTCATCACATGGATTCGAGAACATATCTAGAATCACGACAAACTAAGTGGGCTTTGGCAGGACGCTTAAGAAGGCATACACCACGAAAATGAAGCGATAAAATCAGCTTGCGTGCAGGTGCTAGGTGGATTGTTACATCCACTCTGTTCGTTCCATTCTCGCCACCGCGAGAGATGGCGACAGATTGGGGAGGCTTTCATGGCTGCTGCTGGTGCTGATAGTGATAACGATGTCTCAACCTGAGAATGGTTCTTAGCAGAGTCTCCGTACCACGCATGTGTGTGTGCGCTGCGCCCAGGCCTCCAGGAGCATTTTATGTCGTGGGCCGAGAGCTTCAGCCTGGAGGAGCGCAAGGCGGAGACGGCGGAGCTGCTGGTCGCGTGCCCCGCGATCCGTGCGCTCTACACGCGTCTGGTGAGACGACGCGGTCACGGCCACCCCTAGCCAGGAGCCCCGACGGGTACACCGACGTGTCCACCACAGTGGAGCACCTCTTGTCCGCGCCGATGTGGCGGCGCTATTGGTGGATCCCAGTGTCTGGATAAAGAGGGTGAAATTGTCATCACTGTCGGTCACCCTTTGCGAAAAGCCGCATTAGTGGCCAGCACTTTCCCACCCGTCCTGTGATCAAACCAAAAGATTGAGCTCTCAGTTACGGAAGGAGCACGGATGACAAGCCTATTTTTTCTCACTGTAGCAGTGCAGGTGGGAAGATAGCTCCGTCGCGACTGACAGGCCTATTGAGGTCGCTTCAAAAGTAGCCCTTCAACATCTTCCAGGGACATTCTCGTGACACGGTGGTGCACTTCTTGCTGCGACAGTTCAGAACGGGAATTTAATCATCGTCTGATGTGACACTGATAGCACAATTTGAATATAATAGAAGAGGGGGGAATAACTGCTGTGGTTGACAATGTTTTTAAAGGGATACTTCTGCTCAAGTAGGTTCGAAAGTGGAATGAACCCCGGAACTGTTTGCTGTGGTAATCACCCCCGCAGGTACCTGCGGCCGTGTCCCACCTGGAGTTCTGGCACCGCTACTTCTACAAGGTCTACCAGTTGGAACAGGTGTGTACATATGTGTGTTGAACTTCTTTCGCACCGTACGTAGCCAACCGTGCTAAATTTAGCCAAGTGACTGGGCGAAGGGTTGTGAGGCCCCCTTTGCGCAGTCACTTGGCTCTCTCTAACGCTGTTGGTCTTACTCCGTAGGGTCAATGGAGCTTCCTCCTCGGTTTGTTTGATAGCCACAGTGTGCTGCTGGTAGTATTATTCCATCTCTCCAAAGGGTTCATCGGGAAGAGGCATTTTCCCGTTTACAGACGGGTGTCTGGAATGTGCAGGTCCTAAGGTGGGTTGAAAATTGAGCCGTATGAATAACTATCCATCTTCTTCTTTGGTTTTTTCGGTAAAGTCACGTAGGTAAAACAATTAATAAAATAAAATAAATGAAAACAACTAAATTAAATCTCGACGTTTCGGAGGCAGCACTAGCCTCCCTCATCAGGTGTAAAAAGGCACAGACTCTCATTTTAAAAGAGCTTCTCTTGCTGTTTGCGTGGATCTGATTAGTTTTTGTAGAATGAACAAATTGGACAGAAAGATCACAAACGAAAGCGACGTTCGGCGTCGTTGAACGGCGCGTGCCATCTGAGCCTGGTGCGTGCCTGACCCTTTGCGTGTGCGAGAAGGACGAGGCACGGAGAGCCGATCTGATGAAGAGGGCAGACCCCAGCAGCCAGGACAAGGAGCTGGGCTGGGAAGATGAGGAGGGTGAGGCTGCGAGTGTGCCACTTTCCCCGTCGCACAACGACACAGCCATCACATTTCACCGTTGCTGGGTTATCAGGAGCGCGGGTTCCATGCCCGCTTTGCTGATAGTAATAGACGATATGCATTCTACAAGTCATGGCTTACTGCGGCGGTGTAAAGAAACACCGCAATACTGTAACTTTTGGGCCTGTGAAAATGTTCTCCCACGAAGTCTTGATTTGATTTCAGAATGTTTCATTTTTATGTCGTGGTGCTTTGTTGTGCTTGTAGTGCCTGAGTGGTCTCTCGTCTCGGTGACAGAAAACATCCTGGTTTTTTTGTAAAGGTGCTGAGAGCTTACTCGTCGCTGTGCAGGGGAAATGTGTCCATCTTTCCGAGGGCACTTCACGAGTTTAACATGAGAACATGTCAATTCCCCGTCAAACGGTAACTATTAAACTTGCCACACAACCAGTGTCCACATCTCTTAAAGATTTTGGACAAAATTGGCAACAAAATTGTTACAGAGATATCTAAATAAATAAATTATTTAGAATTACAGTGCAATTAGCATGCGAGTGTGTGGGTGTAACAAAGTGAGGTCGCGCCCCTTAATGGACCAGCTTTTCAGCTTGTAATTAACACGTTATTAACTTTAAATGCAGGAATAGGTGAGCTGAGCTTAGTGTGTGCTCTGCCACCGCCGTGTGCTCCTGCAGACGATCTCCTGGACTCCAAGAAGGAGAGCAGAGTCGGCCACGTCCGCCCCTCCCACCCCGAGGCCGACGGGACCCGGCGGGAGTCCCCCTCCGCGGATGCGCCGCACCCCCCGAGCTCGTCGGTACAGACGCTGAGCGAACTCACAGAGACGGCGCTCTCGCTGAGCGAGCGGCGTGAGCCGCGGCCCGCGCCCACCGCCCGCCACGATTCCGACAAACCGACCCCCTCCTCGCCCGCCCCGGACTCGAGGACTGACGCCGGCGCCGCGCCTGACGCTCTCCCCCCTTCCGCGTCCTCGGAGACCGTGACCACCTCGGACACGGTAACCGCGGAGACGCTCGTGTCGCACGCGCTCACCGGCGGAGACGGCGGCGCGGGCGAGCGGAGGGACTCGGCGTCCCCGACGCCTCCCGCGGCCGGCAAGGACGAGGCGGTGACCGACCTGCGCGTGCTGGAGCTGCGGTCGGACAGCGGCAAGTCGACGCCGTCCAACAGCGCCAAGATCGGTACGGCGCCGCCCGTTGCTCTCGCCATCCCCTTTCTGTGACCTTCTGGGGTCTTGGGGGGCCACTGGGTTGCGGCTCTTGTCTCTCCGTCGTCACCGTAGTCTCTACTCGGCTGCTTTGCGTCGCGTGGCACGTTTCGGCTGGACTCCCGCCGGAGTTGGGTTTTGTGTGATGTGCACATCACGTAAGCTGTGGAAAGGATACTTACACCAACATATGGAAAAAAAAAGGAATTCTCACTCGACATCAATGTCACATGCTGTGATGATAAGGTCACGTCTCTAACTGTGCGGTAGCTGGAAATATTTTGACTGATGCATGTGGATTCTTGCAGGCTCCAGCACAGACATCAGCGAGGACTGGGAGAAGGAGTTTGAACTGGACATGACGGAGGAGGAGATACAGCAAGCGCTGGCCAAAGCAGAGGCGTCTGGGGAGGTGCTACGCTTCTTTGACCTCTAGTCCATCTGTTTGCGCCGGGTTATCGGAACGCCGGTTTCTCCGAATCCCACCCTTTATCGTGCACTCCGATATTTGATCACTAAAGGCAGGTGCCGTTGGCGGCCACTAGAGGGCGTTGAAGTCCCGTTAAATTTGCTCACATGTTTGTATATCTGCGTTTCATTTGTTGTGTGTGTTGCACACATTGTTTGTTTTTCATGCATGTGGTTTATATTATGTTTCTGCGTGCTGCATGTGGTTTGAGCTTACGTCCGCTTGCATCTACGGAATAATCCTGACTGATGGCTACTGACGGCGACTGCCGCTGTGTGTGCGTTCGTGCGTTCGTGCGTGCGTGTGTGTGTGTGTGCGTACGACTCTTAGATGGAGGGCGACTGGGAAGACTGGGAGTGAGCGACACGAGCTGCGCATCGACCCTGTCTTGACCCCCCTCGCTCCGCCTTCCTTTGTCCGGCGGCGGCAGCGGTGGTAGCGATCGTTTCACCTCCCGCGCCCCACGTGGCGTGCTCTCAACGGCCGTTACACATCACCGCAAAGTGTGGCTTTGCCCGGGACCTTATAATTTCTTCACGAGAGTTTTGGTCATTTGCAAAAAGTGCCAGTACGTGTACGTGCATGGCCACCTCCCACTTGTCCGGTGGCCGGCCCAGCAGACAGGCTGGGGATAGGCCGCTGTCGGGCCTTGGTGGATCTTGAGTGAGATGGGAGGCACTTCCAGCCATAGAGGATTTCATCTGTTTAGGCTTCTTAAGGCCACCACTTATACACTCGTGCACGTTAGTTGAAATATTTTTTTCTTCCGCACTTCATTTTGCTTATGGATTGTGAGAAGCAAAACTTAGAGAAGCGACAACGGTAAGGGATTTTTGAAAGCGTAAAATCTTAGGTTTTTTTGATACACAAAAAAACTGTTTTATGTTTGGCATGCTGCAAATAAAGGTCACGCAGCCAAAGTTATTTCATCTAAAGTGCGAATAATATTTCCGTTAAAAAGTTCTAGCAATGCCGCAAGTTCCAGCAATGCCGCACGTTTGCTTGTGATGTGTGTGATGTAGCGACAGCGGGTGTCACGGTCTGCGCTGCCAGTTGAATCAACCTACGAAGTGACTGATGCCATAGACTTCTCTCACCTGTATGTATATGTAAATTACTCTTGACAAATCATAGTGCCATTCTTATTATTACTATTATTATTCTAGAAGTATATGTGGCTTTAAATAGCTATAATTGAACTCTTAAGTATGTCTCCATACCTGCATGATTTAAAGTAACAGTCTGCGTCATGCCATGGTCGGGGTGTGTGTGTTCCAAGTGTGCAATATGAGAGGGCCAGCTGTGGTGATGGAGAGATGGCCATCCCTGCTCATCTCTGGCTCCCAATGTGTCTTATGGATGGATAGCAGCACCGGACAGAACTACTGTGGCCGTGAAGCTCTTGCGCTTCTTGGGAGGCTGCTGTGAGCCACGCGGCCCACCCCTTGACATCCGCAATGTAGTTGAACCGACGACGCTCGCGCTCAGCAGCTGATCGCGCCTACCCCTGGAGTGCGCATTCTCTAGGGGCATGATTGGAAAAGCAATTGTAGATAATAGTTTCGACTCTTTTTAAGCTTAAAGGCAGAATGACGCTCGTTAATATTTCTCAAGTTCGAACGCTAGAATCCGTAGCAGTAGCACTCGACGACTGTTCAGCTGCCACCAGTTGCATCGTCGCGTGTGTGCGGTCATGAGGTGGGAGGACAGTCTGCCGATGGCCGCCGGAGCGTTTTTGGCAGCAGCAGTAGCAGTCGCTGCTGCTGGGGCTACTTGCTGTACCTGGGGTCATCGGAGACGTACAAACCCGAGAGCGGCTTCACGTCCCGCGCCGTGTGTGGAGTGGTCATGAAGCGGAGACCGGTGTTACTTGAAGGCGGACCGTCGGTCTGGCAAAGCTGACTCGGCGGCTGGGTTTGGACGTGACCGGAGTGAGAAGACGAACTCCGGTCCGCACCTTGATCTGCTTCTGAATTGTCTTCATCAGTTGACCTTTAAACATTTGGGCAAGCACTTCAATGTTTCAGTATGGATACAACGAGAATAGGTCATGGTTGGCTATGCCTTAGGAAGAAGTTTCATTTGGAATTGGCATAAATTGATCCAGAGTGTGGAAATATTGGATACTGGGGTTCGGTACTATTTGTCATGTATTTACAGTTTGGTTAACACGTAGGCTTATTAAAAATGTGCTTTGCATCGACTGGGCAGTTGTGTTACTTGTGAGGCAAGGCAGAGTCCATGTAAACATTAACCTAATGATTGACCCCATCAGCCCTCGGATTTTCGGGACCAGTGTTTTTCTCAAAAAATGTTTAATTGGGAAACTTGAGCAGTTGAGATTTGTTTTGTAACTTATGAGGTTTTGGCCAAGAGCCATCTATGAACACACATTATGTGGTCCGTTTAGTGTCAGAACAAGGTCATTATTCAAAACCTGCCTTTGAATTTGGCTGGGATATTTAATTAGTTTTAAGTTCAATATTTAACGCTCAATAGTTCTCAGAAATGGAGGCCTTTTACTTTGTTGGACTCGCCCATTCGTGCGAGTTCACTGATACCTTGGAAGCCATGTGTGTGTGTGTAAGCATTGGCTTGGACTTCTCCCTGTTGACACAGGTGCGAGCTGCTGCATCTGCAGGATGCGGAATACAGTACAAGACATTGCCCTGCATCATCACGAGATATCTTTTTTCATTTCCGCACTTGCTGTGCGCAAGGAAATTAGCAGCAGAGTCGGGAGATGTTGTTAAAAGACACTCTCCACAGGCGTAACTGTACATAAATGCCCTGTTTAGAAGAAAACTAGTAGCCAGGCGAAGTGATGCCTATCTTTGATCCAGCACTGTGGAAACTAAGGCTTGGTGGATCACGGATTTTTTGTGAAAGTCCCAAACCATTTTAGGGCTGCGTGGTGACCTGGGGAAAGGTATCGCAGCAAATGTTTTTTTTGTATCCTGTGTAGAACTTGGACCGTTAGCTTAGTAATGCGTGCTGTGTTTTCTCCTGCTTCTACAGTTTTCTCTCGCATGCCACTCATTCGTGGAATTGGCTAAAACATCCCAGTGCAGGGACCTCCTGATAATGTAAAGTACGTTACCTCGGAGCTTTCCTGCATCAACAGAGGGTATTGTTCCTAGAAGGGCACTGCCCTTTAAACAATACTTCACTATTACCACAACGTGGTATTCGTTCGTACCGCTAATGAGCATGCGCTGGGGGTGTATGTACAACTTTCACACCGCATGTAGCCAACTGTTAATCGGAGGTATGAAATGTGCACCAGGAAGCCCGCCTCCCCCTCGAGAAGCGATGGTGAGCCCCGTTGCTGAAGCTGGTTCCGGTGGAGTGCCTGCCAGACTTGTGCCGGAGCAGTGTCACGATGGCAGGCTCATCGCAACTGTTTTGTAGCTGTTGGGAGCCCGGAGTGTGGCACCGTCGCCGTACGGTATACAGGCCGCTCGAACGGACTGGCAGATGTCTGGTCCACTTGTCAACGCGTTCACACGGGAATCTTTAGCCAGTGGTGGATCATAGCTCCAGTTTGCGGGACATAACAAAACTCTTGACTCGGGTTTGCTTAGTTTTAGGCGGTGTGCACAGGTGAATTAATTATTCCCTGGAATTCAATGAGAGTTGCTTAATTGGGGCTGCAGACGAGTGTGTGTCGTCGGTGTGGCTTTCCAGGAGAACCGGTCTGCTGCATTATCACAATTAACATTCTGAACGAGTCCACCTGCATGTGGAACCCGAGCCTGGAGAAACCTGAGACGTGGTTTGTAGCTGCCACCGTCTTCAACTAAATTCAGTGTGCGTATTTTCAGTGCTGTAAACTAGCTACAATAAAAGAGCTTTTCTCCGTAATTGACACGGGGATGCTTTTGTTGAGTCTGCTTACCGTAAAGTTACGCGGTAACGATGTGCCACGAGTTGCCACGGGATGTCGGCTGAGTGGGTGTTACACGTCGCGATTAAGTGGCAAGTGTGCGGCGCCTCTGGTACCTCGCCACGTGGCCCCTTGCTGGTTAGGTGGCGATGTCCCTGACAGCCGAAGCTCTGGACATGCTCGTTCTGGGCTGTTCCGGTCTTTGGAGTCACAGCCCTGTGTCTGCTCACTGCGGCCATCAATCCCCCATTGTAAAACTGCTTGTGTTAAGTTTGTCCTTCCCCCGCACCTCCACTTGGCACGGTTGGCTATGTACGGTGCGAAAGAAGTTCAACATAGAGGACAGCAGAGCTTGCACAATTGTTGGCGCCTGTTGACCGCGTGGCTGCTGCTGCCGCCCTCCCGTTTGTCTGGTTCCTCGCGTCTCTGAGTCGTCTCCTCGCTTCAGAGCGAGCAAACATTGCCGCACAAGTTGAACTTATGCTTATGATGAATGTGGCACCTGTGCCACTGATAATGTCAAAACACGCATCTCAACATTTAAGCACCGGTTGTGAAAAAACCCATCTTGCTTTATTTTTATTTCGTTTGCAGCAAATATACGCCGGGGAATAAAATAAAAAGCCACAAGCACTACTTGAGGATATACATTTACACGACTTCAAGGCCGAGCGCGCAGCCCGAGCGCTTCCCTGATCGCCTGCCCTTAGCGCCAGTCATAGGAACACTCCCGTCACCCTTGAGGCCATCCGTGATCAGGAGCTCACAGATGGCACACGAGTGCGGCCAGGCATGGTGGCCAGTGGTTGGCACCGTGCGAGTAAGGAGATCGTGTGTTCTGTTACCGCTTCCGCTGGCCCGCGTGTGAGCCGAGTCTGCCAAGCGCGTTCACAGCCCTGCACGCCAGCGAGCGCCGTAGCCTTAAGCCTATGCCGTGGGCATCCTAAGAAATCGTTTTCATCGTTCTCCCATCTGCTTTCTGTACCGCCGGTCGTTTCGGCGCACGATGTCACGACGTTTTTGTTCCACGTTCCTGGAGCCGTCGTCGAGAAGCCAAACACCTCGGAGGGAGGGAATTACCGAGAACAGCAGCGTCCTTCGCAGCGACGTTCACTGCGTCGAGCATCGTGCATGCATGCGGGGACATTTTTCTCCGCATCAACTCGGCGCTTCTGCGGTCGTAAGGGCCACAGGTGTGGCCTTTCGGCGGTTCTGGGAGGGAGCTGAGTAAAACTCGCCTTGGCGCCGCTTGGAAGCTATGCCCCACAAACTCGCGACTCCTTGGCCTCTGCAGCTCGGCCATGTGAACGAACACTTCACGACAGGACGCTACGGCTCTGCAGATTCCCGGTGGGGAAAAGCCCATCGTGGTCTGTGTGCTCGCAGTTGCTGTGTCCGAACGACCAATCCTGTGTGGGCGCTCGATTACACGTGGAGGCAGCAGCCGTGGTGTCTTCCAATACACAATAGGCCAGTGGCCCAAACAATTGACCTCATGTCTGGATTGCCACTTCGAAGGAATGGATGGGTGGCCACCACTCATCACACAGGCGCTCTCTGCTGCTGCGGGGCTACATTGTCGGCAGAGCACCGTGCAGCGCACAGCATTGTTGTACCGTAGTGCGCTCCAACGCCTATGCTACCCGCCTTCACTTATCTGCGCTGACTAGCCTGAAGGATGCTTAAACAACCCACGCGACCCACAAGGCATGGGGAGGCCCTCGCCCAGCAGTGGCATAGCAAAGAAGGCTGTACAATAATTGCAGAGGATTTTAAACGCGTGGCTTGCTTTTTGTTCTCTTCACGGTGGAATTGTCTCAATGCTCCGTTAGCTCCGCAAGCCGCACACAACGTGATGTTCATTGCTCGGTAAATGTAATTTGTGCTATCGCTAACATTCATTAATTTGTCGTTAGGCTGAGTGAGCTGTTTAATTGCTCCTGAGTTTGTGCCGCTTGATACACGGTGACATTATATTAGGCAATGGTTTACGTGATTAAGAGTTATTTCATCATCGTAACTTTATAATTCTGCATTATACTGACTTTCCCCCATCACCGCCCACCCCTTGTATTCCAATTGTAATAGCATCACGTGCTGAGATAAAGACATCCCATTCTAAACTGTGCAGCCAGGAGTGTACCACCTTGTGCCGGAGAACGGCCGCACGAGATGAGATCACAGAACTATTGCTGAGGTCGCTTCAGTTGACCTCTTCGTCCACACGAATGTGACTACTTGGATACTCTGCAAAATGTGTTCATTATATGACACCGAACATTGCAAAAGCTATTTTAGTGTGATTTTTTTTCTTTCTTTGCAGTAATTTTGAACCAGGCTGAGATGATCAGCTCATCACACTGGAGAACAGATCCATCACGGGCGGCTGAAACCTGGGATCCAATGCCAGGATTTCCATCGTGATGGCTTAGCGCTCTGACCTTTAAACCAACCTGGTCACCTCCACTGCCCCCATTCTTCAGTTGGAACAATGTGGCAGGAAAAGCACTTAACATGCAATGGTTTCAACCCTTGCAACATTCACAAGCAAGAAAAGCAAGCTGGCATTATCAGCGTACATTAAATGAACAAGTTAGCAGCTCCGTCTTGCAGTTACCAGGTAGAATAGTCCATGGGACAGAACACAACTTGGTACCAACAAACGTAGCAACACTTTAGCCGTTTCCGATTTAGGCGGCCAATGTGGGTGAATTACTTGCCAACATCGCTCATTTAAAACGCTTGTCACGTAAATCACTCTGGCCACGTTCGGCAATTGGTGGCACACGAGGGCGATGCCACCCCAGGAGGTTGTTTACAAGTGAGATATCCCTGGGTCTGGGATCATGGACCAGCAGCAGACATGCCGGCACCATAACGCCCACCGCGAATCAAGTACAGCCTGCTCTCCTATAACGCCGCATGTTTTCATAACGCGAATGGGATATAACGCGATTCAATGTTTTTAGGGAGCACATTTTCTATAACGCGGATGCGATTTGGCTACAACGCGATTGAGTGAACGGAGCTACGTCGCGCGAGTAGGAGGAATAAGCGGCCGTACGGCTGCCTCGGCGTAGCATCGCGCAAGGCCGTGGGATGCTGCTGGATGCTTCTAGATGCCACCCCACGCATCTCAGTCTATGTTCGGCCTGAGTTACGCACCTCGCGTGTTATCGAGGACTGGCGCTCTACCCCCCGTGTTCTAAATTATTTATTGGAATGCGATTTTTCCATAACGCGGTGTGTTATTCAGGAACGCGACTAGCGGCGCCGTTATAGGAGAACACGGGCCGTGTCGGCACGCAAATAGGGGAGCTGTGAGATAACTCTGGGGGCCACTGTGTCCGTCTGTCTGTGCTCTGCTTTATCGCGTGAGCATCAGGGAGACGGGTCTTGTGGAACCCGGCTGGCGTCGGCATCCGCTGCAGAAGAAGAGTCGCACGGCGAGGTGCGTTCGGTTTGTCGTCCTCCGACCCCGCACACTCTTATTAGCACAGTTGGCTACGTACGGTGCGAAAGAAAGTTCAACATGCATACACATGCAGTACATACGAAGGGTGTGGTTGTGCTGAGCGGAAGTCCTCTTAATATCTTATGCACATTTTTTTTTATTCCTTTTCAATTTCGCTTCGATTCCAACATTAACCCGTTTGGGTTAAAGTGCTTACAATGGCTTTCGAGGCAGTGGTAGTTGCCATGTGGTGGAAAAACGTTTCCCCCACGATAAATGTGGAATTTCCATGGCTGTTTCGAGGCCACCGACGGACATTAGCACCACCCCACGCTCATCTGAACATGGAGACACTTTGACTTTTTTTTAAAAATGGCTTTCTTTGAGAAAGAATTCTCGACAAAGTGCACCTAACGCATCGACCCTGTTCGGGGCGCAAACTCGTAGGCAGTCGCCCACATTGTTATCACCAGGCCACTCGTCGGTTGCAGCTGCTGACATTCACAATCCAATCATTGACAATCGCCATTATCATCGACATCACCGCCATCATCACAATCATCCCAACACGGAGTCGCCATCGCTGCTGTCAAACACGCGATCGCTCGACACGACGCGCCGGCTCCGACCGCTCGCCTCTCGCACACGGAGCGCGATTCGCGCGTTGGTGAACCGGGTGACATGCGCCGTCGTGGGAGATGTCACCCTCCACATCTTCGGTGACGGAAACATTGCCGCATTTTCACCGGACACTGGATGGAGAGGCCGATTCTCCCATCAGCACGCGGTGAGAGGAGCATGCTTAGCCGAAGCCACGTTAGCGGCGGAAACAGAAACGCCTTCACCTTGTCTTCCACGAACGGCTGTCCACGTACGCTGTGAACTATGCACACATCTTGACGAGTGACTGAAACACGTTTGACCTGTCGGTAATGATCGAGACATCGGCGCGGTGTCGGAAAAAAATGAATGTTCGATAATTACACGTTCGTCGGGCCCGATAAATGCGGTAACGTTGGGATGTCGCGCAACAGATTGAACAGCTGTTGTAACTCCCACAATAACCAGGGCTTCATTTCATCTGGATATGTCTGGATCGGCGACCCAGAAAATCTATCCACAGCTGGCGCCCCACATCCAGTATACCTCTCCTCGCAGCAGCTGGCTACGACTAATCACATGCCAGCCACTGCAATTGCATCGGCAGCGATCCGGAGGGGAATATTCGTTGAGAAATGAAGCCCTGGTGACGACAAGAGAAAGCGCGCACAACGCGACGTTCGCTGCTCCCCCTCTCGACGGATCTCCGGGGGCGGATCGAGCCGTTCTCAGCCTCGCTTAGTTCTCGATGGCGCGCGCGTTCCCCTCTTCCTGCTCCTGCTCCTCCTCCTCGAGCGCCTGGAAGTTGCCGAGCTCGGCGAACATGTCGTTGGGGTTCACGCAGTCCCAGTGGCACGAGCAGCTCCGAACCCACATGACGTTCCACGTGACGGTCGCGGCGGTGCCGGTGGCGGCCCCCGCGGCCCCCGCGGCGCCGCCGCCGCCGACGCCGCCGCGCCCTCCGTCGTTGGGGCAGTCGAAGTCGACGGGGATCGTGTGCGTGCGCAGGGGCCGGCAGCAGCGCCCGTCCGTGCAGCCGCCGCAGTAGCGCAGCTGGAAGGCGGAGCGCGACACGCAGCCCGACAGCTCGAGGCGCACCGGCTTCTCCGCCACGTACACGCGCACGCACTTCTTGCCGTCCTGCACGCACGCGCACACGCACGCGCGTCTTTCGTCATCTCGTGTTCGTCCGCCCACTGTGGGTAGAGACGCAGCGGTCGATGTTGCGTTCGAGTCCGCGGTACGCAGCCTGCTTTCGGCGCACTGCTGGATGAGGGCCTCCCTGCGCCGTGCGAGACATCGTGGTGGGGGTTATTTGGCCACAGTTCACCGCGCCGGTCAGTGCGGGATGGCGAAGACGCGAAGCACAGACCCAGGAGCGCAGAAATACAGTCCGACAATGGATTTTGCGGCACTGTTTCCTACGGAGAACTTTGTACAAAAGCTTTGGCCGGACACGATGCAACCGAGTGGCAGCCACGGGAGGGAACGTGCCCGAGAGGATTCCTACCGCGGAGATGGAGCGATGAAATCAGCCGATGTGCAATTATTACACCGTACGACTGTGAGCGGGAGGATGGGGGGGGGGGGCGCTTTGGGAAACTTTATATCCATCAGTAGCTTGGTCACGGCTGCTACCGATGCAGCTGCTGATGACAATGGCGATGATAATGGTGATGCTGCATATGCTTCTGATGCTAATAACGATGATGATGAAATTGCTGAATGCTGGTGGCGATGTGAAGGGTGCCGCGGCCGGCGCTCACCCGCACGCCCCGGGTGAGCGCGAGGTCGCACGGGCGCACGAGGCAGAGCCGCCGCTCCCTGAGCAGGTGGCAGCTGGGGTTGTCGTTGGTGATGCGCGTGGAGATGCCCACGCCGCACGAGCGCGAGCACGCGCTCCACTCGGTGCTCTGCACCAGGCAGTTCTTGTTCCACTGCTTCCCGTGGCCGCGGAACACTGCGGAGAGAGAGGGAGCCGCGGGGAGAGGGGGCGGCGGGGAGAGGGAGCGGTTGGAAGAGGGAACGGCGGAGAGAGAGAGGGAGAGGCGGGAGGGGGGAAATTTTGACTTTTAAACAACTTTTATTGCCGCCAGCAGCAACAGCACTGAAGGCGATTCCGATATGAAATACACAGTCACCAGCAAACAAATAAAACAAACGCTATAAATCCGCGCGCTGTGGCGCTAAATGCACCGCGCACAACACTAAAGAAAAGTCACGTGGTGGTGGTGGTCATCGCGCACGCCACGGTGACGAGCGAGCGCTTCAGAAGGTGAACACGAGGGGGGAGAGGGAGCGGCGGGAGGGGGAAGATGCTCTCCCGATCGGCGTTTTTAACTCGGGTACGTCGAGTACACTCCACTTACATTCATCGTCACTCAACCTCGGCAAGGACCGCTCACGCTGCAGTGACACCCGTGACGCGCGCCCTTGTCGCGACAGGCTGCCGCGTCACATGGCTGCCACTGATTAGACACATCCGCCAATGTGTGCACGTTGAACTTCTTTCGTGCCGTACGTAGCTAACCGTGCGCATCGGAGGTGCAATAACACGCACCCATCACCCACACATCCATCCGTGACACAGGCTCATGATTGGCACCCATCAGTGACTAATCGGAGGTGACACACACGCACACACGCACGTGCTTTATGTACGTTTGTTGTCCTTCCCCCGAACCTCCGATTAGCACGGTTGGCTACGTGCGGTGCGAAATAAGTCCAAAACACACGACACACACGACACACACCTGGCCGCGGCTTGCTCTGCAGCAGCGCCTTGGGCGCCGACTTCTTCACCTTCTTCGAGTCGAGGCAGTGCCACTCCTCACAGCAGCGGTCGGCCGACTTGAGCAGGCGCGGGCGCAGGCAGCGCTCCGCTGGCGGCCGCGGGCTGAGCGCGCAGCGCGCCACGCAGCCCACCGCGCCGTTGATGCAGGTGCACGCGTACTTGCAGCTGGGCAGGAAGCTCTGCCCGTTGTAGTAGCGATGCCCGTTCAGCTCGCAGCCCACGCCGACGCTGTCTGTGCGGCCGAGGGCGGTGTCGGCGGCGGTGCGGTGAAGGGGAGGTGGGTAGGGGGCGCGAAGGCGGTCGAGTGGGGGGGGGGTGTCAGTCGGGATCAACGTCGCGGGGACAGCGCGGCCTGGCCTAACGCTTTCCAGCTGAGGTGGAAAGGGTTTACGCGTTAGCTCGGTCCGTTCGTCCGTCATGGGGAAGAGGGGGGGGGGACAAGGGGATCGGGCACGACAACTCTCGTCAAGTCGATCCACTCCGAACACAATTTGAGCGCATAGATGCCTTCCCGTTAGGGGCTTACACTGCAGAAAACTGGCCGAAGAGACACAAACCAACAGCGAAAAGGACAATTGACAAATATCCAGAATTCATCCTTCCGCGGCCCATGGCGTGTAGGAACGCGTTGCGTCATCAAGGAGGGCACTGAGCTTCGACTCACAGAATGTGAACGAAATCAATCCAGCGGATATATCACTTGTAAAAAAACCATCCCCATCATGCTGGCTGCTTCACGATTCTCGTGGTGATATTCACATCGGGACGAAACTCTGCACAGGCCATGGGAGGGCAGCAGAGGTGGGGTAAGGGGCTGGTAGGGTTATAGCTAGGGCTCGTTGGTTCGGGTTAGCGTTAGCACGAATAGTATTGTCTGGTTGGTTAGGTGTAAGGTTGAGGTGTAGGATGAATATTTCATGGGCTAGTGTGGTTACCAGTTAGCTTGTTGAGAGCGATGGTTTGACTGTTGGGTTTGCTATTTGTTTGGGGTTAGGCATAGTAATCGTAGCTGGTCGTCTCGTTAGTTCGGTTGGTTTGTGTGCATCGCCCTCTCATAGATCGTCATCCCTCCGCATTACGGCGCACGAACCTTCCGTGCATGAGCCCAGACACCCATCTCGACCAAATATTCCCAACACCCAACTCGGCCTCGACGAGATTCACCACTGCAGGTGACGTGGACATTGGCACAATTTCCGATCAAAGCAAATCTGACGAAGATGCGCACCGGTCAGGAAGCCACTGAAGCTGTTTACTTTTAAATAATCTCGATTGAAAGCTCATTTCTTTAGAACTATTTTCTGTGTTTAGTTTGTTGTCCTTCCCTCGCGAATCCAACTAGCACGGTTGGCTACGGTGCGGAAGAAGTTCAACGTCCAGAAATACAAAGTGACACTCCAGTGCCGGAAATGAATCACAGTGCCCGCTGTCAGAGCCCCACCCATCGCAAATTCACAATCGACCACGGGGCCAGGGCTCCTTCCACTGGCGACCTGCACGCTAAGATGTGGCCCATGGAGGCTCGTGGAGCGGCCTGCCATGCTATGGCCCCCGGAGAGATGTGACGGGCTGAGATATATGAAGAAATATGAAGATGATGGAGAGAGTGAGATGATGGAGAGATAAAGAGGTTGGCATGAGTGGGCTGTGGACAAGAGGCGTTAGACGTAGGTGGTCACGTGTCCGGTCACTTGCAAATGAGACGATCCTGCATCTCTTGGGGTCAAGTTTAGTTTTTTAGTTTACACACGTGACGCCTTTCCGGCCCAAATCTGCCACTCAAAGAGCCATCATCAAATTGAAACTCGGCGTGAAATGAGAGAGGTGTCCTCAACCAATCAACTCGGACTCGACACGTTTCTCTCGAGGCGTGGACGACAACAAAGGTTGCCGTGACGTTGGCACATCACGTGACATAACAAGTTGAAGATCGCAGCTCTCTCTCGAGAGAGCCGCACGCGTGGGTTCCTCTTGCCCGGGTGTGTCAATTACATTGGCCGGGTCACGTTACTGAGCTCGCTACGTCAAACGAGACGTCTAGGGCATTCACATCAACACGACGGTGTCATCTCATGTAACATTTACATGAAGTGCACCGTGTAAGTGACAGCAAAGTTAAGCGTAAGTTTGTTATGTGTTTCACCAAACTTGTAAATTTTCGTATTGCTGAGTCTATCCACCCATTGACTTTTCGGAACAATAATATCGAGCAAAAATCTAAATTCGTAAATAAACTCTTTGGGCAATTTCAGTCTTTCTGGTCTCATCAGCAGAGTCAGGCTAATTTGACAAATGCTGCCAGATCATCAGATATTACTGGCAAGAGCGCTCCATGTAACGTGATGCGACCCCATGCAATGCCAAAAGCCGATATAATACATCTCGTCTGCAAGGTGGCAGCTGACGCATATACACAAAGTTAAAGGCGCAGCCTTGCAAGTGGTTACTACACTGTTGACGGAACGGGCCTCCGCTAGACGGAGCTCAAGAGAGCAGCCCTCTCCGGGGTGCTTTGGCCTTCTCTTCCACGCCGGCCAGACGTCTCGCAAGAGCTGCGAGTACGCACACTTTACCCCACCACACTAACTGTGGTGCATCCATGTCGACTGCTGCGATGGACAGACCTCGGCTGGGAGTGCTGGAGTGGGGGGAACAGACATGGACAAAACGCTGGCGTAGTGACATCAGTGGCGTAGTGACGACATCAGTGGCGTAGTAACTACATTATCAGTGGTGTAGTAACTACATTATCAGTGGCGTAGTAACTACATTATCAGTGGTGTAGTAACTACATTCTCATTGACGTAGTAGCTACATTATCAGTGGTGTAGTAACTACATTATCAGTGGCGTAGTAGCTACATTATCAGTGGTGTAGTAACTACATTATCAGTGGCGTAGTGACGAAATTATCATCTCAGGGGGTGCGGCAATCGCTCATTTGGGGCCCCAACATTGTGCATTTGTCTCGCGCGGTCGCACCGAGGCTATTCTATGTCGCGGCTCCTCTTTGCCTAATCGCATCGTTACGCTCACAGTCTCAAATATTTAACGCTGTAGGGGCACTCCGTTGAAAACAAGTTGTTGTTCTTTGACACTGTTGTTAAAAACGCATCTCATGGTGGTCGTCAAGGGGGGCCCAGCTCATATCTTTGCGGGGGGGGGGGGGGCAAGTCACCCCCTACCCCCCACACTAGCTACGCTCACTGGGACAATATGAATATTGCTCAATCGTGAAACTGCTACCCCACCCCACCCACCACGTCCCCTGACCGACGCTTCATTCAAAACCCCCGTCTGGCGCGCGAGTCGGGCGGTAGGGCAGGGGGGGGGACACTTACGTGCGCACACTCCTATCTCATACCTCGGGCTGTCCCCCGAGTAGTCACAGTAGAGGTCCTTGTGAGGGTCGCACGTGTCCGCCTCCGTGCACACGTCGCCCGGCTGCCTGGCGCACACGCGGCAGCAGCCGCAGCCATCGAGCGCCGCGCTCACCCCGACGGGGCAGCGCGGCTCCCCCTGCGCGCAGCGGCACGGCCACTCGCAGTACGGGCGACGAAGCGCCGACGCCGCCGCCGCTGCTGCTGCTGCCGGCAAAGGCCCCCCCACCGCCTGCCCGGCAGCGACATTGGGCCACACCTGTCGACGAAGACACACAAGACGACGATATTACAGTGTTGACCCCACATCCACATCCTCCTCCACACTACTGTTGGGGCGCCGGTGTACGAGGAGGTGGGTGGCCAGCACTACGCCCGGCCGCACTTTCGTCTCCCAAGTGGCGATGTTTTTAAGTACCGCACCAGGTCCTCATTTGAGGCTGAGTGAACCTAGTCGATGCCCGGAGAATCGTCACTGGTGGTGGCCGTGAGCGGGAATCGTTAGCGCGGGTCGTTGGGGTTCACAGAGCGCGGCGCGCTAACCACTGCGCCACTTTGTGGAGAAGGACAGCGGTTGTCCTTTGGAGAGACTCGCTCCCGGCCATAGGAATGTGTAATTTCCGCTCCCCGCCGAGGGCTGCAAACAGGAGATGAGCGCCGTCGCAATGCTCCCTTGAGCAGGAAGACACTCGCGACTTTTGTTTCGGAATCACAAGCGGCGCTGTCGCCTTTTCCCACGATCGAATAATGGCCAAACAATGAAGTGAGGCCCACAAGTGACGCCTGGCAAGCGGGCGGAGCTGTCGCCAGAGGAGACGTGGGGGTGTTTTTGTTGTTGTTGCTGCGCTGTCGGGAATTCCTTCTGTCGCCTCCACGGAGACAAATCTGTGCGAGCAAACACGGCGGGTGGCTGCTCCTCCTCCTCCTCGTCGTCCGGATCGCACCACCGCCCTCTCTCCTCCAGTAGCCCCCTTCCCAAACCACCTCCCCGGAGATCCACGGGCATGGGGTTTCCGAAAGGGGAACTCATTCACCGTGGAAATGCAATAAATAATCACCAGGAGGGTCTGGCTTGGGATGTTTGGGACGATTTTCCTTGCGGAGTATTTTCGCGTGCGGGAGGATGGACTCTGTACGCCCGGTGAAAACCCAAGCTCGTCAAGAGAGAACTCTCAACACTCTCAACCTCTGGGTGGATAAATCGACCGCCTGCCTTGCTTTACCGTCTCATGATGTGCAGAGAGGAACGTGAGAAAGGGAGGAGCATTGGGAAATCAGTGGCGTATCTGTAAATGGGTCACTGTAAATGTCACTGCTTTAGGGGTGTGTTTCCATCGGTGTTACAGAGGCAATGATAGAGCAGCACGCGGCCTCGCATCCCGGTTTAACTGCTCCTCGTAAAAGTAAATGATCTCCCCGGCATAGCAACTCACGCCGGAATGTGCCACGGAGGAAATGCTCGGGATGCGAACAGCAGAGTCAGTAAAGCGGTCGAGAAAGTCCTCCACTGCTCCGCCAGTGGAGCTCTCGATTGTCAATTCACTGATGGATGAGGGCCTCTCTCCAGCGCGCCTTGCGAGTCGCCGGGGTTATCTGACCATACTTCACCACGCCGGTCGGTGAAGGTGGCGAGCATTTGGGCGAGAGAGCAAAACAAAGTAGAGCGCACCAGCGCATTGTGCTGCACTGCAGCCTGCAGCAACCTCCTGTGCACGGTGGCCACCCATCCAAGAGCCACCACTCTACAGGCTCACCCCTGCTTAGCTTGTGAGATCGGACGGGGATCGGGCGCATTCCGAGTGATGTATTCCATCATAGGTATTACGGCTACCTCTGAGACTCCTTCTTCAAGTGAGCTCGGAATTAAACAGTTGGAAGCACTTTAATTCCCACCCGCTCCGCGTGTGAGAGAAATGTCCTTCGTGTGACGGTCAACCCCAATATTTCATTCTCAGCGCTGGAATTCAGCCAAGTTAAGTGCAGGAATTTAATATGTTTTTTTGCGTGCAGTCAACTTGCCGTGTTAGTCTATGGGTCTCTATGCGAGTCGATGTGTGTCTATGTGAGTCTATGGGTGTGTGTGTGAATATATGAGTCTCTATATAAGTCTATTAGTCTGTATGTGAGTGTACGTGTCTCTATGTGAGTCTATGGGTCTCTATGTGAGCCCATGCGTCTCTATATAAGTCCGATGATAACTGGGCTTAGACCATCAACTCACTACACGTGAACACCGCTTCCATCACAGGCAGCGGCTCAATCCCCGTGGATCTCAGCAGTGCTGGCGCTCAGCGCTCCGAGCCGCGAGCAAAGCCCGGCCACCTTTACCCAACAGAGGTGAGTGAGACGGCGTCTCGATGTCCGCGTCGCCTGGTCGCTCCCTCACCTGCGCGCACGCGTGGAGCAGCAGCAGCAGCAGCGCTCCCTGCAGGTGCGGGCGACGGCGCATTGCTCCGGGCCGCCCCAGAGGCGCGCCCCGAGGGCTGCGTTGGCGTTGCCCGGCTTCAGGGTGGTGCCAGGAGGTCCACCACCAAGCCGTGGGTTCGCAGGTGCCGTGTGCCAGCAAGGCGGTCACGGTAACCTGCCGTGCAGGCGACGGGGTCCCCTTGGTGTGAGGGGGGCCGCTGTCTCCTGGCGCGGCAGTTGTCTTGGGGGTCTCAGCTACTTTAGCGAGAATTCGTCCCCCTCCTCCTCCCTCGCGCTGCGCGGGCCCCCGTCCGCTGCGAGTGTGCGATGGAGCTCGGTCGGCTGCGAGAAGGAGCTGCGCTGAAGGCGCGTCCCACCAAGCGACACGCAGCCACCAGCAAGCCTGAGCAGCGGTTGCCTGCCTGGTGATGTCACCACCAGCACGCGTGGCGGCGGCGGCGGTGGTGGTGAGGGAGGGAGGGAGGGGAGGGGCAGGGAGGGTGCTCGCTGGCGAGTGTGTGAAAGGGAGCGAGCAGCAAGCAGAGAGCCTCAGGGACAGAGAGAGAGAGGCACACGCGGGAGGGATGATGGTGGGGTCTCGAGAGAGACTCGCGGCCAGCCGGCGGTACAAGCCACTGGAGAAACAAACGTGTGTGTGCATGTGTGTGTGTGCATGTGTGTGCATGTGTGTGCATGTGTGTGCATGTGTGTGCATGTGTGTGCATGTGTGTGCATGTGTGTGCATGTGTGTGCATGTGTGTGCATGTGTGTGCATGTGTGTGCATGTGTGTGCATGTGTGTGCATGTGTGTGCATGTGTGTGCATGTGTGTGCATGTGTGTGCATGTGTGTGCATGTGTGTGCATGCGTGTGCATGCGTGTATGTATGTGTGTGTGTATGTGTGTGTGTATGTGTGTGTATGTGAGTATGCGTGTGTATGTGTGTATGTTTTCGTGCGTCTGTTTATATATGTTGGTATCGGGAGCGGTGGCGCATTGTTAGCGCGCTGCGCTACCGGTGACGATTTTCTGATCCGGTCCTGAGGCCTCCCCTAGGTCGACTCAGCCTGAAATGAGTACCTGGTGTGGTGTGTAAACATCAGCACTGGGGAGACAAAGGCGGCTCGGGGTGGTGTTGGCGTCACCACACCATCGTGTGTCCTCCCGGCCTTCACAGATGCTCGCTAACAGCACTTGCCGGAACAGCCCGTGTGGGCTAGTTGGCGGATCTTTGTTTTTGAATGTCATGTGTGTGCGTGTCTGTGTGTACGTGAATGGGTGAGCGGCGCCTTAAGGATTAGCGCACGGATAGCAGAAGGGATTCAGAGTCGACTCAGCCTTAAATAAGTAGCCATAGTCAGGTCTGTCAACATCAACACTGGGAAGACAAAGGCGGCCGGGTGTGGTGCTGGCCACACCGACCCCCATGCGTTAACAGCACTTGCCCCAACAGCTTGTTAAAGACTACCCCGGGGTGTATTTGCTTTTTTTGTCGGTGCAATGTTTGTGTGGGTGTGTGGTGGCACCTCAAACCCGTGACGCCGTGGGGAGGCCGTTCATCGAGCAGTGGATAATTCAAGGCTGGTGGCTCAGCGGTAGAGCGAGCGGCTGGCTATTGCAAGCTCGCACGTTAAAATCTTGGCTATGGGTTGACCCAGCCCATCATCCCTTCCTCTGGAGGGGTCATCTAAATCAGGACCACTTTGTGGGGAAGTTCACAGTGGCTCTGCATTGAAGGATCTCGCCCCCACACCCCCGCCACAGCAACGTGGAATCTCCACCACTGGCTAAGGGAGGAGATCCCGTCGAGTGAGTGTCCTCAGTACATTATCAGTGACGTAGTAACTACATTATCAGTGGTGTAGTAACTACATTATTAGTGGCGTAGTGATTACATTATCAGTGACGTAGTAACTACATTATCAGTGGCGTAGTGACTACATTATCAGTGGCGTAGTGATTACATTATCAGTGACGTAGTAACTACATTATCAGTGACGTAGTAACTACATTATCAGTGGCGTAGTGATTACATTATCAGTGGCGTAGTAACTACATTATCAGTGGTGTAGTGACTACATTATCAGTGACGTAGTAACTACATTATCAGTGGCGTAGTGACTACATTATCAGTGGCGTAGTAACTACATTATCAGTGGTGTAGTGACTACATTATCAGTGACGTAGTAACTACATTATCAGTGGCGTAGTAACTACATTATCAGTGGCGTAGTAACTACATTATCAGTGGTGTAGTGACTACATTATCAGTGACGTAGTAACTACATTATCAGTGGCGTAGTAACTACATTATCAATGGTGTAGTGACTACATTATCAGTGACGTAGTAACTACATTATCAGTGGTGTAGTAACTACATTATCAGTGGCGTAGTGACTACATTATCAGTGGCGTAGTAACTACATTATCAGTGGTGTAGTGACTACATTATCAGTGACGTAGTAACTACATTATCAGTGACGTAGTAACTACATTATCAGTGGCGTAGTGACTACATTATCAGTGGCGTAGTGACTACATTATCAGTGACGTAGTAACTACATTATCAGTGGGGTAGTGACTACATTATCAGTGGTGTAGTGACTACATTATCAGTGACGTAGTAACTACATTATCAGTGGCGTAGTGACTACATTATCAGTGACGTAGTAACTACATTATCAGTGGTGTAGTGACTACATTATCAGTGACGTAGTAACTACATTATCAGTGGTGTAGTGACTACATTATCAGTGACGTAGTAACTACATTATCAGTGACGTAGTGACTACATTATCAGTGGCGTAGTGACTACATTATCAGTGGCGTAGTAACTACATTATCAGTGGTGTAGTGACTACTGACTACATTATCAGTGACGTAGTAACTACATTATCAGTGGCGTAGTGACTACATTATCAGTGACGTAGTAACTACATTATCAGTGGTGTAGTGACTACATTATCAGTGGCGTAGTAACTACATTATCAGTGGCGTAGTGACTACATTATCAGTGGCGTAGTAACTACATTATCAGTGGTGTAGTAACTACATTATCAGTGGCGTAGTAACTACATTATTAGTGGTGTAGTGACTACATTATCAGTGGCGTAGTGACTACATTATCAGTGACGTAGTAACTACATTATCAGTGGTGTAGTAACTACATTATCAGTAGTGTAGTGACTACATTATCAGTGGCGTAGTAACTACATTATCAGTGGTGTAGTGACTACATTATCAGTGGCGTAGTAACTACATTATCAGTGACGTAGTAACTACATTATCAGTGGCGTAGTGACTACATTATCAGTGACGTAGTAACTACATTATCAGTGGTGTAGTTACTACATTATCAGTAGTGTAGTGACTACATTATCAGTGACGTAGTAACTACATTATCAGTGGCGTAGTAACTACATTATCCGTGATGTAGTAACTACATTATCTCTTTCTAGATCCCATCCGTAAAGGTCGTCATTCCTGACTTATCGTACCCCGGTGTTTACAAATTGAGTTGTGCCTGCGGTGACTGCTTTATCGGGGAGACGGAACGACATATTTCTGACCGAATTCGCGATCACAAATCAGATTTGAAACACGGCAGAACGAATTCTTCGGCCGTAGCTGATCATTGTTTCAACACAGCGGGTTCTCATGAGATTGTTTTCTCCGATACCAAAGTACTCTGCAAACCTCCCGGGTGCCACCAAAGATTTGTCCATGAAGCCATCCAGATATACAAACATAGACACAACTTCAACCGAGAGGATGGTTTAAAATTAAGAAATCATTGGAACGATGCCATCAACCATGCCAAACTCTAGCTGCCTTATAATTGTACAGTCATAGTAGTTCTTTACCGTTTCACACACTGCTTGCATGCTTTGGAATATAACCCACCGGCGAGCATAACAAAAGGACGGCTTAATCTGAGCTTGCTTATCTACCAACGACATCACAAAGTTCGAGGCGTAGCCACAACTGCAGCACACAGGTCGTCACCTCACCAGCTTATACCCCCCCCCCCGGCCCATCGTGGCTCCTCCCCCCTCCCCTTAACCAGTATATAAGGTCCTGTCTTTTAGAGCTCTCTTCACTTGATACAGTAATGTTGCTACACGTCTAGACGTCTTCACGTCTTCACCTCTTCACGGCCTCAGCTGCGCTTGAGAAGGGAGAGCCCCCCCCCCCGCCACATTCCCACCTTAGCAAGCGAGTGGTGAGTGCCACGCTCGTGGTTGTGTTCGCTTACAACAAAGGCATCTCAGCCAACCCCTCGTCAAGTGGCCCCGGCCTCAACGAGTTCCAGATCTGCGAGTCTGCTCGCAAGGAGGGGGACGAGGAGCTGCTGCGCTTCGTGAGTGGCCCCACGGGTCGAGGTGGGGACGCCGAGGGCTTCGTGGCGAGCTCATGGCTGGATCCCGTGGGCCACGGTCGGGCTCCCGCTCACACACAGCGTGCCCTCGGCTGGTCGCACCAACATCTGCTGATTCATCATCTTAGTCGTCATCGTCGCTGGCATCGTCACGATTTAATTTTGATGTCATCATCATTTGCTTTGCCATCATCGGCGTCATCTTCATCAAGTGTGTCTGTTGAACTTCTTTCGCACCGTACGTAGCCAACCGTGCTAATCAGAGGTGCGGGATCATCGTCACCATCAGAGTTGCCATCAATGGATAGTAATGTTGTCTACGTTGACAGGGCCCCGTGCATGTTTACGGAGCGGTCTCACCACTTACATCTGCACGGCAAAAACGCTGCAGGGTTGTGATTAGCGTGCCCGGCCGCTGATGAAACCGAGACGCGAGAAAACGCATCCAGAGCCAGCGCCGTTCAGAGCAAATACCGGCACCTTACATAAGTCGAGGCCAAAAGGCCACTCGGCTGAAAAACATATTTACACTTTTATGCGGGGGGGGGGGGCTGCGGAACGGAAGCCGATGTGTTATTTCTCTTTCGGATGCTTGTGCAGGGCGGGGGAGGGGGTGGAACTGCTGCGAAATAAACGCGGCGGGAGCCCTCCACCACCACGACGACAACCCCTCTGCGCACGTGACGCAAGACACTTCACCGGGACGAACAAAAACAACGACATCTCGGCGGCTCGCCGCACGTTCACGAGAGAAGCACGCTCACAGAGCAGGGCCTTGAGCGCGGCGTTGCGGCTCCCGTGCGAGCGAGCAAGCAAACACCCGGGTGGGTGGGTGGGACAGATATCACCGCAGTTCCGCGGACGGCGGCGCGGTGAAGGTGGCCGATTGTTCTTGAGGGCCAGGAAGAGGGCGGGGGGGGGTCGAGCTGCGATTGCCCACACCGCGCGCGCGGAACCGCAAAATTCAACGCATTCATCTCATGTTGACCTCCTGCGCTCGCTGGGATCCGCAGGGAACTGATGGCGCCTGTCCAACTCGGCCGTGGTGGGGAGGGTGCGGGGAGATCGTGCTCCACGCACAGACGCGGCCTTACTCACTCTCTCTCATCTCGCCCGCGCAGGCTCCGACAAGCAGAGCGCTGTGTGTCGTCCGATACATCGGACCAAGCCATCGCACCGCAACACCCGCGGACGCGCCATCGCGGCACCGCCACGGTGCCACCGACTGGACTCATCCGCACCCATCGCGTTGTCTCCCATCGCATCGTCAGCCATCATCAACGTCGCCCCCCCCCCCCCACGTCGTCTTCACCCGCCTCATCCTGCACCGGCGAGGAGATGCGCAGCCAATTTAATGAACGAGTGTTTTTGTTGTTGTTGTTGTTGACACTCGCAAAAGACTCGCCCACGCAACACCTCACGCAGCCAGAATGCGTAGCTTCAATTCCGGCGGCTGGTCACCTCGTAGCCCGAGCCTGCCACACCGAGCATTCTCGCATTCCCAGATGGCCACCCACTAAAGTACTTGCCAGGTTAAAAAACATGATTAGCATTTCGCGGTTTGACGAAATGGGATGGTTTATGGGCACCGTTGCTCGTATCGAACGTTTCTCCACGATCCATTCTCGCCACACCGTTCCTCGTGTGCCTCTCGTGTGGAGCTGTGGGCGACCCGTGGCTGAGATTGACTCGCAGATTATTCCAGGTTGCGTGCAGACTAAGCCATGAATGCAATTCGCGTTAAACCCCCGGGGCACAACAACTCTGACAGTGTGTTTTTTTCTATTACATTAAAACAAATCTAAATCATATCTCCGATGTGATGATGCTATGCAGACGCGTCGATATGCGAGCCGGGCATGATGGCGCACGTACGGACCCACGCCTGTGATCCGGCACTTTGCAGGCGAGGGGTTTGCGGCTCACGGAGGAATTTGTGGAACTCCCACGCAGCCGCTGGCCCGCGAGGTGGTCACGAGATGGCAGCGGAGCAAGTGGGTTCGCAAATCGACCTGTGCAGATCACCCCGCGTTGTCCTCTCCCTACGCATGTTGGGGTTTCTCTGGGCACCCTCGTGTTATCGCCACGTGTGAAGTCAAACGTGAAATTGTCTAAACTTCTCAATGCAGATAAAGGTAAAGGTGCGGACGTGAAATGCCTTGCTCACTCCACTGCTGTCTGAAATCCCGACAATCGAGGAAGCTCACGAGAGCCCATCGGTATGTTGTACTCTACTCAATGCAGGACTCTCTCGATAATCCAGGGACTTACACATACACGGCATTACATAATTGTACAATGCATTCGGCCCGCGTTTACGCAGTGGGGACTATTATCGTTTCGTTTATGATCGGCCTTCCACGAAAATCGACACAGCTGAACAGAATCCCACGCAGCTCTCTGTGCTGAGAAAGTGTCCACCCAGCGTGCGTCTGCTCCGTGTTCGCACGTGGCGTTCCAGACACCCGCTGTCTGCCACCCGAGGGGACATAACGCGGCGTTCGCACCCAGTGGGGGAGACGATGGGACGACGGCGCTCGCTCGCCGAGACGGAGGGGACTTTTGCCCGGAACAAACGGGCCACCGTGACCTTCCGCGCGTACTCTGACACACAGCAGCTTCCGGCCGCACAGACTCCAAGAGCAACAGAGAGATAACTGGAATGTGAGTGAGAGGCTGCGAATGGCCCTGGAGAATACGGCCAGTTCATTTCTCCGCGCGCGACTTTCGAAGATGAATGGCACAAGGGGGTGGGACAGTGACACGAATTCATCACAGCCATATAAGCACGATCACTTTATTTTTTTTATCTCAACAGCTCTGGGTGTTTACATAAACGCACGTTGTTTACAGTTATAGTTTAGTGCTTTCGTGTGCAATGTGCAATCTTAAAATAACAATAATGCTCCTTTTTTTTAGTGGAGACATTTTCGTTAGGAGGGTCTTGCAATGTGATGCTTGGCCGATTCCATACAATGGGTGCTTCGCTTTGTGTGGGATGAATCCAGAGAAAACTGAGAAAACCGCCCCACGCATACGAGGGGGTAAGACTCTCCTATCTTGTAGATTTGAAGCTTTCGTGACTGCAAGGAATCATATTCTTAGGTTTTTTCGGTAAAGTCACGTAGGTAAAACATCAAAATTAATTAAAATAAAATAAAATAAAACAAAAATCACGACGTTTCGGAGGCAATGACGGAGACTTGTGTTGCCTCCGAAACGTCGTGATTTTTGTTTTATTTTATTTTCATTAATTTTGATGTTTTACCTACGTGACTTTACCGAAAAAACCTAAGAATACTCTCCTATCTGCACAGATGGGTCCATGAACCCCCTTGCTGCACTCGCATCTCCTGGCCACCATGCAGTCCAGGCCTTCCACCCCTTGCCTCCAAAGCAATGGATCACAGAATGAGTCGCTCCGCTCCCAGGTCAAGAAAATCACATTGGCAGCAATGGCACCACATTTTGCATGCTGCCTAGAGTTGGACATCATTACTGGACATCTGTGAATTACTGGTCATCTGTGAAAAAAGCGTTTTAGCTCATCGGATTCCTCCCGTAATAATACATATTCAGCTTCTGATAGCGTTGCCACCGGTTCTGGTTTCCCCAAGATCCTCTATTAGAGGTAGCCGCTATCCAATCTGCAAGTCTTGCCGAGAGATTAAAAGTCCTGTTTTTTTGTCAGTCATGAAATAAAAATCCACCACTTAAAACAATGCGTTTGAGCGCAGTTTTCCGCAGAGCGAGATATTCTTCTTCCTACCACGATGTGTCCCGTTTCTTTTGTACCTCGGAGGTGGTAGCCCCACGGATGCCTCCTGTTGGTGCCTGGTGATGGTGGTTGGTCACATTGCTCAGCGGTAGAGCGAGCGGCTCGCAGTTTGAAAGTTGCGAGTTCACATCCTTGTTGGGGGTGTACTCAGCCTTTCATCCACCCTGGGCTCGATACTATTATTATCACGTTGGGGGGAAGTCAAGTGTTTGCCCTTTGGATAGACGCACTCCTGCCATAGGAATGTGTAATTTCCACCTTTAATTAAGGGGCTGTAAACAGGAGATGAGCACCGCCTCAATGCTCATTTGAGATCGGCACCTGGTACCTGGCACTCGACGCGGTGAATCACCTTTGGTCCACCGCCCTTTCATCTGCAGCTCCACCTCTGCAAGGCTTCCCTGCGGAAATAATACGCGCGCGATCGTAATTGTTTTTAATCTATGAACGTCTATCTCAGGGCTCGCTCCGGCCGTTCAGTCGGTGCACGGAATCGGCTTCTCTCTCTCCCTTATCCCAAATGTTACGCCACTTTGGTGAGCTATCATTTGTGGTAGCCAGGTCGCTTATAAAAACTAAGTTAATGCCTCAGTGGGCTTTGCCTGGTAGGACGGGGATGGTTTAGTTGTATTTGTTAGCGTTTGTGTGATTTGTTTAGCTTTCTTGTACTTTGCACGACTATCGTGTTTGTCGTTGTAACGTTCTTACCCTGTGCCCCCACTGGACATCTGTGAAAAAGAGCTTTACAGCTCATCGGATTCCTCCAGTGTAAATAAATATTCTGAATCTGAGTTTCGGTCACACGCGACGTTCCATCTTCCCGTTCACTCGAGTCACTTGATTTCGAGCTCTGGCAAATGAAAACCGACGGTTTAATTTAAATTTGCTCGGTTTTACTTGTGGCTCGTGACGAAAGCTCTCGGTGCAAGGGATTGTAAAGGTACGGACCCGGGCCTGGAGGAGAGAGACTCCGCCGAAGTGAGCTTAGAAGTTGTAGTTCTGTGCCGACGTCGTCTTCTTGGGGCCATTCTCGCACACAAGCTGATGCACTGCTCACCGTGAGGGTGGACTCTCCTTTCGTTCGTCTTCACGGCACGATCCGAAGGCAGTCGCGGCGACGGGGGTGGAAACAACGAGACACTCAAATACAACTCCATCTTTCACTAGTCAAACTCGGCAGCAGTAGCACGATTGAGTTCGTTGTTGTTGTTTGTTGCTGCCCTTCTTTGGCAGCCGCTTTGTTGGACGTGGGTAGCCGCGCACCTCCGATGAGCACGCTTGGCGAAAGAAGTTCTACACACACACATACACAAAGATCACCCGTATAGCCTGTCACAGACTGTAGGGGCAAGTGCTGTTAGCGAGCACTTACGGAGGTCAGAACGGCACACGAGGGGGTGGGTGGCCAGCACCACGCCCGGCCGCCTTTTTATCCCGAGTGTTGTTTATTACAAACCACACCATGTACTCATTTGAGGCAGAGTCGACCTAGGGGTGGCCTAGGACCGGTTAAGATAATCGTCACTGATGTTGACCGTTATAAAGTTCGTAGCGCAGCGCGCTAACCACTACACTGCCGCTCCCCACACACACACAAAGACAAAGATCCACCGAATAGCCTTAACAGACTGCAGGGGCAAGTGCTGTTAGCGAGCACCTATGAGGACCGGAACGGTAACACGAGGGGGTGGGTGGCCAGCACCGCGCCCGACCGCCTTTGTCTCCCCAGTGGCGATGTTTACACACCGCACCAGGTACTCGTTTGAGGCTGAGTCGACCTAGGGGAGGCCCAGGACCGGTTCAGACCCACACACATACTGACTCGTCGAGCCGGGGCGGGAGTGCGTGACACGCGGAGATTGTTGTCGCTGTGAAAGTCCCACGCGCGTGGCCCTGCCACCAGACGGCCAGAGAGCCCCCCCCCCCCCAGGCTCGCCCGCTTGGCACGGGCCGCAGCCTCGGGGTGTCAGTCGCTCTCCCCCCCCCCCACCCCACCGTGTCGGCACGCTCGCCAGAACGCCGCTCCGCTTCCAACTTCGGAGGGTTTTTTGGGGGGTTTAAATCGCGGTTGCTAAGCAAAGTTGCCCAATAGGCCTAAAAAACGCCAAGCGGTCAGAAACAAACACCGCCGTCAACATGATGAGATCTCCTTTGCCAGTAGCAAGATATAGTAATAGGTTGTTACCCTTTTACCTGGCAGTAAAACTGACACCCTTTTTAAATCCTTTATATTAAGTTCGCATGCTTGCTTGCGTGCTTGCTTGCGTGCTTGCTTGCTTGCGTGCTTGTTTGCTTGCGTGCTTGCTTGCTTGCGTGCTTGCTTGCTTGCTTGCGTGCTTGCTTGCTTGCGTGCTTGCTTGCGTGCTTGCTTGCTTGCGTGCTTGCTTGCTTGCTTACGACCGTGCAAATCTTTCGGTCGTTTTTAACCCACTTCCCGTGATCCAATCGAGCTGACATTTTCCACACAGACTCGTTGTGCCAGACAATTAATGTTCGTGAAAAAAAATTCCCAAAATTTTACACTTTTTAGGCAAAAAAAATTATTTTACATATATTCAAATAGAACTCATTCATCGCTTTGGCTGAACGTCACAGTATAAGAGCCCAGAGCGTAACCCCTCCACAGGCCGTGGCGGAGTAGCGCAGTTGGTAGCGCCCTCGCTTCCCATGCCAAAGGTCGCGGGATCGATCCCCGCGTCCTCCGCAGGCGAATATATTTTTAAATCCTTTATATTAAGTTCGCTGCCACGCATATAAATGATTTATAGTGAAAAACTTTGTTTTTACGGGTTATTCTTATTACAAGGGATCATGTTTGCATTAACCACAACACTTGTGGTCAAAATGCAAACAAAAAGACAACTCTGATAATGTATGCACTGTCCTTGAAATTGATTGGTCCACACCCGAGACAGCTGTTCTTAGAGCCTCGTCTCACATGGTGTTGGACCAGATGACGCCAAAAGGCGGTGGTGCGTTGTCTTTGAGTTGTGCGCCAGTTGGCATCAGTCGCGGGCCTCGAGCGACTCTTGGCCGGCCCGGACTTGAAGAGCCCCCGCCTCGTACGCACCGTACACTCTGAGCCGCGTCTTGCGAGAGGGAGTGGGAGATGAGTGCGGTGAGCGAGTGGAGGAGCCGCCGTCAACGCGGACGCTTCGCCCTGCGGAACGTCCCTTGCTCCCACACTCAGCCCGTGATTGATCATCTCCCACCACCACCACAACACCCACCCACCACCACCCCTCGGTATTCGCTCTTCCTTATTTGTTTCACTCTCTTTGGCCGTCGCCTTCGAGAGGCGCTACCCTCGCTGGCTGGCGAGTGCCAAGGGGGCAGCGCTGCCCCGTGGACGGGACCCGAGACACGTCCCGCGCTCTGCCGACGTCTCCGGCGGCGGGACGCGAGACGCGGCACGCGGCCCTCGGGATTGCTCCGACCGCTCGCCCGCTCTCGCGACCACCTGTCGCCCCATCTTCCCGCCGAGCCCGATTCCTCCGTCCTCGGCGATGGCAACATCGTCATGGAGGAGATGCCCTTCTCACCCACACACATTCACAAAGGTAAAGGCCCTCCATATATATACAGCTTGCACAGACTGCAGGGACAAGTTCTGTGCGTGAGCGCCACGTGTAACAAGAGGAGTGGTGTGGTCAGCACACCTCCTCCCCACCGCTTTTGTCTCCCCAATGCCAATATTTACATACTGCACCAATGGCTAATTTCAGGCTGAGCTGACCTAGGGGATGCCCACGACCGGTTCAAATATGTCCTCGCGAATGTTGGCCCTTGAGCGGGAATGGTTATTCAAGCATCCGGGTTCATGGCCGAGCAATGCGCTGACTACTGTGCCACCGCTCCCCCCTCTCACACACACGCGCATACAGTAGCAGCACACTCGCACTCATTCTGATCTGCATGCGACAGGGGCAGCAAGAACTCGACAGGACCACGCAGTGGGCTACCGCCAACGCGGAGAGGTGTCCCAGTGGTGTAGCTGTCGAGTGTGCAGGCGGTGCAACTGCGCAGAGATTCTGGCATCGAACGGCAACCCCGGAATCGTGCCGACTTACCGAATGAATCGCTGCAGGGCGAATCGCTACGTATGTGCCCAGTGAATTTAAACGAATGACACCATGCACACATGCTCAGCACTGTTATAACTGGACATCTGTGAAAAGGAGCTTTATAGCTCATCGGATTCCTCCGGTGTAAACAAATATCCTGATACTGATTATTGGTATCATTATTACAGGGATACGTGTGTGTGAGTGAGTGTGCCCGTCGTGATTATCTGCAGCCGGGGCTGTGGAGTGTGGACCGGCGCGAGTGTGGAGGTAGTGGTATCATCCAGGGAGTTCGTAGCCCGACACGCGGCATCGCCACCTCCTCCCACTCACGGCCTGTCCAGAAAATATGCGCAACGCGCCAACAAATTATTGAGAAAAATAAGGAACGTGGCACCGAAGCAACCTCGCAGCTGATGTTTATTTGTATCTCCCACTTTTTCCCTGCCTCTCTCTCTCTCCCTCTCTCTCCAACCCCACCGCTGCGTTCCTGCCATCTGTAAACAGCTCCATCCTTCTGGAGCTGGGACAGCTTCTGGCTCTCGAGAGAGGGCCTCTTTACGATTCCACGCGGGCTGGTTACGCGGCCGTCTGGAGAAAGCAGGTAAATTATTGACCAATCCCTTGGAATGGCCGTCCACTAAATCATTTGTCGAGGCCTGCCCTGCCTCGACAAATGAATGCATCGACTTCCTCCAGAGAGACCCTCTCGTGCAATGTCAACACCTTTTTTTAGTTATCGGATGTGCCAAAGAGAGTGCATTTATATCGGTGTGAAGCAGTGAGCTGTCGAGATGATCCAGCACTCACGAATTCACTCCGCTCACTCACTCCACCGGCGGAGAGTCACCTCCGTGCCACTTTTGTTTTGCTCCTGCCATGGTTACTGTTCACATGAACTTCACAGTTCACGTGATTCCTCCACCAATGTTGAGGACCCAGTCTACCAGGATGACCGTTTAGTCTCATCCACACTCTTCAACCACCACCGACACCACCACTACTGACCACACTGCAGGCCACCTCACTTTTCTTTCTGCATCTTCCCTAGCACTGCTTCACTTTACGATTCCATTCCCAGCGTCTCTTTTCCCACCAGCGCCTAAAACAGCGTTGGCTCACTTCGAGACACGATACATATTACACCTTCAGTCGTGCTGTTTATTGCCGACCGCTTGGCGTTTTGGAGCCCTGCGCTCAAGCAACCGTGAAAAATAGCGAAACAACCCCCCCCCCCCAGGGGATCGAGTGAGGGATTTGTCGAGACAAGATTTAAAGCCCCTGGGGTCTGAAGTGAGCAAAAAAAAACTTAGCTAAATCTGCACTCAAACATTCGTAAGAATAATAATAATAAGGCGAACTTTTAATGTGGCTGCTCCTGAATTTACTGCGTCTGTGATTTTGAACCAGGGCTCACGGCTCAGCGAAGGCGCCGTGCGGCGAGATGTTAACTCCCTCGCCTGGTATACAGGAGGTCGTGGGGTTTCAATCCCGACCGCTTGCCCGTCTCTCTCACCGTGGTCGCGTGGATTTTTCTCCGGGTTTTTTCCTCCACATTTATAAACATGTGTTTAAGGGCATTTCGCTGTTATAATTGCCACATGAGAAGCCACTTCCTGGAGCTTTAATTTGTGATTTAAAAAAAGAGCTATACAGCTCAGTGGGCCTTACCTGCTAAAAAAAAGTAGTTTAATAGTTTATAGTTTTATATTCTCTCGGTATAAACGGTTTCTCCAAATCGTCCTGCAGGGAACCTGAAACACTTTCTCATGCTGACTTAAGCGTGTAGCCTGATCTCTCTCACAGCCACACACAAAGACAAAGACCCCCGTATAGCCTTAACAGACGTCGTGCGACAAGTGATGTTCGTGAGCAGCACCTATGGAGGGCGGCACAGTACACGAGGAGATGGGTGGCTAGCACCACGCCCGGCCGCCTTTGTTTCCCTAGTGGCGATGTTTACACACCACACGAGGTACTCATTTGAGGCTGAGTCGACCTAGGGGAGGCCCAGGACCGTATCAGATAATCGTCACTGGGGTTGGTAACCGTGAGCGGGAAGCGAATTCGGGTGGCCGGGTTCGTAGCGCAGTCGGCACTAACCACTGTGCCACCGCTCACACGCACACACAAAGACAAAGATCCCCCGTATAGCCTTAACAAACTGTAGGGGCAAGTGCTGTTAGGGAGCACCTATAAAGGCCGGCACGGCACACGAGGGGGTGGGTGGCCAACACCACGCCCGGCCGCCTTTGTCTCCCTAGCGGCAATGTTCACACATCGCACCAGGTACTCATTTGAGGCTGAGTCGACCTAGGGGAGGCCCAGGACCGGTGTCAGATAATCGTCACCGGTGTTGGCCGTGAGCGAGAACCGAACCCGGGTCGCCAGGTTCGTAGCGCAGCGCGCTAACTGCTACCCTACCGCTCCCCACACACGCACACACACGCACACACGCACGTACACAAACATTACGCGCGTTGACATTGAGAAGCGCAGGGAAAAGTTCTGAGTTTGCTCAACGCATTCGCCCGTGGCCCCACTGAATAAAGGCTGGAGTCTGTGCTACCCGCAGCTTAATTGCCCATAAGTGCCCCTGTAATTAATATCAGCACCGCGTGCAGCGGAGAGCAATTACTCTGCTGCAGCCTATTAGCTCTGCGCGGAGCTGTGCAGCCCTGCAGGGTGAGGGGTAGAGACAGAGGGCAGCTACTTTGGTCTCTTATCCACACTCCGTTGTGTACCTTGTCACGGTGGCGAGATGTTAACTACCTCGCCTGGTATGCAAGAGGGTCGTAGGTTCGACCACGACCCTGACGCCTGTTTATTTGGAGTTTGCATATTCTCCCCGTGGTCGCGTGGATTTTTCTCCTTCCACATTTAAAATCAACATGCATTCATAATAATTAGCTGCTAGAAATTTCCACGTGATAAGCCACTTTGTTGAGCTATCATTTGTGGCCAGATAGCCTCTGAAAAACAGCTACATAACTCAGTGGACCTTACCGGGTGAAATAATATTCGTGACTTTACCGAAAGAACCAAAGAGTATAGTTTACATACTTTAGTTTACATCCCGTTCCGTAGGCTTTTGTCAGCTGTGCAGTTGTGTTATACAGAATTTAAAAGCGCAGTCCTGCAAGTGCTCACACGCGCCGCTGCTGGGCCGCCACGAGAGGGAGCTCTCGAGAGGCCCCTCTAGAGGGTGTTTGGCCTACTCTTCCACGCTGGCCAGATGTCTTGTGAGAGGTGGGAATACCCACACTTCAACGCGACCACACGCGGCCTGCCGATCGACTTTGATGCGCCCATTGGTGGATAGAGTTGGAGGGAAAGTAAAGAAATTAGCTCCATAATTTCCACCACAGTACAACTGGGGTAGCTACAGTACAACCACAGTACAACCATAGCACAGCTGCGGTTGTACTGTATCGCTCTCTGGCAATCATCCGTTGAATCAGTTCCTCCTGGAGAAGCTCTCGGCACGTGGTGCGAAACGTCTGACATCATTGCCGATCTACACGCTGGGTGACCTCGTCCCGTGGCTCTGCTGGAGTCGAGATGGTTGCCACAAGAAGATCAAAACCAAACATTCTGCAATTCTCGGGGCTTGAAATAAATCGGTGCATTTAGTGAAATGGAATTCATTGTGTTTGTTTTTTGTATTTTGGTAACCCGGCCAAAACCATTAACTCATAACACCGGAGCACCCTTGTTAATCGCGGGTGATTGAAATCCAGACCCCCGAATCTCAGCGGTGCGGGCTCAGCACGCTGGTATGTGTGGTATTAGACTTCTCCAGCCATCAACACGCCGCACGCATGTTTACATTAACCCTCTTAGGTATCTCCACACTCCGGGACCTGCGATATATCATGTCTAACGTACAGTCGTTTGCCAACCCACTACTGGACGAAAGCCTCCACACGCCACGTCAGGCACGTGGGTTGATTGACCATACTTCACCACCATTTGTGCCTGATGCACAAATGGAAAATTAAAAACTCTCCAGCGTGCGACTGTGGTCATCCAGAGCAAATCGTACAACGTGTCACGACGCAATGCCCCCATCCCCAAATACGAAGGTGACATCAGAGCGACGGTGCACTCCGCTGCTCCTCGCGCGGCGATCTGCTCTTGACCGCCTGAATGTGGAATTGGAGTCGCTGCTCTGCATCGACACCAGCGGCCGTACGAGAGCAGAAGAGCACCCTGGTCCGTGCGGGTTGGGCAAGAGGGAGAGAGCCGCCGACGGTAGCCGTGGCCGGGAACTTAACTCTGGCCGCCGGGTTCAGAGGGCAGCGCGGTCACCACTCCCCGTGGCTTGCGAGGCGGAATCCCGTCGCCCGTGCTGGCACCTCCACTGCGAGCTGCTCTGATGAGGGCCTCCGTTCCACAGGCGGCTTGCAACAGGAGCGACATGAAAGAGAGTCGGAGGTCTGCCGAGTCGGAGAAATTCTTGAAGTTTAAACAACGCGGAGCGCCGCGCCGAACGGGCCCTGACAGCCACGCCGCACGGCCCTCTGACCCCGAACCCAGCTGCTTGTGTGTGGATAGCCTAAATGAACGTGTGTGTGTGTGTGTCTGTGTGTGTGTCTGTGTGTATGTCTGTGTCCGTATCTGTGTGCAGTGGGGAGCGGTGGTGTAGCGGTTAGCGCGCTACGCTACGAACCTGGCGACGGCCAACACCGGTGACGATTATTTGAACCGGTCCTGAGCCTCTCCTAGGTCGACTCAGCCTCAAATGAGTACCTGGTGCGATGTGTAAACATCGCCACTAGGGAGATAAAGGCGGCCGGGCGTGGTGTTGGCTACCCACCCCCTTCGTGTGCCGTGCCGGCCTTTATAGGTGCTCGCTAACAGCACTTGCCCCTACAGTCTGTGAAGGCTACACGGGGGGATCTTTGTCGTGTGTGTGTGTGTGCGCGAGCGGGCGAGTGTGTGTGTGTGAGGAGCTGAGCATTAGCGTGTGTGATTCAATGTGAGCTTGTGTGCGAGTGTACGTTAGCCGGTGACTGAACGAGAGTTTGAGTGGGTGGTGAGCTTGCGTGGATGTGTATGCGTTGACACGCATGTGTTTAAGTTGGAGGCTGTCTATTTGACCTCAAACGCATACAGAATCAACCGTCCCTGAGTAAACATTCACAGTCCTCTTTGTACTGTACCATTATTTTGAACCTAGTCTGCTTTCAATAATTATTTTATTTCTTCAGCAATCTTGTTATACACCACTTTTGTTTGGCACTAAGTCATCTTGAGTCCCACTTTGCAGCCTTCTTTGCTGAGTTCTTCCATCATTACCAGTCGTTCATTTCTATACAGGTTGTCGTAATGGTTACACATTTCTCCCTGAATTTGCCTGTATTCCATCTTTCTTAGGCAATTTCCAGAAAATATGTTTGAATTCGTGTCCTTACCAGATAACCACCGCGGTGTAGCTCTTCCATCTCTCAGTCATCCCGACTCTCGGAAGCCAAGGCCTTAGGAACACCACCGTCCCTCTCCGCCCAAACAGCCAAAAAGACAGAGCTGGCTAAACGCGACTTTGCGTGTAACAAATAAACAGTAATTGATTCTAAACTCTCCTTTTTAAAGCTACATTGTAACCGACGGATGCGTTGAGTTGGTGGCGGTTGTTGTTGTTTTGGTTAAAAGGAAGCACAGGTCGTTTCTCCTTAAACGCCCACAGCGGCGTAGAGGCGGTGGGTAAAGCGGGAGGAGAATCCAAGCAGCACTGATGCTACTTCACCTGCGCAGGTGAAGACATCGGAGTCCCGCGGGGCCGCAGCCACCTGCAGGCCGCGGCAACCCAAACAAACATCACCGCGAGCTCGCGCGCCTCGGCAAATTAAACGGCGCGCGCGCGCGCACAGGGCTCGTGCCCGCCTTGCCCGTCCACCCACCAACCCACCCACCAACCTACCCACCCACCCACTCACCAACCTACCCACCCACCCACCAACCTATCCACCCACCCACTCACCAACCTGCCCACCCACCCACCCACCAACCCACCCATCCACCAGGCTACCCACCCACCCACTCACCAACCTGCCCACCCACTCACCAACCTACCCACCCACCCACCAACCCACCCACCCACCAACCTACCCACCCACCCACCAGGCTACCCACCCACCCACCAGGCGCGCCGCTCGCCGCCCTCTCAAGCGTCCGCGGGACACGGCCACGACGCGATCTGCCCTCTCGCGTGCCGCGTGCAGCCGAGAGGGCTTTGTTGGCTCTTTGCTGCTGGAGGGTCGGCTGGGGTGGTATAGTACCACCGTGCCACCACCACTACCACCGTGCCACCACCACCACTACCACCGTGCCACCACCACCACTACCACCGTGCCACCACCACTACCACCGTGCCACCACCACCACTACCACCGTGCCACCACCACCGTGCCACCACCACCACCGTGCCACCACCACCACCACCTCGTCATGGCTCACATCTTCCTACGCCCGTGCTCGACCAGGTCCAAAGTAAGAGCGCAACCCGCATCACGAATATCCCTTCGCGCCAATCGTGGGCGGCGGCGTGGTAACTCGTGTGCCTCGCAGCAAGAAGCGTCCTGGGTTCGATTCCTGACACGGGCCCCTTTCTGCGTGGAGTTTGCATTTCCCCCTCCCTGTTCTACATGGGTTCCTAAAGTTATTGAACCGATTAAGGTTATACAAACTTGGCAAACGAGATGCCGCAAATTATTATAATTATTATGAAACTGAGCACTTCTGCTAATGTGAGGGCTGGAATTCAGTGTCAGGCTGCGAGCGTGGCTCGTGAGCTCAAGGAGACGAGTTTCATTATTTCCACGATGCCCGTGGCCCCGCCGGTCTCGGTGCTCCCTGCCGGCGGGGAGCGCCTCTCCCGGGCACCGCTCGGCGTCTCCACCACCCCCAACCCCCCACGCGTACCCGCAAGGCGCGGCGCAGGAATGCACCGTGGCCACAGGAGCCTCCCCTGCTCCACCTCCTGCTATCACACGGGCAGGACAGATCAAAGGAATTCAGGTAATGCGAAAAATTCCACTGATACTCTTTCAACGACAACACAAAAACCCTTGATTCATTTGGCTTTATTATTTTGCGGTTCCCACTCTCTCTGTGTGTGAAAGAAGAATACAGATCACCCTTCGTGGCAAATGTGAGGATGTATGGTAATTTCAGAAATACATTTGATGAAAGAGTAGTTTTAGATGTCTCTTAATTATTCCGATTAATGTTCATGAATAATCCCAGATGGTACGGAAATGTAACCGTGTCTTCCTACGCGATGTATGTGGTAAGAGAGTGGTGAGTGGTGTCAGGTGAGTGGTGTGGGGTGGGTATGATGTGGAGGGGAGTGGTATCAGTGAGGGTGAGTTAGAATGTTGCGAGGTGTGGTGAGGACTCAGTGAGTGTCTATCGCAGCGCGAGCCGATCTTTCCGAAACAACTCTGGCAACGCCAGCCCGAGGTGCGATCGATGCTGTCGTAGGAATGAGCAGAACTCTTTCCAATTCGTCGACAATGCTTGGACGAGGCCATGTAACGATCTGACATAACCGTTGTCCTTTGAAATCCTCCATCACGAGGCACAGCCAAAGCAATCGATTGTCGCGTGGGCGTTCGAAGGGCGAATCCTCGTAAACAAAACCTCGCGATTCGATCACGACGCGTCCCGTTTGAAGCGAGGTCAAACGTCACCAGGACGCGCTCGACAATGTCGGCGTAAAAAAAGAAAACACGAAGCCAGATCGGTCCGCGGCGATTCGGCCGAATTGTTTGCATACAAACGACATTTTATTCCAGTAACAACAACCAAGGGCACCCCACACACTCGCTACACTCAGTCGTACAAACCGAGGAATGAAATCCGCGCTCAGGGCAAGTCCCACGTAACGACCCTCTCCGTTGAGCACGGCCTCTGTGGGACACCGTGTCTCTCTCACCTTCTTTCCCACACAGCTGAGCCGTGCCGACGGGGCTCACTGCACGGTAAGTCGTGCCCCGCGCGAAGACAGAGCGAGCCACTCTCGACCTCTCCGGCTTCCCGAGGTGCTGCGCGGAAGGGCCATTGCCCGAAACGTCACCTATTATATTTCTTTTTTATTGGACCGCGCTCAGGGATGGGGCCACGTGGCGGCGTTTCGGGACGGCGACTTTGCTCCGGCCAGGCGCGATGTTGTTTGGTCAAATGTGTTGGCAAAGCTGTCTCGGGTGTGGACCAATCAACTTCAAGGACAGTGCATACATTATCAGAGTTATGTTTTTTGTTTGCATTACGACTGCAGGTATTGTGGTCTATGCAAACATGACTCCTTGTAAAAAAAGGTGTCAGTTTTGTTGCCAGATAAAAGGGTAAAAAAACAATGATCATGTGTTGGGGTTTATTTTTTTTAAGTAACTACTTCATGCTGTGCGTCACTGCCAACGCAGTATCACCACATACTCGTGTATCTATAGCTATATGTATAAAGGAATATGACCGAAACCTCCAGATGAAGGATCCTCCTGACGAGGGATTCCGAGACTCGACGCGGAGGCTTCTCCTCTCGCTGTTCAGCGAAGGGGCGATTCTCTCACCGCGGATGTTGTTGCCACGTAATCTCACCTCCAAGTGGCTCGGAACCACTCCGCTGCCCTCACATTCCTAGCAGCGGCGGTGGGGGAGGGGGGGGATAGAAACTGGAGGTGGGAATTTAACGCAAAGTACGTTTACAATTTCAGGAAAAACTATTTGAAAACGCATAGCGTGGAGACACGGATGAGTGGTGATACACGCAGAGACGTCGCCTTGCCAGAGGTGGATGCGATCCAAGAGCAATATTAAAGAGCGATATTAACTCTTACTTTTACGAGAATTAACCTCGGCAACTGTCAAAAGCATTCCTCGTGTGGCTCTTGGCAAGACGACGGAGGAGATTATGGGCCGATGGGGAAATATACGTCAAGATTCCGGGCCGCTCTCAGCTCAACGCGAACTAGTTTTAACGTTGTTGTTGTTGTTCCACCGCTGATGGTGTTTGCTTACTCTCGTAATCCTCCAATAAACCAAAAGAGGACGTAAATTTAGCTGTGACGGTCCCACCTGAAGACGGAGACTTGTGTTGCCTCCGAAACGTCGTGATTTGTTTTCATTTATTATTATTTTTTTCTATTATTTTTTACCTACGTGACTTTACCGAAAAAACCTAATAGTATGAATCCTTGCAGCCACGAAAGATTCAAATCTAGAAGAGGACGTTCTGTCAACGTTTAAAGGATTGGCGCACCCACCATGTGTGTGCCATGCAGAGAATGTTGCGCGGTTAAAGGTGACGGAGGCCGAGACATTTCGTGCTGGTAAGGGTGCAATATAAAACTAAACTACTTTTTGTATTTTGCCAGGTATGGCCCACTGAGCTATGCAGCTCTTTTTCAAAAGCGATCTGGCGATCACGAATGAAAGCTCAACGAAGGTGGCGTTTCATCGTGCGGACATTTATTGCAGCCAAACACTCTAAATATACACCAAGCAAGGGCTGTAGCATCATCGTGATTATCCTACCAGGTGGCTCAGCTAGCGGCTCGCAATCGGAAGGCTAATAGTTCAGCATCCTGGATGGGTGTTGAATCAGCCCATTATCCCCTCCGGGGTTTTCATAAAAAAGTAACCACTCTGTGTGGAAGTCAGCAACGGTTGGCCTATGAAAAGACTCGCCCCCTCCATAGGAATGTGGAATTTCCACCGCTGGCTCAGGGCTATAAACGGGAGATGAACACGAACGCCGCAAAGTTCATTTGAGCCGAAATTCATATTGACTTCATTATTGTCGTATGTATATATGTTGAACTTCTTTCACACCGTACGTAGCCAACCATGCAAATCCGAGTTGACGGGAAAGGACAGCAAACTAAACACAAAATATTTTATTATGAAACCAAGACACAAGCAGCTCTTATCCTGCAGCTAGATGTCTGGACTGTGTGTCCCTGGCTGTCTTACTCGAATTTGAAAGATTCAATATTAAGGAATTGTTGTTGTTGATTTAAGTTACGGTGTGATGTGCCATTACAGCGCTTGTCATTACGTCATCTCAGCAGTGAGTTCAGTGGCATCACGAGAGTACGACACTGGTGCGCCTGGTCGTAACTTTGAATATTATTTCCTTCCTATTCTTAAAACTTTTGATTTCAGCAATTCCAGAATACTGACGATGGTGCTGGTGATAATTATGATAATAATATTGATGATTATGGGGGTGGTGATGACGATTGATGATGATAAGGATAATAATTGTCTGACATGACTTCCAGCCAGGGAATTTAACCTGAAACCCTCTGACTGTGAGCCAACCCAATCATTTTAAACCCCAATACGGGCTGTTGGGAACGAATCAATTCGAGGGTTGTGTTACCCGAATTCACCTATCAGCGAGTTACACCCTGACTCGAGCCAGCGTGTACGTCATCCGCACACGTGGGTCAAGCTGCTACGGGCGCAACGACTTTGTAGCTTTCGATTTAAAGCTTTTGTGACTGCAGGAATTTAAATTCTTGGTTCTTTCGGTAAAGTCACGTAGAAGGGAAATAATGAAAATAAAACGATGCAATTCTCACGATGTTTCGATTGCAACACAAGCAATCACATTACCGAAAGAACCAAGAATACAACTTTGTAGTTCTAGATTTGAAGCTTTCGTGACTGCAAGGATTCATACTCTTAGGTGTTTTCGGTAAAGTCACGTAGGTAAAAGTAAATAATAAAAATTATAGAAATAAAATAATAGTCGTTTATTATTTAATTTCTATTATTATAAATAATAATAAATCACTATTATTTAATTTATATTATTATTTCTATTATTTTTATTATTTATTTTTACCTACGTGACTTTACCGAAAAAACCCAAGAGTACAACTTTGTATATTTTACGAGACAAGCGGATTAACGTAGGCGCTGTTGTACAATATCTCTGTGTTTCCACAGCACACGCAGTTGGTTTTGCAGTCACAAGTCTCCTGCCAGATGTGTCTGTGCACCGTCTCATATCTTACAATACATACTCGTCCCCTAATCGCTCTGCAAACCAACCCTTGAAACTCCAACCGTGATGTTTATAATCGGAGTTGTGAGTGTTTCAATGTCCTGGCTCAAAAACCAGACACGGGAATGCGTCTGGCGTTCGTGTGATAAAGCGAACGCTGAGACACAAACAAAACGCACGTGGAAATATAGCAAAAACTTCCAAAAATAAGATTGAGCCGGAGGGAACACAATACCTGGCACGTCGCGGGAATTGGATCTCGCAGGGTCAATAATACTGTATCCACTTACGAATAATATAACATCGAAATGAATCAAGTCAGCTCTGGCTATCGGGCTGAGCCGGCGCTCAGTCGGAGTCTCGGCGAGGAACAAAGTAGGAGACAGGGCCGAGTGTGAGGGCAGGCGAGCGATGGGCCCTGCGCTCCATCTCGTCGCTCCATCTCCTCGCCCGACATCCTCCACGTCGAGGGGAAGGGCGTCAGGGTGCGTGCCGGCCTCGGGAGGACACCAGCACTCGTGACGCGCACATGCTCGGCTTGGGCGGGCGCCATGAACACTAAAACTACAGAATTAGAAAATATGTTTATGGACGTGGCCGACTGGCTCCGGCACCGCTGGGAGTCTCGGTTCGTATCTGGGTTTGTGGCGCTCAGCTGTGGTTAAATGGGGTTCTCGAGTCCAGTGAGTCGGTGGCTTCAGCCCAGTCACCACTAAATTTAGACGATGACTGCTCAAGTCAATTCCTTTGGTTTATTTTCCCATCTTTGTTGAATTACAAAAAAATGCGATTTGACTGCCACGCGAAGAATATTTCTCCACAGCTGTGGGCATCAGAGGGTGGCGCCTCCCAGTGTGGGGTGAGAGGTCACCCCCAGGGATCTCGGGGGCAGTTCGGTGGAATCTACTTCCGCAGGCCGATCTCGAACACGCGGAGCGAGGCTCGGCTCTGGGAGAGTTCCAAATGGGATGCTTCGTCGCGTGACATGCGACGCTCAGAGCGTAATTGAAATAAGGGCATTTTGTTTCTTAGGTTGTTTCGGTAAAGTCACCAGGTAGGTGAAACATTAAAATTAATAAAAGTAAAATAAAATAAAAATCACGACGTTTCGGACGCAACACAAGCTTCCGTCTTCAGGTGGAACCGTCACAGCCACGACAGCTGTATCAAGTAAATGAGAGATTGCAGGAGCTACCACTCCGTTTATATAAACGGAAGCTTGTGTTGCCTCCGAAACGTCGTGATTTTTATTTTATTTTACTTTTATTAATTTTAATGTTTTACCTACGTGACTTTACCGAAAAAACCTAAGAATATGAATCCTTGCAGTCACGAAAGCTTCAAATCTAGAATTAAGGGCATTTTGTTCCTTAAAGGAAGACATTTCAATGACTATTCTTCAGGCTTATAGTGTAGTTACAATTGTATGTGCATACTGGGCAGTGGCGGCACACGCCATTGGTCCAGCGCTTCGGAGGTGGGGCTGGTGGATCGCACAAAGATCATCTTGTGCACTGTTAGGCCTTCAACCGGGAGGGCCAGAAAATGGCAACCCAACAATGGATTCGTGAACACATCCGTGTCACGACCATCCCCTTACATGCGTGATGGGTTTTCTCCGGGCTCTCCGGTTTCCTCCGACATGAAATCCAAACGCCCATTCGTGGAATTGGCTAAACATCCCAATGCAGGACCCTCCTGCGAACGAGTCTTCACCCTCTGTGTGGCTTTCCGAGCTAAATTGCTGAATTGTGACTTAGTTTGTTTCATCACGTTCATACGTGTTATGTCCTTTTTGACAATTTCATCACGATCTTCTCTATTTCCCACCATGATATTTAAGGGAGAGAGAGAGAGACAACACACACACACGAACTTATCTCAAAAGCCTGGACGTGGTGAGATAATGCATCCCAGTCTGTGGTTATTTTGGCTTCAGCCGGCGAATGAGACATTCCGGCAGATGGACCGATAGACGACCCTGACTGACGGGAGGAATGTTGGAGCCTCTGCCCCGCTAAGAAATCACCCCCCCTCCTCCCCCCCTCCCCCCTTGGTTTTCAGACTGCTCACAAAACCGCGGCGCGCCGTTCACCTTCAAGTGACGGTTCCCGCACTGGGGAAGGTTGTCGCCGGCTTCGTTCACGAGCACCCCTGCGGCTCTGTGGCGGAGAGCCCGACTCAGAACCGGACAGGTTGCGAGTTCAAATGCTTGTGCAGTTGGGTGGGTTGACTCAGATTATCGACAGGTCTGTGAAGTGAGTGCGGTACATTTATGAACGCGCAACTCTCATAACCTAGGTTGTCACGCGTGGATAAGTCAACCGCTGTTGTCCTAAGACTCGCCCCTGTCATAGGAAGGTGGAAAACTTCCACCGCTGGCTCGGGGCTGTAAGAGGGAGGTGAGCACGAAGGCATCAAACGCTCATTTTGAGCAGAACAATCACTCTGAGTGTTGGGGGAAGAGTTTGCCCGGCTTGGCGACAGCTGCCAGTCAGGGACGCACCGCAGTCAACCAACGCAGAGGCGTTTTGCCGAGCGCTGCGATGGACGTCCCGCGGATCTCCTCCGTCTCCCGCTGACGTCTCGCGCATCGCAGTGCCGTTTGCGACCCCTTGGGGGGGGGGGGTGCAGGAGGGAGAAGCCGCGGCCCGCACGGGATGGGGGTGGCCCCGGGGCGTCGGGCACCGCGGGCGAGGCGGAATCTCTCGCGGCGAAGATCGTGGACGGAGCATCCGGGCCGATCGCTGCTCAAAGGCGTCAACGCGCGCACGGACACTCACCAACAAAACACGACAAAGGTCCCCCGTGCAGCCATAACAGACTGTTGGGGCAAGTGCTGTTAGCGAGCGCCTATGAATGTCGGGATGGCACACGAGGGGTGGCCGGCACCAAGCCCGGCCGCCTTTGTCTTCCCAGGTGATGATTGCACATCGCACCAAGTGCTGTACTCATTTAAGGCTGAGTCGACTTAGGGGAAGCCCAGGATGGGTTCTGATTCCACTCGCCCCCGATGTCAGCCGTGGCACCACCTGACCAATAACGGCGCTTGTACCAGGCTAGGTGCACCTTGAGGCCACGTGAAGTAATCAAAGCCTGGACAGAAAAGGAATGAGCGATTGTCACGATGACAGAGTCAAGTCGTGCCGAGTTGGACACCGCTGCTGGACACGCGCCCCCTCCACGTGCTGTGCCCAGGCTCTGCCCGGGGAGTCTCTGGCGGCTGCACGATGGCCCACACGCGAACAGCGACTCGGGCAGTGGCGCCGTCGGTTGGCGTGGTTGGTGGTGGCGGTGGTGGCGGTGGTGGTGGCGGTGGTGGTAGTGGTGGCGGCGGTGGTGGCGGCGGTGGTGGCGGTGGCGGTGGTGGTGGCGGTGGTGGTGGCGGCGGTGGTGGCGGCGGTGGTGGTGGCGGTGGTGGCGGCGGCGGTGGCGGTGGTGGCGGTGGTGGCGGTGGTGGTGATTGGTGGTGGTGGCGGTGGTGGTGGCGGTGGTGGTGGTGGTGGTGATGACCCACAGCTGGGAGCTCTGAGCCGCTTCGTGCGCGTGACGCCGTCGAGGGAGGGACCACTCCGCGAGGCGGTCCCGTGTTTTCCCAGGTGGTGCTGACCACCCCTCGCGACCCCTTTGGATGAGGTCATCGGATACAGCGGTGTCCAGTGACCTGGTGAGCTGCGAGCGACAATCCGAGCCCGGCACCGCAGAGGCACGATCTGACAATGCGTGTATGTTATATTACGTTGTATGTGTGTTGAACTTCTTTCGCACCGTACGTAGCCAACCGTGCTAATCGGAGGTGCGGGGAAGGACAACAAACTAAACGCAAAACGAAGTAAAATAACGAGTTTCAATCGGGATGATTTAAAAGTGCATTGCTCCAGTGTCTTCCTAACGTCGGACGGAAGAGCGTTCCAGAGGGCTGCAGAAGCGAGCGCATCTGAAAGCATCGACAGGATGCGTAGTGATTGCAAGTTGCAACGTCTTGAAGAAGGGACGAATTCACGATGCGTGTGTATCTTTGTGCAAGACGAGAGAGCAGTCGAGGAATCGCAGCTTAGCCGAGCACGTGAACGTTGCTGCTTTGGCCAGAGTGCTCAGATTGCACTTTGTGAAATGTCTTTTTTCAGGTTTGTCGCTGCTCATGTTGATTTTTCTGAGTTCCGGATGTTGTCAGATACTGCCAAAGATTTCTGATTCCCACTGTGAGGCGTGCGATCGGACTTTACTGACACCACCTTCCCAATGCGCATTGCATTGCTTACTCCACAGACACATTTCCCGGCCTTTCTTTCGCCGGCGTTTGTCAAAGAATGTTTTTTCGTATTCAACACGCACATAGTTACATCATACATACATGCATATGTAGTGGTGGTGTTGACGTGCGCCGACTGTGACAGTGATGGATCACGGGGCGGCGCGGGGTGCGGGGTTGGGCACGCGTTGTGGGCGTGGTGTGGACGCGCGCGCCGGGAGTGACAGATGACGGGGCGGCGCGGCGTGGGTGGTGAGGCATGCTGAGATGTGGGAAAACAGGATCGTAGCCAGCGCCCAGTGATTGGTCGAATAGGATGGGTGCTCGCAGCGACGTCCGCAGGTGGGGTATAAAGGAGGACGCGCGAGAGCACTCGGGGAGAAGTTACCCAGTTGAAGACCAGAAGACGGAGCTGAAGACCTAGTGCCCCGAGACCCCTAGTCCCGCCGTCCTTGTGGGGACCGGGGCCCTGTGTGGCTCGGAGGCGAGACTGTGGGACCCAGGGTCCGACGCCCACGTGGGTCGGGCTGGGGACCCACAGTCAAGACGGACACCCCGGGCAGGGAGTGTCCCGAGTAGCTCAGGGGCGTTAGTCGCCGAGTAGCTAAGTGGGTGTTGGTCACCCGAGTAGCTCAGTGGGCGTTAGTCGCCGAGTAGCTAAGTGGGTGTTGGTCACCCGAGTAGCTCAGTGGGCGTTAGTCGCCAGGGTAGCTAAGTGGGTGTTTGTCACCCAAGATACTAAGTGGGTGTTTGTCACCCAAGATACTAAGTGGGTGTTTGTCACCCGAGATACTAAGTGGGTGTTTGTCACCCGAGATACGAAGTGGGTGTTTGTCACCCGAGATACAAAGTAGGTGTTAGTCACCTGTGAACGAGTTTGGTAAAATAAAGAGTGTGTTACCCGTGAAGTCGTCTCCCGCCGAGTTACTACAGCTACAACTGGCGTCAGAAGTAAACCTGTCTTCAAGAAGTATGGACACGAGGAAGACTACCCGTACCCACGAGCGAGGTCGGGACGACGACGGCGTACCGGGGACACCAACCTCGGGAGGAGAGGACGAGGAGTTGCCGCCGATGCAGCACTTCGCGGTGATGGCCGACGCTCCGCTCGCCTCCGACACCAGCCTCCAAGACGCGCACTCCCGGTTGGCGGAGTTGCTACTCGCCGCCGCCGCTGTCTTGGCGGACATCTCCGTTCCGGCGAGCGGAAAAACGGCTGCGGGGTTGGCGGAGAAGGCGACGTTGGAGGGATCCCGCCAACAGGCGCTTCGCGCCAAAAGTCTGGAAGTTGCCGCCGTTTTTGAGGGGCCGCCATCGATTGGCGGGAAACACGGACACCACGTGGCCGGAGACCTCCGCTCAGCGCAGCCCACGTCATCAGCGCGCGCCGGAGCTCTCCATTTTGCGCCTGACAACCGAGCCGACATTTTACACAACTACAGCGGAGCGCGGGAAAATCTCTCCGACGTCGACGACGATCGGGTCCTCCAGCAAAGATTGCCCGCGCTGTCGGCGTTCAAGGCGGATGGGGGCGACTGGGGAGCCTTCCAACGAAGGTTCCTCGCTCATCAGGAGATGTCGGGGTGGTCCGACACCACTGCCCTGCGTGCGTTGCCAGCGATGCTCGACGACGACGCGCTTGCAGCCTTCACATCTGCTGCAAGGTCGTCCGCTCTACGCTCCAGGCCGCACTACACCTGATGGCGAAGGTGTTCGGACCGCCCTCCACGTGTCGCCACCAGTTCTACGATCGGCGGAAGGTGGCTGGAGAAACGACGCTCGCCTATCGCACGGCACTGCTCGCCTTGGCGGACGCAGCTTTTCCCCGCATGGATAGGGAGGGGAAGGACGCCATGGTGACGGAGCAGCTGCTGGCGTTGGCCCACGAGTTGGGGGTCCCCATCAATGTGGCGGACGAGATGGATATCTGCTCCCTGGCGATCGCCACGAGCATTCACGCGTACGAGGTCCGCAAACGCAAGCCGGGGGTCGTCTGCAAATGGGCGGGGAACGCGGCACTGGCCGCCACGATCGCCGAACCTCAGCCAGCTGCGGATCAGGAGCAGGCCTTCGCTGCATCGCGTCCGGGGGAGTGGAGAACGGGAGGTCGTTCGCCCACACGTTCATCCCGCAAGCTGGAGCAACCGAAACCTACGACGTCCCTCGTCGTCTGCTACAACTGCGGCCTTCGGGGTCACGTCGCAGCCGGGTGCCGGGCCCCGCGTCAGCGCGCCACAGGACCACGTCGGGACGACGACCAGGCCCACAAGTCATCCCAACAAAACCCGGTGCCTCGGGCTTGACGGCTGCTGACCGTCGGGAACCTGAACCCCGCGGCACGCACGGGTCCTCGATGCCTGGCCGAGGTCTTCCTGATCTGCCGGCACCACCGGACGTTCAACCGCGTCTGGTGCCGTACGACGGACCGGCAAGGAGGACTCGGGCTAGGGCACAACAATTTTCATGACGACATTTTTTTTTTCTCGACACCGAGCTCGCCCGGTGTTCCCCTCTGCCGGGGTAATGTCCCGTTGTAAGGACGCTCGAAAAGAATGGGACGCTGCACGAGTCGAGAAGGAAGAAAAAAAAAAAATTTCCATTTATTTTTCTTTCTGCGTACACATTGCTATTGTCACTCGCCGGATTGTATATATTGTTCTATTGTCGCGGTGGCATTGGTTGATGGTTGCGGATGGTAGTGTTCGCGTCGTGTTGTGTTGTTGCGTTAGTTGTTGTTCTTGTTGTTGTGTTGTGTTACGGGGCACACAGGGGGGTTTGTATATTTTTATAGCAGCCGGGTCGGCTGCGAGCTATGTGGTAGGGGGTGATGTAGTGGTGGTGTTGACGTGCGCCGACTGTGACAGTGATGGATCACGGGGCGGCGCGGGGTGCGGGGTTGGGCACGCGTTGTGGGCGTGGTGTGGACGCGCGCGCCGGGAGTGACAGATGACGGGGCGGCGCGGCGTGGGTGGTGAGGCACGCTGAGATGTGGGAAAACAGGATCGTAGCCAGCGCCCAGTGATTGGTCGAATAGGATGGGTGCTCGCAGCGACGTCCGCAGGTGGGGTATAAAGGAGGACGCGCGAGAGCACTCGGGGAGAAGTTACCCAGTTGAAGACCAGAAGACGGAGCTGAAGACCTAGTGCCCCGAGACCCCTAGTCCCGCCGTCCTTGTGGGGACCGGGGCCCTGTGTGGCTCGGAGGCGAGACTGTGGGACCCAGGGTCCGACGCCCACGTGGGTCGGGCTGGGGACCCACAGTCAAGACGGACACCCCGGGCAGGGAGTGTCCCGAGTAGCTCAGGGGCGTTAGTCGCCGAGTAGCTAAGTGGGTGTTGGTCACCCGAGTAGCTCAGTGGGCGTTAGTCGCCGAGTAGCTAAGTGGGTGTTGGTCACCCGAGTAGCTCAGTGGGCGTTAGTCGCCAGGGTAGCTAAGTGGGTGTTTGTCACCCAAGATACTAAGTGGGTGTTTGTCACCCAAGATACTAAGTGGGTATTTGTCACCCGAGATACTAAGTGGGTGTTTGTCACCCGAGATACGAAGTGGGTGTTTGTCACCCGAGATACAAAGTAGGTGTTAGTCACCTGTGAACGAGTTTGGTAAAATAAAGAGTGTGTTACCCGTGAAGTCGTCTCCCGCCGAGTTACTACATTACACATACAAAGACAACGATCACCCGTATAGCCTTTACATACTGTTGGGGAAAGTGCTGTTAGCCAGCATCTATGAAGGCCGGCACGGCACACAAGGTGGTGGGTGGCCAGCACCACGCCCGACCGCCTTTGTCTCTCGAGTGACGATGTTTACACACCGCACCAGGTACTCATTTGAGGCTGAGGCGACCTAAGGGAGGCCCAGAACCGGTCCAGATAATCGACACCGGTGTTTTCCGTGAGCGGGAATCTAACTCGGGTCGCCAGGTTCGTAGCGCAGCGTGGAAACCACCACATTACCGCTCCCCACATCTAGTTACATAACGCATGCATACATACATACACAGACGCACCTACATTCACACGATGCACCATGACTCGTTACTTAACCAATCACACACCCAGGGCAGCCACACCGAGTGTCAATACATTGGGGGGATGTTTGGCCAATTCCACTCACGAGTTGGTGTTGGGCTTCACGTGGGAGGGGCACCGCAGGGTCCGGAGAAGATCCCCGACGGGGAGGAGGAGGAGGGGCAGGAGGAGCGACACTCCCAGCACCACAGCCTCCTGGGCACCGCGCAGCTCACGGCGCGAACGGAGCCACCACCACCAACAACAACCCATCCGTTAGGTCACCGGTTGTTGTTGTAGCATCACCACCACCACCAACAACAACCCATCCGTTAGGTCACCGGTTGTTGTTGTAGCATCACCACCACCACCAACAACAACCCATCCGTTAGGTCACCGGTTGTTGTTGCAGCATCACCACCACCACCACCAACAACAACAACAACCCATCCGTTAGGTCACCGGTTGTTGTTGTTGTTGTTGCATCACCACCACCACCACGAGCTTTGAAACTGCCAGGGACGGACGGCGGGTGAAGCTTGATTCACGGCTTTAAAAAAGAAAAAAGAACCGAAAGTGTCGATGAGAACGTCTTGCTCTGAGAGTCAACGTCACTCATGAAAACCCTTTCTTGTGGGGCGTCAGGAGGGGAATTGACGGGCCTGTGTAACACTTCGTCGTCATTGTGTTGACACGTTTTTGTCGTCGTTTTTCACGACCGAGTGCTTTCTAAATATGACGCGCGCCAACATCTGGCCAGGCAAACAACAAAAAATATTAGTGGCATCGATTTAAACATTTAAAACAAATTTAAGCCTAAAAGTTCGTAATTGCGAGCAGATTTTGTCTTCGTTTTATCCTCAGTTGTGGTTGGTTTCTTTGATTTATTTCGAATTTATTTACTTCGTATTTTTTGGCGGGTGGTTCATGTCTCTGCTCTCAGGACTCCGTGGCGGTCTCTGTCTGGCAAGCGTAGCAGGGCAGCAAATCACCAGCACCACCACCACCACCAGCACCACTACCACCACCAGCACCACCACTACCAGCACCACCACCACCACCAGCACCACCACCACCAGCACCACCACCACCACCAGCACCACCACTACTAGCACCACCACTACCAGCACCACCAGCACCACCACCACCAGCACCACCACCAGCACCACCACCACCACCAGCACCACCACTACCAGCACCACCACCACCAGCACCACCACCAGCACCACCACCACCAGCACCACCACCACCACCAGCACCACCAGCAGCACCACCACCACCACCACCACTACCAGCACCACCACCACCAGCACCACCACCAGCACCACCACCACCAGCACCACCACCACCACCAGCACCACCAGCAGCACCACCACCACCACCACCAGCACCACCACTACCAGCACCACCACCAGCACCACCACCACCACCACCAGCACCACCACCAGCACCACCACCAGCACCACCAGCACCACCAGCACCACCACCACTACCAGCAGCACCACCACCAGCAGCACCACCACCACCAGCACCACCACCACCAGCACCACCACCAGCACCACCACCACCACCAGCACCACCACCACCAGCACCACCAGCACCACCACCACCAGCACCACCACTACCAGCACCACCACCACCAGCACCACCACCAGCACCACCACCAGCACCACCAGCACCACCACCACCAGCACCACCACCAGCACCACCACCACCAGCACCACCACCAGCACCACCACCAGCACCACCAGCAGCACCAGCAGCAGCATCTCGCTCGTCCCAAGTCTGTTGGCAGTCGTAGCCCGTGGTGGTGCCTGTCGCCTCACCGCCAACGCTTCTAACGCGCACTAATACGAGCGCGAGAACGACGCATCGTTTCAATTTAGATGCTGAAGTTGCACGCGTCGAATCGCAAGTATCAGACTTAATGCGATGGGTTTGTGTCACTCCGCCAGCCACTAGAGGTGGTAACTCTCACCGCGACGTCAAGACATCAAAGCTTGATGGTGAATCATTTCACCTTGCAGATGCAAGAAAAATAAACGTCTAAAACTGAAAGCACCAGGAATTATCTTGTCACATTCAGATCCCAGCTGAGCCCTCCTCCATCGCTCCGTGAGTGTCAAGCCGATTGCTGGCGTGACAATCCTCGACTCACCGATTCACTCGGGTCGCTTCCTTGCCGGCGCCGCTCTTTGATCGCGACTACCATGGCCATAGATCCCTGGAACTTTCACGCCGCGCTCGTTCCCATCATTCACAGGCCTCGTTCTACGCAAATGGCCGTTCCCTGTCGCCCGTGCTGTGGCCGGCCACAACTGTTAAACACGCCACGTCTCCCCTCTCTTTGTGGCTAGCCACAACAGTGAAACACGCCACGTCTCCCCTCTCTTTGTGGATCAGCCACAACAGTGAAACACGCCACGTCTCCCCTATCTGTGTCCAGCCACAACAGTTAAACACGCCACGTCTCCCCTCTCTTTGTGGATCAGCCACAACAGTGAAACACGCCACGTCTCCCCTATCTGTGTCCAGCCACAACAGTTAAACACGCCACGTCTCCCCTCTCTTTGTGGATCAGCCACAACAGTTAAACACGCCACGTCTCCCCTCTCCGTGTGTTCAGCCACAACAGTGAAACATGCCACGTCTCCCCTATCTGTGTCCAGCCACAACAGTTAAACACGCCACGTCTCCCCTCTCCGTGTGTTCAGCCACAACAGTGAAACATGCCACGTCTCCCCTATCTGTGTCCAGCCACAACAGTTAAACACGCCACGTCTCCCCTCTCCGTGTGTCCAGCCACAACAGTTAAACACGCCACGTCTCCCCTATCTGTCTCCAGCCACAACAGTTAAACACGCCACGTCTCCCCTATCTGTGTCCAGCCACAACAGTTAAACACGCCACGTCTCCCCTCTCTTTGTGGATCAGCCACAACAGTTAAACACGCCACGTCTCCCCTCTCCGTGTGTTCAGCCACAACAGTGAAACATGCCACGTCTCCCCTTTCCGTGTCCAGCCACAACAGTTAAACACGCCACGTCTCCCCTCTCCGTGTGTCCAGCCACAACAGTGAAACACGCCACGTCTCCCCTCTCTTTGTGGATCAGCCACAACAGTTAAACACGCCACGTCTCCCCTCTCCGTGTGTTCAGCCACAACAGTGAAACATGCCACGTCTCCCCTATCTGTGTCCAGCCACAACAGTTAAACACGCCACGTCTCCCCTCTCCGTGTGTCCAGCCACAACAGTGAAACACGCCACGTCTCCCCTCTCTTTGTGGATCAGCCACAACAGTTAAACACGCCACGTCTCCCCTCTCCGTGTGTTCAGCCACAACAGTGAAACATGCCACGTCTCCCCTATCTGTGTCCAGCCACAACAGTTAAACACGCCACGTCTCCCCTCTCCGTGTGTCCAGCCACAACAGTGAAACACGCCACGTCTTCCCTATCTGTGTCCAGCCACAACAGTTAAACACGCCACGTCTCCCCTCTCCGTGTGTCCAGCCACAACAGTTAAACACGTCACGTATCCCCTATCTGTCTCCAGCCACAACAGTGAAACACGCCACGTCTCCCCTCTCCGTGTGTCCAGCCACAACAGTTAAACACGCCACGTCTCCCCGATCCGTGTCTAGCCACAACAGTTAAACACGCCACGTCTCCCCTCTCTTTGTGGTCAGTCACAACAGTTAAACACGCCACGTCTCCCCTTTCCGTGTCCAGCCACAACAGTCAAACACGCCACGTCTCCATTCTCGTGTCCAGCCACAACAGTTAAACACGCCACGTCTCCCCTATCTGTGTCCTGCCACAACAGTGAAACACGCCACGTCTCCCCTCTCTTTGTGTTCAGCCACAACAGTTAAACACGCCACGTCTCCCCTCTCTTTGTAGGCAGCCACAACAGTTAAACACGCCACGTCTCCCCTCTCTTTGTGGCCAGCCACAACAGTTAAACACGCCACGTCTCCCCTATCTGTGTCCGGCCACAACAGTGAAACACGCCACGTCTCCCCTCTCCGTGTGTCTAGCCACAACAGTTAAACACGCCACGTCTCCCCTCTCTACTCGCACTGCTCTGCTTTGGCAAGATACTACAGTCTTGCTGTATGATATAACATAAAATACAAAGCGAACATGGTCTTATCTTCTGCGCTATCATTAGTGATCGATGTTGCTGCCTTTAGAACCCTCTCCCATCGTCCCTTGTTGCCGAGCTCCCACAACCTCCCTGAATAGAAGACACATGTTGGGTCTTCTCTGCTTTATTATCATTCGCGATCTTGACCTCTACGAGTGCCTCTGGGCCTGATCTCATTAACTGCTGCGAATTAAAAACAAGCGGCAATCCTGAGTTGACCAATGACGAATTCCACAATAAATTGACCAATTAACAATACATTTCAAAAGAAAACTTGTGTGTGTTTTTTTTAAAGCGAGAAACGTACTTAAACGTTTATAAAACAGTGTAAACAACCCCGATGTGTGGAGGATTCCTCCGCTAATGAGTGCGCCCTCTGGCAGGGCTGTGAGCGACGAGCGGCTGTCTGACGCGAGCCAGGCTTCTCCTGCCCTGTCACTGGTAAGCTTCACGTTGCTGTGGCCAGGCGAGGTCACGTCCGTCTGTCCATCCTGCGACGCACTTCACTCGCAACGGCGCAAACATCACCGACACCAATGTCCGCCTCTTCACAGCTATTGGACAAGGTTGTCAACACAATCATTTCATAAATTCATCTTCATTCTGCTGTTGTCTTGCCCGCCTTGCAAGCGCCCACATTTTTCCATGCAGTCAGATCCACCCAACCAAAACGGAGGCTCCTTTAACCGACTGTCTCGCCAGCTTGTTTTCATTTGTGCTCATGCACAGCTGGCAATGTTGGCCCCCCTTAAAAAAAATACAACAACACGAAATGTTTCACCGGCTTGACTCGTCGATGATTGTGTACTACAGTTGGTGCAGAAATCAGCAGACGCAGCAAAGTCTTGTGAGAACCAACAGGCCCGCCACAATGCTCGCCCGTGGCCTGGGCGCGCGGCCAGCCGGAGCGATCAGCGGCCGCCCCGTCCCAGAAAGAGACGAGGAAAGGGCCCAGAAAATGATCGCCGCGCGCACAGATCCAGCCCGTGTCCTCGGCATGCGTCCATCTGAACAAACATTCCACCGCAGCGGACAGCGATCCCAGCTGTGGGCAGTTACTGCGCGGATACCGCAGGGCCCACGCCAATAGCGCTTTGGGTGGCTGCCCCGTGACTGCCTCTCAACTGTTAGCTTTCATTAGGTTATTGTACAATAACGTACAGAATGCAGCAACGAACGCGAGGCCGGCTTCTCGCTTGTGTCCGGACATAGAATTGTAAGAGTCGTGAGCAGGGGCTTCAGGCACTGCGAAAGTGAAAAGTGTCCGACGAGCGAACGGCTCCCAGTGGTGAGGTTACAGCTCGGATATATCCCCCCCCCCATTTCATCACAGACAACAAGAGGAGTTCCTTACTCTTTGGTTCTTTCGGTAAAGTCACGTGGGTGAAAAATAAAATAAAAAATAAAAATAAATTAAAGTAAATTAAATCACGACGTTTCGATTGCAACACAAGCAATCGTCATCAGGTGTGACAACTTATATAACCTCCTTAACTCCGGCATCTCTCCCACTTCAGTAAAAACCATTCTTGCTGTGGTTGTCACACCTGATGACGATTGCTTATGTTGCAATCGAATCGTCGTAATTTTATTTACTTTTATTTATTTTTATTTTATTTTTTATTTTTCACCTACGTGACTTTACCGAAAGAACCAAAGAGTATGGATCCTTGAAGTCACGAAAGCTTCACATCTATAAAGAGGAGTTCCTCTGCACCCGACTTGTGCCACATCTACACAACTACTGGCCTGGTCACGACATCGAGCCGACGTCGTGCGCTGCGTTGTCGATGTGCGTGCGGTTTGCCTTGCTGGTGCACTCATCACGTGGAGCTCACGCTCCACGTTTCACTTGCCACCGTTAAACACCTCGTTTGCCACGTTGTGCAATATTCATGGCACCTTGGTGAACAGGAGAAACGCGCATACTCAAAAATACCAGCGTGACTGGATGAAGGCCTACCGTGTTGGTCATAAATGTTGTTTGGCCATACTTCACCACGCTGGTCAATTGGGATGGTGAAGATGGGGCGCAGCACTTGTCCATGATGTCCCTTGCCGCTGGTGTTGTATGTACATATGTTGAACTTCTTTCGCACCGTACGTAGCCAACCCGTGCTAATCGGAGGTGCCGGGGGATGGACAACAACCTAAACAGTACATGAGTTCGTCAATCTAGATCAATGTATAGTGCGTAGCTCCAGTGGCTTCCTCATATCGGGAAAGAAGAGCGTTCCAGACGGCCGCAGAAGTGCACGTGAAAGTGCCGCGCGATGCGGTGAGCGCCGTCTTTGTTCGCTGCGACCGGGAGCCGCGGTGGCTCCGCTCGCTCGGAGTGAAGCGGCTCCATCCGGTGACGCGCAGAGGAGGACACGGAGGGAGCTTGAACCAAACATCTACTCCGAGGTAGAGCCCTCAAGAGGATGGAGGAGGAGGGGGTGACTGGGAAGAGTGCAGGGTGATGCCTCACGCCGGCTCACTGTGGCGCGCGTGCCGCAGGGAAACGACCCCAGAGCAGCAGCAGCAACAGCAACACTTCATCCGTAGCCTACAGACAACCAAGAGGCTGCAAGTCCAAAGGAGAAATGTCGAGCACGATATGAAACGTCTGTGCCTTGCCTCAGCGCAAGTGATCACATTGGCCATATCTGGATTTTAAAATATATTCATCAACGGGATTTCGGGCTCCACTGAGTATGTTCCGTTCACAGCCCTGAGCCGGTCCACCCGCCAGCCGCTGTTGATCCTCCCCGCCGGGATTCGTCGTTTGCGATGTGGCAGTGCAGCAGTGAAGCAGCAGTCCGTGCGTGCCCCGTGGCCGGATGGTCGGGGCAGCCCTCGCACGAGGAGGAGGTGGGGGGCTGAGGGGGGCCTTGGCCCCCACCCCCTCCCTCGCTACCTGCTTGGACGCCGCCGCACACCTGTGGGGCGTTTACGATGCGTCCCGCCTGTGTCGTGTTATGGATCTCACGTCTCACAAACCGGCCCAGGTAGGGCTCGCCCCTCCCCACCACCAACCCTATGACCCGCTCTGTCTCTCACCGCACCTGCGCGTGCGTTTCATCTCCGTCGCCTCTAAATGCTTCCCAGCCACCGAGACTCATGCGCAAGGGAAAATTGCATCCACATTGCTCAGATTCTCGGGATGCTGCCGCTGCTGCTGCTGTGGTGTCAGGGTCAGCAGCACAGCGGACTTGCAACCCAAGAGGTCTCCGGCGTGACCTCCCGGCGCGGCAGCTGCAGCAATGGGCTGCAGTTGTTGACAACTCCCCGTCCGCTGTCCACCCGGAACTCCGCCGCAGTTAGTCGATCGGCAGGCCTCACGTGGTGGGGTAGAGTGTGGGCACTCCTACTTGGACGTTACGGTATGTATGCGCTGGACTTCCTTCGCACCGTACGAAGCCAACCCGTGCTCGCGCCTTGAACGCCCCAGACGTTTGACCAGTGTGGAAGAGTAGACCAAACATGCTGACAACGCGTGGGGCCGCCTCATCCAGCAGTGGACGGAACAAGGCGCGGACACTCGCGATCTGCACCTCCTCGCGCCTCCCCAGGGCTCGCGACAACCGGGCTCGCGTCTCTGTTAGTTTGTTCTTCTCTCCACCAAAACTTTGCTGCGCCCACCGACACTTATTATGTAACCAGGACCCCGCAGCCTGCACGCACGGACTGCCCCTGCAGTCCCGAAAAAACCCATCGCCCCATCGCCCCCCCCCGCTACTTTCTACTGAGAGGGAGCCAGCACCGGGGGCTGCCGTCGTTAGCCGGCTGCGTGCTCCCAGCGCCTTCAGGGCTCTGGCACAATGTCCAGATGTCCCGGTGGGGGGATCGTGCGAGGTTCAGAGGTCAGAAGATTGATTTAAACTGGGGGACTCCGATGAGCTACGAAGCTCTTTCCCACAGATGTCCAGTCGAGTCTCCGTCAGCTGTCTCACAACTCACACCAACCGATCCCCACAACGGTGACTTGATGAATTGTCGTGATTTGCGAGGGTCATCGTTACGTTTTAGTTTCGTCTCATACTTGGCCTCTCATCTCTATTGTCGATCTCTCTTGTTGTCTCGTTTGTAGAGTTGTGTTCACTACATTTGTCTAACATGCCCTTATACTGTATATACACTTTTTTTGCTGCAAACCACAAACAATCAAATCTCACGGGCGCGATCTGACCCTTACATCGAGGGCAATAATAACAGGTTTTATTAATTTACTCGATGGCACGTCTAATTCTTTGCATTTGAACACTTAGAGGGTTGTTGTTGTTTAATCATTGCAAAATGTAATGAGAATCCAGCAACATCTGGACGACGAGACGTGTGGCTGAGGTTGCTCGCCTCCTCCGATTTTGCGCTCCTTCCGTTCGCCGCGAGTGGCTTCGCGTCGCTGGCGGAGCTCTTCACGGGAAAGAAAAGCTACAAACACAAACAACCGAAACAAATCGATGGCCCCTGGACAACGATGCAGGATAGAGGGACGCAAGCACGCGGTGGTGCGCTTTGTCAGCGTGTGGTCGCATTAAAATATCCTGGTAGCAACAGCTGGGCAACAATAATAATGACGATGATGATGATGATGACGACCTTTGTTTATAGAGGAGGGCCTCGTCCAGTCTCGTGACTCTCTTTCAAGAGGGTCCTGCATTGGAATGTTTGTCTAATTAATGATGTAAGTGGGGTTATGGGACGGGTTCTCCAGGTCACTGGAGTGCCTGGTCTGTAGCCCACGAGGTATAAGAAGGCGCAAGACTCGGAGCTCTGCACAGATGGATTCAATCCACTTTCTATGCCGCCTTTTATGGTCACTTTATCATCAATCGTCATCATCGTCATCCCATAATGTGTTTTTGTACAATGCTAAATTCACAACGCAGGCCTTCATGGAAGTTACAATCTGGATTTATTTATTTAACGTCTAAATGCAACCACGTTTTAAGATGCTGTGCACAACCTGGATCAACACACTTGCAGCTGACGTAACTTACAAGAGAGAGAGAGAGAAAAAAAATGCTTTGACTATAAAGCGGCTGAAAGTAAACACCGTAAATCTAATCAATGCCAAAGAGCATAGCAGTAAAACGATCTCATAAACATTTAAACGAATTCAATAGAGACAACCCATAAACACAATTCTGTTGGATTTGAGACACTATCCAAATGAGTTAATGCCTTGGGGATTGACCACAAAGCTGCAGACATGAACACACGATGAGCACCTCCGCTTGGCGTGAAGTCGCGTTGGCAAAGTGAACGGAGTAGGGCAGTGAATTCAGACGCCAAGCGATGTCCGTGTTGTGTTGTCGTTCTATTCAACATTCAGACGTCCTGGCGACGTCTCTCAGGTGTAGTCGTGTGTTTGTTGGACAGACGGATGGCAAATGCAACTACGGACATGGATCTGCGTGTGTTTTTAGTTTTTTTGGTGATATTGTTTTTATGTATGTATGTGTGTTGAACTTTTTTCGCACCGGACGCAGTCGACCGTGCTCATCGGAGGTGCGTACGGAAAGGACAAAAACAGTTCTAAAGAAATGAAGTTTCAATCGAAATTTAAAAGTGCACATCTCCAGCGGCTTCCTAATATCAGAAGGAAGAGCGTTCCAGACGGTCGCAGAAGCGCATCTGTACGCGCGCGACCACAGCCTTTGTTCGACGGTGAGCCAGAAGCCGCTGCGAGGTTTGACCGGAGAACTGAACGATCAGAGGAGGCTCTAGGAGGTCGTCGGGCGATTCAAGGGTCAGATCACGGAGCCCGCACTGCTCAGATACAAAGATCGTCATCTAAATTGTAGCCACCTGCGACTAAACCGCATTCTCAGGTCAACACAGGCTGACCGTCTCAGCCCAGTCACGGATGACTTCAGAAAAAGATCATTATCACATATTCTTGGTTCTTTCGGTAAAGTCACGAAAGCTTTAAATCGAAATCATTATTACATTTCATGTGTCACTCAGCCCTGCTGCCCATTGCAGGGTTTGATGACTTACAGAGGTTGCAAGGCCTGCGAAACACTACAGCACCCACAGTGCCGATAAGAGGCGGTTTAAAGAAGCTGTCATCTTGCAGAGGCTGATGTTACACTGCTCTCTCTCTCGGTGAGTTCCGAATGGAAATGTCTTTGTCGCATGAGACTGCAGCCCACTCGACATCACGCAGGACAAAAGAGACGGCAAAGCGGTTTCGTTTCGACTTTAAGTGATTGTTCGCCCTCCCTCCAGGCAGCCCAATCAGCAAATCGTTGTTGTTTTTTGGCAATCTAGTTGAACTTAAACGTGTAAACTGCGTGCGTGCGTGCGACTGAGCGGATGTTCGCGGTTCGGCTCCGCAGCTCTCCGATGCGTTTTCGGGTCGTACCGCGGCGGCGTTCGGCACAATGTCCGACGTTTCACTCCGCGTTCTGGGAGCTACATCAGTAACACCATTGCACCCTGCAGGGCGTGTATTCAATCAGTTGTTGTGTGTCACCGCACAGACGTTGACAGTGAAGATTACAGAATGGAAGGGCGAGGAGGGTTGGCAAAGCACAACGGGGCTGCAGCACGGCGAATCAGAGCATTAGAGAGGCTCGCAGGAGTAACAACAACAACCACAACAATCACAACCACAACAATCACAACCGCAACAACAACGACGACAACAACAAAAACCACAACAACAATCACAACAACGACCACAACAACAACCACAACAACAACCACCACAACAACCACAACAACAAGCACAACGACCAAAACAACAGCAACCACCACCACAGCAACAACAACCACTACTTTCCAACTTTTTCGTGCATCCATCTGCCCGCGGCACACTTTGCCCTGTCGACACGGGCGGTATGGGCCGACCCCCCCACCCCCACGAGGTCTTGGCAGGGTTCGTCTCCCACGACTCGCGAGTGAGCGTCGCTGCGATGATGGAGAAGCTCCCCGAACCCTCAAACGTGGCGAGGCGGCTCGCGGGCGCAGACTCGGGTCGCGGTTATTTATATCTGGGAGGGGGGGGTGGGTGTTGTTGTTAAATCTTGACCTAAAGCTTTCGTGACTGCAGGAATTCGATCGCGACACAAGCCTCAGCAGTCCGCCTGCTGTATTTTTTCACCTGAAGGCGATTGCTTGTGTTGCGATCGAAACTTCGTGATTTTTTTTTTATATTTTATATATTTTTTTCTTCTATATACGTGACTTTACCGAAAGACCCAAAGAGTTGTTGTTGTTGTTGTTGTTGTTTTCCTGCTTCGAGTTGTTCCAATCAGTGCGTTAGGGGGGCTGTGAACCGTCGAGACTGTGGGCTGATCCCCCTCCCCCACTCTCTCTCGCTCCTCACGTGCACGCCACATTTCGCAGAACTCGCAATAACACACACACACAGTAAAATAATAAATGATTTAAAAAAAGTTATTGGCCACGCACATTGTAAAATTGATTAAATGTATAACGTCATGTTTGTGACAAGGGTTTTGGCCGAATATACACTTTGTCAGAATTTAATTATCCGTAACCTATACCTGTGGTAGTTATGATTGTGTATCTGTGTGTTGGCGTGGGGAGCGGTAGTGTAGTGGTTAGCGCTACGCTGCGCTACGAAGCCGGCGATCCGAGTTCGATTCCCGCTCACGGCCAACACCAGTGACGATTATCTGAACCGGTACTAGGCCTCCTCTAGGTCGACTCAGCCTCATACCTGGTGCGGTGTGTAAACATCGCCCACTAGGAAGACAAAGGCGGCCGGGCGTCGTGCTGGCCACCCACCCCCTCGTGTGCCGTGCCGGCCTTCATAGGCGCTCGCGAGCAGCACTTGCCCCAATAGTCTGTTAAGGCTATACGGGGGATTTTTGTCTTTGTGTGTTGATGTTCGCTGAGCCAGTGGCCCCCAGATCCGATTGGTGCCCCGCTGACTGTCGCTGTGAAAGCTGCCCACGGTGATGTGCCCTCTTCGAGCGTTCGACAAGCCGCAGGCTTCCTCTCCCCCTTAAAGTTTTGCAACTTCAACTCCCATTTCACTAATTCTCTCACCAGGGCCCTCTTAGTGTGTTGAACTCCATGTTGTGACAATTCAAGCCAGCGGTTGCAGATTATGATCACGATAACATTTTTTTGTTTTGCTCGAACCTAGAGACACAAGCGTTGCGTTTTCGGGTCTTACTTTGTGTGTTGTTGTATTTTTTTGTGTTTCTAACCGATGCATAGTTTCGCCCGATGTGATTTGGCCGTTTTTTAGTACAGCGTGGCCGTTGCCATGAACAGAATGGAAAAACAAAAAAGGGGTTCCCTGCCAAATTCTGGGGCATTTCTACCGCGCTCGCTTGTACCTCGTGTTGTTTCCCGTTCCCAGTCGGAAGAGAGGCATCGTGTCTCGGCTGGCCGAGGAATCAAAGAGCGACTTCACCCACTCCACCGTCTTCCCTGGAGCCGTGACTGCTGCCACATTTTGCCTTTCACCACCCAGCGAGTACATTGCCACCACTTGCAATCAAATTTAGCATTCTCAGGAAGAACGTAATCAACCAGGTAGTGTGTTGACTGTTATGTTATCCGACTCTCTGTTGTATAACATTGCATTTCTAAGTATACTAGATTTGTGTTTCTATTTCATTTATACCTGATGATGATTGCTTGTGTTGCAATCGAAACGTCGTATGCTAGTATTTAATTTATTATTTTATCTTTATACGTGACTTTACCGAAAGAACCAAAGAGTAATTCCTGCAGTCACGAAAGCTCCAAATTAAGTTTGCAATCACAAGTTTATTTTCCTGTTTGTTTTTGTTCTTTACTGTCCAGTTTCTACTCTTTGTCTGCAGTTTGTACTCCCTCCTTTGTATTGTCCGTCTCGTTTGCTGTCTCGTCCGTACTATCTCGTTTGTATCGTCTCGTTAGTATTGTCTCGATTGTATTGTCTGTCTCGTTTGTATTGTCTGTTTCGTTTGTATCGTGTCGTTTGTATTGTCTAGTTCGTTTTATATTGTCTTACTTGTATTGTCTTCCTCGTTTGTATTGTGCGTTGCATGTGTTCCCTCTCATTCATTATCTGCACCATTTCGTTTGCTCCGTCTGATCTGCGCCATCAGCCGCGTTGTTAATTTTCATTCAATTTGCATTCGTAAAAAATAATAGATCCATGGACGTAAGAATACATTTTAATCGCTGGATTAATATCCAACGAATCACCGCGTGCCTGTTAGATGACGCCCACAGGCACGGGCAGGCCTGAGCGCGTTTGGCGTCCTTGGTGTGTGACTCTTGCCCAGCGTGCACCCGTGCCTGCTGTGAGCCTCTCACTTTGCTCAGTTTGAATGCGCACATCTATTTATTTAGTTAGTTATTTCTCCCCCCCCCCCCCTTTCCCAACAATTGCATGAATATTCCATAATGTTATGGGCCTCATGTTGTCATGGGATGAAGGAATGGAAATTTGAAGCTCGCGTAGGAATCAGTGCAACGTCACCACGTGTTCGAGAAGCGCTGTGGAAGGTGACATCACTTCTGAGATATTAGCAATGTCCTCTTATCTCCACGACGAGATGTTCCTTCTTGAACGCCCCGCTATTGAGGTGGTGGTTATTGCATTGTTTTGTAATATATATAAATGTATAAATCAGGTGAAAACAAAAGTTGCATTTATTTACAACCCTGCGTCAATCCGCTGCTAGAGATGAAGGCTGCCCGCACACCACGAATTATTGTAAAGGGCAGTTCTGTGTCACTTGGGCCGGATGAAAGTGAGAACGCGAGGGTGCGGCGGGGTGGGTGGGGGGGTGGTTGGGTCACGACGGCAGCGATCCGTCGCGTGTTTAATCTCTGGGCGAATAAATGCCGAGCTCGTGGGGTCAGCCGAGCGGCGCCACCCCCTAATGAGGTGGAGGCTGCCCCGCGTGGCCCTCCTCGCTAACAATCCCGAGCCACGCTGCTCAGGTTTAATAGCCGGGCCATTACCAACACGTTACCACAAATATCCCTACCCCCCCCCCCCCCCATGGCCTTAACAGGCTGTTGGGGCAAGTGCTGTTAGCGAGTAGTACCTATGAAGGTCGGCACGGTACAGGAAGGGATGGGTAGCCAGCACCACGCCTGACTGGCCTTTGTCTCCTTAGTGGCGATGTTTACACACCGCACCAGGTACTCATTTGAGGCTGAGTCGACCTCGATGAGGAGGCCCAGGACCGGTTCAGATAATCGTCACCGGCGTCGGCCGTGAGCAGGAATTGAACTCGAGTCGCCGGGTTCGTAGCACATCGACTACGCACGTTACACCCCCACCCCCCACACAAGAACGTGATGCATGAGCACGCAATTGCAGGGCTGCACCTTTGCCACCTTTAACCCCCACACGCGTCTCTCCCGTGAACGAAGCAGATGCTGTCCATGTTAGCCCCGTGTGGAACTCGCCAGGCTCTGATTGGGTGCCTGTGCCTCGCCAGATTGATGTGTGACCTTGGGCACGTGGCGCTCTCCACGCTTGCCAAGTCGCCCGCTGCGACAGCTGACTCAAACGACGTCTTGCTCCTTCGCTCTGTTGATTGTGCTCTGCGCCTGTGAAGGACGCGCTGATTGTGCGAGTGAAAGCAGGCGGAATCCCTGGACGTCGGCAAAGCTACGGGCTGCGTGGAGCGTGCGAGCGCGCACTGCATTCGCCGCATTTTGTACCTCTCCCAGGAATTCCACGTTTAATGCGTAAATTACCCCAAGAGGCAAACACGAGAGCCCTCTCTCTGAGAGCAGGCAAGCATGTGCTGGGACTAGTGCACTCGTAGTACTCACGCAAAGAGCCATTCTCGGAGTGCGGTGGTGATAATTGACGCGGGCTGCCAGCTGCTGCAGGACACAGACGTGGCCACTCCGATTGAGCAACGATGACATTTTAGTCCCGTGCTCAAAACAAGTATGGGCAATAACCACCGCATGTATGTATGTATGTTGTATTGATGTTCTATGTATGTATGTATGTTGTATTGATGTTCTATGTATGTATGTTGTATTGATGTTCTATGTATGTATGTTGTATTGATGTTCTATGTATGTATGTTGTATTGATGTTCTATGTATGTATGTTGTATTGATGTTCTATGTATGTATGTTGTATTGATGTTCTATGTATGTATGTATGTTGTATTGATGTTCTATGTATGTATGTATGTTGTATTGATGTCCTTTGTTTGTATGTATGTTGTATTGATGTTCTATGTATGTATGTTGTATTGATGTTCTAGGTATGTATGCATGTTGTATTGATGTTCTATGTATGTATGTATGTTGTATTGATGTTCTATGTATGTATGTATGTTGTATTGATGTTCTATGTATGTTGTATTGATGTTCTATGTATGTATGTATGTTGTATTGATGTTCTATGTATGTATGTATGTTGTATTGATGTTCTATGTATGTATGTATGTTGTATTGATGTTCTATGTGTGTATGTATGTTGTATTGATGTTCTATGTATGTATGTTGTATTGATGTTCTATGTATGTATGTATGTTGTATTGATGTTCTATGTATGTATGTATGTTGTATTGATGTTCTATGTATGTATGTTGTATTGATGTTCTATGTATGTATGTATGTTGTATTGATGTTCTATGTATGTATGTTGTATTGATGTTCTATGTATGTATGTATGTTGTATTGATGTTCTAAGTATGTATGTATGTTGTATTGATGTTCTATGTATGTATGTATGTTGTATTGATGTTCTATGTATGTATGTTGTATTGATGTTCTATGTATGTATGTATGTTGTATTGATGTTCTATGTATGTATGTATGTTGTATTGATGTTCTATGTATGTATGTATGTTGTATTGATGTTCTATGTATGTATGTTGTATTGATGTTCTATGTATGTATGTATGTTGTATTGATGTTCTATGTATGTATGTATGTTGTATTGATGTTCTATGTATGTATGTATGTTGTATTGATGTTCTATGTATGTATGTATGTTGTATTGATGTTCTATGTATGTATGTATGTTGTATTGATGTTCTATGTATGTATGTTGTATTGATGTTCTATGTATGTATGTATGTTGTATTGATGTTCTATGTATGTATGTATGTTGTATTGATGTCCTTTGTTTGTATGTATGTTGTATTGATGTTCTATGTATGTATGTTGTATTGATGTTCTAGGTATGTATGCATGTTGTATTGATGTTCTATGTATGTATGTATGTTGTATTGATGTTCTATGTATGTATGTATGTTGTATTGATGTTCTATGTATGTATGTTGTATTGATGTTCTATGTATGTATGTATGTTGTATTGATGTTCTATGTATGTATGTTGTATTGATGTTCTATGTATGTATGTTGTATTGATGTTCTATGTATGTATGTTGTATTGATGTTCTATGTATGTATGTATGTTGTATTGATGTTCTATGTATGTATGTATGTTGTATTGATGTCCTTTGTTTGTATGTATGTTGTATTGATGTTCTATGTATGTATGTTGTATTGATGTTCTAGGTATGTATGCATGTTGTATTGATGTTCTATGTATGTATGTATGTTGTATTGATGTTCTATGTATGTATGTATGTTGTATTGATGTTCTATGTATGTTGTATTGATGTTCTATGTATGTATGTATGTTGTATTGATGTTCTATGTATGTATGTATGTTGTATTGATGTTCTATGTATGTATGTATGTTGTATTGATGTTCTATGTGTGTATGTATGTTGTATTGATGTTCTATGTATGTATGTTGTATTGATGTTCTATGTATGTATGTATGTTGTATTGATGTTCTATGTATGTATGTATGTTGTATTGATGTTCTATGTATGTATGTTGTATTGATGTTCTATGTATGTATGTATGTTGTATTGATGTTCTATGTATGTATGTTGTATTGATGTTCTATGTATGTATGTATGTTGTATTGATGTTCTATGTATGTATGTATGTTGTATTGATGTTCTATGTATGTATGTATGTTGTATTGATGTTCTATGTATGTATGTATGTTGTATTGATGTTCTATGTATGTATGTATGTTGTATTGATGTTCTATGTATGTATGTTGTATTGATGTTCTATGTATGTATGTATGTTGTATTGATGTTCTATGTATGTATGTATGTTGTATTGATGTCCTTTGTTTGTATGTATGTTGTATTGATGTTCTATGTATGTATGTTGTATTGATGTTCTAGGTATGTATGCATGTTGTATTGATGTTCTATGTATGTATGTATGTTGTATTGATGTTCTATGTATGTATGTATGTTGTATTGATGTTCTATGTATGTTGTATTGATGTTCTATGTATGTATGTATGTTGTATTGATGTTCTATGTATGTATGTATGTTGTATTGATGTTCTATGTATGTATGTTGTATTGATGTTCTATGTATGTATGTATGTTGTATTGATGTTCTATGTATGTATGTATGTTGTATTGATGTTCTATGTATGTATGTTGTATTGATGTTCTATGTATGTATGTATGTTGTATTGATGTTCTATGTATGTATGTATGTTGTATTGATGTTCTATGTATGTATGTTGTATTGATGTTCTATGTATGTATGTATGTTGTATTGATGTTCTATGTATGTATGTATGTTGTATTGATGTTCTATGTATGTATGTATGTTGTATTGATGTTCTATGTATGTATGTATGTTGTATTGATGTTCTATGTATGTATGTATGTTGTATTGATGTTCTATGTATGTATGTTGTATTGATGTTCTATGTATGTATGTATGTTGTATTGATGTTCTATGTATGTATGTATGTTGTATTGATGTCCTTTGTTTGTATGTATGTTGTATTGATGTTCTATGTATGTATGTTGTATTGATGTTCTAGGTATGTATGCATGTTGTATTGATGTTCTATGTATGTATGTATGTTGTATTGATGTTCTATGTATGTTGTATTGATGTTCTATGTATGTATGTATGTTGTATTGATGTTCTATGTATGTATGTATGTTGTATTGATGTTCTATGTATGTATGTTGTATTGATGTTCTATGTATGTATGTATGTTGTATTGATGTTCTATGTATGTATGTATGTTGTATTGATGTTCTATGTATGTATGTTGTATTGATGTTCTATGTATGTATGTTGTATTGATGTTCTATGTATGTATGTATGTTGTATTGATGTTCTATGTATGTATGTATGTTGTATTGATGTTCTATGTATGTATGTATGTTGTATTGATGTTCTATGTATGTATGTATGTTGAAATTATTGTGAACCGTACGTAGCCAACCGCCCTAATCGGAGGTGCGGCAAAAAGACAACAAACTAAACACAAAAAGCAGTTATACAAAAAATTTGCTTTTAAGATCCATGCAAAAAATACGTTGTATGAGATCCGTACAACAATAGGTTTGTAGAATAAATGTGCTACGCTCACCAAGAGCTAAGCTCTCGGTCTCTAATGTGAATCCACTCCATCGCAGTACTCTTCGGCTCTGATTCGTCACTGCCGGCTCTTAGGTGGCCGAGTGTTTCAGGAGTCAGTGCACTGTGCCAGCCAAGCTGAGACCCTGAGTTCAACAGGCTTCCGCGATTAAAATTTAGAGAAAGTTCAATTAAAATTTGCCCGTCCTGCAAAGAACACCTTTGCAGGACGGGCGCATGAGAAAGTGAAGTTTCGCTAGCGTTGATAGGATGGCACTTAGGAATGTTCTCGTGTGTAGTTCTGCAGTATCTACTTCAATGGGCCGTTCCACAAGACTTGCGGCACCGCGCTGCCGGGTTGTTTCCAAATCGTTGCCGTGCGATTCCGTTTCCACAATTAGTTTCAACGTTAAAAGAGCGATTTAAACAAAAATGTGGTTTCGTTTACAAGCACGTGTCCCACGTGGTCACGGGAGGGTGCGCGTGCTTAGCATCGCTCCGCGGGGGTTCCTCTTCACAAGGTGAGGCTGCTATGCACGGAGCACACGAGTATTGAGTGACTCTTTACTACTCAACGCTTACATCTGTGAGGGGACAGGGTGGGGTGTGGGTTGGCGGCGGGAGGGGGTACACAGCCCAAAATAAGTCACCTCCCTGCGAAGGAATGTGCACAACACAAACACGGAACACCCATCCACCTGCTGTTACTCGTTTATTTGATAATTTAATCGTGAAATAGAACACGTGCGTTCCATACGATCGTAGTGGCGTGCGCCTGTGACCCGGCGCTTTGGGGGCAAGGGTTAGTGGAGCACACGTAGATTTTACGAGACTGTCAAATCCTCGGGGCTGCCAAGTGACCAGGACATGGCAGCACAGCATCAGATGAAGCCTGTCTGTGCAGTGATGTGAGTGTTGTATCCTCGTGTGCGTGGGGTTTCTCCAGTTACTCTGGTTTCCTGCGATCTGCCCATCACTTATTTAATGGAATTGGCCAAACGTCGTAAAGCAGCACTCTCCTGAAAGCGTGTTGAGACTCGGCGAGGCATTCCTGGCCAAACATACGGCGTTCTTGCGAACACAGTTTCCGATTTGCACAACACTCATTAGTGTAATTGACTAAACATCTCAATGCAGGACCCTCTTGAAAACGTATTGAGGTTTCCCTGGGTAAACATATTACATTAACATTTCACATCAGCTACCACTTTACTACCGCATATAATGGCCACTTTAGCTGCCAATTACAAACCTTACGGCAAATGACATAGAGTAGGTGTTTATTAACATAATGTAAAATGTACTTATACAGCAGTGCACCTTCAGATGAGATCATATGTTTTAAAATGTGTACTTATTTAAATTCAGGTCTCCCTGTTCTCAATGGACGTCACATTTGGGGTGGTGCATGAGCACAGTGATGAGTGCACTTCACTATGAACCCAGCCATCTGAGTTGTATTCCCATCAACGGCTAACATCAGTGTCGAGCATGAATCGGCCCTGGGCTCACACATCGCCAACCCGGACTGACCAGTGTGGTGAAATATGGTTAAAATCCCATGACTGACACAGTGTGTGTGTATGGGAGCGGCAGTGTAGCGGGTAGCGCGCTGCACTAAGAACCCGGCCACCTAAGTTCGATTCCAGCTCATGGACAAGACCAGTGACGATTATTTGAACTGGCCCTGGGCTTCCCCTGGGTGGACTCATCCTAAAGATGAGTACGTGGTGTGGTGTGTAAATCATTGCCACTAGGGAGACAAAGGCGGTTGGGCGTGGTGCTGGCCACCCACCCCCTCGTTTACCGTGCCGGCCTTTACAGGAGCTCGCTAACAGCACTTGCCCCAACAGTCTGTTAAGACTATGCAGGGGATCTTTTATTCTTGTGTGTGTCGGGCCTTCACTCAGCAGTGGATTGACAAAGGCTCCTTCTTCTTCGTCTTACTCTTGCACAAATAAATAATATAAATACAATTCATTTTAAATGACAGAATTCCTCTTAAACAATTCACGTCAGTTTCACAACACTGCCAAAACGTTGCACTGCATTGTGACATCTTTGGATACACGTGCATGTGAACTCTACACAAATCCGAATCGTGCTATGCAATATAAATCCATATGTGACGTGCGTCTTGAAATGCAATATTGGAAACATCAAAGGCAGCCGATATTTCGCGTGAATGTCCTGCATCACGTGCGCCTTAGAGGCTTGGTCACGACTCTGCTGTCAGAGGCTGATTGACGGCGTTGCCCGGGAGGGGGTGAGGTGGCCTCTCTGATGTGAGGCAGCACACTGCCTCCACTTGTCTCGCTGCTCAGTCTCCCGACGTTGCAGTGGCAATGATGCAAGGGGAGTGACTTCACAGTGGTAACTTAACGAAACGTTTTATTTTACCAGGTAAGGTCCACTGAGCTGAATTTGTTTAACTTCTGTCGCACCGCACGTAGCCAACGGTGCGAATCGGAGGTGTTTACACTTCAAGTGGAAGGAAACCGGCGCAGCCAGACAGACCCCATGCTCTCCGTGAGGGGGTGACACTGTTGCCATACAAACGGAAGCAACTGATGAATAGTCCACTTGTTGTACTACCTTCTCCCGGCGAGCCACGCCAAGGCACCGTGAAGCTCACCGAAAGGAAGTTTCACAGCATTTGTGCGATCCAGCGACCCTGGCTGCATCCCCAGCAATGGATGACAGGCCACGTGCATGGCCACCATGGCCGGGGAGTGGTGGCGCACGCCTGTGTATAACACTCTCTGAACCACGTGTTTACAGGCCACACTCTGCTGATGAAACTCATGAAGTTGAAAGCGATCCAAACGTTGGCTGCTTACATAAATGCTTCTGGAAGGATACGCGCCCACACGGCTCGTGTTGTATTTGCATTCGTGGAGACGTTATGGGCCCATCTAAAACAATCTTAATTAAGGTTGCCACTCAGCTTTTGATCTGGAGAGTCCAGGAGTTGGCGTCTGTGTTTGGGTGGCGTTAATGTAATTGTATCGAGATCTGGCGGTATTGTGTTGCATTTTGCTAAAGTGCACTGCACAGTTTAGCAGTTCCACTGCTGGATTACATTTTTTTCCGTCTGAGGACGACCGCTTGTGTTGCGATCGAAACGTCGTGATTTATGTTATTTTATACCTACGTGACTTTACCGACAGAACCAAAGAGTATTCGCTGCACAGTTTTGATCAACCTCGGCTGCCTGGGAAATGTGTCTGGGGTTGGTCGGTGGAAAGGGTGACAATGATAATCTCACAGTTCACGACAAGGTGTTGCCAACGCCACGTGGGGTCTGCACGACTGGGAGTGGTCTACAATGCTCACGCTAATGCCTCACGACACGCCTGGTGGGACCCAGCATATGTTTCACATTTAATCGGTTGAACAATAAATAATATTCTGTTTGGGATTTCGCCACTGGAAAACTTCCTAGGAGCTTTGACTGTGCGCAAGTTTAACGCTTAAAGTAAGCACGTTTAGAATAGTGCACATGTTACCTGTGTCTGGTAAATACCTCAAAGCAGTAATCATACAAATAATCCAGGAGAGCCTGAGTCTCAAGACGTATTCAAGAGGAACCCATATTGGGATATTTTGCCAATTCCATTCATATACGTTTGATTGGTCGTGTTCGGTAACCGGAGAACCATGAGAATACACGCGTATGCCAGAGATGAATAATTAATGCTCAGGCATCATTATATTCTCGAATCATTTTCTGTGCTGCCATCTCCTGGCTACGACTCAGCCCAAGTCTACCACTGAACCTGTTACACGATTCCCAGGCTGCCAGCCTCTCGTCCAAGTACTAACCAGGCTCGAGGCTGCTTAGCTACGGAGATTTAGCGAGGCCAGGCACATTCAGGACGATCGTAATTATCATTCCTGCTAGCCGCAAATAATTGTTGACATTAACATGAGTTTGGCATCTCACTGGCTGTGGTTACATTAGAATCAAATCAGTAGAGCACGAGAAAAGCCATGTTAATAGAACACTAGTGCAGGAAGGCCATGAGTCCGTGTATACTGCAAAAATGCAATATTGTTCAGGAAATTATGGTTGGTTATTTTGCATAATTCACAACGGCTGTGTGCTTCGTGCACATTCTTGTGTCTTGATTGCAGCCATATTATCAGCGCACACCATGAATAAAGTGATTACTCGGGGAGATATCACTTCGCAGAACACGAGTTAAAATCCGTGGATAATACACGTCGAGTGCTCTTGCCATTCCACTGCTGAATGAGGGCCTCCCCACGCCGCGCTGGTCGTGAGGGTTATTTGACGATACTTCACCATGAGTTATGGATTAGACGAGGGTTGAATAAAACGAGTGGCCCCTACCGTGTCGTCCACGATGCCGGGTCTGCTGCCTTTGTCTGTATCTGTGCCTCCATCTGCTGGTCAGAATTAGAACCGACAACGACGATTTCCACCTTCGCAAAAGTGTGGCTCTGCCTGCTCTGGCCTGCCAAAGTGTTGTGGAGAAGGGCCCATTGCCCGAAACGTCGAATATTAGATAAACGTATATTTTTTTACGGCCACGGTCTTATTGCGGAATGTGTTGAGTTTATGTTTTTTGTAGTTAATTATGGTTGTATACCACTGCAAATACAGCAGCAGCTTAACACGTAAGCTTTCACGACCAATATAATTATGTATATTATCAATAAAAAAGGTGTTCGGGGTTAGATCGCGTAAATATCAATGCGTCGTTATACCCGCCACCATCCGACACAGCCAATTAGTAAGATTTGTCACGTACACAAAATGTGGCAATGAGTTACTACTCCTTCAGCACACCGCTGTGTTGGAGAGCTCCATCTCACGACGTTGACAAGTCGATGGGGACCGTGACGTTTCGCTGGTGAGCGGCAGCAGCAGAATCATCGCGGGTGACGACCTGTCGACTGGTGAATGCGGCGGCTCAGCGTTCGCCAAGACATTGAGGTTACAAATGCATAATAGAGGTTTTTTTGTGGTTATATGGATGATATTGGTCTCGAAAGCCTACGTGTTAAACCAAAGTTTACAAATGGGTTGACCTTAATGCGCAACGCAAAACACAAGTACTGTACAGCGTTCACGTTCACCCATCACTTTATCATGCTGTGATTGTGCACAGGGCCCTGGTCAATCCACTGCTGGATGAATTGCGTGTCGTCGATCACGTGGGCTGCTTGACCATACTTCCCCGCACGGGTTCGTGCGGGTCGCTGGCGAGAGGGATTGGTCTCAGACTCACTCGCCGTGGCCCGGAATCACCACTCTCTTCTCGATCCTGAGCTCCATTCGTCAACTCAACACGTTGCGAGACCGCGGTGGGTTTCACGCGACCCGTAGGAGCAACAGTCGCATGCGACGGGCATACTTGATGCGGTGTGCCGCGCGCGGAGGTATTTTCCGGGCAATAAACCCCAAACAGACTCGGCTCAATTTAAGATTTACATTTTATTAGTGGTCGTCCATAAATGACGTCACTCACCTATGGGGGGGGGGGGGGGGGTCAGACCTATGTGACGATGTGTGACGGGGGGGGGGGGTTGAGAAATGTGACGTCACATCAAAATGCGCAACTTTAAATAAATATAGACAACACGTTCTACTTAATTAAATAGACTTTTTAATAAATGTTTTCTCCTACAACATCAGAGTGCAGCGCCACATTAAATAAGCACTACAATGACAATAGTTTAAAGCGATTTGAAGCATGTTTTATTTTTGGGGGGGGGGTGGCAGAGCTTTGTGACGTCATATTTGAGGGGGGGGGGTCTGACTTTTGTGACGCCGTGTGACGATGGGGGGGGGGGGGTCAAAAATCGTCCAAAGTCGCGTGACGTCATTTATGGACGGCCTATTAATTTTTGCAAAGTGGTAATAAGGGCAAATTGCACTGAAGATGATTTTTAAACCAACGACCCATAGGCTACACCCTGCTGATGAGCTGCAGATCAATCAAAACCTTTGCGTTGTGTTTTGTTGTAATTGTTGTTGCTGCTTAAATGAGAAAAAAGTTTTGCAGCTCCACGGATTTCAGTCTTATCTCATTCTGCAATCTGCGGGCGACACGTACTGGTACCGTAACACAGCTGCCGCGTTTGTTTATTATTTGGTTCAACTTTGTTGAAGTTGAATGCGGGCGGGGACCCGTAGTGACGTCGTCTCGGCTATAAGAGCCGAGGGCGCGCGCCCATCGCGTCTCTCGATCTCGCGGCGCTCCCTCGCAGCGCAAAGCCATCCAAAGGCATCTCTCGCGAGCCTTCTCCCGTTACATCCACGACTCCGATCATCGGCCTCGTCTTTACAGCTTCGCTGCAAACACATTTGTCTTAGCGGCGCGTTTTAAATAGCAAAGAATGCACACGGAACGCAGCGTGGTGTTTCGCGTCCACGCCTCCACCCAATGGCGTGACCCACGCACTCCACGTGCCCGGGCCCGACCCGATGGTCGAGACGGTGGTTGAGGCCTTGGCAGAACCTTCGCGAGCAGGTAAGGAACCACTTCCGTTTAAGTAATACAAACAAATAAGCATTTATCATTTATGTCAATATTACGGGAGTTGTGAAGATGCTCAAACAGCAGGTAGATGCATTTTGCAAGGAATCAATCCTGCGTTAACCACGCATACGTGTGGCAAAGCATGCAAACAAACATGCTTTGATATATCGATTGTCTTTTAAACCCATTGGCCTACACCAGAGACAGCCTTGTTCTTTATGGCTTTGTCTTAGACATGCCAAACCTCAAATGAAATGCATGTATCACAAGTATTCGTAGCTCGGGTGGAGCAGTTGTATATACGGGACCCTTTGTTACTGGCAAGATGTTCCCATGGATATTAAGTAATACACATAAGATTACTAATGTATCTGTCTATTTAGCTGTGTCTCAAGACGCAGGGGGACTGGTGGGAACGAGAAGGTGGATGCGGTGTGTAATTAACCCACGAGCCACAGCTCGTCATTTAGAATTGTCGACCATATGGAGCTAAAAGCCACTGGTGATTCACGTTGTTGGATGTCTCTGGAGTACTGCTGCGCAAGGAACCATGTGATGGACATTGCACAAAATAATGTTGGCGTGACATTTGAAGCTAGGTCTGTTGTAACATTTTTTTTAGAAGTTTCCCAGTTCAAGTAATAACTCGAGTACATTACTAATTATAAATAACCACCTAATTGCGTATTGTATCTAAATATAAAGCTATACGATGGATTTAATTATATTAGTTTTGCAAAGTATAATTTGTATGGAAGCTTTTGGGTCTTAAGTTTACGCTTAATTATCTGTTCAGCACAACTGCTTAAGACTGGTGACCCATCGACATTGCTGGTTAAATATAACCAGCGATGGTTAAAATATAACCAGAAATTTCCAGGCAGTTTGAGCCCCACAAATGTATATTCTAGTACATACCATCTTAATCTTATCGAACTCGTGAAGAATGCAAACGTCAATTCCGTCCGGCAGTATCTTGAGACACTAATATATTCTAAGTTGTAATCGTTTCAGAAGTCTCGTATACAATTATCGTTTTGTGTTTCCTATCTGAAGTGTGTGTTTGCTGTGGGCATCGGCCAGCAGAGTGGATGAACGAAGCCGGTGTTCATGGTCCAGCAAAGATTGTGGGAGCTGCACCAGTTTTGGGATCTGGCCCAGTGAACAAGAGTCCGGTGCCTGGTGTGAAGAGAGGTTGCCTCTGATGCACGTGCCCAGGTAATACAACTCGTGTGAGGTGGTGTGTGTGTGTAGGATCCGTGTGGTGGTCCGTGTCGGTCCGTAGCTGTGCCTATGATGATTACCTGGCTCCCTCTACTGAGTTTGTTCATGAGGACGACTGCCATAACCGTTACCCATTTCCACTGAGGCACAGATTTTCATCAAAATGCAATTGCACCTCCAGACGATGTAAAGAATAAAGAGAATGCGAGTTGATGCAGACATCCTGAACGATTGTATTGATTTGAATTTATAAATTGTTTATGCCTTGTGCAGACTTAAGAAAGGTTAATATAATAAAAATAATCGTAGTATTGAATGCACGTGTATCATTTTTTATATACACTAATGTAATATACTGCAGCATAACAGCTTATGAATGATGGTGACTTAAGAGTAAAGAAGTGTATTTCATACACGCTTAAACATAACCAGCAATTTGCAATTGGTTTGTAATAGGCCGCACATATTGTACATACGGTATACATGTCACGTTTGTCATCGAATCATGTAAGACGTAAACGTCAATTGCACCTGACAGTCTCTTGAGTATCATTTGAGAGGTTAGAGTCCTTGAATAAGACTTGGGCAATTGTTTTGTTTCCTAGCAGGCGTGTGTTTTGCTGTGGGAATCGGCCAGCAGCGTGGATGGATGAAGCCTGGTGTTCCTGACCCAAAGAGCAGAGGAGGTTGGGATCTGGGGCGACTGCTCTGTGCCCAGGTAAAACTCTTGAGGTTTTGTGCAGGGGTCTATGTGGTGGCCAGGGTTGAGGTCTGTAGTTGTGCTGATGATGATTACCTGGCTCCCTCTACTGATATTCATGAGGAAAACTGCCATATCCGTTACCCAATTTACTGAGGCACAGCTGTACATTCATGACAATATTGTAACACATGGGCTTAGAAAAATGCATCCAAATCTGCGTGAAAATTATATTTTACAAACGATACTTAGAATTTCATACAACGTTTTGGATATCTAGTTGCACAAATTGTTAGGGCATAGTGAACTTAAACATCTATTTCAGTGAATGTATATAATGCTTACCTTATGGTTCCTGTAAGATGTTGCAGGTTGGTATAATTTAAATGAAATTATTTGCGAACAATTGCCTACTTTTCACGGTTATGCTGGTAAAAATGCATATCTCTGTTTTATCCCAATTGTGTTGGCTTAACAAGGTTGTGTTGGCCAAAATGTTTTTAGTTCTATGTGGTGATACGTTTGTGCAGTATTTAATTTGTTGACCCAATAGTGTTTTGTTTTACCTTGCAGAGTGACCAGAAGAGTTTGTCGAGGTTTAAGCAGAGAAGAAAAGAGATCATCATGGCCATTTGCTGAAAATCAGAACTGAAGATTGGGCTGAAAAACAAGAACTTAACTATTCCTATAAACGGCATTGCCCATGGGAATAACCACTGTGGTTGAACGAATTAATTGTAATATCATGGAGCATAATTGATTTTTAAAAAAGTTGATTATTGCCCCCCCCCCCCCCCGTGTTATGCATTTTTTTATGTAACACTTGCTAAGTTGTGAACACTGCCTTATAACATTAAGCAGTGTATGAAATGGGCTGGTGCACGGCTGTATGCACCACTTGGAACACCAAATGTGTATACTGGCACACTTAACATTTGAACCTAACATCACCAATATTTGGAAATGGCCGTGGGCTGCAGGATCAAGTTTCGTACCGGCACTTCTGTATTTGCGTTTCAACCACTGACCAGAAAAAAGAATGGGCTAATATGGGGCAATGGCCCTTAAAGTATTGATAAGGCAATGAGCAACTGTTTAATTTTTGTTCATTGTGAAGTGGTGTTGGATGAATGGTTGAGTGTAACGGCCCCTCATTTAAAAATATTTCGATATAGCATACTGTTCTGCTTGGTAAACTGTTGCATCAGGCCAATGTTAGAACATTTTGGCATCCACAAAATTTGTATATCTCATTTTTATCCTACCAGCCCAAGACAATGCTAATGCCACAAATGAGTTGTTACAAATGTATGAAATATAAATCTATATGGATTGAAAGTTTTAATTAAAAAATTCGTATTCAAACTTTTGTCTTCTACATTGTAATATTTCAGAAGCGTTCTTTTGGACTTTGTCATAATTCAGTTTTTTCTTTGCGAATGGAGAAACCAAAGCGGTGACTGCAGGGTTGACTTGGTCCAATCGAACGCATGCATTGGAAGTAATGGACGAATCGACACGTGGTTTGGCTGTGACCCGCACCACGTTATTTGTCGACCAACGACCGTGATTGGCTTCACCACCACCCATCCTTTTATAACCAATCGGGCTCTTTCATAAAACTTAACATTCGTCAATGTGGCCTTCAGATGGGGTGGGGGAGTTGAAAAGGCGCGGCGTTTCGGGCAGTGTCCCGAATTCTCGAGCACCGAGATGGTGAGACGTTAACTACCTCGTCTGGTTTACAAGAGATCGTGGTGGGTTCGATCTCCACCCTGACGCCTGCTACTGTATATTTGGAATTTTCATGTCTAACTCCCCATGGATTCCACGTGGATTTTTTCCCCTCCGTGTCCTCCGTTTTGCCCCCTCGTATTTAGCATCAAGTCTTTTGCTGCTATACGTTTCCAAGACGATAAGCACTTGCTTGAGCTGTCATTTGTGGCCAGGTCGCTTCTGAAATAAAAAGTTTAAATAGCTCGGTATGCCTTACCGGGTAAAATAAAATAAGTTTGGTAATGCAGTAGTATATATATTTAATTTCTTAGCACATACTCTTTGGTTATTTCGGTTAAGTTGCGTAGGTAGAAATAAAATACCGAAAGAACCAAAGAGTATGAATTCCTGCAGTAACGAAAGCTTTAAATCAAGATTCTTAGCACACGTGTTGACTTAACGGGAAGCCGCTTATCGGAGTTGGCAAGCCGGCTGGATTCGCCCTTTGTATTTCCCACTTGGGATACGCGCGGTCTGTGCCGCCTCGCCTTCTCATTGGGCTGCCTCAAAGCGGTCGAGCCAATCGGGGGACGCGCTGCTGAGGCGCGCGCGCGCACCGACCAATAGGCGGTCTGGGACCCCCCCCCCCACGCGCGTGCAATCTGGGATACCCCTCCCACGCGCGTGCGGTCTGGGAAATGTAATCGCTTGGAGAACGCGTGGAGGTGGCGGTGAGTGGAGAGAAACGGAGACACGGGGGAGAGAGAGACAAAGGGAGACAGACACGGTGAGACAGACACGGGGAGAGACAGAGACACGGGGAGAGAGGCACGGGGAGAGACAGAGACACGGGGAGACAGACACGGGGAGAGACAGACACGGGGAGACAGACACCGGGAGACACGGGGAGAGACGGAGACAAGGGGAGACAGACACGGGGAGAGAGACATGCAGACAAGGGAAGACACGGGGAGAGACGGAGAGACACGGGTAGAGACGAAGACACAGGGAGACACTGACACAGATACACAGAGACACGGAGAGACAGACACGGGGATGGGAGGGGGGCACCAGGAGACGAATACGGAGAGGTTGAGAGACACGGGGGGAGATAGAGAATCTCGCGGCACCGCCACATCACACCACTCCACATCACTCCTCACACCACTCCTCACACCACTCCACATCACACACCACTCCACATCACTCCTCACACCACTCCACATCACACTCCACATTAAACTCCACTCCACATCACACACCACTCCACATCACACTCCACATCACACTCCACTCCACATCACACTCCACACCACTCCACATCACTCCTCACATCACTCCACATCACACACCACTCCACATCACACTCCACTCCACATCACACTCCACTCCACATCACACTCCACTCCACATCACACTCCACTCCACATCACACTCCACTCCACATCACACACCACTCCACATCACACTCCACACCACTCCACATCACTCCTCACACACTCCACATCACACCCCATCACACACCACATTACACACCACTCCACATCACACACCACTCCACATCACACATCACTCCCCATCACACAGCACGTCTCTCGCACCGCACTACATCACCCATAATCCCGTATCAAATTACCATCGCATCAACAACCATCACGGACACGGCCCACCACCAACATCACCAACATCACCAAACTCCAAACCCCACTTGTGCGCACACACACACACGACATCACCACCAGTCGTACGCAATCACAGCACTGCATCCCATCACCATCACGCCGCGTCCACCCCGTATCACCCCGTATCACCACGCTACATTACTGCGGGACATCCTGCGCTAGTTGCCACACGAAAGCGATTCTTTCCCGCCTGGGGTCATGGGCACGCAGAGAGGATGGGCGAAGAGATTGGAAAATCAGCGGGCGGGAATGGAAAAACACACACAAAGCAGAAGATCCGCGCCGCTGGATGTGCGAATAAACTTTGTGACTCTGTGAACATTGCAGCGCTGACTCACCATGCTGACCTTGCACTAGAGGTCAGACCGTGCGTGGCGATGGCGTGGCGATGTGGCCTCGGGTTCCAAAGCTTCCGAGGCTGTTGTGTTACGACATCGCGGCAGGCATGCGTGCGTGGCCGATGATGATGACAACGTTCCGTGTGGCTGTCTGACTGACAGCCTCGGTACGACACCACCACGCCCCCCCCCTCGTGGTCATTGGAGCCTCTCGGGGGCACGAATTTCACATCGGCACCGGCGAGAACGCACAAGATAGAGGGGACATTCTTTTTCCCCACGTGTTTTCCGTGGAGGGGGGGGGGAATCGTGTGACCTGCAGGCAGGTGATGGTGATTACAGTTTAAGAGTGGGTTTTGTCGGACGTGTGCGAGACCACGTAGCAAGTGAAAGGCATAAAGTTGGATAATGGTGATGAGATTGCAGGACATGCTGTACGATAGCAGATGGGTTCTGGCACATGGAAGGAAGAGATGGCGAGCTGTGGTGGCATTTGTTGCGATTACATTTCTACCCACAGTTGGTTCAATCAATTAACTGGGACAAAGTCTTTTTGTTCACATTGTGCAATACATATTGTGTGGTGTCTTGCTACGGGTGTTCTAGTTCATGTCAACGATCCTGTGTTACATGTATCTGTTTTCAGCTGCGGAACGCCGTGGTAGTGGAGAGAATGTGGCGGTGAAGGGACGGGACGAAGAATTTGCCGTGACCCAACTCAGAATGAGCACACCTCAGGTACGAAAACCACTTGACAGCCAGGAATGTTTCCATGTTGCGTTAACGGTTAACACGCTCTTGAAATTAACCAGTGTTTGCATCCATAAACCCAGCTGCTTCCAGTGTGTCCCCATAGACTGTATATGTAATTTACACACACACAAAGGTCCATGGGGCTGTCAAGACCAGCATCGCCCAGCTGAATTTGTCTCAGTGCGCAAACTCTATGCTGGTTTCAACCTTCTGGGTCTCACGAGCGGTCAGAGTCGCTAAACAAATGCTGCTGGGCAGAGGTGGGACAAAGTCATTGTTATGCAAGTCCAAGTCGAGTCGCAAGTCATCAAATTCATGACTCGAGTCTGACTCGAGTCCAAGTCACATGACTCGAGTCCACATCTCATAGGTGGGACAAAGTCATTGTTATGCAAGTCCAAGTCGAGTCGCAAGTCATCAAATTCATGACTCGAGTCTGACTCGAGTCCAAGTCACATGACTCGAGTCCACATCTCATAGGTGGGACAAAGTCATTGTTATGCAAGTCCAAGTCGAGTCGCAAGTCATCAAATTCATGACTCGAGTCTGACTCGAGTCCAAGTCACATGACTCGAGTCCACACCTCTGGTAACCAGCTGTAGTTTGGAAGCCAGCATAACCCAATGTGAAGCACATTTCCTTCTCAAAGTAGAGCCACAACCCACCGTTGCGAGTGAGGCGCTGCCTGTTCGGGTGTAACGTCTGTGGGTAGGGAATGATGGTGACGCGAGGGTGGTATGAGTGTGTGAGTGTGTGGGCAGAATGGGAGCGGTGGTGTGGCGGTTAGCACGCTGCACGACAAACCCGGAGACCCGAGTTCGATTCCCGTTCACGGCCAACACCAGTGACGAATATCTGAATCGGACCTGGGCCTCATCTAGGTTTCTAGATTTGAAGCTTTCGTGACTGCAAGGATTCATACTACTTAGGTTTTTTCGGTAAAGTCACGTAGGTAAAAATAAGTAAAAAAGATTTGACTACACATTTTTTGACCATCTTATTTGACAGGTACTATTCTACTTTACCGAGTGTTGACATCCCCAGCGTTTAACAGTACTCTCCTTTTTTTGTATTTGGATTGTCAACCAACACTGGGTAAAACAACATGTGCATTGTCGTTCTCTTATAGCATGTGCGCCTGTCGTTCTCTTTTAGCCCCGCCCCCCCCCCCCCAATACGTTCCATTCATTGGCTACCACATTCAGATAAGCCCCTCCCCCCCTCCTCCCCCCCTCAACTTGTATTTAAGAACTTGTATCTTGGAATTTTTGCCTCACTTGATACAGTAAATCTAGCTGTGACGGTCCCACCTGATGACGGAGACTTGTGTTGCCTCAGAAACGTCGTGATTTATAATTTTATTTCTATTATTTTTATTTTATTATTTCTTTTTACCTACGTGACTTTACCGAAAAAACCTAAGAGTAGTACTCATCTAGGTTGACTCAGCCTCAGTTGACTACCTGATGTGATGTGTAAACAATTGAGTACCTGTTGGTGTTGCCCACCCACCTACTCTCGTGCCGTGCCGGCCTTCACAGGTGCTCAATAGTAGCACTTGCCCCAACAGTCTGTTAAAGGCTATACGGGGGGTCTTTGTTTGCAGGATGGGAAGCCCTGCGGTAGCTCTCGTAGCCTCGTGCGCCGCATCGCGTCCCATCTTCCTCTCAAGCCGTGCGTGCGAGCCAACGTGCAGGTGAGGGAGAGCTCGTTCAACACTTGGTCCTCCAGCCACAGTCATTCATGAAGGGCAAGCGGTTTTCAGTACAGATCCATTTGTGTCTAAATGTTTAGTTTTTTTTTAAATAGACAACACGTGTATATATATGAGCACCACAATGATCTATTCTTACGCACGTACACCAATTTATGAAAGTGTACAGAGAGGCAGAAGAAGGGTTCGTCGTGATTTTTATGGTTCAATGTTATTGCCCCAACTGAGAAAGCCAGTATCAACATTGGTACAGCTGTGTAAATCCACGTGGGTTCATATAAGTCTGCGTTACATGTAGGTATCCAGTGAGACTTAAGGACTATGATTGCTAACAATAGCGATGGACGGAAAACTTTTTATGCATTTTCAGTCACCTTTTAATTTTCTTCAGACATCGGCATTTTTACTCGGTAAAGAGCGCCGGTGTGGGTGTCTGCGTGGGTCTGTGCATGCAGTTGGGTGCATGGCGGCTGGGTGAAGGAGCCAGGGAGCTGACCCTTGCTGACATCGTGTGGGTCGTAGACGATGAAGGGGAATCCTTCACCAGACTCCGGTAACTCTTTACACAATGCAGTTTGTAGAGGGCAGGACCTGACCTGGAGAAATGGTTGTGTTCGCTCCCGAGAGACACTTATTAAAGAACAGATGAATTGCAATATTTGTAAAAAAAGAATCACCATATTCCGATTGATTTATTGAAATATCTTTGTACGTCCCTCTGCTTTTAACTTGAGAAGCAGAAGTATTACAACTGTGACCGTCCATGTACACGTTCACCTTCCTCTGCAGACGGCCAGAGTGTCGAAATGGTACTTTAATTTCGTACGTGCTGCACGTGCCTTATCAATGGTAAACTTGTCGCAGATTATGTGAAAATGTGCCGATTCAATTTAGGATCCCTCTTTTTGAGTCCCTGGCGTAAAGACGTGAATAGCTTCAATCAGGCTCGTATCCAGCAAGCGCGGGATGAAAGCAGTCTTGCCATCCTTCAAACGTTGACCGCCGCTTAGTGCCGGGTCATAATATTCACTTGGCGTTTTCCCTCCCCTCTTCTCTCAGGACAGAGGTGCGGCCGGAAGCCTGTGATCATGGTTCGCTCGGCAGCCAACTTGCCGCGGCGGCAATGATGCTGATGGGGTGCGGGGGGAAAGAGTCGGGCTCTGCGGGGGTGCGCAAGCCACAGGGCGACGGGGGCGCGCGGGGTCTGGCCACCCTGCTGGAAGCGGCTGAGCCGGGAGAATGCGACTGTGGAGTTGAGAGTGCGTCGAGCGAGGCTGCGTTGAGCGAGGCTGCCCCGGACCCACCAGTGCCTAGCGATGATGCCATGCGCAAGATATCCGCGCTGGAGGAGGAGCTGGCTCGGCTGCGCATACAGATTGCCATGATCGTTGCTGTGCACGAACAGCAGGCTTCTTGTGAGTTTCAAGCGGAATTGCTCCCAGCCGGTAGTTGTTGTCTTTACTTTATTTCTATTGTATAATATCACGGAATATATTTTTTTTGTGGTACTTTTTACGGTTTACAAATATGCTTGAGGTGAAGCAATGTGAACACAATTGTAGTGTTAATGTGTATTGTGATTAGAAAATTACCATGAAGCAAAAAAAAAGGCTTGGCTAAAAAAAAACCTAGCGATTAATAGAAAACCCAATTTTCAGCCAAGATGATGATGTCACACTCTACGTGTGCAGCTCACCTCTTGGTGACGTCATAACGGCTGATGTCATCTCGTTGCGTGGCTTTGAAGATGACGTTATATCTTAGGTAAATATTTCTGAAAACATGCATTTTGTAAACGTTACAAAATCCATGTTCGCAATCCATGCATGATTTGTCATCCAAGTTTCTTGTCTGTTATGCATGTAACAATTCATCCTCCTGAAAAAGTTAAGACTCAAATCAGTCTTTTCTGGGAAAATTGTAATTATTTATTTGTATTGTCCAAGCACCGTGCCCAACTGTCGCCACCTGTCTCCCTGTGCGCCGCCACCCTCACGTCGCTTGCACCCCGCAGGCTCCACCTCTCCCGATGGCCCCGCTGCACCCCCTCCACCGCCGCCAGGCCCCCCTCCACCACCCCCGCCCCTGCCCCCCACCGGGGCCGATGAATCCTCCCGGATGTCGACGCTCGCCCTCATCAAGCAGCGGCGTGCGGAGAAGGGAGGAGGGGAAGGGGGAGCGGAGAAAGCGGCGACCGCGTGCGTCCCCAACATGATGGACGTGCTCAAGGGCATCGACAAAGTGAAGCTGCGCACCGTGGACAGGTGAGGCTGTCGCGACACGTTTCATCGCCGTCGCGACACGTTCCACCGCTGTCGCGACGCGTTCCACCGCTGTTACCGTCGAGGGGTGTTTCATCGTCTATTTTCTATCATGTTTGTAAAGGAAGATGAGAATATAATTAGCATTATTGAATCCTATACACATTTTAACATTACTTGTACCACATTATTATACTACCAGGTATTGATGTACCCTGCATGCACAGCTGCATTGGCGAGACGTTGCCAAACTTGGCAAAAAAAGAACTTTTTACAAGCTGCACGTGCCTTACAATTGATTGGAATACCCGCCAATTTTAATCCATTAATCATCGCACGTGCCGGTATTAACGCGTAATTTGTAGGATGTTAACAGAGGTGAGAGCCGTCGTGCGACTACTGTGTGCTTGGCGTGGTGGCTCTGGGGATGCAGGTCACCGGGAGGAACGCCAGCCAAGGGGAAGCAGGGCGAGGTGGACGAGGATGACCCCGTGGCCATGATCGCGGCTGCGCTCAAACGCAAGTTCGCGCACCGCTACAACCGGGACGCATCGCCAGAGAAGGAGAGAGCAGCCGGGCGTAGCCGACCACTGCCGCACACTGGCCCTGAGCAGCCCAAGGTGAGAAGGGTGCACGTGCGCGCGCATCTGTGTGTATGAACGCAGTGGGGAGCGGTAATGTAGTGGTTAGTGCACTGTACTATAAATCCGGTGACCAGCTCACGACCAACACCAGTGACAAATATCTGAACCGGTATTTGGCCTCCCCTAGGTCGACTCAGCCTCATATTAGTCCCTGGTATGGTGTGTAAACATCACCACTGGGGAGAAAAAGGCAGCCAGGCATGGTGTAGACCACCCACCCTCTCGTGTGCTGTGCCGGCCTTCATAGGTGCTCATGAACAGCACTTGCCCTAACAGTCGTGCAATGAGTAGGCATGCAATGATTCACCACTCCCCAGCGATTCGACAAATAGTCACAGTTAAAGTGAAGATCATGTTTTAAAAATATTTTATATATACCATCTCGTTCTCTTTTGTTCTTTCCGTGAGCCTAAATTAACATTTGCATATTTCATATTTACTATTTACGGTCCTTTATCAATCCACCGCTGGATAAGAGCCTCCCCATGCTGAGTCGGTCATGGAGGATTTTCTGACCATATTGACCATACACACCTCACTGGACCTGTTCTCATATTAGCCACGGCCGGCAATTGAAATAAAGTTTTCAGGCTCATTGCGCAGAGCAATAATCACTTGGCCATCACATATTAGTATATAACTTGCATACACTGCAAATAATCAACATGCATGTATTGTGAGCATATTTGATTTTATGCAAACATTAGATGCCTAGTTGGAAGTGAGTGTGCTTTTCAACAAGGGGAGCTGTTTCATTCACGTTTGTCAGTGCCATGCTGATCACGTTTGTCGTGTTGAAACTCCACAGTTTGGGCAGCACATGCTGAGAGCCACTGGCCAGAGGAAGTCTGTAGAGAACGGTGCCCGCCAACTCCGACACTGAGAAACCAGCGTTGGAGAAACACAACGCCTCGCATCGACGTACCGAGTTGGTTCTGCAGGTGCTTTCACGTTGAATTTTGGTACGCAAAAATGACCATGTCGTGCACACAAATGTGTATTGTCCTTATTTTAATTGCTGGACGAGTCGTGCAAAAGAGTGCCTTATCTTTAAAAAACAATCCGCCACACCGTAAATTGCCTCTTTGTGGGATCATCGCCTCTACGGGAAGCAGTGTGCATATTCAGTCCACAAAGTAGCATTTTTCAACTGCCATAATATTTACGCACACTAAATCGTTGATATTTATATTTGTAGTAAGTTTGTTTAACACTAAAACGGCGAATTTAATTGTAAGCATATCAAGACACTTTTGATCATTTGCATTACATTATCGGAGCCGAATAACAGTATTCATATTTATGACCAAAGATGCACATTTCACCAACAACTCCAAAGTACTTTATCATTTCAGTTTTCCACGTATGCTTAAGTAGCACATTGACTGTTGAATATGACACTGTCCTTGCATTCCATTTCCACGTTTTAGCTCTTTGCTTTTATCTCTTGTTACCCAGGCATTGTACGGGAACAGTATTGTTTATGACATCGCTTGCGAAGTAACCATAATGGTGCACAGAGGCACCATAAGCAGTTTCATAAAACCATGCCCTTGTCTCCTGGCCCAAGTCAGCACAGGGTGGTGATACTCATCTCCTTTCGCAGCCCTGATCCAGTGGTGTAAACTCCACATTTCTAAGGCAGGGATCAGTTAATTAATTTAGCAGGGGACCAATCTCACAAACAATGGTGAAGTCCTACCAAGGTCGACTATTGTTATTCAATATATTGATCCTTCAAGGGTGATGTGCTGAGTAAACTCTCAACCTGCCTCTGAAGTTTGGCATTTAGTCACCGGAGGTGTGAAAGTATTACTGCCTCCACAGAATTCGTGCCGATTTTATATCTGTTCAACACAGAATGCCTCTCTGGGTAAACTAATTCTGAAGGATATGTGTGCGGCAAAGTTACATTTTAACTAGCATGCATTTTACATTGCATTTGGATTTTATTTTACATACCTCTATATAAATGTTCAACACGCTTTATCATATCAGTCAAAACCAATTTCATGGAATCGTTAATTGCCAATGTAACCTTGTATTGCCTTGAATGCAAATGTTGTAGAAATACCACACGATATGAAAACATGTAATGTCTAAGCTAATATATAGTGTAAAGTACTTGCCATTCACATTTTGTTCTACTGATCTTGCCATTTGTATTCTGAATGTATGTTAAACAAAACAATGGTTTTGCTGCCATAATGCGTCGGTCAGCCTGTGTTCATGATAATGCCTTTTACTGACCAGGGAAAGCCTTGCCGAGTCTCAAGATTCATTTTCAGGAGGATAGTGCTGCTCCAGGATGTTTGGCCAATTCCATTACAATGTGCTTGGCATATGGGAAGATGGCCTGGAGAAAACCCACGGAAGTGAGGGAGCAGTAACACGTTAAGCTTCACACAAATAGACTCATAATTCATTCATATTGTGTCCATAATACCAGCTTTGTCAGATCAATGACTAATTTTTCAAGATTCAAGAATCCGTGGCCATATTGATATGTCTTGGCCACCTCGCAGCCAAAGCCTACGGTAACCTGGTATTCTCAGGAACTTTCCGTCGAGGTTTCTGCATGACATTGTTAGTGACTCCATTGCTGTGTTTTGTGAGTGCAGGTGTGGTTATCTGCAGATCGTTTTTTTGTTACCAAGTACTCTAATTAAACTGTTAATATAATGGCGTAAGAGAAATACATTTACACCAGGAATTATTGCAATAATTAATGATTACCCCCACGTTAACAAGAATGCTGTGTGGGATATGATATCACAACTTGTGTTTTATCCCCACTTGATGGTGCATCTTCTACCATGTGCAGTCAAAAACTAAAAATATTGTATCATCAGAGCTGGAAATAATCAATGTAAATGTATTGAAAGCAGATACACTAACACAGTAGCGGACATCACAAGTGAAAAACAAGTTGTGAATTGTTAAAGTTTCGTGGCATTCCATCCCTCCAAAGTCCCTTTTCACTCCTCACGTCACAAAAGTCAAGCAATGATGCAAGCCTTGTGTCAGGGTTTAAATGAACACTCATACTTCGCCGGTTAATGAGAATCAGTGATTCATTCCAGTGACTGAGCACTTAATCAATTGGACAATGAATGTCGCTTGCTGAATAGTTATCGGTGTAAGTGTTGACTAATGTGTCGGCAATGTCTTGACATTTTAAGCGAATAATAAAAACACCGTGACGAATGAACCGAGTGCTGTAATTCTGTTCACTTTTGCTAAAACAAGCTTGTCTGCTGGCATCTGATTCTGCGTGCACTGTGCGTGCATGTTATTGGGGTGTGTCTTGTCGCTCTGCGTGTCTTCATGAGTTGTCTTGCAAGACGTTTGGTCGGCGGGGAATAGCACAGCACAATATCCTCGAGCAGTGGTTCTTAACATTTGTTTGGCTACTACTATTGTTGAATGTTGTTTCAAATGAGTACCCCCCCTCCCCTCCCCAGTTTCCTGACCCAACATGGTTGTGAAAAATAAATGTATGAATAATGACCATCAATATTTTAACTAATTGTCCATTTTGTGAGGTATATCTTAACTAGCTAAGTTATTGAAAGCGAATAAGAACGAGTTTAACACGTAGGATTTCGCGACTAATATTCGTAATAATAATAAAGGTTTTTGGGTTAGATCGCGTAAGTATGTGTCGTAACCCTCCACCACCCGACCCAGCCAGTGAGGTTTGCCACGTAAACAACGCGCCAATTAGTGTACTACTACTATTTCAGCCCACCGGTGTGCTGGAGAGAAAATCCACAACATCTACACCCAGCATCAGCGGGCCATTGTCAAAATGAAAATGTGGATTGACACTCCAACAAACCGGTGGGCTGCAGTAGTAGTAGTACACTAATTGGCGGGTCGGGTGGTGGAGAGGGTTACGACACATTTATTTATACTTACGCGATCTAACCCAAAAACCTTTATTACGAATAATAAAAACGAATTAAATAGACGCTCTCCATGCGCCGCGTAATTAGTTAGCGCTCGCTGATTTCTATTGGAAACCCGCATTGTTCACGATCATAGAGTTCAGAAAGGTTTTTTTATATCGTTACAGCTTCATCATATTGATTCATATTTTATCGCGGTTATTTTATATTGGCAGATCCACACACAACATGATTATTCACCAACGACTCTCATGCGTGACATAATTTCACACGTTTGGGGCCGTCCATAAATGACGTCACGCACCTAGGGGGGGGGGGGGTCAGACATTTGTGACGATGTGACGAGGGGGGGGGGGTCACATCAAAATATTCTAACACTAATTGTTATAACAACACTCCTACAACATCAGAGTGCAGCGCCACATTAAATACACACTACAATGACAATAGTTTAAAGCGATATGAAGCATGTTTTATATTATAAATGGATATATGGTTTTAGGGGGGGGCAGAGCTTTGTGACGTCATATTTGAGGGGGGGGGGGTCTGACTTTTTGTGACGCCGTGTGACGAGGGGGGGGGGTCAAAAATCGTCCAAAATCGCGTGACGTCATTTATGGACGGCCCCTTTATAAATCGCCTCACGTAACCCCCCCCCCGCCTCCTTGGGACGTTGCCACGTTCCCGCCAGCCCCCCCCCCCCCGGCTGCGAGGCCGCTTGCTCTCGAGCCCAGAGCGCCCTCCAGCTGCGGGAAACCTTCTGCCGGCAGTTCGCGTGAGGAGGGACGTTGCACGGCCTGCGCCTCTACCTCGCGCGTGCGTGACGTCGCCGCGCGCGTTTCGTAAATCGCAGTTCGCGTTCGGCCTCCCCATCGCTTCCCGTACCCACGCCTTCACCCCTTTTCTTTGCATATTTCTTGCTGCCCCGACGGTAGATGCGGATCGTGGCCTCGGTTTTCTCTTTGACGGTGATCTGCCCTAGGGGCGTTTGTGAGTTTCAAGACGAGAGCGGCCCGCGGCTCCATGCTCGCCGTGTAACCCACCGCGTATGTGGACCGTCCTCGCTTCGTCTCGGCGTCAATTTCGACTAAAGTCGCCTCCACGAGTTTGCTTCGTCGGCGTCGTGAACGGGGGCCAGAATCAGCGGCGCGCACGTAGTGATACGTTCGTCGGTCGCAAGTAGACGAGGTGCGGGGTCGCGACGCGGGAAGAGGCCGGCTTGATACGCGTAGGCCGGAGGAGCACGTGGCGCCGACATGGTGAGCGATGGTCGTGGTTTTGATGTCTTTGTGAGTCGGGCAACGGTGCCCGAGTGGCTACGTGCCGAGCTACGAAGCCGTGACCCCGAGCTCGATTCCCGCTCAAGGCCGACATCGGTGGCTTTCTGTCAGAGCTGGTTCCTGTAGGCCTCCTCGTAGAGTCGGCTCGGCCTTAGAAGCGAGTTGGCAACCCACCGGCTTCGTGTAACGTTCACGAGGCGGTGATGATGGGTCGGTGGTTGTAATGATGAGGGTGGTCGTGATGATGGGAAGGTGATTGTCATGATGAGGGTGGTGATGGTGATGATGGGAATGTGATTGTTATGGTGGAATTTTAGGATGATGGGCTGGTTGTGATGTGATGATGAGGGTGATGATCGTGGTGATCATTGGAGGGTTCGGGTGATGGATATTCCAGTCACCGTGATGTTATGTGAATGCCGCTTTGCTGCTATCCCTGTCATGGTCAAATTATGTAAATAGCGATGATACGTAATGCGATGATGACATAAACGGTGTTGTTGGTGTTCGCCTTTTGGCGTTCTCTTGTCTAACACTGGTTGACAGGCTCTAAAGAAGGCTGGTCGAGACCAATCGGTCTCAAAGACGATGCATATATTACCAGAGCATGTTTTTGTTTGCATGGTCACCACAAGTATGTGTGGTTAATGCAGACATGATTCCTTGCAAAAAGGTTTCTGTTTAATATTTGAACATCTTAACACCTCTTCTTGCAGTCACGAAAGCTTTACATCGAACAATCTTAACACTTGTTGTTTTGCCAGAAAGAGTAACACCTATTCTTATACTGGTGTTGTTGGTGATGTAGCGGACCATCCTTGTGATATTTAACCGCCTATTTAAAAACCTCCGATGCATGTAAACAGTGGCTCACTCCCCCACCAACGCGACCTCTCTCTCTGTTGCCCTGTGCGCGCAGCCTCACAGGAAAACCAAGCCGTTCATCGACAAACACAGCTCGGTCAAGTTCCACCTGGTCCACCGCAGTCAGCACGACCCCCTGCTGACGGACGAGACAGCCCCCCAGCGCGTGCTGCTACCCGCGATCAAGGTGCAGTAACTCCCCCCCTCCCTCCCCGTACACCCAAGTTCTACTTTGTGAAGTTAAACCGCGTGAGAACTTCAAAGAGCAGGCCCAGCAATCCGGTCTGTGAGGGGAAATTGCAAATGTGATCAGAGTAAAAACAATACAAGTATTTTTTTATTAAAACATTTTAATTACCTCCAATGTTATTCTTAGGTTTTTTTTCGGTAAAGTCAAATACGTGATTCCTTGCAGTCACGAAAGCTTCAAATCTAGAATTAATACCTCCAATGTATGTAGAATTGATTGATTATTTATGCTCTCAGTTGGAATCGAGTCCCACATTCGGCAGCCCCCAAAGATTTTTCCTCACCAGCCAATGAGATGGCACGGCAATTTGGGGGCGCTTTGTGTTTACAAATGCCTGGGCCAATTTTTAGTTCGTCCGTCGTCACTCACTGCAGGACTAGTCTCATTCGCGAGTGACCTGGTTTGCAAGAGTCACGTGTGCGTTAGCAGAAGGATATCAGTCGCCACTGATGTTCGCTGTTGGCCAGGAATCAAACGCAGCGTTGACAGCACGGTGTGCGCCACTCCTCTACCCTTAGTCCATATTAAGTTCGAGAGATTTGTTATGGTTTTACTTGGAAGTGATCGGGGTATAGCACACAACACAGGGCTGAGTCTCACTGAGTTTCCATTGAGGATTCGCAGAAATTCAAATGTAAATTGGCTACGACTATAACTGCAGAGTCACTAAACCAGAACTTAAAAACCTAACTCTTAACCTTAATCTATTAACCATATACCCTAACCCCTTAAATTCAAAGAAATCTAAATAATTGGCGTCCATATTTCGCAACCTAAACCCAGTGAAAGTGATGGGACAAAAAAATGGTCTGTGGATATACATATGCGTGGATAGCACCAAGCCAGCACCACTGAGACCCAGGGTTCCAATTTAGGTCTCAGCCACCGGTTATTAAGCGTTGTTCTCAAGTGTGAGTTGATGGTTTCAGCTTCGTCACTGATGACTGCACAAAAGAGCATCGCAGAGCATTTTATTTTCACTGAATTCAGCGAAGTCAATCTTAATTTTCTCTCTTTCATTCTTAAGTAATCAATTCGGTAACTTTTTTTGTAAGGACATGTACACATTTATTCTTCCCATTTGTATCCATCGAAACATCACGTTATTGTCATCGCCTTTTCTTAATGCGCGTGCGCAGAACAGCGACCTTGAAAAGAGAAAAGAACAACAGCGCGACTTTGGCGTCTTCTTCGACGATGACTACAACTACCTGCAGCACCTGCAGGAGGCGTCGCGGCCCGCAGAGTTGGTGTCGGCGCCGCCGAAACGAGCGCAGGATGCAGCCATCGAGATTGTGCACATCCCGGTAAGATGCCAACATCCAGGGCCGCTCGCTCTGCGGTCCTTGGCATTTTGTGGTGCGTAAAGTATATTGGGCACTGCTACGATTCATCGATTTAAAGTTGGTTCGTATATTCATGATACATACCTCCAAATTGTGCGACTTTAAAACGTTATGGTTATATTTAGGCCAATGGTGGAAATTAGACTGTACCGTAACAGTTAATTGGAGCACAGTTTGGGTGTTGGTGGTGTGTGTATGTTGAACTTATTTCGCACCGTACGTAGCCAACTGTGCGAATCGGAGGTGCGGGAAAAGGACAACAAACTAAATTAAAAAAACAGTTCTAAAGAAATGAGTTGTTGCATGCATACAAAATTTTGGTCACACGTAATTGTGTTTGGGGTCTGGAGTTGAAATGAATGTTTGGATGTTGAGTCGCTCTCTGCTGTGCTGCATTCCAGGCTGCGAAGGTGCAGCTGCCCTCCTCCGTGTTTGCGTCGGAGTTTGAGGAGAAGACCGGCTTGCTGAATCGCGCTGCTCCCGTTCCCGGTAACGTCCCCTCTTCCCCGTGGCCGTGCTCCTGGCTCGAGCCGGCATTTGTGGTTGTCCACATCTGTCGGTGCTCTTGATAATTAAGGTTACGTTTGGCGAATGTTGCTTTTTGCTTGTTTTTGGTGGAAAAGTGCTGAGGTCTACATGTTCCATACGAATCGAGGAATTTCCGAGATTCAGGGTTGTGATTCCATTCGTTCAATTATATTTTACCTTCAGCTGCTGCAGGTATCGCAAACACCCATTTATTCTACAAAACATGTACAAAAGGAAAAAAAAAACATCGAGTCTTAACGTACGACACGTGCATCACAAGCTAAACAATAGATTTTAATGGATTAATTGCTGCGTCAAGTAGGTTCCCTCCCGATTTGAAGCTTTCGTGACTGCAAGGATTCATACTCTTTGGTTTTTTCAGTAAAGTCACGTAGGTATAAAATAAAATAAATGAAAACAACTAAATTAAATCACGACGTTTCGGGCGCAACACAAGCGTCCGTCATCAGGTGGGAAAGCATGGCCTACTGCCGATAGTCTGCATCAGCAGTAGGTCATGTTTTCCCACGTCGTGATTTAATTTAGTTGTTTTCATTTTTTTTTTTACCTACGTGACTTTACTGAGTAGAGGTTGCCTCCCGTCCACCCGTTGCACTTTGCAGGACCCCGTCCGGACTGGGACCCCGACGTCGTCGCGGCTCTCGACGATGACTTCAACTTTGACGACCCAGATGCGGAACTCGATGATGATTTTGTGATGCAGGCGAACGCTGAAGGAGGCGACGCAAAGGGGTGAGTGGAGATGCTCTTCCACTGCGCGTCATTCTGTACCACTTGGCACCACTGCGCTGAAGTCAGCAGCAGTACTATGGATAGACTATCCCCTGTCATATGAATGTGGAATTTACACCACCTGGCTCAGGGCTGTACACAGGAGACAAGCACTGCCTCAAAGTTCATTTCAGCAGGAAATCACTTTCAACCTGTTAGACTTGACCATAGCCTGACTCGTTAGCGTATTGTATAAGACAACCTTAATGAAGAGCCCTTTTTTTATTTTGAAATGTGTTTCATTAAAATTGTTTATAAATGAATGCCCCAAGGGGTTTACACGAGGTGCCAACGGGTGACGACTGATCAATGGCGCTGTCACTGTGCAGAGCGGGCGATGAAGGCGCGGGGGAGTGGGAGGACGTGGACGACTCGGACGACATGAGTTACGACTCGGACGGGCCCGGCACGGACGACGGCAGCCGCGGGAAGGAGTGCCTCTTCATGGACGAGGAGACAAAGACCAGGTTCACCGACTACTCCCTCACCTCGTCGGTGATGCGCAGGAACGACCAGCTCACGCTGCTGGACGACCGCTTTGAGAAGGTGACTTGCACCGCGGTACACCTCGGCGTTGCCACAGAGATTTAGTCGTGCCCACGGTTAACGTGGAATTAATAACACAAATGAGATGGTAAATACAAACGAGATGGTAAAAAAGCAAACAACGGATCGTCATCCAGAATCGCGACATTTCATTTTGAAATTTCAAGACATTAATCGTTACATGGCCAAGTACCGCCTCGCACAGCCAAAGCAAGACCGCCTTTAAAACGGTGCCGGGCTATCATTCCGCCCCAGCGGTGCTGCCGATCGCGACGCGACCGATCTACACGTTGTCGTCCTCAGTTCTTTGCGGCGTACGAGGAGGACGAGATCGGAGCACTCGACCACTGCGAGGTGGAGGGCAGCATCCCCGCGGGCAGCACTCGCCTGCAGGCCGCGCTGGACGACTTCCACGCTCGCGAGCAGGCCGAGTGAGTGAGCGAGCGAGCGAGAAGCCGGTTGTTTTGGGGCGCGTCTTCCAGTAACTGGGGGTTGGGGATCTTACTTGGCCGAGTGGCGGGGAGTTTGTTGGATTGCTTGGGGGTTAATACTGCAGGAGTGTCAAAGTTACAAATAGTGGATGTTAAAATTCATGCACGGTCATCCGTTCGCAGGCGTCTGCCATTGTGTGCTGGCGTTGTAGTCACACTTTGCCCAATTTAAAGAATACCTGCAAATGTACTCAATTGGGATCACGCAAAGCAACATCGTGCTGTGAAACTACTGCAACATCGTGCTGTGAAACTACTGCAGATTGAAACACCGCCCCTTGGTGTTAACCTTGCGCTGTAAGAATGCCGCAAATACCAAAAGCACTGAATCGGCTTTGGTCTTCGAGTAAACTAATTCTTTTCTTCTTTGTAAATATACATTGAAAGTTACTGACGAAAGGTAAAATTAAGGTGTTTGAAGAGTACTTAAGTGGGAAGCCATGTTTATAATTAAACTAAGAGTAGTGTCCATGGAGCGGGATTGTATGCGAATGTTTGCGTTTTAAAATACTCCAAAAGGTTTAGTCTCCCATCGCCAGGAATGGAGCGAATTTCCTACGCGTTGACTCCTTCATGCTGATTTGCACAACGTCCCTCGCAGTGTGCCTGCAACTGCGTGCCAAGCATGTGCCACTTTACTTCGGTTTAAAAATTTCGAAAACCATTTTCTCAAAAGGCACCAGAGGCCGGACGCGAACCAGGAGGGGCATCACAAGCGTGGGCCGAGGAACAATGAGCAGGGCCAGGAGGAGAGCGACGAGGAGGACGACGACGACGACGACATGGTGGAGGTGGCGACGGAGAAGCCGGCAGAGAAGTGGGACTGCGAATCGATTATCAGTGAGGCCTCCGCACGAACACTTGGCAGCCTTAACAGTCACAGTGGGGGTGGGGGGGCCCTTTAACATTCATCTCCCCACTGCGCGATGGCCTGTCACAGATCCGGGTCACGATATTATCCAATCAGAATATTTTCGTCCCAAGTTTACCGTTTCGTTTCTCATACGAGTCTCTTGTACTTTGTTTGCCATTCGCATGAATGCAGAATTAGCGTAAATTACAACTTTGTTTCTCCTATGCACATGATTCTACGTGTGTGAGAATAGGTATTAATTGCTGCGTCCTTGCCTGGTGTGAAACCAGTCCGAGTCACGCACTTCGTGAATAATCACCAGGGTGTAAATTAATAATAAACCCTTTGATTGAAAGTGTTTATTATTAATCTGGTATCTGGGTAACTTGTTTTATTCTCTTTCAGGCACGTATTCCAACCTCTACAACCACCCAAAGCTGATTGAAGAGCCATCAAAAGTGAGTTCATTTTCTTCAGTGTTAAAAACAAATATGCAGTCATGTGAATGTGTTTCATCAATAAGTCGTGTATGAGTTTGTGTGCATTCTGATATTGTAATGTCTTCTGACAATGATTCTGAAAATCTTTTGGTTTGTTTTGTAATCAATTATTGTATTGTCTGCTGAAGGGCCATTGCTCAAAATGTTGCCTACATGTTATTGACGAATGTGAGTTTAGTTAATTGTGCACCACTGCCAACGCAGCAGCAGCAGCATCACCGAATAATTTGTTTAATCAGTGTCGCGTTTAATCAGTGTACTTTTGATGCATAAGCAATTAGGAAATAAGTTACTACCCAGGATTTTTTAAAAATGTGTTACACAGTGGAATTATCAAATTAAACGAAGACCAAATGTTATAAATCTTAACTTAAAGCTTTCGTGACTGCAGGAATTGATATGCTTGGGTCTTTCGGTAAAGTCACAAAGATAGGCTCAAATAAAATAACATAAAACTACGACGTTTCGATCGCAACACAAACAGTCGTCATCCTAGTTATTTTTTGTTATTTTCTTTGAACCTATCTACGTGACTTTACCCAAAGACCCAAGAATACAAATGTTTTCACTTGGGTTATTTGTGCAGGCACTCGTGACCTGTCTGCTGCCGGTTAAATTTTGGGCAGGTGAAGCACAGTTGTGAATCCAAGGATCTCATCCTTGTAGGTTCAGGTGCTCTCAGTTGGCCATCATGGACCCTCTGAATGACCTTAATCCACCTCAACTCAAGTTGCCTTTCAAAGCCACTGTACGCGTGTACAACAAAACCCACTCTTTCCACTAAGTGATGGTCACATCACCACTGCTTTGTGCCACGCTAAGTGCATGCACTTTGAGGCCACGTGAATAGTGGAAGGCTCGCTGCTGGCAGGGGGGCTATGGGTGGGACTGGCTGAGATGGCTGGCAGATGCACCACCTGGCCTCCGTGCTGCGTTGCATCTGTAAGGCACTCTGCTCATTGTTGCGAGCGTCGCTCCACTGCATGTACGCATACAAATAAATACAAAGATCCCCTGTATAGCCTTAACAGACTGAGGCAAGTGCTGTTAGCGAGCACCTATGAAGGTCGTCACGGCACCCCGCCTGGCCACCTTTGTCTCCCCAGTGAATGTCTACACACCGCACGCATCAGGTACTCACTTGAGCCGAGTCGACCTAGCGGATGCCCAGGACAGGTTCAGATAAGAAACGAACCCGGGTTGCTGGATTCCTAGCACAGCACGCTAACCGCTATGCTACCGCGCCCCACACGGACGCGTTTACCTCGGAGCTGCTGTGGATGACCAAGGCGTGTGCCGCCCCCCCCCCACCCAGCCCATGCGCGTATCGCGCAAGACGGGCCTCCCGCTGGGCGTGCTGCCCCAACGCGGCCCCACGGCGCGCCAGGTGGAGCGCATGGGCACCGTGACGGCCGCTGACCTCCCCCGCGCCGCCGCCATTCCCCGGGCGCCGGAGGAGACCCCGGAGCAGCGGCGCGCGCGCAAGCACGCCATCAAGGAGGAGCGCAAGGTGAGCACGCAGAGTCCCCCGCCCTGCGGGGCCCTGCGGCCAGTCCTGGTGGCGTTTTGTTCCCTCGCACGCGCAGCGCCCAACACACACCGTGATCAGCCACCCCCTAACGCCACCGCCCGGCATCGATCTTACGTGGATATAGTGGGCGCCGCTTAACCGGATTGGCCCAGATACGTAATGTCCTCGTGGAGAGTATCTGCAATTCACCACCTCTCAATACAATCGAATAGCTCTACCAATTTCAACTGAATCTGTGATGTTTACATAAAGGCAAAGAAAATAACGAAGCCAGCCTCTTAAAAACTTTGGACGTATGGCTGCGTGCGTGACCACGAATGACGCGCGTGTCTGTGTGCGCAGGACCGGCGTCTGGAGAAGAAGGCCAACAGAATGGCGTTCAAGGAAGAGAAGGCCCGGCAGGAGAAGGTCGTGCTGAACCTGAGGCAAAACCTGCAGGGCGTGCGTCTCACGTGAACGTGCGTCTCACGTGAACGTGCGGCACTGGCTGCCAGGGGAGACGGTGTTCCGCGGTGGAGCAGCAGCACAGCCGCTGAAGCCTTCGTCTGTCGGACATTCAGAACATTAGGACGGACACACGCGCACACACACTACACGGATTCATAATAAAGTAGGCAATATGCACCCGTATCTCAAGTTAATGATGTGCACATGGTGGGGGGTGGTGGATTTGCATTTTAAGAGTTTGAAGAAGAGGGATTATTTTTTGGAGGGCAAAAAAGATGTGTGGAGTAGAGGGAAATGAGATGACACAGTATTGGGCCTTTGAATCTGTGCAGAGAAAACTAAAAAAAAAACGTGAATTAAGATGCAAGGACTGAAGCTCCCCGTCGGTTCAAGCTGGGGGCTTCGGTTCCTGGAGAAGCTGCAGCCACGGGGAGCTAAGCGTTGGGTACGACTCCAAAAACACGGATCCATTCATTTTTACTTGATCCAACGTGCGCACCCCTGCAAGAAGGCTAGCGACGTCGAGTTGGGCGTTGTTGTATCTGCTTATCAGTTGTCGCCGTGCCGATTCGAGCGAGTTGGGCGGAACGAGTGGAGCAGCAATCCTCTGCGTGGCCACCCGAGTTGCTGATGTTTCGTGTGGAGCGAGTGTGTACACCGCGACCTCCCCCTGCATGGCCATCCGAGTTGCCAAGCGAGCGTGTGCACAGAGACAACCCCCCACGTGGCCATCCGAGTCGTGTGCGGAGTGCGCCCGACACGCGCCACGTGGGGCTGTCGATCTTTTCCGTTGCCCACCCTTTGCGTCGACTTGATTTCAATATTAAAGAGGGGAAAAAAAAACCTAACACCATCCTTGCTTGCATCTTGATATATGTTAATAGTACATTTTAATTAAAACGCCTGATCAAGTACAACGGGCATACTCGCCCAAACGTTGTATTAGGTTAAAGGGCGTTATAGAAACATTTACATCTTTGTTTTTGGTTGGCAGACTGCATGCGGGCTTTCTTAGCGTGAATCGAGGGCTCCGATAATGTCCATCTGAACAAAATCAATTTCTCTGTGGTGCTTAATGGCTTTTTGAAATATGAAAGAAACATTTGTACATTTGAAACAGGTTGTAGCATTGTGATGGGGGGGTTGCTTTGTGCTTGCTTTTTTTAATCGATTTTGCGCTGCGACTAATTCAGAGATGACATTTACATACAAGGCAAATATCAAACCATCGCAAGATAAGGGGGCGAGCCATTTGCAATGTCTAAGCCGGGAGGGAGATAAGTTGATGTCGGGACGGTTTGCGATAGCCAAGCTATCTGCACCCTACGCACAGTTACCGATGCACGAGAAAATAATGAAACATGTTTTTCATTTGTAGTATAAACGGCTCAATTAAACGTGCGTCGCTTATATGATTAAGCTATAAATAACGAGTGAATAATCCCGCACAGCAAGACTCCCCACTGCTCACCTTATTGCTGAAACGTGATGGATGGATGAGAAGACATCCGTGCCTGATGTGTCTGTATTCCATCCTGTGTGTATATAAAATATATGCATAGCTGGTTTTAACACCGACATTCTGATTACCCAGCTCAAGCATGCTCCTCTACTGCGTTTTAGCGGCCCTGGAAGCCAGAAGTGTAAATTCCACATTCCCATGGCCATTTGTAGTTGTCAAACGCAAGCCACCAAATGACCATCGGTGGCCTTGCATGGCCATTGTGTTGTGAGCGGGAAGCACTAACACTTTTTATTACACTTTACCAGGTAAGGCCTACTGAACTACACAGCTCTTTTTCAGAAGCGACCTCTAGTTATCACAAATGAGAGCTCAACGAAGTGGCTTGTGTGGAAATGTAGAGCAGCGAAATACTCTTAAATGCGTGACGTTTCAAAATGCGGAAAAACCAGAGGACTCGGAGAAAAATCCACCCCACCACGGGGAGAGAAAAGGACATGCAAACTACAAATATACAGGAATTAGGGGTGGGATCGAACCCACGACCCTCTTGTACACCAGGCGAGGTAGTAAACATCTTGCCACCGTGAACAGATGGCGTAGAGGAGGACTTGGAAGAGAGAAATGCAAGTCTATAGGGAACTGATCGTTGGGAAGCAGAGCAAGGAAGGAGTGGAATAATTTAATCCAGCCTCATCATCAGTTGCCATTTGATGATTGACAGAAGAGAATTAGAGGGGAGGGGTGGGTGGCCACGAGGCTTGTGCAGTTGCGTCGGGTGGGCCAGCTGGTTCCGAGATGATTTCCTTGGATCGCCTTCAAACTTGGTGTGTGGGCGGGGGGTGGAGAAGATACATGGATCCTATGGCCAACGAAACACTTGGCCGTTTAGACACCGTGGGCGGTCCGCGGCACACCGCAGCCACCGTTCTCTGCGGATATGCAACGAGGGCCACTGGGGGGTGGTGGGGGGTGGGTGTCAGGGCAGCACTCGGAAATCACCGACAAGTCGCCGGGACCCTTGTGGTGATGAAGATGGTCGGTTACGGTGATGAATATTTAATGACGCTGAAATAAAATTGCTCTAAAATTTGAAATTTGCAATAAGTATTTCCCCCCCCCTTCATTCTCACGGCCATGACGTCATTGTATAAAAAACCCGCTAACTTCAGAATTGTACAACTCGGGCCATCGATTGATGTGCTTTAAAAGCAGCAAGATTTAGTTGAAACTTGGGATCATTTAAAAGGAAACACGATTGGCCTAACACCCTTTAGCCGAGAAATCAGCCTCCCCTGGGCAATTACATATTACAAATGCTATAAATGCTGATAGACTAATATTATAAGATAAAGCCGAAATGAGCAGAGGACTGGCAGTATCGTAGAGGAAAAATCGCAATGGCCTTTTTAAACCAATTTTAGTTTTTGGTGCAAAATTCGGCGCGCTTTCGACTTAAGGGGGGAAGAGAGGAGCTGCTGCTGCTGCCACTCGCGGTGGATTCCAGAGGAACGCGTTTCAAAGACGTTACCCCGCAGCCGTCCCCATACGAAGGCGTCAGGTGAGGACCGTCGCTCCCACGATGGCACCCAGAGCAATGGGGGGAAAGCGGGGGGGGGGCGATGAAGATGACAGGGACGTCAACTCTGACTCCCCGGGTGCCAATTAGGGCTTCTGTTTTTGCACATTTCACATTCCAATTCCCACTCGCCATCACGGATGCAATAATCTGTGACGCACCAGAGACGGAACAGAAGAGGGGGCCAGACGCGTGCACTCTTGGCAGATACCGACACAATTAGATGGCAAGTGGTCTCGCAGGCAACACGTGCACAATACTTTACATTTATCCGCTTGTGCGTTTTCCGTTTACGACATTTTTCCTTCGTATTATTCGAACCCGATCGTTTGCCTCCACTCAGCCCCCGTCGCTTTCACGGATGTGTTTTGGGGTCAGACCAACCTTGAATTTCTTTTCTGTCTCTCAACACTGGGTTGCTGCTCCCAACTCGGGTACAAATTAAAGCTTCAATTTTTTATGAGAGCAATGTAGCTCGGGGAACAATGTTCAGGGTCAGCGATTTCACTCTTCCAGACACGAGGTCCCAGGAGCGTCTCCGTGCGGTTATTGTCGATCTTTGGCACGCGACGCGCCCCGGCGTCCGAGCCGCGGCACGGGGAGGCGGCGAGCTGCTGCCCAGCAGCAGCTGCTGCTCTTTAAGAAAGAGAGAGTGCCGTAGAACAACGTTATTATGACGAACACTACGCACGGTGCTGTAAATCACTGCAGTCTGCACACGCTCCTTGAGGTGGAGGAGGAACGGTTAGACCACAGCACGAACTCTCTCCTGCAATCCTCTCGTCGTGGCTAGCGAACCTCGACATTGGAATAAAGCTCCAGAACAAATTGCCATTTACAAGAATATAACTATAACTCGCTCTGCTAGTTTGCCAAGGAAAGCATCACTGCGAGCCACACGATGCTTTTTCAGAAGGGTCCCTGCCAAGTTTTGTGCAGTAGTAAGCGGTGATGAATAAACGGCATAATCCCAATGGAGTCATTTGTGGATATTGTTTGCAATTTGGAAAATGTGGACCATTAACCCAGATGATGACCTGAAAATGAATTAGTATGTCACAAACATTATTTAATATTTGACATTGTTTCCCTATATCCGAGAGGGGAAGTGGGTGGGTGAGTAGTTGGATGAGTGTGGGGGGGGCGAGTGGGGGGGCGAGTGGGTAGGCGAGTGTGTGGCGAGTGGGTGGGCGTGTGGGTGGGCGAGTGGGTGGGCGAGTGGGTGGGCGTGTGGGTGGGCGTGTGGGTGGGCGAGTGGGTGGGCGAGTGGGTGGGCGTGTGGGTGGGCCAGTTGTTGGGTGTTCCTACAATTAACCAATTATCGGATAAACCCTTCGAACGGTTAAATCACTTACAATCGAGTCGCTCTTCACTGGCCACACGGAATCGGCGTTGGGTCGCGTGCCACCTCGAGTGCATCGCTGCAGTACCACAGCTCTGGCGGTGGAGGGCGCCGTCCTCCACATTCACATCCACGCCCAAGTCCTCGAGCTACACACAGACAAACACGTGCGTGGCACTGCAACTTCAAACGCACACGATAGATCACGGAGCACTAACAAACGATATTAACGACAGAGCAATTGAAATACAAAGCCTCGCATTGCTGCGTTTCGCAGTTACCAGGCCTGCCGCGGCGTCTCCTCGGAGGGTGGTGGATTGAGCGAAAGCTGCCATGGCACCGGCTGAGAATGAAAGAAGCCACGTGACCGGGGACCGCTCCTCATGCCAAGCCGTGATTATAGAGCAAAACGTAATTACGCGTGATGGGCAAACTAATGATACATTATCCCTGCGATGTAGCTCCACATTTTCAATATATATATCAGTTTGCCCCCCTAATGCCCTTCAAGATGAATGTAAGAATACACAGAAACGCTCGACCGGTTGCAACATTATGGGTCTCATCAGCAAGTCAGGCTTGGTAAACATGACACGGCACGGTGCATGTGGGGGTAGTTGTGTTTAGTACCATGCCAGACTGCCTTTGCCTCCCCTTACCCACCACACTACCAGATATGCATTACAAAGGGCACAGAATTAGCTAAGATATCACTCGCCACTGATGTTAGTCGTGGCCAGGAATTGAACTTGAGCGACCACCGCTGGGCCTCCCTTCCCGCTTCTCTCTTCCGCTGCTGCCCAGTGGCAGGTCCCCGTGCCTCCGTCCTGCTACTTACATGGAGCGTGCAGTGCCAGCCGCTTGGCACGTCATCCACCCCCTCCTCCTCGCGTGGAAGGCAGGCGGAAGGCGGGCACCACACGCACGCACACACACGGAGCCTACAACCCACGTGGGCGGTGAATCGCCACGAGACTGGGGAGAGGACGGGGTAGGATTGGGCCAGGACTGAGACCAGGCTCACTCTGTAACCCCACAAGATTGCAGCGCAAGGTTCACGGTTCGAATCCAGCGGCCGGCCTGGTTATTACCCTGGTGAGTGCATTTGTCTTAATAAATAAAACACATTCTGCTTCGCAGTTAACGTGAAAGATCCCGTGGCGACATTCGCAAGTGTGCTGGAGTCATGGTTCAAGTTTGCCAAAATTTGGATATTTACCAACAAAATGTTTAGTAGTTTAGCATCATTGCCCTTCCTACGATGGAAACCTGGCAGGACCCTCCTGAAAAAAAGACTCAGTGAGGATTTTCATACATGAACAAGCGCAATAGAAACGAATAAAATAAAATTAATGATATGAACATATACAGCTGTGTGTTGCATTAAAATATATGTATCGACCTTTGTCAATCAACTGCTTGATGAAGGCCTCCCCCCCATGCCGGCCATGGTGGTGGCGTGCCCATACTTGGTCAGGGCCGGTTGGTGCGGTTCATTAAATAATGTGGCTTAACCCAGCTCTACGTTAAACAACGTGGCTTAATCTAGCTCTGACGATAACAAACCAACGTTATCCGTTTAATTGACACGGGACAAGCGCTCTTTCGAGGGCACATTGTTGGTGAGTGGAGAGTCATTGGGTGCTCACACTGCTTGCTTTCTTTGATCCGGAGGAACGGATTCGCAGCGTGGGACAGAGAACCCGATACAGCGATCACAACATGTGACATCGGCGTCATTTGAGCTCGCAATACCGCGTCAAAGGTATCCGACACAGCAGGGGTTGGTATTGTACAAGAGAGGGTTGCAGTGTGCTTGTAATTCTGTTACCTCGAGTGAATTCTGTTACCAGGGAATATTCAAAACTTTCGTGCACGATCTAACCCAAAACATACACACACACACACCTATGTTATGGATATCGGTCGCGAGAGCCGACGCGTGAAACTGCTCTCGTAGTGCAATTCCGTTACTCCAATAAACGTCGTCCTTTGAATCGAGCCGAGTGGTTCCGTAGCTCAGAGCGTACAGCTCAGAGACATTATGGTGGTGGCGGGGGTTCAATTACCAATTGCTGGCAAATACAGCTTCCTTCCCTGCAGGGCTGATAAAATAGGTACCAGGTTGCGGGACTCAAAAGGTGTTTTACCTTTGGAGCCATAATTTGCACTTTTATAATCGACTACAGCGCTTTGTCAATCCACTGCTGGATGAAGACCTCCCGACACACCATGTCAGCCATGGGGGTTGATTGACCATACATAACCATACTGATATTTACGCATACATTCTGTATAATGACCACCACCATGAGCCATTGTCTACCCACAGCTGGATGAAGGCCTCCCTATACTGTCGCCTTCCGTCTTGGCCTCGTGATGCCTTATCCCATCTTGCTCCTGCACCTGAGCCACTCTTATTGGCTCCATCTCCTTCGGTCGACACTCCCTTGGGCAGGTCCTCTCCTTTGGCCGCCATTCCGTCACGAGTCTCATCCTGTCGCCACTTCTAAGCCATCGCACTTCCTGCCCAAAGTCCACCGAGACTCTTGTGAAGTTGAAACGAGAGGCCCGGTTCACTTGTAGTCCCGGCTCTGTGTTCTCATCCTGCCTCTCAGTGGAATTACTCGGTATGCAGAAACAACTTTTTTGTTGTTGTAATTTTTAAGCAAGGGGCAGCATTGGCAGCAGCGTCCTAACAAAACAGTACAAAACATCTCTGCTTTTATGAAGGAAATTGTCTAAAACAGAAAGTCCAAATAAAAGATCATGCATTTGGCAAGCTTTTTTTGTTTGTGTAAATAGATAACGGACCACGGTGTCCAAGATCACTCGAGCATCGTTTCTTTATGAACCCAAAATCTGTGGATGAGCCTCTGAAAAAAAAAACCATGCAAAGTACTTTCTGATGATATAACACCCGGATAAGGAGTGTCATTCCACCTTAAGTTTAATCGTTAATTTAACTTGGTCACGGCGCGGTGTTTTTGAAAGCCATCATTCTATTACCAAGCGAATAACGCTTCTAAAGTCATAAAAAAAATATCTTGAGCACAATTGCGCGAGGCACCCGCACTCCCGTCCTCCCGTCTCCATGCTCCCATCACAACACAGAAGCCACCACCCCCCACGCCCCCCCTCCACACACACCAACCTCACACGCCGACAATGGATTGCCGAAAATTTACATTTTAATATCAGATTTGCGGTTTTGCATACACACGCCAGTCCTATTTTTTAAGGAGCGCAGATCTCGTTAATAATTCAACAGATAACGGGCGTCCACGAGAGGAGGAGATGGGACGGGGGGGGGGGGAAGAGACTCGGGGAAGGTAATCTTCGGTAGGTAAAGGCACGGGCGGCAGGCCATCATCAGCGGCAGGTCCCCTGACAGTCCTGCAGGTGTGCTAACCATTGTGTAATGAGATTTCTTGACAGCTGAAAGGCTTTGGAGCCTCGGCCGATATTATTATTATTATTAGGTGTGTTTAGGTTCTATAAGCGCCGGCCCACTCAGGACAAGCCGCCGACTGCTCGGGGTTAAGAAGAGGAAGGTTTTGAAGGAGGTTGGTGGAGGCGAGGGCTGAGGGGGAGCTTTCATCACATTAAAAATTTAGTCCCCCGGCCGACATTTCGCCACCAAATCTGCATTTAATAACTTGTGTCTCCCTTTTGAATGTACATCACACGCGAGGAGACTGCTCACGAAGAAGGCGCCTCGTCTCCCTCCGACACTGCAGCGCCGTTGCACAAACGCGCAATCGTTTGATTATTTTTTTTCGCTCTTTTCATCTCCCGGGCCCCTCTTGCAGTGTGTCGGAGGGGGGATGTGGAAGAAAACGCCGCCGAATTTTTTTTTATCTCTCCCCCCTCCTCCTCCTCTCAGGCTGGCCACGCTTCAAACGCGAGCGTCTGGCATCTTTGACTGGGGCCCACTCGAGTGTTTTTTGTAAGCCCCGACAGCCGCAAGTCCCTCGGAATCGCACTTCACCGTGGCCTCCTGTTCCGCCGTGCGACGGGGCCGTGCACGCAGAAAGACAAAGAACCCCCCTATAGCCTTAACAGACTGTTGGGGCAAGTGCTGTTAGCGAGCACCTGTGAAGGTCGGTACGGTATATGAGGGGGTGGGTGGCCAACACCACGCCCGGCCGCCTTTGTCTCCCTAGTGCCGTTGTTTACACACCGCACCAGGTTCTCATTTGAGGGGAGGCCCAGGACTGGTACAGATAAACTCGGGTCACCAGGTTCGTAGCTCAGAGCGCTAACCGCTACACTACCACTCCGCACACGCACGCACACGCATGCACACACACATACACACACGCATGCACGCACACACACACACACACGCATGCACACACACACGCACGCACACAAACACACACATGCATGCACACGCGCCCTGCCCCGTTGGACTCTTTTACATGTGGGCCCCGAACCTCACTCTCGATTTCGCGGTAAATCGTCGAGAGGCTTCTGTTTTTTTTAGCAAAACGATCTTTGCTTTCATGAACCCTGAGCGAGACGTCATGAGAGGGACTACGAGATGAGGAGAGTGCACCAGCGGACCTCGTCTGAATTAAACCAAGTGGCACGACTCCTTTGCAGCTTAAAAGTCAAGCGCTTTTCAACACGCACATTACCAAAACGAGAGCGATGGAAAAAACCCAACAAAATCACAGACGTTGCGTAAAATTACCTTCGTGAAGGGGAAACTCATTTGACCGAATGCCATGCAAAGTTAGAAATAATAAATAAACCACTGTAATGGAACAAATTCCGAATCATTGCAATGAAATATCACAGTCGAAACCGCACAACACAATAACATGCACGTTTCGCCATTAGGGCGTAATTACAAGCAAAACATATTAGCCAACATTTAGATTCCATTTGCAAGGAAGGGGTGAGGTTAATGGGCGTTCCAGCAGGCAGCCCGCCGCCAAAAGGGGCCCCAACAACAACAACAACTTAATACACCAAACCCCACTTCAAACTCTCGCGCGGGAGAATACCAACCGGTTTCAAATTTCATTTCACCGCAACTCGTGAATAAACATTTCTCTCCGAGCGTCTCATCATCCGTCGAGCGTCACGAGCTCTTGTTGGGCTCACGCGTTGGGGGAGGGGGGGGTGGGACGCGTGGTCAGGAGGGTGTCGGGCTGAAGGGAAGCTCATCATCGGTTCAATCGCCGACTTAGCAGCATCAAAAGTGGCAATAACCACCATCCGGAGTCAGAGCTCTCTGGAGAGGCTCGGCAAGATGTGTCCGGGCCGTTTGCGAGAGGGCGAGCCGGAGTGCGTTTACAGGTAAACGCCCACGAAATTGCATCGCATCGCTCAGCCCGTGCGGACTGCAGCTCCGAGACCCGGAGCTGCATTGGACGACGGTAGAGAAGATGTACGTTAAATCGAGCGGACCACAGCCTCTCTTATCCATCGCCTGGGATGATGATGATGATGATAACGACATCCTTTCTTTACCCTGCAAAGCCTCACCGAGACGCAAGACATTTTTTAAGAACGGTGCTGCTTTGCGTTGGGAAGTTCCATCAGTAATTGAGAGATGGCGGTAACTGGAGGTGGCTTCCATCCAGCAGTGGATTTATCATGGCCGACGATGATGATTAATGACCGTTTAGCATGGGGCAGGAAGAATCACCACGGGTACGAGGAGGTGACACTCGCCACTCAATCTCCTCGGCAATGTTCAGCCTCTTGCCTGCAACACCTGGCGAGCCCTGGTGGCCTTCCACCTGTGCAACTAACAAAAGCTCAACCCCCGATTATCTCCCGAGATCTGACAGAGATCCGCCGCATTCACCGTGATTTAGGTCACAATTAGAGAAAGAGACCCGACGTGGGGGCAGTGAGATGAGAGGCTTCCATTCATGTCAGCCCAGCAGGCCCCCTTTTATCCACGACGTTTGCAGGTGTTCGTGGCAGCTTGAGGAGGAAGGAGGAGGGAGGGAAGAAACAGGGCACTCGCAACGAACCACCCCCTCCCTGCGCTCCACGTCCTCCCAACCCACGAGAACAATGTGGTAATTGAGAAGGGCACTTCCCGCGAACCATCAGTGAGGGTCGCGCGTCAATGTATCGGCTGAAGTATCATCGACCGACCCCCGGCGCTCACGGGGGGCCTCGCTCCGCTGCAGCACCCCCGAGGAGGGCAGGCGGTAGAGAGGACGGCACCGTGGGGGGGGGGGGCGTGGGTCGGTGCACTCGCATCACCGCGAGGAGTTACATCATTTCTCGTCAGCCGTGTTCAATCCACTGCTGGATGAAGGCATCCCAATGCCGTCGACATCTCTCACGGTTCTGCGATGCTACCAATCCAACTGCAGTTTTTATTTTGGTTTGCATCCCATTCCTTAAAGAAGCTCGCAGCACGTGGGGAGCGAAACGTCTGACACCGTGCCGAATGACACGCACTCCAAACACCGAAAATCGCGGCGTCTCAAAACCGCCAGCACGACGAATGATCCTCATGTATGTGCGGTGAGCATGGCCATGGGGGGAGGGGGAGAGGCCAATCCGGCACCAATAACCACCACCAAAGACAAAGATCCCCCCCCCGTACAGCCTTAACAGACTGCTGGGGCAAGGGCTGTTAGCGACTCGACCTATTGAAGGGCGGCACGGCACACGAGAAGTTGGGCGGACAGCAGCACGCCGGTCCGCCTTCGTCTCCACAGTGGCGATGTTCACACACCACGTCAGGTACAGATTTGAGGCCGAGTCGACCTAGGTGATGCCCAGGACCGGTTCAGATAATTGTGACTTGTGTTGGCTGTGAGTTGGGAATGGAACTCCGGTCGCCGGGTTTATAGTGCAGCGCGATAACCGCTACTACGCTAGTGCTCCCCACATCACCACCACCACCGCATCGCCAACTGCATTAGCGTCCATTGACACGAGGGATACTTCAGCTCCCAGCGCCCGTCGGCAAGGGTCTGCGGTGCTCGCTCCAGGCCGACAAGCCGGAGCAGACGACGTGGTGGCGAGATGTGAACTACCTCGCCTTGTATACAAGAGGTCTTCGGTTCAATCCCAACCCTGACAGCTGTATTTTTGGAGTTTGCGTCTCTCTCTCTCTCCTGGTTCTCCAGCGTTTCCCTCCACATTTTGAAACAAAGTGCGCTTAGAGTGTTTGGCTGCTATAAAATTCCACATAAGCCACTTCATTGGAATATCAGTTGTTGCCAGGTTGAGTCTAAAAAAGCGCTGTCTAGCTCAGTGGGCCTTACCTGGCAAAAATAAATATTGTTTAGTTTAGACGCGATCGCGTCTCATGCTCGCTTGCAACCTCTTCGAGAGGGAGAGGTTTGATTACACTCTCAGTCGCTCTCCCACTCAAGTGAAGAACGCTTGTCTCCACCTGCGCGCACGCTCAGGCAATTTCAAATCAGCAGCCGAGTTGTGCCTGGGGTTTCCGCCTCCGAGATAGAAACAGCCGTGACGGTTATCATGGGAAAAATATCACACAATACCGAACGAGACTACACACAATACCGAACGAGATTACACGTAACCGACAAGAACTGGGACTATTTTCGTGTCCTCCATCCAGCAGTGGATAGGTAATGGCTGATTATTATGATGATTTCAATTCCGTCTTTGATACCATCTCATCAAGGCAAATAAGCTGCACATCGGAACTTTTTCAGAACTGCCTCCTAAAAATTACATCACAGAACGACTTCTGAGCTCCCTTCAAATGCCACTTTTCCACACTCGGGGCACCGCACTTAGCCTGCTATTCGAGGTGTGCATTGCATGCCAGCGAAACGGATAAGTCAAGTACTTGGAGTTCTACATGTTGTATGATGCAGGAAAACCAAATACAATGTTTTTTTTTTGTACAGTTATTGGTAATCAGGCTGAGACCATCAACTCACGACACTTGAGAAGCCGGTTTAATCACAGGCAGTGGCTGAAACCCAGAGTGGAACCCCAGATCTCTTCCATGCTGGCTCTGTATCAGCCCCCCCCCCTCCCGAGGAGCCACCTCCACCACTGGTTCCTTGGGCAGCATTCCAAGCAATCTAAGTACATGCGGTCACATGGTGACATTCGTAGCACAGCGAGGCTATCAAGAAATACCCAATATAGCACGGCGACGGAACAGCCGCGGTGCGGAGAGTTATCGCAGACGGAGCCGGAGGCGTTGGTAGAAATCGCGAGACTGGCATTTGAATTCCCCGAGCCGCGTATGCATGGGGGAGGTGGGGAGGTGTTTTATTGACAAGCCGATGACGGCCACTGTGGCTGGTGCTACAGGGCCGCAGTGCTAAGGGCAAGGGGTCAGTCGCACACTTGCAGGGGACGGCAAACGAGCAACGGCTTGTCAGGCACGGGACACGTGCGGGGCTGCGAGTCGACACGAGAACGGCCCGAGCCATCCTAACGATGCCCTGCGCGAGGTACGGATGTGGCGGCGGTGCCGTCGTGAAGAGGGCATTTTTATGGGACGGCAACGATTCACAAAACGCTCTTCTTTAGGCAGATTGCAGTGTCGCGTTCACCTTTACCAAAGCGCTCCAACTCACGCTCGTCCGCCTCTGTACAGAACAACACTTTGCTGCCGTCGTTTGTCCGCTTGCCGAGTCGCCCTTGAACAAAAGGCCATATACCCAGTGAACATGGCCAACGTTGGGTCAACGTTGGGAGCAAAAGTCCTCGTCTACTGGCTTAGCTCAATGGGAAATAAGAAACATCAGATTCCGAGTAATCCCGATCCCGATAAACCTTCCGTGAACACACCACGCTTACCGAGGGCGGTTGTTGAAGGTGCACACCGGGATCCCTGGAGAGGAGATTGATGTGAGTTGTGGTCCGGGGTCTGTGCAGGGGGGGTAGGGTGGAGAGTAATGTCAGACTAGCGGATTGACTGTGGCCTCCTCCTTGCTGTACTGCAGTTGAGGCATCCCAACCTATTCTTGGGTCTTTCGGTAAATTCACGTAGATAGGTTCAAAGAAAATAACAAAAAATAACTAAAAACTACGACGTTTAGACCGCTTGTGTTGCAATCGAATCGTCATAATTTTTTGTTATTTTTTGTTTTTTTCTTTGAACCCATCTACGTGACTTTACCGAAAGACCCAAAGAATATAAATTCCTGCAGTCACTAAAGCTTTAAGTCAAGATGCATCCCAACTTGTTCATACAAAACGATGTATTTGTTTGTTCACAGCAAATCGCACCCCCAAAGTCTTAACAAAATAGAAACGTATTCAAAACTAATAAAACCACGTCACGTGTGTAACCTGGTGGAAGCTTTCCCGAGTAGCTTCGGCTGCGTGACGGTTAAGGCAAGCCAAGGCCACTCAGGCGCACGCACACACACACAGCGCTCTCTCCGATTGCTTTTTTTTATTCCACTCTGGTTTCATTTACTTTGACTCCCTTTATCAAGTATCTCACTTCACAGTGTCACATTGGTTATATTTAGATGACACATTGCATCTATTAAGAACGTTCTCTCTCTTGGACGTCCAGATGGCTATGTTCTCGCATCTACGGTTGACCGGTGCTGGAAAATATATTTGTTTTAGCGCTCTGAGAATAACCACTCATTTATATTATCATTTAAATATCAACCGATGATGGTATTGTTACGTTGGTAATTGCGAGACATTGCGAGTTACATTGTTACCCATGCAGAAACGCCTCAATGAGGCTCAATATATGGGATGTTTGGCCAATTCACCGATGAGTGTTGGGCTTCTTGTGGAAGGAAACTGGAGGAGACTTGGAGAACAGCCACCCCATGTGGTGTGGACACCACGCAGTCCCCATCAAGCTCTGGGCTTGACGCACATCCAGTATCTACCAGTCTACAACCAGCTTAGCTTCCCAGTTCTGACGGGCACAGTTATATACCTACTGCCATGTGCACTGTGTAATAATATCAGAAGGATATGTATTTATATTGTAGGAATCCGATGAGCTATTAAGTTATTTTTCACGGATGTCCAGCAGAATGGGAGGGTCAGCGAGTTACAACAACAAACAACACAGTAACGACGATCGGGGTGTAAAACAGAGAAAACGATAAGCAAGTCACTAAATATAAATAAATTAAAGCATAAATTAAAAATGTAATATTTGGTGCATACAAATGTCGTGCCGTTATGCATGGCAACATTCATCCTGAATAAATAATCATTTCACAATGCAGGAATATAAATTATGGAGGTGATTTAGTAATAAAACAACGTTTTCATTTTGTTTTTAATGGAGAAACAGAACAAATACGCAGCAGCAGCATCGCATTTGTTCCGGCCATGTGTTACGTGCGCGTTACATTTTATTTGTGTAATTTACAACACGACTTCACGGAGGCTCGGGGCTGTGAGAGATAATTAATTAGTGTCCGAAAGGCAGCAGCAGCAGCGGGAGGGCCTTGCACTCCTCGAAACAACGGCCGCTAAAACCACGCCACGCTCTTACCGTTTTCTGCGCTAATGAAATGCAAAATCGCAATATTTCCTCAGAAAAATTACACGCTAATTGGCAGCGGGAAAAAAACCGCTCGCTAAAATGTGGCGCGCTCATTAATATTTATGGTTTAATGAGAACATTATTTTCAATGCGGCCCGGATTGCCTGGGGAACTTGCTGTTAGCGAGCGGCAGCAGCAGCGAGCAGAGCGGAGCCGGGCGAACGAATGAGCGAGCGGATGAATGATCGAGCGAGCGAGCGGACAGAGTCCCAAGCAGACAGAGACGGCGATTCCACCACCAAAATAAAGAAACCAAACATCAAACGAACAAACGCGAAAACAAATTAATCGCACAAGCGCTCGAGATTTTACGATAAAACTAACCGGGCTGAATTTTTGTCCCCGCAATCAAGGAGCAAATTGTCTGCGGTGGATGTGGCCAATTAACCCGGCGCTTGGCACAGTCGCGGCTCGCGGATGGAGCGAGATGAGTCGTCGGAGTGGATGAGGCGGTGAAGGCCAAGAAGCGGAGAGGAAAGAGGATGAGGGCCACTCCAAGCCACTCCACAGCCGACGACGGTGGCGGTGGTGGTGCCGTGCTCCCACTCAGCCCGAGTGGAGCAGTCGAGTGCATTCCATCCCGCCCCCATCATCACAGGAATCGTTTAAATTGTGATACGAACATGAACATTCGCGAGACACAAAGCTCAAGTCACAGTGCTACAGATGGTCACAATACTAGTCACAGTGCTGCAGAGTCACAATGCTGTCCGGTATCTTTACACAGAGGGGGAAAAACAAAGTTAGCTGCTTGAAAAATGCAAGTTGGCAGGTGTTTTTTAAAAGTTGGCCGCCAATTATTTTCTCTTCGGAATTCCAAGAGCCGCCCAGTGCGGACGATGTAAGTGCCCATTTCTGTATTTACGAGCATGCGGCAACCGATTTTACAAATGTTTACAACGTCTCAGATAATTAGCATGCATCACATCAGGCCAGCGTGATTGGGGACAGGCGAGGAGTGAATATCAATGCACTGCCAGGGCGCACGGGAGACATCATCGCCGCTCGTGGAACTCGGCACGAGGCTCAGTGTCCGCCACTGTCGTTGCTACTCGGCGCGCAGTCGCGGGTTGTCGCCCCCAGAGCAACACGCGCCGCCTAGCGAGGCGCGTTACTCCACTTTGGGAGCCGCACCTGAATGGACAGACTGTGGGCAGCGCGGGGCGGTGTGCATGGCACTGGGTGGACCATCTCGGTTTCTCTCTCTCTCTCTACCCACGTGTCTCCATCGCTGCCGCGTGCCCAGCGCTCTCTTTATTCCTCTCGCTGTCCAGACCTCTCTGTTTTTATCTCCCTCTGTCCCGGTCTCTCTCCTCTATCTCTCTCTCGCCCCCGTGCGGAGAGGCCACACCTAGTGGTCGCTCCTGCTCCACCAGGTGAGCGGACAGAGGCCTGGGCTCAGGTGAGAGCCTGTGCCTGGCCTGAAAGGGAGAGTCATCGTTCTTTTCGTTTCCCTTTCTCGCTAAGACCTGCGGTTACTGCTGCCTTTCCACCATGGCGCAATATCCAAGGCTCGAGTGTCTTTCGCGAAGGAACGGTTTAATCTGCTATCCACCGCCCGAGATCACAGCCGACATCGTCGCTGCTGCTGTGGCCACGTGTGTGGGCCATGCGGGCATCCTCACCGCCCAAAGGCAAGACCGAGGTGTGGTGGTGTACGTGACCCAGGAGAGTATGGTGGCGCGCCTGGTAGAGACGGGGCTCGACGTCGGGGAAGGGCTGTTTGTGCAGTGCACCCCGCTCTCGTCGCCCGCCATCAGGGTGATGCTCTCAGGTGCGCCGCCATTTCTCAAGGGCACCGAACTGCGCCGAGATCTACAGCGCTTCGGCACAGTGATCTCGAATATAATTATGCTGCCTTTGAGGTCGAAAGACCCAAAGCTAGCACACGTTTTGTCGCTGCAGCGTCAAACGTTTATGATCTTAAAGGAAGGCAACACGGAATTGGATGTGAACTTCAAGTACACCATTGATGGTCACGTCTATACCGTGTATGCCTCCACGGCAGCGCCGAAGTGCTACGGGTGTGGTGGTGTCGGACACACCCGAAAACACTGCACGGCAAACAAACAGGAAAGGGGAAAAGCAGCTCCGCCTGCGCAGACAGCAGCAGCAGAAGTGCGGGAGCAGCAGAAGCAGCAGCAGGCGTCGCCGCCGCTGCAGCAGCAGCAGCAGGCGCCGCCACCGCGGCAGCAGCAGCAGCAGACCCCCACCGACTCTGCTGATGGTCACGCGCAGCCAATGACTGACGGCGGGGAAAAGGGTTTCACCGTCGTTGAGTCGAGAAAGCGGAAGGCGAGAGGAGGCAATGCGGGGGGGGGGGCGCGGTGGCACCTTTCCAAAACGCGTGGCCGCCGCCGCCGCCGAGAAAGACAACAGCGACAGTGACGAACGGGACAACCGCCCGAACGCAACAGCAGGGCGCGGCGGTGAGGCCGAGCCACAGGGTGAGGTGATCGTCATTGACGAGGCCCACCGGCCGGTTGATGCCGAGGCAGAGGGGCGACCACCAGACCCGGACTCAGCTGCCCCGGAAGGGGGGGGGGTGCTGGAAGCCACCGATGAGCCTGCCGATGACACGGCGCTCGGGGGTGACGACCAGCTCACCTCCTCACCCGACCAGGTGAGGGAGGCAGAGGCCGCAGAGGGGAGCCGGCCCGAGTTGGAAGACACCTCCGATCGGCACGGTGCGTTGGAAGAGGTAACCACCGAGCCTCACACAAGCGTGCCGGGAGACTCAGACGACGGAGGGTCGGAGTTAGAGATAGAAGACAACTTGAGTGAGGGGAGCTACTCACATGTTAAGAAGAAACGAGAGTACACACCCGGCAAGATTGTCGAATTCCTCCGAACTAGTTACAAGAAGCGGGGGGTCGACATCGGAGATTCTTTCCCCGATGCGCAGGCCTTCTTGAAGGTCGCGCAGACAATCATCAGCGACATGGAAAAGCACAAATGCACCCCGCAGGAAGGCAATCGGCTGAGGGGTTTCATGCAGAAGGCAAGAAAGGGGAGCATGTCCCAACCGGAGTGCCCCCCCGCTGATGCTGTTGCTGAAGCCGACGCCTAAAGCCATGGCTTCCTCAGGTGTAAGGATCGCGAGTTTAAACTGCAACGGAGCTCGAAGCGATCAGAGGTGGCACCGCATCTGCAGCTTCATTAGCGAGCAGAAAGCGGATGTGACGTTTCTGCAAGAAACGCACCTTGACGCAACTCTGCAGGCCCAGCGCCAGCACCTCTTGGGCAGTCAGACCTTTTTCAGTCACGGAGAAGACAACCGCGCTGGTGTTGCAATTGTGTTTAGTCCAAAGTTTCTCCCGGAAGGCGTGGCCTTCAGAGAGATCCAAAAAGGCCATCTGATATCTGTAGACTTCGTGTTAAACAACACGAGGCTACGGTGTTTCAACGTTTATGCGCCGAGTAAGACCAGTGAGAGGAAACGCTTTTTCTCCGGCACACTGCGGAATGCCTTGGAGGCAGGCAGTGCGGACGGGGTGCTCACGGTCGTGGGGGGAGATATGAACTGCACCCTCGACCCGGCTCTCGACCGCAATAGTGCTGAGCCCCACCCGGAATCCGCACGGCCATTAGCCGACATGGTGCAGCAACTGGGTTTGCTCGACACGTGGCGACTGCAACACCCAGGCCAGAGGCAATACACTTGGTGCCGCGCGGGCCTGCAGGGGAGGATGAGCCTCGCCAGGCTGGACCGGCTGTACATCAGTGCGGACAGCGCTAACCGGCTCGGGGGCAGCAACATCACCCCATCCGGTTTCTCTGACCACCACCTGGTCTCAGCACTGCTGCGAGTCCCCAGGGAGAGGCGTCGCTGCCCCTACTGGAAACTCGACGTGCAGCTGCTTGAGGACGAAAATTTCACGGAGGCATTCAGGGCCTGTTGGTCACACTGGGCAGCAACTAGGAGCAGTTTCAGCTCTGGTCAGAGATGGTGGGAACACACTAAAGCGCAAATTAGGGCCCTCTGTTTACAGCTTTCGAGCCAGCACGCCGCCGCCAAGGAGGAGACGGTGAAACACCTGGCGAGCGAGCTGCTGCTGCTCGAGGCTGAGATGGGCTCGGCCCAGGACGCGCACAACAACGAGGGCGAGGTGCTGCTGGAGAAGCGGCGACTTTTTAGGGCCGTCACGGACCAACAGGCACATAGTTCGTTTGTGCACAAAAAGGTGCAACACCTGGCACAGACGGACTCTCCCTCAAAGTATTTCTTTAGGCTAGGCAATAGACCCTCGAGCAATGAGAACAACATTTCAGGGTTGCTTACCCCAGAGGGGAAGACAGCAACTGCCGAGGGGGAAATTGCTAGGATCGCGAAGGACTTCTATTCACACCTGTTCAAGGCTGAGCACGTACAGGACGAGGCAGTTGAAGAACTACTAGCTGCGGGCCCTACTCTGGGGGACGCGGAGAGAGACAAACTGGAAAGCCCTGTCACCCTGGAGGAGCTGCACACTGCCATGAAAGGTCTGGCAGCTGGCAAATCCCCAGGGATCGATGGGCTGCCAGTTGAGTTCTACGAGACCTTCTGGGATGTACTCGGCCCTTGCCTGCTGGGGCTGCTGGAGGAGAGCCTGCGGGACGGGGAACTCCCGCAGAGCTGCAGGAGGGCGGTGGTCACCCTGTTGCCTAAGAAGGGGGACCTGCGTCGCATAGAAAACTGGCGGCCCGTCTCCCTCCTGTGCGCCGACTATAAAATATTCGCCAAGGCGCTGGCAAACCGCCTCAAAGAGGTGGTGGGTCAGCTCGTGCAACCCGAGCAGGCGTATTGCATCCCCGGCCGCTGCATCTATGACAACATCGGCACGGTCAGGGATGTGATCTCCCTCGCCGATATGCACGACATGGATGCAGGTCTCCTATTCATGGACCAGGAGAAGGCGTTCGACAGGGTAAGCCACGAGTACCTGAGAAGACTGCTCCTCTCCTTAGGGTTCGGCCAGAACTTCACGGCACACGTGCACCTCCTATATACGGGCATATCCAGCCTCATAAAAATCAATCAAAGGCTGGGCTGCCCTGTTCCCGTGACAAGAGGAGTCAGGCAGGGGTGCCCTCTCTCGGGGCTCCTCTACACCCTGTCCCTTGAGCCGCTCTTGCGACGCCTGAGAAACACCTTGTCCGGGTTCGTGGTCCCGGGGCCGGAGAATGCAGTCATAAAGCTCTCCGCATATGCGGACGACGTATGCGCCGTGATCAACGACGCGCAGGACGTCGCTGCACTCTGCCGGGCGGTGGAGGTCTATGAAAAGGCCTCCTGCGCCAAAGTCAACTGGCTGAAGTGTGAGGCGTTATGGATGGGGTCACAAGGTGCAGTGAGTTCCGTGCTCCTCCCAGGCGGAGTCACCTGGCAGGGTGAGGGCGTGAAGTATCTCGGAGTGTACCTAGGGAAGCCCCAAGTCGTTCACAAAAACTGGACCGAGATGAGCGACGTATTTGATGCTAAACTGAGAGCGTGGGCACATCTTGCCCCACAAATGTCCTTCAGGGGGAGAGTGCTCATAGGGAATAACCTGGCAGCCTCGGTGCTGTGGCACAGAGCCAAGGCCCTCCAACCCCCGGGCTGGTTACTCACGAGGGCGAACAGGTCGCTTGCCCACTTTGTCTGGAATGGCAAGCACTGGATGAGGCCAGGGGTCCTCTGCCTGCCGGTGGGTGAGGGCGGCCAGGGCCTGGTAGACGTCACCGCTCGAGTGATGAGCTTCAGGCTCCAGGCCGTGAGAAACTTGCTATATGAGCAAGAAGAGCTGCCCCGGACGTCGCTGGCCCTCGCCCTGCTGAGAAATGCGGGCGGGCGGCTGGGATATGGGAGGGAGCTCTTCCTTATGGACCTGTCCCTAGTCGATTGCACCGGACTGCCGGGCTATTACCAGAGCCTGTTGGAGGCGTGGCGGAGCCTGGAATGGAGCAGGGCGAGCCCGCACCACGGCCTTAACGGCTTCATGACCGAACCCCTGTTCCACAATAGCCTCCTCGATGGAATCAGGGAGGAGGGAACGCTGGCCCTCCGTTTCGCCTCGGCAGGAGTGCGAACGGTTAGGGATCTTGTGAAGAGCCAGGACGGCCGCTCCAAATGGAAGAACGCAGCTGAGGTGAGCGGCGCCGCTGGGCTCCGCTCCATGATGGCCGGAGAAAAGTTGTTGCGAGAGGCGATCGCGGCGATGCGGAAGCTGCGTTTGCAGCTAGAAACGCCAGGAGACAGCGGTGCCGCACGGCCGCCGCCCTCCTCCTCCCCCCCCCCCCTCCCCTCCCCCCGCTTTCCAGGAGTTGCGCGTCTCCTGCATCCAGCCCCCCGGGCGCTGTGAGGCAGGGAGGTTGCTCAAGCTCGCGAACTGCAGAGACGTGGCCCTCAAGGGTGCCTCCAAGCGGGTGCTGTACGACTGCTGCGTCAAAACACTGCGGTGTCGAGAGCTGGAAAACCTACCGGACACGAAGTGGAGGGAGTTCTTCTCTCCCTTGATCGACACCACCCCCCAGTGGAAACAGCTCTACAAGGCCCCCGTGGCAAAGCGCAGCGGGGACCTCCAGTGGAGGCTGGCGCATTGGACGCTGCCCTCGGCGGCGTGGATCAGCAAGGTCACCCCGGGGGCATCAGACCTGTGCGTGTTCTGTGGCGCGAGGGAGGACCTCGCCCACCAGTACGTGGGGTGCTCGCGGCTGGACCCGCTGTTCAGACTCCTGGGAGCCGTGTTTAAGAAATTGGGGGTGCCCTTCTACAAGAGCGTCTTTATATGCGGGGTACCGTACCGGGCGGACAAGCGCCACATCCTGGCAAACTTTGTCTGCGCGCAAGCCAAGATGGCAGTATACAAAACGCGAAAAAAGAAACTGCGAGGTGACACGGACGATAGTTGTTCAGCGGAGGCAACGCTGAAAGGTCTGCTGAAAGCGAGGCTCCGGCTGGAGCACGCGTACTTTTCCCAGGTTGGAGATGCGCACGCCGTGTTCCAGGAGCGGTGGGGGGCCGGTCAGGCCCTCTGCACCAACACGAATGGTGAACTGACCTTCACTTTTTAATGATCGAGTCGAAACGGGCGTTAGACGCGGCGACGCGGGCAGGACGTATGCGGCGGTACAGCGCGCGTGGTGGAGCGGAGCGCGTGACAGTCCGGCCGTGCAGCGCACGCGCCTGGCAGTGCGGCACATGTGCTGAGGTGTGGCGCACGCGGCGGTCTGAATAATGTGGTGTGTGCGCGGCGGTGTGGCGCGCTTGGCGGCGCGGGACACGCGCCGCGGTGTGTCACGCGGAGTGAGGCGGCGTGACGCACGTGGCATGGTGTAGCGCGCGGTGGTGCGGAACTCACTCAGCGGTGTGACGCACTTGGCGGCGCGGCACATGTGCTGAGGTGTGGCGCACGCGGCGGACCAAAAATGTGCGCACGTGCGCGGCGGTGGGTCGCACCAGGCGGTGCGGCGCACGTGCCGCGGTGTGGCGCAGGGCGTTGTGGCACGCGTACCTGTGGCGTGACGTGCGCGTCGCAGTATGGTGCATGCGGTGGTGTGACACACGTGTCGCGGAAATCTCGCGGGGTGGTGGTGCGTGCGCAGCGGTGTGGCACATGTGACGTGGATGAATGTGCATGTGGCGGTGTGGCTCGCGCGGTGGCGTGGCGCACGGGCCGCGTTGTCTAGCGGTGGTGATGTTACCGATGACTGTGACCTCGAACCATCAGGGGAGGAAGTGTGGAATAAGCGGGGGGGCCCTGCCAAGCAAAGAGGTGCCAAAGCTCGAAATGACACAGCGCGTCGGATGCTGTTGCGCGGCCGGTGCGTGGGGATTGTAGTGCCGGCGTTGCGTGTCGCGGGGCGGCGGTGGGATGGTGAGCTGTGCTTTTTGGTGTGGCCATTAAGGCTTGAATATTGCGAAATTCCAGGGCATTTTGCCGCTGGTGAATAAACTTATAAAAAGTCTCTCCTCTATCTGTAGCGCTCTACACATCTCCCTCTCGATTTCTGTACCTGCCCGTCTCTATATATGTCCGTGTCTGCATTCTTTTTTCCCGTGTTTATCTCCCGTTTTGTTTCTCCGTCTCCCTCTGTCTCCACCCATCTCTCTCTGTATCTCGCCCCGTGTCTCTCTCGCCGTGTCTCTCTCGCCGTGTCTCTCTCGCCGTGTCTCTCTCGCCGTGTCTCTCTCGCCGTGTCTCTCTCGCCGTGTCTCTCTCGCCGTGTCTCTCTCGCCGTGTCTCTCTCGCCGTGTCTCTCTCGCCGTGTCTCTCTCGCCGTGTCTCTCTCGCCGTGTCTCTCTCTGGTGCAGTGTGACCTCGACTTCATCTCTCTCACTTCGCCAGGGCCTCGCTCTCCCCCATCATAACTCCCGTAACCCCCCCCCCTCCACCCCCCCCTCCACTGCGCCTTGCCCGAATCATTTTTGGGACAAAATCAATAGGGCTGGATGTAAATGCCTTCTTCTCTTCGAAAAATCATGGCGCTACTCGGCGTCAAGATAACAGTTTGAAGTTTCCTTTACGCTTTTGACTTAAAGCTTTCGTGACTGCAGGAATTCATATTCTTTGGGTCTTTCGGTAAAGTCACGTGGATATGTTGAAAGAAAATAACCTATCTGCGTGACTTTACCGAAAAACCCAAAGAATATGCATTTATCTCGCAGGCAATGAGGCGAGATATAATTGTATACGTCGAGGTTTTCACGGCCAATGTTTAGATTCACAGTGTCTGTTGTTGGGTGAGATCGTGATTAAAGCTACAAGGAGAACTGCGCTACGTGGCGAATGATGACGAGTGGCCTGATCATCGTCATCGATCACCGTGAACCGTGGTCTATCCACTGCTGTATGAATGCCTCCCCACACCATCGCCTCCCCTCACAGTGGGCAGTGGGGATGTTCATGTGCAGGGATTCGGTTCTGGACAATGGCAAGCAGAGCCTTCCATGAGGGGGGGGGGGGTTGTGGGGCCTGGGGCCCCCCAAAGGTCGGGGCCTGGTGAAGATGATGGGGTATCTGCACCAAGGCCGAAATCGAGATACCACTCGCCACCGATGTTAGTTGTAGCCGGGGAATCGAACTCCGTTCGTCAGGTTGAAAGCGCAGTCCACGGACTCACTCACTCACTCCACAACCTCCCCCCCCCCACGCATCCACCACTCTCCCAACAGCGGCCTGTGGACGAGCAGCCATTGTGCTCAGGGCGAGAGGGACAGTCGTGAGTCGTAACCTTGCACGGGTGAGCATGGGGTGGGTCGGGCGATTCCTCGGAGCCGCAGCAGCAGGAGGAGGAAGGTGGTGGTGGTGGTGGTGGCGTCTCCCGCAAGGTGCTGGGGGCGATGCTGCGACCACCTCCGCCGTCCTTCGCTTCGCATGTGCCGTCTCCGCCCGCGCGATAATTACGAGCCCCGCCCCCTTTCCTCCCCCCGCCCCCTTTCCTCCCCCCGCCCCCTTTTCCCCCCCCGCCCCCTTTCCCCCCCCCGCCCCCTTTCCCCCCCCCCGCCCCCTTTCCCCCCCCCCGCCCCCTTTCCCCCCCCCGCCCCCTTTCCCCCCCCCCGCCCCCTTTCCCCCCCCCCGCCCCCTTTCCCCCCCCCCGCCCCCTTTCCCCCCCCCCGCCCCCTTTCCCCCCCCCCCGCCCCCTTTCCCCCCCCCCGCCCCCTTTCCCCCCCCCCGCCCCCTTTCCCCCCCCCCGCCCCCTTTCCCCCCCCCGCCCCCTTTCCCCCCCCCCGCCCCCTTCCCCCCCCCGCCCCCTTTCCCCCCCCCCGCCCCCTTCCCCCCCCCCGCCCCCTTTCCCCCCCCGCCCCCTTTCCCCCCCCGCCCCCTTTCCCCCCCCCCCCGCCCCCTTTCCCCCCCCCCCCGCCCTCTTTCCCCCCCCCCCGCCCCCTTTCCCCCCCGCCCCCTTTCCCCCCCCCCCGCCCCCTTTCCCCCCCCCCCGCCCCCTTTCCCCCCCCCCCGCCCCCTTTCCCCCCCCCCCCGCCCCCTTTCCCCCCCCCCCCGCCCCCTTTCCCCCCCCCCCGCCCCCTTTCCCCCCCCCCGCCCCCTTTCCCCCCCCCCGCCCCCTTTCCCCCCGCCCCCTTTCCCCCCGCCCCCTTTCCCCCCGCCCCCTTTCCCCCCCCCGCCCCCTTTCCCCCCCCCCCCGCCCCCTTTCCCCCCCCGCCCCCTTTCCCCCCCCCCCGCCCCCTTTCCCCCCCCCCCGCCCCCTTTCCCCCCCCCCCGCCCCCTTTCCCCCCCCCCGCCCCCTTTCCCCCCCCCCCCGCCCCCTTTCCCCCCCCCCCCGCCCCCTTTCCCCCCCCCCCCGCCCCCTTTCCCCCCCCCCCCGCCCCCTTCCCCCCCCCCCGCCCCCTTCCCTTCCCTCCCCCGCCCCCCTCCCGCTCCCCCCCCCGTCCCCCCCGCCCCCTTCCCCCCCGTCTTTATATTTCCAACTTCCCCCCCACTCCCTCCCCACGATCCCCCGAAGCAGCCCCCCCCCCCCGCTGAGCCGGAATTAATGTGCAGGCTGCTGAAGTCATCGGAGCGGAAAAACAAGAAAGCGCTTCCAATCCCATAACAATCACCGCGCACGTGTGTGGGGGTGTGTGTGGGTGTGTGTGTGTTTGTGGGGGTGTGTGTGTGGGGGTGTGTGTGGGTGTGTGTGTGGGGGTGTGTGTGGGTGGGTGTGGGTGTGTGTGTGGGGGTGTGTGTGTGGGGGTGTGTGTTTGTGGGGGTGTGTGTGTGGGGGTGTGTGTGGGTGTGTGTGTGGGGGTGTGTGTGGGTGGGTGTGGGTGTGTGTGTGGCGGTGTGTGTGTGTGGGGGTGTGTGTGGGGGTGTGTGTGGGTGTGTGTGTGGGGGTGTGTGTTTGTGGGGGTGTGTGTGGGTGTGTGTGTGTGGGTGTGTGGGTGTGGGGGTGTCTGTGGGTGTGTGTGCGTATGTTTGTGTGGGGAACGGTGACGCGCTGCACTACGAACCCGGTGACCTGAGTTCGATTCCCGCTCACGGCCAACACCAGTGACGATTATTTGAATTGATTCTGGGCTACCTCTTGATCGACTCAGCCTGAAATGAGTACCTGGTGCGGTGTGTGACAACATCGCCACTCGGGAGACAAAGGCGGCCAGGCGTGGTGTTGGCCACGCTGGTGCGCCATTCCGTCCTTAATAGGTGCTCGCTAACCACACTTGCCCCGATAGTCTGTTAATGATTTACGGGAGATATTTGTGAACTCGTAACAAATGGGCCTCTCCCGTGACCTCTCGCCAGCAGCGAGCGTTCGCCACCTTTCGTTACCCGGTCTCAACGTGCACCTAGCCTGGCACTGCCACTCGGCGATGAGAGACTGGCGCTGAAAGTCGCGGCGGTTGCTGTTGCCTCTTGTCAATCTGCTGCGTCTCGCAGGGACGCTCATGCGCACACTGAGTTCTAGTTTCGGAGACAATTATACGTGCCACAGTAATGCTGCTGCCGCTGTATAATTGTGTTTGGGTGTTCATGCAGTCATGGTCATAATAATAATAATCGTGCTCTTTTCCCACAAAGCCTCGTTGAGCTTCAATATTTTTTTTCAGAAGTGAGGGTGTTTGGCCAATTCCATTCACCAGAAGTGTTGCCTCATGCGGGGAGACGGCAGAATCAGAATCTTTATTTATTATTCCGGAGAACCCGGAAAAATAACCCACAATGCGTACGAAGGAGCAAACACTGAAAGCTCCGCACGGATGCCATCAAGAATCCACTGTGCTGCCATGCCCTCTCGCCCTTACGCTACTTGGAATTCCCAGGTAGTCTCCGATCCAAGTAGGAACCAAGTTCAGCGTTGCTTCGCCTCTCGGGGTCTAGACAGAGAGGATGAGGATCAGGGAGGTGCGTGCAGGCTCGCGGCACGCACGCACCTCGTGTCATCGCCGGGGGCTTGAGGCCGTGGAGTGGTCTCGCGCGCGTGACGTTTAATTTGCGGTGCATCTCCCGCTCATCCCCCGTCCACTCAGACCAAGCACTCATTCGTGACACCTCACCGAGTCGCACTTGCTTGGTAATCACAACTCGTCCAGGTATCGCGTTACACTCCCCACTCGCTGGGCACATGACACCCGATCGCACGCTTTGAATCGAACAACAACAAAAAACGGCCACATTCGCGGAGCAAAATATTGTTCACACATCCGCATCAATGGAGTGTATTGCTCAACAGAGGAGTGCGTTAGTACGCATTGTGCATCTGTGTAATTGTGTACGTCTGGGTGTGCAAATGTGTGTGTGTGTTTGTGAGCAGTATTGTAGTGGTTAGCGCGCTGCGCTACGAACCTGGCGACGCGGGTTCGATTCCCGCTCACGGCCAACACCAGTGAGGATTATTTGAACCGGTTTTGGGCCTCCCCTAGGTCGACTCAGCCTCAAATGGTTCGGTGTGTAAACATCGCCACTGGGGAGACAAAGACGTTCGGGCGTGGTGCTGGCCACCCACTCCCTCGTGTGCCGTCCTGGCCTTCATAGGTGCTCGCTAACAGCACTTGCCCCAACAGTCTGTTCACGCTATACGGGGGATCTTTGTGCGCTGCGCATCGAACCCGGCGAACCTTGCTTCCCGCGCACGGCCAACGCGAATTTACGATTATCTGAACCAGTCCTCAAATGTAGTGATATTTTACGGTTAAATCGCCCGCAGTAATAACCGGGGCAGCCGCTGCATTCGGACCGTGATCCTCTGCAACAAACGGCGAATGCGCTACCTACCGCTGGCCGAGTCACTACCGAGATGGCTATGCAGCCCAAAACACAAATGGCTCGAGTCTGGTAGACACGTACCTGGGATATTTGTCTCAGGCTGTTAATCTGCGTTAAATGAGAAAAGAAAGACGTTATAGTCATACTCAGGCGCGTCGCCATCGTAAAACAAACGTTTATGTTTTTTGGGCTTTGATTAAAGTCTGCCTGGTATGTGAACACCAGCCTGAATGGGTTTAATATTCTTGCCCAGAATGCACAGCAGCACGGGGTGAGGAGTGTTTGTGGGAGTAAGTCGACACCGTCACTCACTCGGCTCGCTAGCGGTGAAGTCCCCCCACGTGTACCCGTGCAATGTCACCACAGTGCACAAGCACAGCACACCATACACGTGCTGTCACTCACGTCCAGCTGTCGAGATGACCGGCTGTCCGTGAATCAAATCCTTCCCCGCAGACACATGTAGCTAGACGATAAGAGCTGCTTGTGTTTTGGTTCAATAACGTACTTTTTGTTTAGTTTGTTCAACATACAGTACATACGTATGTCCAGATTTATTTTGGTCGTTGCTCGAGAAAAGATGTCCGCACCCGGCACCACCACATCCAGGAACACATCTCTCTATCGACGTGGCTACTAGGAGGCACGGGCCATCTTCTGCAGTCTACCAGCAACCGGGAAAATATCCAATTAGATATTAGGCCCTGGTTATACACCTGATTATGAGACAGTGTTTATAGCGAAACAATAGTTCAGAGGTGGTCCAGCCAGGGAATTGAGGACACATTACCTGGGTTGTTCTGACAGTATTTTTAAGCGGACAGCAGAAGAAGAAGAATAACAACCCACCTAAATGTTTTTATACTCAAACATTCTGAGAGTCGTATTTAATGAACAGCATCTCCAAAAAGTGCTTCCGCAGCAGAGTAGAGTTTGGCCACGGCTGCCTCAGCGATACAGCAGCTCACACACCGCCCAGGAACGGACCGGCAGGGGACCGGGGCTACATCTCGGAAGGCCAGCACTGCCTCCCGCCATCACCTCCGGGACGAACCCCGAAGTGAGCACCTGTCACCCAACACAACATCCTTTCCTCCTGGGGTTTGTTCAACGCGCAGGTAACAAGGGTGGGACCTCCACTTCCAGAGCAAGGCCCCCCAGACCTCGCCGCGGCACTTTGCCCTTTAAAAAACATAACAACAACAAAACATTTGGTATGAGCAACGAATTGTAAGCGAGGTTTAAAGAATGAAAAATTATATCCGCTGACAGCACGGAATGTTTGTCGGGCACGGGAATGCGGAGGCAGACAGATTCTCTTGTCTGGAGGCCAATCAACGAGAAGAAGAGGTGAGAGCAGCATCGTGGCCACTGCGCACTCGGCTGGCTGTCGATGCCCTCCGTGACTCGGCCCTCCCTCGCGCCGTGCCGCAAATTGCGCGGAGCCATTCATAGAGACGATTTTCGCAATAGAAAACAGCAAAGAGGTGGAGAAGGGGTTTAAATAAAAAATATCACCACGTTTGTGAATTTGTAAATGTTTTTTTTTTGCTCCGTCATTTATTTCTACCTCGTCTGTCCTATACCGCGTTTATATTTTTTCATTTGTGTTTCACGTTTTTTTTTCTCTCAGCGATAGCACAACATCCAATTAAAACGTCTCATCATCATCCTCAGCCACGCTCAATCCACTGCTGGATGATGAAGACCCAAGATGAAATAATGAATCTGGCACCTAAACACGAACTGATTTCCTCGCTCCATCCGAGAATCTCACTCAGATCCGGAAGAACGCCTGCAAACAGAGTGGAACAACGCAGAGGTCCAGAATAAACTTTCCATTCGAGACCCAAACATCGCGCCTCGTGGCTTTGACGTTCATTGAAAATACTCGTGACAGCATCAGAACATCAACAGGTAGATGCGCACATCTCCTTCATGAATTGAAAATTATAAAAACATGAGCCACAGCAGTGCGGTCGTGGCCATGCAACTCAAACTACGGACCACGCTCCTTCACCGGTCGAGGGAGAAGGAGAGAGTCAAACTGCACGAACTCTAACTCCCGAAGCCCTCTCGTCGTAGCCAGCACATCTCGACATTGTGAATATTGCCACTCGCAAGAATAAAACACTTTTCTGTCTATAAAAAATAGACGTGTAATGTATTTTCAAGGTAATAAAGGATGTTATGTATTCACCAACGGCGCTTTTGATTCATGTCCACGGTAGCCTTGTACAAAGCGTTCAGCGTAACCGTCACTCAGGTTTATTAATTTCATAGAGGTTTCACTTTACAGAGCATGCAGAATCTAAACTAAGTAAAAATTTGACACTAAGTGACGCAAAGTGGCAAAGTGAAATGTAATGCCATGCTGTGTGATGGAATTGTGTTGTGCGCGCGATGTTGGGGTGGTGATGTGCACACTTTTGTGAGCGCAGTCCACACAAGACAAAGATCCCCCGTATAGGCTTTACAGACTTTTTGTGCAAGCGCCGTTAGCGAGCACTTATGAAGACTGCCACGACACACGATGGAGTGGATGGCCAGAACCCCGTCCGGCCGCCTTTGTCTCCCTCGTGGCAATGTTAACACACCGCAAGGCACCAGGTACTCATTTGAGCTGAGTCAACCTTGGGGATGCCCAAGGACAGGTTCAGATAAGTGTTACTGGTGTTGACCGTGAGTGGGAATCGAACTCGAGTTCCCGGGTTCGTAGCGCAGTGCGCTAACCGCTACACTGCCGTTCCGCATACTACAGCGCCATGTGTGTGTGAGTACACACAGTGTGTGCGTGTGTGAGTACACACAGACGGTGGTGCAGGGTGTGTGTGTGAGTACACACAGTGTGTGCGTGTGTGAGTACACACAGACGGTGGTGCAGTGTGTGGGTGTGATTACACACGGTATGTGTGTGTGTGTACACAGACGGTGGTGCAGGGTGTGTGTGTGAGTACACACAGTGTGTGCGTGTGTGAGTACACACAGACGGTGGTGCAGTGTGTGGGTGTGATTACACACGGTATGTGTGTGTGTGTACACAGACGGTGGTGCAGGGTGTGTGTGTGAGTACACACGGTGTGTGTGTGAGTACACACAGTGTGTGCGTGTGTGAGTACACACGGTGTGTGTGTGAGAGTGCACACACACACACGGTGGTGCAGGGTGTATGTGTGTGTACACACGGTGTGTGTGAGCGTGCACACATACACACACACACTCGCCAATATGATCGCATCGATTATTCAGACAAACAGGGCCGGCAGACATTATTTACACCGCCTAAAACGTGCACGTCTATAATTACACGTAGGACATCTGCATGAGAAGAACGCATACTTATGCATCCGCTCTCCGAGTGGAGTGGTGCAAGTCAAACACACGAAGACGATTGGACGACAACTCCCCCGATGAGCGAGCTTCGTGTTGAACAACGTGACGTCACCCTGGACTCCCGTGCTAACGAGATTCGCATCTCAAGGGATTTCCCAGCGGAATATATTTAAATAAATTAAAATTAAGTCATAATGATACAGTTATTAAACAATGCAGGGCCCTCCTGAATAATAGTCTAACGACTCAATGAGGGTATTCTGTATGAATAAATGGCGTGATCATTATCATTTTGTAAACCCAGCGAACACCATTTAATATTTGGATAATTCAATTCTTAAACCATTAGATATTAATGTTATATATGAAACGTTACGGTGTGAGTTTAGATGAGAACTAAACGACAATGTATATGTATAATTTTACGTTTCAAAGTTTACATGTGGTAAGAGTGGAACCATTAATTACCAACTCATCGGATGCTCCTCCTGATTCACGACCCACAACTCGATTCAAGAATGGATTGTGTTGACACTCCGGTGAATGCTGGTTGCCTCCAGTGGCTGCAGGGGTCACGTCGAACCTACAGCAGGCGAATCGAGAAGCGTTGTAGTATTCGTGCCTTCACGATTACGCGCGCGCATCGCAAGCTTTGGGAAAGACACTTATTGACATCTCAGTGCATCGTTAACGCCCCGAATTTGAAGACATTATCCCGTGCAGTAATGGGTTTAACCATTGGTGCAGAGACTTAAAGAGCTCCTGTTAAAATGCTGGCAGCCTGCTAAGAACAATGTGAACGCAGGCGACGCATTCAGCAGTCGGACTGCCAGAGGTATGTGGTCTGCGTGGGTTTGTTTCAGCTGTGATCGGCACATCTACCTCACATCGGCAAATACGATTATGAGTAATTTCACGGTCCCTTCACTACATTTCACGGGCAAAATTCCGCAGGTTGTTTTCATTGCGATGGATCGAAATGTTTTGGTCGAGTGGTCGATTATCACAATTTACGTAATTTAATAATAATAATTCCCGTTATATGTACCCATATTAGCCTCAATACATCACAAGTGTGCTACGTATTGCATCGAGTGAGTCTCAAAACTGTTTTCGGGAGGGTCCTGCAATTGGGACGTTTAACCGATCCCACTCACGATTTCGCGTTTGACGTCGTCGTCGGAGGAAACTGCAGTACCCCGGATAAATCATCATGACAACGAGGGCGGTGGGTGTCACACAGATGGATTCAATAATCATTTGCGGTATTCTCCTGCAATCTCTCAACCCAAGCCCTCTAACAGCTTTCAACCTCAGGCAGTGATCCGAATTTGAACCAGGCTCAAGCCTGCTCAGCCGCGGAGATCAAGCGCACGCACTCATCATGGAGATTTGGTCTTGGCTAAGTTTGTTGTTCCCTTCTCACCGATGAGCACGGCTGGTTGCGAAAGAAGTTCTACATTCGCTGTGCGGGGGCCACGAACAGCTGTGTGACCGCACAGATGGTTTCACAAACGCGCTTGCGAATGAGTGCGCAGCATATTGTGTTGCTGTTTACGTTGGCGCCAGCAAGTGATCTCTGTGTTATATTTCCGCGATGTTTATATCGATCGTCACACAACCAAACAAATTCGACCAACGAAGCATCTCTCAACTGTAGGGGCGTTCAAACGCCGCGCGATATAATTGCCCATTACTCAACCGCGTGGCTGGAGGCTCCCCCACTCTCCTCCTCCTCCTCCGACCCTCCTTCCTCTCAAACACCTGCACGGGGATACGTGTTTTTGATGAATGCCCTGTTGCGGAGAACGCGCGGTATTTATTGTGAAAGAGGTGATATTGCAGAAACATCTTTGCTGGTGCTGCAAATTCGTGGCACTAAAGCGGGCAGCATCTGTAAAGGCCGTCTCGCCCGGAGCCCGCTGGACTCGTCGTGGTCTTGCGAGTGAGCCCTTCGCTGCGATACGCTGTAAATTAAAGTTTGTAATTTCACCCCCTCCCCCAACCATCTCTGTTTTGTACACGTGTGCACAAACCAGTATGAAATATGTACTCCCTATATATACTATTATTCACTGTTATATTGCACCTCTGTTAGGTTTAAAAATTATTCCTTCCCACCCCAGTTTTTAATTTAAAATTGGACTCCTTGCCTCGGCCAGTATGAATGTAATTGCTTTTGAACTATACACTAATATTCCACGGCTAAAATGTGTTTCTTGCTGGAAGTAATGTTACATAAAAAAAATGTAGTGCCTTTTTTATCATTATCATCATTGGCCAAGATGAATCTACTGCTCGATGAAGCCCTCCCCAAGCCGTTGCCACCTCTCACGATCCCGTGGTGTCGTAATCCACCCAGCACCTGCCCGCGAGATGATTGCATCGCTCCGTCTCTCAGCTGGATGTACTGTTGGACGTATGACAGCACTACTCTTCTTATATATTTCTCACTGTTGTTTCACGATCATTGCGCGAAATTAGTATGAATGTCACGGTTAATGATGTCAGATGTTTGGACCACTTGCCGAGATGTTTACTCTATTATTTTGTGGCCCCTTGTCTACCTTGATGGTGGAAATTCCACATTACAATGGCAGGGACTAAAATCTTCACAACTGAAGTAAGTGGTCGTGCGAATGAGTGATTATGCTCAAAGATATCGCTCCAATTATAAGCGTCTTGCACTGTAAAGACTAAATGTAAGAATTAGTTTTTGAATCAGAAAATAATGTAATTTCTCTCACTGCAATAACTAGGGAATATATTAGTAATTGATTAATAACTTAACATTAATTATTAAGCTCTCGGTACGCGCATAGCATCACGCGCGTAAAAAAGCATCTGTTTTTTTAAAATCCTAAATGTTGTTTGCAGCCACTGGCGGTGCTACTCTTCACGACAATGTTAATCAAAGACGCAATTCTGGAATAGAATAATGACCCTGAAATCCCAAATCACAGAACTGTGATTGGGAAGAGGAGGAGGGGGGGGGTCACTCTCTCCGTTCCTAGCAGCAGCGCGGCACTCACTCAGCACTGCACCGATCAACAGCAGCCGCAGCGTGCTGTGGCTTTTCACGAGATTTTATTTTTATTTTATTTCCGACAGGCAAACATGCAAAATGTTACATCAATTGCCTGTTTTACGGCCCACAATTGTCAACTTGTGCAGTCTAGACTGAATCCATCATGCCACTACAGACATGTTAATCCTCCAATTATTATCATTAAACAGCAGGGGGGGGGGGGCTGGTGATTTGGGAACTATTACCAGCAGGTGACTGCCGCCGCATAGGGGAGAGAAAACGTTAACTCTTTCCCCGCCGTACCGCCCTCCTCCCCATCTCTCTCTCTCTCTCTGGAGCGTGGCGATAGAGATAGAGAGAGGAGACAGGGAGGTGGGGCGTTGGGATGACTGTGGAGGGGAGGAGGAGGACTTTCCGGACGGTGGGAATGCGAAATGTCAGGCGCGCGGTGGGGCCCGCGAACACCGCGCTCGCAGCGCGACGGGGACGCGCGGCGCGCGCGTGCGCTGCCGCCTCTCCGCCAATCGGAATCCCCGACACCCAACGAGGGCCGGGATTGTTTTAAAAATAAAAGATTAATCATCGTCCGCACGCGCTACCTTCGGTGCAATGAGTTGGACTTGTGAACCAGAGTTGCACACAAAATACCAACAACAACAGCAAACATTCCATTCTGGTCCGCTTTGAAAATTAATCAAGAAAATATTTACACGGTTTTTTTCTTGTATGGCCGACGCAGACTGTTGGGGCACGTGCTGTTGATGGCACAGCAGCACACCAAGAGACGCTGCAGCGACTCAGCGCCATGCCGTAGCTGCCGTTGTCTCCGTGGTGCTCATGTTTACAAAGCGCACGAGCAATCAATCGAGGGGAAACTCAGGACAAGTCCGGCCATCACTCACCACGGATGTTACCCGGTGGCCTCGAAGCAAACTCAAGTCGGTATCGTAGCACAGTGCGCTAACCACTACGCCACCGCTCATCATACGTATACACAGCACACACACAATCATCTTCCCCCCACCCCCATTTCGGTTTCACAGCAGATGCCATAGCGATTTTGTAAAATTGTTCTTTTGAAGCTGTCAGCCCCGCTTCGTCTCCGCTAAGCAGGCATTCCAAATCGCAGAGAGGCGGACGAGGTCTCGGCGTCGGTGACATCGCGATCCGCGGCGCGCGCCTCCTCCCCAAAGATCTTCCCCATTCGTGCCGCTGGCGCTGATGTCCCCAGCTCCGCCTCCGTCACTGTCACGCAGCCCTCGACGGCGCCACGCGGAGATGATCGGCGGCGCTGCGTCGCGTGTCCACATCGTGGCACTCCGCGTCGAGCTGCGTGTCGAGCAGACCCGGCTCCTCTCGGGTTGGGGTGGGTGGTAGTGGGGCGAGGGGGGGGGCACCCTAACAATCTTCTTATTCTTTCGTACGGCTGCTGATGCAGATGCAGAGCAACGATTTACGAGGTCACATTCAGGTGGTCAAGAGCAGGTAACCGCGCCAGGAGCAGCAGCGGAGTGTGTCGCTGCGATGTCTCCTTCGTCGTATTTGTGGATCGTACTCCGCTGTGCTAGGGCCTGTTCAGGATGACCACAGTCGCACCCTGCCAACCAAGTCCCGCCTAGGGACAGAGTGCACCCACGTGGGGGGGGGGGCCGAGGGAGATGCGGTGGTGCAGGGCCCACCCCAGCCTCACCCTCGGTCCTGGTGTTGAGCATTGGTTTCTCTCTCCAGCTTTCGCCCTGTTCTCCTGGCACGCGGTCAAGAGTTGAACTCGGGGGTGTGGGGGGTTTAAATTTCGTTCTAATTCAACTGCTGGCAATGGTCCGCAAGTGGCGCGCGGCGAAATCTCGCGACAAGGAACGCCGCGCGTGGGGGGGGGGAGCAAGGGCGGCAGCGGCGTCCGGCGCGCTCGGGGTCGGTGGTGCTCCGTGGCGTTGTCTGCCACGGACCACCACCCGTCTCGTATTCACCGCGTTGCATCGCGGCTCTTGAAATATTGATTTGTTAAAAATATATACATACCGAAACCGAAACAAAATGTGCTCGAGCGACAATTAGCACGTGTTTGGCTGCAGGTTGGTCCCATTATTTAGATTATTTGTTATCATTATTTTAACTTTTTTCTTTACACCAGATTCCATATAAGCATCCACAGCGCTGCTTACTCTTAGTTATAACAAGAACAATATCGCACACTGTTTTTTTGGAGGAGGGTGGTGGGGGGGGTCACCCGTAGCGGGACATGTATCAATACGCAGGCCTCCTCTCATTTCCCAGAGATGCTCCCCGGGGTGAGCTCCGTGAATCGTTCACACGAATGCCGTCAGCTCCCGTGCCAGACTTCCTGGAGCCGGCCCAGCCGACCCTCTTCCTTGAAAAAACAACAACCCTCCTCCTCCCCCACCCACCCCCCTGTAAAACGATTTAAAAACCCCACTGTAAGTGTTGTCCCCCTGCATGGGGTGAGCTTGGTTCCTCTCCGCGTGCAGCCGTCCACGACTGTGATTCTCACGACGCCAGCCGGCCACCCACACTACAGAAGCCACGGCCGGTGTAATGATAATACAGAATGTACCTGGGAAAGTCGGAGTCTCAGGATTCATTTCCGGGAGGGTTCCTGCTGCACTGGGATGTCTGGCACAATCAATAAATGAGTTAATGGGAGAAGAAAATGTACGCAGAGAAAACCCATGCGTACGTTGGAATAACATTTTGAGCTCTGCATAGATGGATTCAAGAATCCATATTCTTAGGTTTTCTCGGTAAAGTCACGTAGGTAAAACATCAAAATTAATAAAAATAAAATAAAATAAAGATCACGACGTTTCGCAGGCAACACAAGTCTCTGTCATTAGGTTGTGATCTTTATTATTTTATTTTTTTTATTAATTTTGATGTTTTACCTACGTGACTTTACCGAAAAAAACCTAAGAATATGAATCCTTGCAGTCACGAAAGCTTCAAATCTAGAATTCAAGAATCCATTTCTGTATTGCCATCTCCTAGCCATCTCGCGTCTCACGTCTACATAGCCAGGAATTCCTGGACAGTGTCTCCTACAAACACGACAGACCAGACTCTCCACACAGTCTGATCAGCTTCCAAACTGAGATTGGGCTCATCCTGGGTGATACGGTCATGGCTGGGTTTGTCCCTCCGTTCTTCTGCCGTGGTGTGGGCCGTCACGTGGCCTCACAGAGTCCTCTGTGTATGCGGGACGTGCTGAGCAGTGAGAGACAAACAACTGCCGGGCGTTGGGAGCACAGTTCGTGGCCCAGAGTCCCACGATGTCGCCAACAACGTTGAGAACGCACGGTACCGTGCCGGCGATTTAGCCCGTTGTTGGTCACGGAGACGGTGGCACGTTCAAGTGAAGAGATATCTGACAGACTTGAACCTTTGTCAAATTGACAATCTGGCCCCACGTACGGAAATGTAAGGGGTATGGGACATGGGAAGTAGGGGGGGAAGGGGGGTGTTTAATATGGCGAGGCGTCATGACATCATCAGTATTATAAGATAGGGCATGCGGTGGGATTTGGTGATTTTAGAGGGGGTGGCATTGCATCAGCACCAACGGTGCCCGTATTAAATTTCGTACGCAACAAGGCCTCAAGATGTGTGATCAATGTGGTGGCGTCTGGGGAGGCACCGCTGTAACACGAAAATCGGGGAGGGGGGGGGATTGCGGGGAGTGGTGGTGCTGGCTAGAGATGCCCCCATCTTTTGCTTTACCATGGATACAGCTGCGGGATTTTTTTCCCCTTCTGATCACAATTTCGTCGGCTGCTGCTGCTGCTACTGCCACTGCTGCGGCGGCTGTAAGAATGACATCATCGAGTCGGCGGCGCGGCGGGTGCGACACGAGGCACGGACGGCGGAGGGGAGGGGGCAGGAGGGTTACACACGGAGATTTACGTCTGTGCGGTTCACGAACGAGCTCACCATTTTTTGTATTAACGACATCGAACCTGTCTCCCCGGGTTATTCTCCGAGCGTTTAAGTTTTGTTATTAAATTACAATCCGCCGTACACGTCTGCTTTATGGCACGCTGGCTCATTAACCCCCTGAATGTCCCGTGAAATGTCATCAATGTACAGGCGCTTCCTTCCAAACATCAGCGGGGCAGTTAAGGCAAAGCGCGGCTGTCCATCCAGAGACGCCCGGGGAGGCCTGCAGGGTTCTAGCCCGGCGCCGGTGATGGGAGCCTTAACAAAAAAAAGGAGACATTATGAGTGGTAATAACAGCAGCTGGTGTCCGCTTGAGCACCAAAAAAAGCAACCCCCACCGAGACGGCTAGAGCTGCTTCACAGACCCATCCGACCGGGCTATCTCAGAGGGATAGATTGGACCGCTATGCCTATCTGACTGGGCTGTGATGAAGGGTTATCTCATCTTGCCGTCTCTCTCTCTCTCTCCGGGCTAGATTGGACACGCGTCTCAGTGAGCTAGGGTTGAATGCCATGTGGCCAGGCTGTCTCCGAGGGGGTATATTGGACAAGATACCTCACCCGGCTGTAGTGACCAGCATGCCTGTCTGGGCTACAGAAAGACGACTGTCACTCTCGCCGGACTGGAGTGGCACGCGCCCCGTGACCAGGCTGATCTCGCTGGGATCTCTCACCGCTCTGCAGCTTATCTGACAACCGGACGGGAGTTATTCCAAATCAGGACACGGCTCAGAGAGCTGGAAACGTGTGATGCCACATGCACCGAGCCACACGCGTGGAGTACTGCACGTCGTGAACGCGTTGCTTGTCGTGAGACAATTACTCTCGAAGGCTTTCCACTAGCGGGAGCTCTAGCAAGCCCCTCGAGAGAGAGAGAGAGAGCATTTGGCCGACTGTTTCACGTTGTTCAGATGTGTTGTAAGAGGTGGGGGTGTAGCCATATTTTACTCCACCACCGCAACCGGAGCCTACCTTACGAGTAGCACGTTTGGCTATGTACGTTGCGAAAGAAGTTCAGCATACATACACGCATTAGGGCGGACAGAGGCGGGATGATTTAAGAAACTCGCAGCACCAATCGAACCGGCGAGTTCTGGATTTGCAAGTCCAGCGCGCTGCCGACCATTACACGGCGGCAGCATGGCACGTGATGATGCATGTGAGCGTCGTGTGTGTGAATACTTGCGACCGGCCCGGCCACGTGCGTTCGTCAACCGACTCCTCTGTCGGTGTATTTACACTTCAGAATGTTTACACGCACGAAGGTTCTATGAGCCCCCCCCCTCTCCATGCCACGCGCGCTGATGTAAGACCCCCCCCCCCCCCCGCGTATGATTTTTCCCCAGGGGGCTAAAACCTTGAGTTTAAATGCACGCCAATATAATGTGTATTTAATTACATTATTAGGCACTTAACTGGCAAATGATAACATTTCTGGACATAATTGAACACTGGGGATCGAGCCAAGCAGGAATGGGAGCAGTTTCTGAAAGCCGTAAAAATATGTTACTATATATTCATGGCTCATATTTTACATAAATATATCTTTTAATTAACTCATTAAAAAAGTTCGTAACGTTGTTTTTAAATGGCTGAAAAAAATCACGTTATTCTCCAGCGACGTTAATGTACCATGATATCGTCATCAGCCACGGTCAATCCACTGTTGGATGTTGGATTCCCCATGCCGCTCCATCTCCCACGATCCCGTGATGTAACACGCCACCCAGGACCTGAACACAGACTGATTTCATCGCTCCATCTCCTCGATGAAGGTGCCTCCCGGACGCGATCCAATCCTCGGCTGCCGCTCCGTTATTATTCTAGAACGTCGTCCCTTCAAGGCGTGACAACCTTTGCCTTAACAGTTCGATTTAAAAGTTGTTTTACTGCGTGTGGTCTCTAGGTCACGCGCTCCTATTCTCGCGGTGTTCTTCCAAGCGTGCACCTCTCTCTCTCTCTCTCCGTGTTTCTTTGCGCACTGTTCAGTTTTGGTTTTATGTTTTGTTTTAATGAATGACCACGGTGTCTTATGAATGACCACGGTGTTAATGGTCTCTATGCCATCGCAGGTAGTGGTACTCCTTATTACTTGAAGTGGCAGGCAAACAGGTTTTCATACTAGTACTACTACTGCCACAGAATCTATACGTTAGGGGCTAGATTTCAATGTTGGAAAGTCTTCCATTATTATCACGGTTGGCTACATACGGTGCGAAAGAAGTTCAACTACATACATCATGGCGGAGTTTTGGTGGAACTCTTTGAAAACTCACTTTACATTGGAAACGAATCCGGTATTCATTAGAGCTGCTTTTTGCGCTTAGCGTGTTGTCCTTCCCACGCACCTCCCATTAGAAGGGTGGGCTACGTAGGGTGTGAAAGAAGTTCAACGTACAGGAACATCAATTGTATCGCGAAGGAGAGTGAACCTGGCTGGGACCAGAGCGGGTATTAGGTGGTGCAGCGCCCGAGGCCAGCGCAGGCCCAGGTGCCGCTCACCCGGTCATCCAAACCGGAGGAAATCATTATTTGTCGATGCTGCTGCTGCTGCTGCCGAATTGGCAGTGGTGAACGCAGCACAAACTAACAAGCAGACAACTCGACACATCCATCAATAATAATAATGCGGCCTCAACAGGCGCAAACAAATCTACAACGATAGGCGACGTTTCGGGCAAAGGGCCTTCAACACTGCAAATACATCGGAGCGCAAACCGGTGTCAGCGTGCGTCTCTGCAGCTGCGCTCCGCTCGACGTGGCTGAGGGAGAGGATTCTCCGTTCGCCTTTCGGCGTTGTTCCTTGGTCTGACGCTGGTGAGACGAGGCCATCAGCAAGGCTTTCTCTGGTGTAGGGAAATCAGCTTCAAAGACAACGCGCATAGCAGAGCATGTTTTGTTTGCATGTTCACAAGTGCTGTGTGTGGTTAATGCAGAACTCGATTCATTGATGAATGTATCTTTTGCAAGGTGTTTGAACATCTTAACACGTCGTGTTTCATTGCCAGAACGAGTACACACAATTCTTATTTTTGATACTGTGATATCGGCAACAACAACAACAAAACGGGTATCCCACGATACAGGAGAAGTCTCGCGGCTCCGCTACGACGAGGCGGAGGAAGGCCACGTGGGCCCAGGGGCCAGCAGCGGAGCGGCCGTTCCGCACAAGGGCCACTGCCGCTGCCGCTGCCACTGCCACTGCTGCTGCTGTTGCTGCCGCTGCTGCTGCTGCCACTGCTGCTGCTGCTGCTGCTGCTGCCGCCGCTGCTGCTGCTGCCGCTGCTGCTGCTGCTGCCGCTGCTGCTGCTGCCGCTGCCACTGGCTCTTCGGCGAAGCTGATTGAAGGCGACTCGCCCGCGGCCGCCTGTCTCGGCCAGGGCTGCCCGCGTGAGATTGGCGAGGAGGGCCGGCCCCGCCAGGCGGTGGCGGTGGTGGCGGTGATGAGGTTCAAAGAAGCATCGCTTCTTTTTTATGATATTATATTTTATATTATTATTTCTCTCCTGACATCGGTAGGGAGGCTCGATTGTTGCTTTTTTTCTCGCCCCTCCACCCCCCACCACAAAAATTGAAATGAAAACTCAGCGATTGATTCTAACCGCGAAGGAGGCGGCTGTGAGTGAGGGTGGGTGTGGTGTCTGAGCTGATCCCGGGCGCCGTGTTTGTTGGTCGATGCGAGCTGGGATTGCTCCCAGCTCTGGACGGCTGCTTCTGCTGCTGCTGCTGATGGTGGTGGTGGTAGAGGGGGAGTCAGGGTTGGTGGGGGGATGGGATGGGGCTGGGGTGGGGGGTGAGGCGAGAGAGAGAGAGGGCGCTGGTGCCAGTTGTCGGACAGATGTTGGTGCAGCGAGGAGCGGCGATTGGCGACCGCTCCGCGCCTCAATTACGCGCGGGCTCGTGGCCGCGCACCCCGAGCGGTGATGGGCATCGGATCAGCGGCCGCCAGACAGCTCCGCTCCCATGAATTATTGAAGGAGGATATTAGGGTGATGGGGCCAGGCGAGTTTGTGTGTATTACGGGAAGGGTCGCAGCGCCGTGCCCAGGCTCTGCGTCTTTGCCGGATCGGGGCACGCCGGCGAGGTGATGGCAGAGGCCGGGGGTAAGGGGGGGGGGAGGGGGTGGGGGGGGGTTGCTAGGACGGGGCGGTGACAGCCCGGGCTGTATCTCACCGCTGTCACGGAGCCCCCGCCAACCCATCGCCTTTTTAAACCTCCACACCCCCCAGGGAGATGAGCTGCCATTCCAGGCTTTTCTCATTTCCACACTGTCCATTTGCAGCTGTAAGCGCGCGATATTCCCACCGAGCGCCATTCATCCAATGGAAATTAGAAGGGGAGCGGCGTGATGAGATGTTGAGGGTTTATCCCGGGCAGTCTATTTTATTTGCCTAAAAAAAGGAGAAGAAGACAATATTACATTTGACCTCTCCTGATGTGGAATCTACTCCGGCGAAACGCGGCACCGCGGCCGGGCCAGGCGCGCGCCGCATCCAAAAAAAACGAGAGAAACCTCTCCACGTTGGGGCCGCACTCTTCACGGACGCGTGACGGATCGCAGGGCCGATAAGAGTAATGTGCTCGCTAAGTAGCACGAGATTGGTTTCTGTTTTGTGAAAGAAAACCGTCACACGTTTGAGGGATTTCCAGGATTCATATTTAACGAAACTGAAGGCTTCCGTAATATCATCACTTTGCAGTTCGCGCGCCGCTGCCGTGCAGAGAGCGCAAAGCCGCGCCGAACGCGAGAAACGCCACCCGGCATCACGATCACGATGCTAATCACGATAATGATAATCATCGTAATGATTGATGGCCCTTTTTAGTTCAGTCGAACTTATTTGCTTAACCAGGTGTGAACTCAAGAGACTAGGGATCGTCTGTCTCATTTTGCATGATTGACCGGCACTAATCCTCGATCAATCAATCCACCGCTGAATGAGCGCCTGATCAGTCTCACACTTCGCTCACCGCTGGTGTCTCGCCGTGGCCCGGAATCGAACTTGGGTATTTGTGTACACAACAGGATGTGTTTTGAACTTGCACCACAACTCCGCGCGTCGTGTCACAGACTGCGCGCGTTACTTTGATCCTGCACACTCAACTCCCCATCCTCCACCCCCACAGACTTGCGCGCCCCACAAATAATTCTCAACCGACCACCACTGAAATGTACATCCAACCAGCTCGAGGCAGAGACCAGTCCAAAGTTTATAGACCAAGTGGAGGAGCCTCTCAACGAGGTTGCATGCAACTGAATCGCTTACATGTGGACGTCTCTGCAACCAGTTGCGAGCAGTTGTGCCGCGGCTTGCTCGCAGTCGAGACAGATCCAACTCACAAGCATCGATCTGCTTCGGCGATTTGTAGCGACGCATTTCTTCACTCGGTGCACGTTTTTTTAAAATCTGATTTTTTTAAATTTAGACTGGAGGAATCCGATGAGCTCTCAAGCTCTTTTTCACCTGATGCCGAACGTTGCATGATCACGAGATTCACCGTCCGCGATAAGAATTCCACAAGCATTCAATACCGCAGCGATTCGATGAACTGTCACGATTCAGGGTCGTTAATTGATTCTGTTGTCTCGTTTGTGTTCGTGCCCATTTGTTATGTCTGTACAGTTGTGCACGCTCATTTCACCGAACGTAACACCAGCACTTCAATTGCATGAATTGCAAATAATAGATTCTCAGACGCACAGTGTAAAATATGCGTCGAGAACAACATATTTCATTTTAATCGATCAATCGATGCGTTTTATACGTCTATTGTACAGGCATGTTCACTTTACTGTGTCCGTATGCACGCACGCCGGCGGAGGGGTAGATTACGTTTGTTGGGGTAAAGTGTGTGGACTCCCCGGCCTTCCAAGACGTCTGGCCAGCGTGGGAGAGTTGGCCAGCACGTTGTGTCGATGGACCCTCTTGAGCCCGCTCGAGTGGAGACTCCTCCTAGCAGCAGGGCTGCTCTTGTGCGCACACCACCACCACCACCACGACTCCACGCATCACGTGAACTCAGGAATTGTCTACTCTGAGCAGAATCATATTAAGCCACCTCGACACGAGCTCATGCTTCTCCGCACCAGACCACAGCTTTTACACAAACACATTCTGGGCAATCAGCAGCAGCAGCAGCAAGCCTTGGTGCCGTCAAACTCCGGCACACACAGCTGACCCCCCTCCCCCAGGGCCTGGGTCGGCCTCTCTCACCCAGGGCCTGGACCCATGCCCTCCAAGCGTGCTGCTGGTTTTAGTTTTAGTATCCCCGGACACGAGAGCCGCCCGCGAGCCTCTCGGCCCCCTCTGCACAGAACTACTTTGACGGAGGTACCGAGACGGGTCCAGCTCCTTCGGATTCAACTCCCAACCTTCTCGTTCCGAGCCAAGCGCTGCATCGATCTATCAAAGTAATAAATAACAACGTACGCCGCTTTGGCAATGTATCATTCCGCTGCTCGATCAGAATCGGAATATTTATATCGACACTGGAGAAACCCGATGAGCTGTGAAGCTCTTTCCTCACAGGTGTGCAGTAGCGAGTGCCGCCTCCACACCGCCTCCTGGTCGCGGGGATCGTTCGAGCAGAACTCTGCCCGCAGTGTGAGCTGGTAGAGTGGGGGGAGGCGCAGGGCCGAGTTACTCTCAGCGGTGCGGCGTCAGCCATGGTCGAGAATCAAACTCATGCTGAGGTCGCCAGGCTTAAATCACGGCGCGATAACCACTGGTGCCAGCGCCCCCCCTCCCCCCCACCCCCAATACAGCCACGTCCGTTGCCCGAGCTGCTTTGTGGAGGCTGCATTTCGTGATTTTCCCACGGACGTCATTTCATCACGAACCACATGGGCGCACGTTCTGCGCGTCTCTTCATTTCCCTGCGTGGCGAGGCTACGGAGGCGCGTGCGTGACGATGGCGAGGGTGATGAATGGGACGTGTGACGTCACAGAGTGGCATCTCGACGACGACGACGACACCGCCATCGCCGAGCAAGACGCCGCGTGGTAATCCGCGGGGAGCAAACGACGCCCCCGGACCGCCAGGGTTTTGTGGCCTCTTTTTGTTGGGCAGCGTGGAGCAGCAGGGGGCAGCAGAAGGCAGCGAAAGTGCCGACGATCCATTCCTGCGCCGGCGTGTAATTACCCCCCCCTCCCCCCGGCATGCAGAGCAGGGAAGGGCCACCCTGCGTTGGTCGGCGTGAGCGCGGGCAGCAGCGCCACCGCTGCCCGGCATGCCCACACGCGCAGGGCGACGATTCGCCCACTGACCGCCCCCCGTACGCGGCAGGGCCACGCGGGAGTCTCCACCCGGCCACATCCGCGGGCCCCGCGGTGGAAGCGCGCACGGTCAAAGGGTGCACACGCAATGTCTGTCTGTCTGCCTGTCTGTTGAACTTATCTCGCGCCGTACATAGCCAACCGTGCGAGAGGTAATGGACTTGTCTGGCCGCGTCTTCGAAACGAATCGAGTCACGCGCGACTCGCCTCGTTTCATTGGGCCTCTTCTGCGGAATTGTTCCCATGTTTTCATCGCGCGCCGACATCATTTATCCCGAAATTCACTCATTCTTATTCTTTCGTATGAAAGAAGGGCCGTAGCTAACTGATGCTGTCAGAGACAGTCGAATTATCAACTGGGAGAAAGTAAAGCGCCATCCCGAGTGAGCCCCTCTATTGTGGATCCCCCCACCACCATCCCCAGCCATCAGGGGGCTCAGCTGCCCCCCCGCCCTTCCTGCGAGCCGTGGCCCCCGCACATCGCACTCACGACCGCCACGGCAGCTGGACAATGAACCAATCGCTCAAATGTGACTGAGGCACAGCACAACAGCGAATCACATCGTGAGCTGATGTCCACTGTGAGTCTATAAGTTTTTATGCGACTCTATGGGCCTCTGTGTGAGTATATGAGTCTCTGTGCCTATGGGTCTCGTGCCTTTGGGCCTTTGTGTGAGTCCATGTGCCTTTGTGTGAGTATATGGGTCTCTGTGTGAGTCCATGGGCTTTTGTGTGAGTCCATGGATCTCTTTGTGAGTATATGGGTCTCTGTGTGAGTCCATGGGTCTCTATGCGAACTCATGTCCACTTCGAGCGTTCTTCGAGGGTAGGGGCGGCTCACACTCGCTGTCGCGCTGAAGCCAGCAGCTGGATTTACAACTTAGACATCGAATTGTAGTTGCTGCTCAAATTATATCCACACCGAAACGAGACGAGGTCGTTCGACTAGCTCGTCCAGAGCGGGAATAGCGGTCTTCGAGCTATTTTTAAACTAAACTCTGTTTTAGTTTACTAGATGAGACCCGCGGAGCTATATAACTCTTTTCCAGAAGCGGCCTGGACACAAATGGTAGTTCAACGAAGTGGCGTATCATCGTGTGGACAATTATTGCAGCCAAATACTCGAAACGCGTGATGTTGATTCGAAATGTGGAGAAAAAAACCGGAGGACCCGGATGAAAATTCCCCGCGACCACCACGGAGAGAGAGAGAGAGACGCAAACTTCAATGTCGGCGAAATTCTTCACCAAGTGTCGCCTGAGAGGCCACACGGAGTGAGGGCCCAAGCGCAGTCACCGCGGCCACGCGCCTCTCCGCACCACGCACGCGATCGGCGGCTACGGGGATCCCCCCCCCCCTCCTCCCCGTACCGCGCGCACCTCGCCACTAATTCAGTGCGTTGTGAAAGTTCATTCTGCGCTGGGATCTCGCGTCATTGGACGTCACCGCCGACACACACAGCGAGGGATACAGCGCGGCCCGGTGACCGGGCAGGACGCTGGGCCGAGAAGGCAACCACGGGGACTCGTGCGGGCGCTTTCGCGTCGTCGCCGTCGCATGGATTAGCGGAGCTCTCCACGAGAGAGGGTCTTGGTGGGGGCAGGGGGCAGCTTCACAGAAGTGAACTCCAGGGGCTCGCGACGGTTACTCGCTCCACGGTGGCGACGGTGCCACAATGAAGCTCGCTCCACGGGGGTCGCCGCCGTCCCCCTGCCGCTGCCGCCCGCGACTGGGGAGATCCTCTCCCGCGGCTCTCCGCACGGCCGAGACCTTCCTCCGTTACGTTCCAGCATCAAGACCTGTCCCTTCTTCTTCGTCCTCTATACCTCCAATTCTCTCTCTCTCTCTCTTCTCTCTACAAACTGCGCTGATTCGTAACATTGAAATACTTTGCTATACTTTTCCCCAAGTTCATGCAACCTTGCTCAACCCAAGTCGCGTAAAAACAAACCCTTGTCCATCACGCGTTCAACAGTGCCGTTTGTCGCCGGCCGCTCGGCGATTCTCCGTCTTCTTTTTTCCCTGCTTGGTCGCGTTCCATACTCCCGTCTCATCAGATTGTCTCCACGTGCACATGAATGAATAAAATTAATATATTCCTTCGTGCACACACACACAGCATCTAATTAGGGGTCTACAAGCGATGCACCAGAACGTACTTGCGATTTCATATTAAGTTAGAAAAAGTCAATTTGAGCTCGTAGAAGGTGCAAATTGTGGACGATTTCATTTCACGAAAGGCTGAATGCAATTCGTAATTCTACGGCAATTAGAAATTGCGGAACTTAACAAGAACAACAATTGCACTGTGTTTTTCCACCAAATCAATATTTAGAATCTCGCGCATGGAGTTGCAAGCCAACACGAGACGGCCACATCTTCCTCTCTATAATCCACATCCACCCATCCGAGTTTGCCCCTTCCCCCTTAAATCCAATTCCTATTGCTCAATGGGAGCTGTGCAGTGCGATGCAGACTCTTCCAATTGAAACTCTGCAACAACAACAACAACACGAGCCGTGCACCTTCCCGTGTCAGGCAGAGTCCCCGGAAGATGATGTCACGGGACAACTTCTGAGGTCACGTCACGGGCCCTCTTTACGCACAATCGAGGCACAACGGGCAGCAGTCGCCCTGCAACTGGTGCTCGTTGCGTGCCAATTACGTTTTTGTGAACCCCCCCCCCTCCTCCCAGTGCTGGAAAATGCTAAATTAAATGAACAAAAAAACCCAAATGTAGACCACACAGCTCCGTTCGTTGAGGGACGCGGCTGCAGCCTGGGCTTGGATCCAGGTTTCTCAGCAGTGCCGGTTTAGTGTTTTGACCCCTAAGCTACCTGGTCACCGAAACGAGAGATTTATGAATTAGTAGTTCAATATATATTTATAGAAGAATAAAAACAACAACGAATGGGTGGTATAATAGGACCGCTGATGAGACCCAATAAATCTATGGATTGACCTACAATTTTCAGTTCAACAAAAATACGTTCATTACTGCTCATATCTATTGACCTAAAATGCTCGCAAATGTTCCACTGTAGTTCAACGTCGCATCATCATCATCGTTACATTACCGCTTGTGCGTCGTTTCCTCAGTGGGCTTCACCTGCTAATATAAAAAAATAAAATACATTTAATTTGAAAGTTGTATAAGATTTGCTTACCTTCCCTCTACTTTGCATTGTGTATTATTGCAACGATCTGACCCCGTGGCCCCCTGTACATCTGTCAAAAAAGAGTTTCAAACCTCATCGGATTCCTCCTCCAGTGCAAATAAATATTCTGATTCTCATTAACTCCACAATTACCGAACTCGAGACGATGAGAGTGACGCATCATGGCAAGTGGAGTGGGGGAGGAGGGGGGCAGCAGGATGAGGGGTGGCCGTGCGATCGTGGGGGTGTCGCTGATCCCAGAAGCTTCGTCTCGTCGCGACATCGCGGCCTTTAGCGACCGCTCGACGACCGTCGTCGCACGCTGCGGGCCGAGTCGCGTGTGCGCTCGTAAGGCGACTTCGCTTATTGGAGCGCATTTATTATTCCTCTGCACCGCAGGGCGCCTTGATTTGGTCCAACATGTGTTTGCAGTGCTCAGCCTTTGCGCGTAATTGCAGTAAGCGTAATAACGGCGACTTGAAGTTCACAATCTATTTTTACGCAGACAGAAATGCTTTGAAGAAGGGACCAGTGACTGAAATGTTAGACTGTATGATACCTTTCTTTTATGAGGCAGTGTTAACGTCGAACAGGTGAGCTGTTTTATGGAAGCCACCCGACTACTTATTGCTCCGCTTGGCAAAATGTGATATTTGTCTGCGTGTCCATCCACTCAGAGACACGTTTTCACCATAGCCACAGAAACCCGGAAAAGCGATCGTTACAAACTCACCTGACGGCTCACCAACTCTGTAAAGTCTTGGGGCAAGTTTGAAAAAGAAACGCTTGGAGGAAGAATAAAAAGAAGTGATGTGAAGCATAAACGACGTCTGCGCTGCACGTGGGCACGTGTCGTGCGGCTGCTGGTGTAGATGCAGAGCAGCGGCTACGATGTCATGTTCGGGTGGCCAAGCGTCAGCAGCAGCGGGGTAGTCGTGCATCGCCCCGATGTCTACTTCTTTGCATTTGTGGATCGGTGCACTGCGTCGTTACACGTTGCTCTACGGTCCGTTCTGGATGACCACAGTCGCACGCTGCTTCTACTCGAGAGATTATTTAATTTTCCATTTGTGCATCGGATGTCCGCATCTGCCGCGGTTTGTGCAGTGGATGCGGTTGAGGGTGGACCGCGTGCTGTGCGCACGTTTCTTTGCAAGCTCGCATCCACCACCAACAAGACAGAGGCTCCCTTAATAGACCGGCCGGCCAGCTTGTATTTTATTTGTGATTCTGCACCATATCCAATGCAATCCCTTAGGTTTAAAAACAGCATTACATTTATAAGGACAACTGATTAAAGGAGTACCACTGACATGAGGAGTCCATGGGTAGCCAATCTGATTATCTTATTATAGTAATATTTTATTTTTAAGCTGTTTAAATGTATTTTTATCAACATTGCCAATGTGTTAAATCCACTGAACCAGCGTTATCGGCGACTGTCCATGCGCTCGCCACTCGCTGCGACCGAGAGTGCAAAATGCTTTCGAATCCTTTCTCTTGTAAATCCATCTTCGAGATCATCATCGCCGTTTCCATCATCACCATCATCATCAAGGTCGTGTCTACGTCTGTCGCTGTCCCTTGCTCCTCGTCAACAAGGTCGCAGTTCTTCTCGCATTGCGATCCAAACAACTCATTTTACGTTGTCCAGACACTGCTCACTCCCCACCCGTGTGTGTCTCTCTTGAGATTCCGTGCGCCCGATCGTTACCACGGTCGAGACGGCATTTAATGAGCGCGACTTTCCAGTTGTAAACTGGGGCCTCGAGTTTGTGTGTGAGTAGAGAGCTTCGTCTCGACGCCATCACCAGTGACCGCACAAAGCAACTCACCTCGTAAAATGACAACATTTTCACTTAATTCGGCTACATTTCATCTTTGAGAACGGACACGAGTCAATGTTAGACGCGATGAACACTCTTTGCAGGGCATATAAGAGGCGTGCCCCCTCGTGTGGGTAAACATCTCGATTCAAGTGACCTCGGAAGAACAGGACTCTCTCTTTCATCTGGAGGGATATGTTCCTGTGATACTCGCGAATAGCGCATTTGGCTGATGATGATTTTGGCCGACGAAAGTCCATCTTTTGCCTCTTAACTTTATCTCTCATCACTTTATCTCTCATACTCTTAGGTTTATTCGGTAAAAAATAAAATAAAATAATAATACATTAAAATGACTAAATTAAATCACGACGTTTCGGAGGCAACACAAGGCTCCGTCTTCAAGTGGGACCGTCACTTTATCTCTCACCACTGTATCGCTCATCACTTTATCTCTCATCACTTTGTCTCTCATCTCTGTATCTCTCGTCACGCTTTCTCTCGTAACTTCCTTCCTCTCTTTCTCGATGCAGCCGTGTGCAGCGTCCCAGGTGCGATTCGCGGACAGCCAAAATAGCGGAGAGCAAATTCGCCTGTAGTTCTGTGACACCAACTTCCAGGGCCAGTTTCCAACATCAGGTGGTGCACTCTGCCCGCCGTGAGAGCCCTCAGCGAATATCCATCCGCCTGGCCTCACGCGATTGAGTCAAACCTGCGGGGAGGGAGAAAAAAATAGTCCCCCCCCCCAACAACTCTGACTAAAATTAGCAGCGCTACTTCCTGGAGGGTGGGTGGGGGCATCCGAGTATCTGCGTCTGTCCGTGGCCCTAGGGCTGTGTGGATGGCGCTGAGCCATGTGGAATATTCTGCCCAGCGAGTGAAACGCTAAAAAGTCTCCCGTCCAAACCGTAAACATTTACGTTTTTATATTTTTTTCATATTTTATTTCACTTGAAGCAACCGACTGCGCTGCGAAAGCAAGAAGCGTCACGGGTTTGCAGAGCCACCTTGAAACACAAACAATTGGTATTGTGTTGATGTTTACCTGGGAAGATACGTGGACTATTATTGTTGTTGTTGTAGAGCCCTTAATTAGATTGCCTGAGATGTCAGGACCACGCTCCTCTCCCCCCCTTCCCCCCACTCTGCTTCTGTCTGAACGTGAACATGTAGAAAATACTTCGGTAAATTATAGACGTGTGTTGTGATTGTGCCTGTTGACAAAACAGACGTTTGCAATACGCGCGCGTGTGCGTGGTGCCTACGGTATGTGCGTGGTGTCTGTGGGATTGCCGATGTAGCAGTTAGCGCGCTGCGCTGTGAACCCGGCGACCCGAGTTCGATTTCCGCTCACGGCAAACACATGTGACAATTATCTGCGCTGGTCGTGGGCCTCCTCTGGGTCGACTCAGCCTCGAATGAGAACCTGTCGTAGCGCGTAAACATCAGCATTGGGGAGACAAAGGTGGCTGGGAGTAGAGCTGACCAAACGCCATCCTACTACGCACAGTGCCAATGTAACAGGTGCCCGCGTGGCAGCCAATGCATCCACAGCGTGCAAGGGTAAACGGGCATCTGGTGCTGTGTGCGCGCGCGCGCGTGTGTGTGAGTGAGGTGACCTGAGTGTGTGACCTACATTTGTGAGGAGTGGGGGGGGGTGCGGGGGAGGGAGGGGGCCGTGCCACTGTGGGATTACCGCTGGAACGGGAGCACGACGCGGACCCGAGTGTGGGCGTCTCTTGTTTTTCCATTTCCGGCGCGAAGTGTGAAGACCGTATCGTCATCATCATCATCATCACGATAGTGCCAATGCTTTTATTTAAATGCGTTTGTTTGGCTGTCCATTATTCTGCTCATTGTTGGAGAACCACCATTACTACAAGAGTAAACAATACACCGACAATTGGTGGGCACAAACGTCTAACTGAGAAGCCAAATAACGTGGCGAACACCGCCTCACTGCCATCTGCGAGTCGCAAAGTGAGCGGATACCAGACCGTGCGTGACGGTGCATGTTTGGACAAGGCAAAGCGAGAGAGAGAGAGGGGATCGCATGCCGTGCATAGTCCATCGCGGCGAACGAAAGGGAACAGCGGGAAGGGCCGTGGAGCCGTTAGAAGAGCAGGAGGTGGGAGCGCGCTCGGGATGAGTTCACAGCGCTCGATTCTCGTCAGCAGCAGCCAGCGCCAGGTTTTGCCGCAGTCGCGCGTTTTCATCTCCACACTTCGCGTCGGGTCAATTCCCACCGATGCGGGAAGCGATGGAAAAAAAAAGAACCCATCGCCCCTTGGCAACAGCGGCCCCCGCGTTCGCCCGCGAGCTTTTCTCTCGCGACGGCCGCCCTCTCGCGCGGGCCCACGCTCGGCCCACGCTCGGCACCCCTGGCACCCTCCCCCCCCGTACCCCGAGCGGAGCGAGAGGCGTGACGCGCGAGGGACCCCCCCCCCCCGCCGCGCGCGCCTCGGCCCGCGCGGAAGCGCCGCGCGCCCAGCGGAGACGCCTCGCGACGCGCGCGCGCGCGGGCGTCGCTACGCGCGAGCTCCGCGCGAGGCTCGCGACTCGCGCCGAGGTCGCTCGCCCTGCGGATGTTGGAAACGGGAACCGGGCACGGCGCGCCGCACCTGCGCGACCGCCTGCCGGCGTCCACCGTCGCGTTTTTGTTGCAGAGTTCCTTCCGCGGCGGGGGTGGGGGGAGGGGGGCGGGGGGCGGTTTTAATGATCGCGAGGGCACGAGCGCGACTCTCTGAGCGAATTGCGTCAAGATTTGGGAAGCGGAGCGGGGTTTGAGCCGGCCTGGTGTCGGGATTGGAGACCGCCTGGGAATACCTTTGCTGTGCCGCTTTCTCGCACCTCCGATCAGCACGGTTGGCTACGTACGGCGCGAAAGAGGTTCAAAATGCATACACCTCCCGGCCAACCTTGCAGCCCACACCCACAGCACCTGGCGTTCCCAGTGCTCACCAAGCTCAAATAATAATAACAATAACTACAATGGCAAGTTCTATCGCCAGCCGTTCCCAAGGGCGCTGATCCATCATGGGTGATGGTGATGACAGCGAACCATTCTGTACAAGGCACGGACGTGTATCCGCGGATAAATGTTTTGGGCGTGTGGTTGTCTCAGTGAGGACTCGAAGGAAATCGGGGAAAGGAGGCCGGCGATGTCACTTCCAAGTCAGTGGCTCTGTGCACGGACGCCCCCGGGCACACGCGGGGAAGCGCTTCGGTGAAAATAAAGAGGGGAAGTCATTTATCATCGCGCTGTAACCGCTTATTGCCAAGCAGATAGACGCAGGTGGGGGGGGGCAGCAGCAAATATTCACGCGCACAATTCTGTCCCCATTTTAAAAAGCGACAGACGGTGCGGAATGCGCGCGGGAATGAGCACGTGGTGGAGGAGGAGGAGGTGGAGGAGGAGGTGGAGGAGACGCGACCCATCGTCGGGGCGGGATTAGCGCGGCGCGCGCCGACCGGGTGGGGCCGTTTTTGTGTCGAGGCGAGGCGACTTACGGCCAGGTCTTTTTTTTTGCCCACATATCGTGAAACAAGAGCCGTCTCTACGTCTGTTGGAAAGGGTTTTTATTAATTAGTATTTATTTCAGAATTTGGCAGAAAATGTCACCGGCAAATCTCTGGCTTCCACACCAGGCCAGTTGCGAAAGTGAATTTAGAAAGTGGCCGATCGCATCGGATCATCATCGGTGCGTCTATGCCATCACGGCTACGTTCTCCGCTTTCACCAACCCATGTTGAACCGGCGTGGAGAAGTATGGTCACATTAACCCCACAGCCCTTTTCTAACGGTGGATTTTAAAATGGCAGTCCGTGGTATATGTACGGATTTCTATTAGATACCTCTTAGACACACACACACTCTCCACTTTGCAGTTTAACTTCCGCTGCATCATTGATCACACGCACGCACGCGCATTTGCAATGTTGAACCCAAAATGCACGCGGTCCAAAAGGCAACATCATCAACGCGCAAGACATCAGAGCGCCCGTGTGCAGCACCGCATACACACAAGGGGTGTCGTAGAAAAACAACAACAACAACAACACTCATACAGACGCATTCCGCTGTCACTCGAGATGCAACATGCCCCAGCGGATGACACGGGGGGCCGGGCAAGCGCGGCCAGGCGGCCGTCGTGGGAGGGCCAACGAATCGATGAGGTGAGGACTGACAGCCACGGCAGGGGCGAAAGAAATAACGCAGCAAGTAAATAAATAAATAGCCAGAATAACAATAACAACGGAGGCGCGCGGAGCGAGGCAGAGATGCGGACGCTGCGTCTCACAATCGAGGGCAGCAGATCGAGCCGAGGGGGAGGGAGGGCGGCTTTCCCGAGGTCAGACAGAGAGGCAAGGACCCAACAACAAAAGCCGTTTGAGAGCGGCAGCTGCTGTCGAAGTTGCTGCTGCCGGAGCTGCAGCGGGGGCAGTCAGACGGACACGGCGCGTCGATACGCAGCCCAAGCAGCGCTCGCAGCCCAAGCAACTCACGCGGCTGACGGCACGGGCACCGCCGCGGGGCACCGCGAGGGCACGGCGAGGGCAACGCGCTGATGAGGGCAGGGGCCGCGGCCGGGGGGGGGGGGTGACCGCGCCGAATGCTAACTCCACTCCTGTTCGGTTCTGTCAACTTGGCACGCGGTCTCAAGCGGCCGCCGATCGAGCTTCCGGTGAACGCTTCCGTCTCCTTCGCGCGCGCGCGCCCGGCGTGGTGGAGGGATGGTGGCTGATCAGAGAACGATTTCAATGTGAACGTCTCGGCTGTGGAGCCACGCGACGGCGAGTTCGGACTGGACGAGGCGAGACTCGCGTGGGTGACCCACACGCCCGCTAGGAGACGGACACACACACTCTGGCGCCGGGAACCCACGCGGCTGTCTGGCACCGCGAGCCCGCACCCCCCTTTCCATCTCTCCGCGCACTCCGCTACGGTTGCTCCGGTATTGACACGAGGACACGCCGCGCCGCCAATCTCGCGCGACCTTTGCGGTTAAAAATGCCTTCGGGTGGGATTTTTGAGCCCTTTTAGAGCTCTGCTTGGCGAAAGAAGAACAAATACGATTTTCGGAATCCAATTCCGATTTTGGGGGAGAACCTGATTTCCATTTAAATCCAATTCAAATTTTTTCGTTGGGCCTCCCAGCTGCACCTCCGCTCGGAGGGACCGGGAGGGGGTGGTGGGGGGGGGGGCTCCGTGAGGACCTCCGGGCTCTGGGGCAGCGGAGGGGTCGCGGGGTGGAGCCTGCCCTGGAGCAGGAGAGAGAGCGACACGCGGAGTCGCCCACCCCCACCACCCCCACCCCCCCTCCTCTGTGCAGTTTCACAACTCGGGGGCCAGGCCCGAGTGGTTCGCGTCACGAAACTCGGCGGTCTTCCACACACGCGCACACACGCCGGCACTCGATTTCTCGCGGAATATTTTCTGGGGCTCTGCTCAGGACCGGCTGTTGGCACCGTCACTCGCAGCAGGCACAGCCGTACCGAGGCCTATTCCGAACGTGGTGCATCGAGTGCGTAAAAGTATTTCCCTGGGTGGCTGGTAGACTTGGAGGAGGCACGTGACTGGCAGCCGCAGGCACAGGTAGACTGGATGTGGTGTGCCGGGCGTGGAGCTATTGTCCGGGTCACCGACTCAGAGAGACCCGGCTGGAGTGAAGTTGCTGTTCGTGCGGAGGGTAGCGATGACACGGGCACCGTGTATCATTCTTGGTTTGGAGATAAAAAAAACATGAAGCAACACACACCCAGAAAAATCAGTGCACGAGACCCCGGAAACCTTTAAGCAGTAGAGCTTGGGTTACGACACCATAATTACCTCTTCAGGTTGCCTCTTACATTACAGTGAAGTCTGATTTAATTAGTCTGCCATCATTTCACATTTCATTGTCTTACTGTCAACTGCTCACGATAAGGCAGGAATGAATTCAGGGCTTTTAGAATCATTTGGAGCAAGTGGGGTTCAGGTTAAAACGGAATTAGTGCTCAGTCAGTGCTCGCTTGGGAATCTGAAACGTGACCTCGCTGTAAGTAGTTGTGTCCGTGTCCAGCACCTTTGGCAATCAACTGCAGGATGAGGCTTCCCCACGGCACGCGGACCCTTTGACCGGACATCACCACGCTGCTCCGTGCGTGTTGGCGAAGGCGAGAAGCCCGGATGTGGGGAGCGTAGAAGAGCAGTACAACAATCGACGTTGCTGCACTCTCCTCTGCCGCACGCCCGCAGGTGCCCAGAACGTGATGCAGAACGCTTCATAGACATTCACGGGGCGAAAATCCAACCGGTTAAAAAAGAAACCCGATACAAATTGAACTTACTGAGACCACAAACCGCCCAGTTACGCGACCGAGGATAACAATATCCCAGCGATCACGCCCGACGCGCCACCGCGCCCCCTTTAGCATGCACGCGCGGAGCCACTCGCAGCAGCACACCGCAGACTAACGCGGCACAGCGGCTGACCTTGCCGCAACGCCGGCAAATCAATGTTCCAACTCCTTCGCCGCGAAATGGCAAAGACCTTTCGTGTCCCAGGTACGGGGCGGTCAGCTCAGCTGTGCCTGATTTGGCGCACAGGGGCTCATGTATCATGATAAAGTATAAATATTGTTCTTGTTGTTGTGCCGGTTTACCACGGAAAGCCTCACCGAGCCTCATGCTTCTTTTTCAAGGGAGTCCGGCCAAGATTTCGCAGTCGGGTTGAGAGCGATGAAGTTCGCCGCTCTGCGCGATCCCAACTGAGTAAGTTGCGACTACATATTATAGATTTGGAAACAATCGGACCATGACGCCGGAACACAATGGCACACTCTTGCCAATGACGTCGCAGGATCTTTAACGTCTGCTATGAAGAAGGCGTGAGCGTAGTATTTTTTGTACGGTTAAATACACCCGTAGCAATAACCAGGGCGGCCAATTGATTCGAACCGCGAGCGCCACGACTAGGCTACGTTACAACCCATGCGAAACTGTTTTTGTCCAGGACAGTCCCGGTGGTTGCAGGGAGGATGTCTTAATTCTCACTGCACTTTTGGGACACTGGGTATAACACGTTTCATTTTGTCGCATTTAGACTCGACATATATCCACAGCGTACCTCATCGTTTTGACTCAAGGCTTAGTGCTGACATAATCATACTTCTTAGTAGAACTTCTAACTTCTAACGCGTCGCACGCTATTCGCTCACTCTCGAAGGCAGAACGACTCAGAGGCGCGAGGAACCACGGACGAACGGGAAAGGCGCCAACAAATCGCCCAAGCTCTGCCGTCCTCGACACGTCAAGGTGTTACCGGCCAATTCATGAGAACTGACATCCACCGTTGACATGCCGCGGCAGGCAGGGGACCGTCGAGCGACGCCTCGCGTCTGACAAATCAATCGCAAGTCCCCGTCGTCGCCACTTTCAGAGCGATGGCTGTGAACGTTAATAACTGCGAAGGGGCCAGACGCTAAGTGCCAAACTCCTTCAGAGACGCTGAGTGGATGCCGCGGGTTCGCACTGCAAAAAACCGTGTTAGCGCGTCGTTGTACAGAGAAAACCCATTACACCGACAGGGAAGTGCATTAGTTGAATCGGTGGTACGACAGGAAGACACGTGGTTCGTCAAGGTTAGTTAGTGCGAGTGCACGCAAGGTGCATTTAAAGTGCGAGGATATGCTGTTCTTTTTTTTTTAATCATTTAATTCCGCTTCTTAAACCGGCGAAGCCTCACGATGTCCCGAGGCTATTTTTTTTCCAGGAGGGTCCTGGTCAGGTTTACGCAGGGCGTGGCGATGTTGCCGGCGTGTAGATCCCCAACGACGAACTTGCAGGTAATGTTCCAAAACCCGAGGTGTTTGGCCAAGACCTGTTACAATGCATGCGTGTTCGTTTGTTTTAGCTGTGGGAGAAAACTGCAAAAGCCCCCGAGGAGAATCGCGCAGAAGAAGCGATCAAAATAAAAACTCACGCGCGAGAAAGGCGCCCGGAGTCGGGAATCAAACCCCAGCCTCTTCTTTGCACTGAAGCACGAGGCGCGTGAGTCACGGACCAGCGCGCACGCCGCGAGAAGCCTGGCACGGGGTGACCGGGCAGGGCAACAACCTCGTGGTGGGCAGCCAATGGCTACGGAGCGGGCGGCGGTGCCCCAAGACAGCCCCGGGACACCCCCCCCCCGTCGACAGCAGAGAATTCGCGGGGTGATGAACAGCACTCGGCTGCTTTTATATCACGGCCTTTTCATTCTGAGCAGCGCCCTGAGTTAAAGCGTCGCGGCAGCAATAAGTGTCACACGCCGCACATCGAGGAGCCGATATATACGGCCTCGGCCGACTGCGGCAGCCTGGACAAGGCTCTCCTCTTTCTCTCCCCTTCGGCTCATTGTGGGAGATTCTTCTTTTTTTAAGGGTGCCCGTTGTTATGGGTCGGCCCAGCAGCAGTCCCTTCCGCGAGGACGCGACACAGTCTCGACACGCGACACTCTGATCAATGGGGCGTCTGGCTTCGCCTTTCTCCCCTCGTGGCTCCGCCGCGTGCTGTCGGGGTCCTGCGGCTGCCGAGCGGGCGGGCCTTGCCATGCAGAGGTCGCCTGCTCGGTTCCGTTTTCCCGACAGAAGTTCCTTAAATCCCACCCCCCTCTCCCCCACCACCACCGCCGTCTCTCTCCGCACAGACAGTAGAACTGGGCTGGCTACGTACGGTGCGCAAGAAGTTCAACGTACACAGGCATACCCCGCACCGGTGGGGGCGAGTGTGGGGTCTCCTGCCTCTTGGGACACATCTGGTCGTCGTGGAAGAAGTTGATCGCGATCCCCTCTGGTCCTCCCTCGCCTGGGATGCCCTCCCGCCAGCGGTGCTCAGGACTCGGTGAGCGGCAGCGCCAAGGGCACGAGATGGGGGGGGGGGTCTCTCCACGGCCGCGTGCGGTGCCCGCGAGAGCGTCTCGCGCGAGGGCTGCCACGCGTGCCAGGAGAGCGCACGGGATGACCGCTACGCGTGGCCCTTAACATAATTAGCGACGCCACCTGGGAGAATGTGGCCCCAGCCGGCTCAGGGCATTGCCTTGTTGATCCGGTTTGTATCCGTGATGTTATCGCCCTTGCCCGGTACGCAGGAGGTCGTGCATTCAATCGCGCACCCTCACGATGCCTGCTGTATGTTTGGAGTCGGCGTGGTCTCTCTCTCTCCGTGGTGGTCGCGTGGATTTTCCTCCGGTTCACCCTCCTCCACATTTAGAAACAACACGCGTGTAGACTGTGTGGCTGCGACTATAAATCCCCAGAGGTGACGACATCAACCACTTCGATGAGCTATTACGCGTGGCCAGGTCGCCTCTGAATTAGAGCTCGTAGCTCAGTGAGCCATACCTGATAAATACAATGTTAGTAGAGGGCATCACACGCGGCTGTGAATAGAAACGAGGCGACCACAACAACAACACCCTCGTTGTGCAAGGGATGCGAGGCCAGGAAGAGCACTGGCGTCGATACGGATGAGCGCACACGCGCACGCGTAATGACGGCGCGTGGACATTCGGTGTAAAGACCGCGACGAGGAGCGGTCGCCCGTTTATCAACCAAGCTCCAAGCAGAGCGCGCCTCTTATCGACACGCGGGTTGATTATTGATCGACGCGGTCCACGTGAAAATTGCGCAAATCCCACATCGTGCCCCGCCCCCCTCCTCCACATCAGCTCGCGTTCGGTGCGAGGAGGAAACTTTTGGCCCCAAATGCACAAAAGCAGCGGCGACCAAAACGTCACCGGCCCTGCTACAGGGAAGCGACGGAGTGAGCTGGACGAAGCCGCGGTATTTCTGAGGCGTGAAACGCACTCAGGTCCATCACCATCCTCGATATCTCAAGGCTCTCATCCCCAGCCGGAAGAATTCTCTCTTCGAAATGGACTCGCTCGCAGCCCACCTCATCTTCATTGCTCGCAGCTCACCTCGTTTAGTCATCATCTTCTTCATCGCTCGACGGCCACTTCCCTCGAAAGCGATTCTGTCGCTGTGGAGACTCGCTCAAAGCATGGCATTCTCTCAATATTCATCTGGATTGTCTCCGACGGAACACGGTCAAGGGCTACGTCCACCACGGAGATGGAGCGAGTGAATCATCTCGTCCGGAGCCGCTACACCGCATTGTTAAAACACGCGAACTGGTGCTGGCGGCAGCGGCCTGGTGCGACCTTCATCCAGCGGTAGATTCATCGCGGCCGCCGCGGCGGACGATGGCAAATGACGGCGCAGGAAGCGAACGGATCCACCGCCGACATCCGAGCGGCGGTTGAAATGAGGACACGGCCCCGACTGACGGACGCGTTGCACAATTGCGCATTGGCTTTCGAGCGGGGACACCGCGGGCGGCGCGGAGCGACGGGGCCCGGCCATGCGTGAGGGGGCTGGGGCGCGCGATCGGCCCCCGGGGGAAGGGGGGGGGTGGGGTTGGGGTGGGGGCCACGCGCGTCCTCGGCGCCGCCGTCACCTCCGCCGCGTGGGCCGCGTCCTGTCGCGGGGCCGACCCCGGGTGGCCCACGTGGGCCGCGATGCGCGCGGCGCGGCGCCGTTCGCGCTCCCCGCCGCGGTGTCGACGATGCGGCCACTGCAGAGGCACGCACCGCCGCACGAGCCACGCGACTCGCCCAGATCTCTCGGTGCCGCGGTGCCCATCCACCAGCGATTCCATTTGTGCCCCCGCAGACTTTTGCACGCAATCACACGCTCGTATACGCAGGGTGCTTCAAGAAAAAAATGTTTTAACACTTCTGAGAATTTGCAAAAACACCGCAAGAAACGTGCATCCGGGTTCTGGAGACCACCTGGAGAAGATTCCAAGCACGCGTTGACAATGATGGCGAACAAATGGAGAGACTCGTTGACTTTTTCAAGCGACTAACATCACATTTGGTATCGTGTCGCAGTGTATTTATTATCCGTTATTTTTCCATTAAAAACGATCGTCCCATGTAAGTGTCAACATGTTTTGAAGCACCCTATACAGTACTCGCTCACTTCAAGTGCAAAGGACAAACACCCCCCCCCCCATCCTGTGTAGCTTTAAGAGGCTGTTGGGGAAAGCGCTGTTCGCGAGCACCGATGAAGGCCGGAACGGCACACGAGGGAGTGGGTGGCCAGCACCAGGCCTGGCTGCCTTTATCTCCCTAGTGGTGATGTGTACACATCGTAACCAGGTACTAATTTGAGGTTGAGTCGATCTAGGGGAGGTCCAGGAGCGCTTCAGACTGCGCGTGAGCGGGAATGGATCTCGGACCGCCGGGTCCTTAGCCCATATCTACACACACAGACATGCTCACATGTAGATACACGTGCACTTATGATTATGTACATTAACATCCTGCAAGGGACGTACACATAATCACACATAGCAAATATACAAATAGTGTTTACTCAAACCCACGCACGAATAGACTCATAAAGACACGCACATGCTAGAACATACACACAGCTTGGACAGGCACATGCTAGAACATACACATAGCTTGGACACGCACATGCTAGAACATACACACAGCTTGGACACGCACATGCTAGAACATGCACACAGCTTGGACACGCACATGCTAGAACATACACACAGCTTGGACACGCATATGCTAGAACATACACACAGCTTGGACACGCACATGCTAGAACATACACACAGCTTGGACACGCACATGCTAGAACATGCACACAGCTTGGACACGCACATGCTAGAACATACACACAGCTTGGACACGCACATGCTAGAACATACACACAGCTTGGACACGCACATGCTAGAACATGCACACAGCTTGGACACGCACATGCTAGAACATACACACAGCTTGGACACGCACATGCTAGAACATACACACAGCTTGGACACGCACATGCTAGAACATACCCACAGCTTGGACACGCACATGCTAGAACATACACACAGCTTGGACACGCACATGCTAGAACATGCACACAGCTTGGACACGCACATGCTAGAACATACACACAGCTTGGACACGCACATGCTAGAACATACACACAGCTTGGACAGGCACATGCTAGAACATACACACAGCTTGGACACGCACATGCTAGAACATGCGCACAGCTTGGACACGCACATGCTAGAACATACACACAGCTTGGACACGCACATGCTAGAACATGCACACAGCTTGGACACGCACATGCTAGAACATACACACAGCTTGGACACGCACATGCTAGAACATACACACAGCTTGGACAGGCACATGCTAGAACATACACACAGCTTGGACACGCACATGCTAGAACATGCGCACAGCTTGGACACGCACATGCTAGAACATGCACACAGCTTGGACACGCACATGCTAGAACAAACACACAGCTTGGACAGGCACATGCTAGAACATACACACAGCTTGGACACGCACATGCTAGAACATGCGCACAGCTTGGACACGCACATGCTAGAACATGCACACAGCTTGGACACGCACATGCTAGAACATACACACAGCTTGGATAGGCAGACTGATGGATGGATACATGATTTAAAGAAATAGATATATTTACATAATTTAATTTGCAGTGTAGGACTCAAAGTCAAAGTGTCCCCAGGTTCAAATAAGCAGCAAGCACCTCATCTCGGTAAGCGGTCCGCCATTCCACATTCCTATGTCGGGTGAGACAATATCACAGTCGGAGCAGCACCAGCAAGATAAATAAAATGTCAAATATGTTCAAGAAGAGACGTAATCAGCTACAGCTACACTGGAGGAGGCTGTTACGCGCTGAGCCAGGGGCTTCGATCCACATGTAAAAGGATGGGTTCAGGTGAAAGTGATTTTGAGAGCAGAAGTGCGTGACCCCGGGATGTCTTTAATGTGACTGTGGAGGAATGTGAAGGAGAAGCGACGATGATGATGAAGATGATGTCGGTCTGAGCTCTGACCATTGACAGTGCAGGGGGCAATGCTCAGTGTGACATTTCGGCCATTCTGCCTGCAAGGCAGGGCTCATCGTCTTTGACCCCAAACTACCGGGCACAAAGACACATATCTCCCGGATAGCCTGGAACACACCGTCGGGGCAAGTGCTGCAGTCACTTCCAATACGGGCTCTACGCTGGCGAGGAGATGTTAACTCCGCCGCCTGGTATGTAGGAGGTTGTGGGTTCGATTCCGACCCTGACGCCTTCTGTATATTTGGAGTTTGCATGTTCTTCCCGTGGTCGTGTGGATTTTTATCTGGGTTCTCCGGGGTTTCCCTCCGCATTTAGAATTAACATGCGTTTAGAGTATTTGGCTGCTATACATTTTCACACGATGATAAGCCACTTCGTTGAGCTATCATTTGGAGCCAGGTCGCTTCTGAAAAAAATCTAACTCAGTAGGGCCTTCCTTACCTGGTAAAAAAAATAGTTTAGTTTTAATACACTTATGATGGCTGCCACGGCACACGAGGGGGTGGCCAGCAGCACGCCCGGCCGCCTTTGTCTCTCTCCTTGCGATGTTTATACAGCGCACCAGGTACTCATTTGATACAACGGGGTGGAGGTCCAGGACACGTTCAGATAATCGTCGCTGGTGTTGGCCGTGATCGAGGAATCGAACTCGTGTGACCGGGGTTCAGAGCGCAGTGCGCTAACCCACTACACTACCGCTCCCCATCCTACCAGGCAGACACACAACAGACAACACAGTCCATACTTCTCGCATAGGTCCGCATACAACTGTGAATGAGAATAAGAAAAAAAAACATCCCATTTTTCTGCCTGCTGCAACCATCAATTTACATGAATTGCCATTCACTGAAATAGAAAGCCCAGCCTCAACTGTCTCGCCACTCCTACCCCGCAGCAGCAGCAGCAGGTTTTGGAAAAACCGCTATAAATAGGCGCGCTCCCTCTCCCTGATTTCGAGTGCGGCTGACCGCGCCGCTCTCCCTCTTTCCTCCGTCGCCAGACAGAGGGCGACTTGTTTCGCGGTCGCTCTCGCAGCGCAAAGCCACACGCAGCACAAAGCGGGCCCTCTCCGCCCCCCCCCTCTCTCTCTCTGGTCCTTTCACACCCACAAAGGCCGTCTCACAGCAGACTCGTGCCAGGGCCGCGTCTCGCAACGACGGGGAGTGAGGGCCCCGTGGGTGGGGAGATGGGGTCAGTGATGGGCCTGGGGTGCCGAGGTCGCGGTATTGGGTTGGGGGAGTGGTGTGGTGGGGGGGGGGTTACGAATGGGGGGATTGAAAATAAAAAAACGCAACAACAACAACAACAACCCATAAATATATAAAATAAGGGAGAAATCGATCTCTGATCAAAGGGGCCTTTGTTGCCGGCAACGCCTGCAGCTCATCCTGGCAGTCGCCTCCAATTTGGCGGCGTGCCTGTCAATCAAGGCGCAGGGGCGTCAAGTGGACCGTGCGTGTGCGGCGTGTGTCTATATTGCAATACACGCGGATACGTCCGATGGAGTTTATGACATGAAATGAATTCGTATGAATTTAACATGCGGAGGTGAGGCGGGCACAGACGCACGGTGCCTCCGTGTGCGTGCGCGCGGCGCGGCGCGGGAGGGGGAACGCGGGCGGATTAATCGCTCGATCCGAACCCGCGGCGTGGCCGACTTCTCTCATCCCCCCCCCCCGTTCGCCGCCTCTGTGCTCCGTGAGCGCTCCCGTGCGCCTTCTCGCTCGCACGCGGCGAGAGGAGAGAGAAAGGAGAGAGAGGAGAGAGAGGTCTCCGCCAGCGTCGCGAGCCGGGCTTGAGCCTTCGGCGAGATGTCCGATTCAATCCTGGATGTGCGCGGTTTCGTCGGAATTAGGGGCTTGAACGCGTGCGACGTTTGTTTATTTTTTGTTTAACATTACAAATCTAATCGAAGGCATTGTCGTTTAACACGTGGGGTTTCGCGACAAATGTTATCCATAATATATATTTTTTTGGTTTAGATACGCGATCTAACCCAAAAAACGATATTATGGATAAAGTCATTGTAATTCACGTGTGCCTTTGTTTCCCTGTTTATTCAAATGTTGTTGAGAAATGTTCCAGATTATACTTTTTAATTGTATTTATATTTTTGTTTTAAATAGTACCTAACGTTATATGGTAGCTCTGTTTAATCGAACCTGTATTACATTGGCTTTGGTGATATTGATTTACTTTGTAAACCAACGCATCCCTTAAATGAGACCTTTAGAATCAACAGGTCCTTCGTCATCATCATCATCAGCCATGGTCAATCCACTGCTGGATGAAGGCCTCCCCAAGCCACCGCCACGTCTCCCCAATGAAAAGCCTCTTGGTTATATAATCCATCTACTTACATCGCAATATGATTTCCTGAATTTAGTTGTTTACAGCAAACACAACTGTATAATCCCGCAAAAAACCAAACAAACCACCCCTTAAAAAATAATCCATTACACGTGCCATTTTATTTAACCGCCAGGTGATTTCTTCGGGGTTTGAAATAAGATATGATCCTCTTTCAGCCAGGTGAGTTTCCCTGCACCCCCCGTGAATCAGGCAGGCATGGCTTGTCCATTGGGGCATCTGTCCACAGCAGAATCACCGTGAAACCCAGCAGTAGCAGCAGCAGCCTATAGCGCAGCCACTGTCTCGCTTCGCGCACAAAAACAAATATCCCCCGTACGGCCAAAACAGGCCTTTGGGGCAAGTGATGTTAGCGAGCACCTCCGAAGGCCGGAACAACACACCAGGGGGTGGGTGGCCAGTTCCACGCCCGTGAGCGGTAATCGAAACTCGGGTGGCCGAGTTCGCAGCGTAGCGCGCTAAGCTTTGCGCTACAGCTCTCCACGACTTTGCACGCACACGCACACTCACGCACACACACTCACACGCACTCACTCACACACACACGCACTCACACACACGCACTAACACACACACGCACACACACACATGCACACACACGCACACGCACTCACACACATACACACACTCACGCACACGAACGCACACACACGCACTCATGCACACACACGCACTCACACACACTCTCACACACACACACGCACTCACACACACGCACTAACACACACACGCACACACTCACACACACACTCACGCACACACACGCACTCACACACACGCAGTGGTAGCGTTGCACAATCACCCGCAAGTGAGTGCAGCCGCCGTGCATCAAGGCGGAATGCGCGAATGTTATTTTCAAACCGTACGAATCATTAATTTGCACAAACCGGAAGCTTTTGGCTCGCACTTCCAAGACCTCTGCTTTTTAATTTATTTTCATTGGCAGCAGCCATTCCCATAAGATGTTGGGGTGGGGGGGGTGGAATCTGATGATTGATATGGGAATTTTTCAGGGCTATTTCTTTGCTTGTTTATTCACGAATCTGTTACTGGACGCGGTGCAGCTCCGTGCTGACACGTGCTGACACGTGTGCGGCGGATGGGGGAGATTCTCACCCCGCGCGGCCAAATTCCCACCGTCTTCCGTCTTCCGTCTTCACGCCACCGAGCAGCAAGGGGCCCAAACACCGCCAGTTGAGGCCCTCTGCTCCAACACCCATCACCGAGACTCGGGCGACGTCACTCGAAGCCAACATCGGCGTAGTGGCGGAGAATATAAGTAGCAACAAAAATTTATAATAATAGATTAGCAGACAATGTCAACCTTCACATGTCTGTCACTCCACGGAAATAAATAAAATGATTGTTTACACAACCCATCGATCAATCACCACGCGTAGTTAGCAGAGAACTGCTGCGCGAATCGAGTGACCTCTTGCGATCGCATTCACATCCCACCGGCCCCCACGGCATTCTGGGAGTGAAGCACTTCAGCAGCGTTCATTCGGTACGAGCAAACGATGAACCGATTTTCAAGTTCAAGTTCATTTATTAGGTATAGCCCTGGGAGCCATTCGGCTCTTGAATCGGGTGCAACCGCAAAAAATAAAAACATGAATAAAAAACATCTTAAAGTGAATATGTGACTATTGGCATACGGTGTCCTCATCAGCAGTCAGGCGCTGGTGACGTGCCAGATATAATAGTCAAGGACCCTCCTCTCGCAACGTTGGTAAACCCGGTGCAGCTCTCAGCCGCATCAGAGCATCAAGAGGCCGCTACGCAGCATCTCGTTCATAGACAAACCACAGTCGTTGCGTCTGTGACGACGCCACCCAAACTATGGACCAAGACACGAAACCATTGTGGTCGGCAACATTTTACACGGACCCTCTCCTGGAGCCCTCTCGGGCTGAGCAGACCTCGATATTGACATTCAGCTCCCGAGCATATTGGCACACGCAAGACGGGAATCTCAACTTGTGTCCTGTCACCCATTCGTCATTCTTCGTTTATGACACTGAACTAAATCTGTACACCAATCCCTGTCAGGTGATCTCCACTCTGGGTTTACCTGTCGCTAATTGTTTGCAGCTCTTTCCAATGCGCTTAAAACAAAACAATTCGGATGGTGTAGCATCTTAGTATGTTACTCGCAAAACGTATGTAGGTCAAGGTCAATAGGTCAAGATTATACATAATGACCGTGTCACTGCACCTGCTTTCCATGCTTCGTTCCTTTTTCTAGGTACGACCTCAGTGCCACGAATGAATGAAAGTTAATTTACCAATCTATGGTGTCATGGCTTAGCACACTGGACGGTTCCATCTTCCGGGCTCAACATTTTAAACAACGATCGGCAGGTCACGTGTGGCGGAGTAACGCGTGGGGCCCTCCCGACTAGCAAGACGTCTTAGCCAGCGTGGAAGAGTAGGCCAAATACCCTCTTCTAGATGGAGACTCTCTGACGCTCCCTCTAGTGGGAGCCCATTCCGCTAGCAGAGGAGAGAGCAGGCCCTTGCGGGACTGCGCCTTGACCTCCAATGACCAATTAACGTTCCTCGGCAGGGAGAGTTAAAGAGCCCTCGCGTCTCACCGCGCGAGGCCCTTCACTGAGAACGCGGAGGGTGCACCACAAGCCACGCGTGCCAGACAATTTGCCTTCATTCTGCAGCCGGCACGCGCTTTCTGGAAATTCATCGTCATTATTATTGTTAGTGCTTTGCTGTTGTTGTTGTTAATTCTCCGCGTTTTAAAACAATATCGCCAGAACTGTTGCGGGAGACGCCGAATCGCTTAACACACAAAACACGCGTTGCGAATGTCGTCTACACACGCACCGCGGAGCGCGTTTTAAATGTATGCAAATTCTAACTAATGCGGGTGACATTATTTGTTTACAGAATACACCAGTAATTAAAATTAATTAGCCGCAATCAACATATGCAAATTGACTTAATGTATTTACAACCACCACCGCCCCCCCCAACGATTAAGATGTAATTCCTAACAACACTGGCGCTTGTCACAAGCGCTCACACTTCGTATGGCGCACACGCGATGAGGCTCCATCGGAATAACCCCCCCTAAAAAAACCCCCGCAGTGTAGACACGTGATCTATCCTAATCATTTTAACAGTCATTTGTCAATTCTAACTCCACGCAGAGTAGCGGCTCGTTAATTATTGTTGAGGACTGATCCATGTAAGCCATCTTAACCTTATCTACGCAGGCGAGACGAGCGTGCTGGCTGGGCCGCGACTGGGCGTGTGAGCCCCGCGTGCCTGCCAAGGGGTCCCCGCTGCTGCAAAGAAATTTGACGTCGAGGGGCATCGGGCCGCGACCCCCCGCCGCTTCGCAGCCCAGGGCCGCGGGCTCCTCCCTGCCGGAATCAAAATATCAAAATCCGCAACTTATCCTGAAGGAGGAAGCCGATGAGCTGTCAAGCTCGTGGGCAACAGAAGTCCAGGAGGGGCGGCGGAGTCAGAACGTCACACCAACAAACGATACAAAAACAACGATGGGAGTGCAAAGTAGAGAGAAGGTAAACTGATTACAAAAAAAAAACATGTTTATTTTACCAGGTAAAGCCCATCGGACTATTCTCTTCTTTTTCCGAAGCGACCTGGCCACAAATGGCTATCTCAAAGAAGTGAAAATCGAGAGCAGCTAAATAATAATCTAACTCATCTCCCCTCCAGCCGGTGCCCCACTGTGCAGTTGCACCGCCTGCGCACTCGACAGCGAGGACGCCACCGCCGCGTCGCAAGTTCTCAGACCGCCTCGATCTCACGAGGGGCAACAGCCACGCGTGGGAAGGACGATTGATTCACCGACTCTCTCTCTCTCTCGGTGTCATCAAGTTGAGAGCCGTGGACTCCTCTCATGCTCGAACATGCGGTGAAGATGCCAAGTCCCTGCTCGTTGATGTACGTGTCGGTTTGGATGGGGCAACACGACAGCAATGGGAATGGGAAACTGGCATCGTGCGTTTAATGTCCACACGTCCTTAGATATGACACGCCATTTGTGGAGGCACAGGGGTTAGTTTACGCGCCGTGGCACGAATCCCACCTATCCTGAGTTTGATTCCTGGCTATGGTGTCTCAACCTATCCGGGATATCCACGAGGTCGACTCAGCCTGAAATGATGACCTCCTGTCGTGTGTACACATCCAGCCCTCGGGTGACATTGGCGGCCGGGCGTGCTACTGACCACACCACTCCCGCGTGCGCCGTTGCCGGCCTTAGGAGGTGTTTGAATCCGACCCACAATCCTGCAATAAGATGGCTTATCGATCATCCCTCCTCGGTTGATAAATCGAACACCACTACGGGAACTAAACAGTGGTGGTCATATGGCTAAACTGGTCCCTGCCATAGGAACGTGTAATGTCCTCCACTTGGCACAGGACCACCAACAGCGGTGAGCCCACGTGAGCATGGGGGACACGGTGACTTTGACATTTTAAGAGATAATGGAATTGTTTTACCTTCTGCGTTGGTATTCGGGAGCGATCTTTATCTGTGCGCGTGTCAGCATCGCTCAAGGCAAAGTCGCCGCCAGACGCACGGAGAAACCGCGGATGAATTCCACCTCCGTCACCGCAGAAGGCCAATTAGACAACACACGGCTCACGTTTCTCCTCGTCCGCACCTCGTGGCACAAGTGGGTAAGAGCAACGCGCCATGAACCCGGCAAGATCACAGTGTCGAGTCCCGGTCAGGGATAACGTCAGTGGCGACTGATATCTGAGCTGTTACGGGCATCCCCATCCCCACAGGCACCACCAACCCCCCCCCTCACCTTCAACCCACACTGCTCAGGATGGTGAAGTGTGGTTCAAGTAAGGGGGCATTCATCCAGCAGTGGGTTGATGACGGACACTGCACCTTGCGCCTTGTTGGAAATGCACTGGTGGCGGTTCGGGTTCGCTGCCCGCGAGTTGATGGGTGTCTGTAGTGGGTGGCTGTAGTGGGTGGCTGTAGTGGGTGTAGTGGGTGTAGTGGGTGGGCGTAGTGGGTGTAGTGGGTGGATGTAGTGGGTGGGTGGCTGTAGTGGGTGTCTGTAGTGGGTGGCTGTAGTGGGTGGCTGTAGTGGGTGTAGTGGGTGGGCGTAGTGGGTGTAGTGGGTGGATGTAGTGGGTGGGTGGCTGTAGTGGGTGTCTGTAGTGGGTGGCTGTAGTGGGTGTAGTGGGTGGGCGTAGTGGGTGTAGTGGGTGGATGTAGTGGGTCGATGGCTGTAGTGGGTGTCTGTAGTGGGTGGGCGTAGTGGGTGTAGTGGGTGGATGTAGTGGGTGTCTGTAGTGGGTGGCTGTAGTGGGTGGGTGTAGTGAGTGGGTGTAGTGGGTGTAGTGGGTGGCTGTAGTGGGTGTCTGTAGTCGGTGGGTGGCTGTCGAGGAATGTCTCCGCTGTGCAGAGACACCAGCGGCGGTCGTAGCGAGTGAATCATCACCACCACCACCATCCGTTTCAGAGACAATGAACATCTTTGTCGAAGCGTGTCTGTTCGCGAGTGCTTTCTGCCATAAGTCCACGTGGCTAACGCAGACTATTTTCTGTTTGAACATCTCAACACCTTTTTTATATTGCCAAGAAGGGTAAAAAGCTATTTTTATTTTTCATACTTTGATACTGGTCCCATAGATCGTGAATAATAATAACAACAACGTAGCACTGTTCGGCATTCACAGCGCAGTGCGATCGCGAAGTGAGGCGCCTCCTGCGTCCCACAGACGGATGCTGTCTGCCCGGCAGGGGGCGATGTCGCTGTGTGAAATCCCAAGTGACTCATTTGCGAGTCTCCTATTGTTTTCTTCTCCCCAATGTAGTAAATGTGAGCCATGACCCCGGCACACAATGGCCTGCTCGTTGACAATCACGTCACGGGATCTTGAACACCCATGACAGCGCGTCGTGCTGCTATCACGGTTGCTCCACCCGCGGCATTAACCAGGGCGGCCTGCCTGACTCGAGACGCGAACCTCTGCAACAAGCTGGGCCACGCCACCGCCCTTATGGATGTACTGCACCTGCCATGGGGAAGTGAGTTTCCATCGATATGAAGATAAGCGTATCCAATAGAGGTCCAGTAATATGCACCCGTAAGCTCACGACATGCAGAGGATCGCGGGAGAATTGATTCATTTCGAAGCGCATCAGTTGTCTCTAATGCGGTCACGTGACTCCTACGGCTCACAGGAGGCGCTCCCATTCACTGCAATCGCACAAAGAATCGAATCTTGACACGGAATCACAACGCTGAATCATCGCCACCCCGGAGGTCCAATGCCCCTCGCAAAGCACGGGATTAATGCGTCTTTGATTTGTGAACCGAACATTTCAATTGTTTTCGCCATATTTTGTTTTACCTTCCGCGATCTTAGTTGGGAAACATTATCTTGTGGTTTGTCGGCATCGCCCAAGGCCAGCAGTGATCCTCGTCTCGCCGAGACCCTCTGCAGCCTCCATATCCACCAGCGAGGAAGGACCATGACCGATAGCACGGGTAACCAACCCCTTCTCTTTAGAGAGCAGTACGCTCTCTGGAAATTCGCCAGTACCAAAGACAAAGATCCCCCGTATAACCTTTACCAGACTGTTGGGACAAGTTCTCTTAGCGAGCACCAACGAAAGCCGGCACGGCACACGAGGGGGTGGGTGGCCAACACCACGCCCGTCTGCCCGCCTTTGTCTCCCTAGTGGAGATGTTTACACTCCGCACCAGGTACTCATTTGAGGCTGAGTCGACCTAGGGAAGGCCCAGGACCGGTTCAGATAATCGCCACCGGTGTTGGCCGTGAGCGGCAATCGAATCTGGCTCGCCGGGTGCGTAGCACAGCGCGCTAACCGCTACACTCCCCCCCCCCACACACACACGGTATTATTTTAATTATTATCATCATCGAGCTTACGCCGCTGGAGGATTGTGTCCGCGGCGTTCGTCCTGACGCCTCGAGGTGAACGTGGAGCGGCGGCAGCAGCGTCGGGCTGCGTGAATATTTTCTGCCCGAAACCACAGAAATCCTCGCGCGCCACAAAGCGGCCCCGCCACACCGCGTCGCCTTTCTTCACCCCTCGCCGCTCGCCGCTCGAGACGAGTCCGCGTGGGACCCAATGCGTGTGGGTACCGACGCCTGTGCGTGTGACTCACACACCGCAAGAGGAGCGGTGGCGCAGTAGTTAGCGCACTACGCTTAGAACCCACCCCCCTCCTCAACTCTCCGCTGCGCCTCCACTCCCGGCCACCCAAGGCAGATTTCCGCTCACAACCAACATCAGTGACGAATATCTGAACCAGTGCTGGGCCTCCCCTAGGTCGACTCAGCCTAAAACGAGTACCTGGTGCTGTGTGTAAACATCGCCACTGGGGAGATAAAGGCGGCCGGGCGTGGTACTGGCCACACCACACCCTCGTATACCTAACAGCACTTGCCCCAACAGTCTGTACGGCTATACGGGGGATCTTTGTCTTTGTGACGCATATACCATACAGCTATGAAACAAGAATGTGATTGTCCAATGGAGAGCATGGTCCCCACCACAGACATGTGGAATGTCCACCTCTGCATAAAGACTGCCAACAGATAGTAAATTTCGATTTAAAGCTTTCGTGACTGCAGGGATTCATCTTCTTGGTTCTTTCGGTAAAGTCACGTCCTCACCTGAGGACGGCTGCTTGCGTTGTGCCGAAACGTCGTGAGAATTATTTTATTATGTTTTATTTTTATTATTTTATTACTTCCCTTCTACGTGACTTTACCGCAAGAACCAAGAAAACAGATAGTAAGTGAAGCAATGTTTAGTCGAGTACAGAAGCAACAGCATGCAGTGTAGCAGCAATGTCCTGCGATTCAGGACACCCTCACCGATTCTCAATACTCCTTCGGGAGGGTTCTGCTACATTGTTTGGTCTTTGACATAGTGCTTGTAACGTGGGGGAATCAGAAGTGTCCAGACAATATCTAAACATACCGGGGGGGGAGGGGATGGGGGGGGGGTAAGACACTCACGTCCGCACAGATGGGTCCACGAACCCACGCGCAGTCCTGCCACCTCATGGCCACCACACGGGCGCTGCTTACGGGGTCGGGAGAACCGCAATTTCCGAACGAGCTTCAAAAGTGGTTGGCGGATCACCAACCACGCCTGTTTATAGTAGCGCAAGGTTACAGAGTAAACACAACATGCACCTAATTACACGTCTCACACACGCAACATCGCGTGCACGCACACACGCACGCGTGTTTACACTACACAGCCACGGCGTGCCACGTCAACGCACCACGGCAATCATCGCCCCGGACTGGCACACCCATGCTCCTTTTCAGACCCGGTTGCTGAGCCATGTTGCGCCCAAGGGAGCCAGCTGCTACTGGGGGGTTCCCTCTCCAATGAGACGTGGATGCGAAGCGCACTGAGACGCGCCGTCGTGTAGGAGGGTGGCTCTCATCAGCGACAAATTAGTCTCAGTTTGTGCCTGGAGGGCGCGACACCGTGCCAGGCTGCGCCGGTGGCACGAGTGCGATCACAGCGCAGTCAACTGCGAGCCACGTGGCCCTCCGCTCTATCCTGTGCACCTCACCGCATCGCTCACCGCTCGACGTGGCCCTGTCTGGCACGCTCCGGTTGTGGAGGCCACTCGACTCGTGCCGCGCTGTGGCGCGCCAGAGAGTCGTGAGTCGGTGTGGAGCGGCCCGAGGGCGGAATCCATGAGCGCAGGAGCAACTATTTGGCACAATGTCTGCCATTACAAGGCACATCCACGTGTCCGCCCATGAGTCAGTCAGTCACAGCACTCACTTGAGGGAGTCGGGGATTATTCTGGCCACCCTAAGCGAGCAGGGACCTGTGATACTGATGGTGAGCTATGTACGGCTTGTGACCTCTGACCTTGGCAAATGCCCACACCCCCACAAATTGATATTTTCACCGCTAATATCTCGTACGGTTTCAGAAATGTCTCAACTCCCTTCGCATTCCTTCGATGTTTTCAGTTGAGACTTGAGAATATAGGTGAAGAAAAGTCCACAGAGGTAGCCTCATCCAGAGAAGAGGCTCACGTCAGCCTGTTGTGCGGTAAGTAGCCAGGCTGGGCCAAGGTAGACTGTTTGAATTTCGCACATTTGGCCCGTTTGTCAAATCCTCTCACCTTGGGGGTAAAATAAACCGCGGTGCGAGATTCAAGTTTCCGACGCCTCGCCTCTAAAGTTTGCCCATAAAGCGGTCGCCTCGGTAGATTTCACTCGAATCAAATTAGCGACGTCCCGTTGCTGTTATTCGTTAAAATATTTCAGCTAAAACGCCGGGGGTTAATTAATATGCAGCGTCTCGTTTGTCTCCCGTGGAGTTTCCCTGTCGGCTGCTGCATCGTGGCGTGTCGTGCTGCTGCTGACGCTACTGCTGCTGCTGCCGGAAGGGGTTTTTGCAGCATCGAGAGAGAGAGAAAGAGAGACAGAGGGAGACAGAGAGAGAGAGAGACGCCTGTAATTACGGGGGGGGGGGGCGTTGACGTGCCCCCACCTCACCCCAGATGTAAAGCCATTAAAGTGCGGTGGAGTGCGCTCGGAGACAAACACGTGGAGGAGACGCTAGCAGTAGCGGCGTGCGTCATTCGAGGAAGACAAAGGCGGACGGGTCTTTAGCCAACTCAAACTTAAAACAAAAAGCTATCTATCTCTCAAACACGCACCCACGCATGTTGACAAGGCCGAGTGTCGTTCTTGCTATTGTCAAAGCCACCTTAAACAAAAGTGCGCCCAGTGCGACTAAAGCCGTTGGGCGAAGTGGATGCAATCGACGTTCTTGGAAAGAGAGAAAGCGAGTAGAGAAAGCGAGTAGAGAATGCGAGTAGAGAAAGCGTCGTTCTTGGAAAGAGAGAAAGCGAGTAGAGAAAGCGAGTAGAGAAAGCGAGTAGAGAAAGCGAGTAGAGAAAGCGATGTTCTCCTGAGACCGCTCCGTCAGTGCGGGGTGGGGGGGGGCATCCTCCCACGCCGCGGAAGTTTACTCGAAGATGCCGCTCGCTGTGCATGCAAAACATGTTGACGGATGTAATCCACAGGGGCGAACGCGTACGTTCACGACCCTCTCGTCGCCTGATCTGAAATGTCACGTTGTAGATATCGACATCATCATCGTGACGACGATCAGCCGTGAGAAATCCACTGCTGGATGAAGGCCTCCCCCGCAGGTCGTTGCATAATCATGGCCCGCGTCATCACTCTCACCCCGCCAACACACATCCCAACGCACGTCCCAACGCACATCGCAACACACATCCCAACGCACATCACCTATCTATACAGGAGCGCCATACTGAGTCGTATGACTCTTTTTTCCCATTCGTTTCTCAGGAAGTTCCTGAATTGAGCGTTTAATTTGTAAGATGTCTTCAGCCACTTAATGATGAGTTGTGTTCATCATTAACGTGGGAGGTAACCGGAGCTCACGCATTAGCGGGCACAACTCTATCCCCGTACAGATGGGAACAGATGGCGATTAGTCCAATGTATGATTAAAGACAACGATCCTCCCGTATAGACTTTAACAGACTGTTGGGGTAAGTGCTGTTAGCGAGCATCTAATGGGTGCGGCACGGCACACAGAGGTGGTGGGTGAACAACACAACACCCGGCCGCCTTTGTCTCCCCAATGCTGATGTTTGCACACCGTGCCAGCTACTTGTTTAAGGCTGAGTCGACCTAGCGGAGGGCCAGCACTGTTTCAGATATTCGTCACTGAATATTGCCCGTGAGCTGAATCAAACTCGGGTGGATGGGTTCGCAGCGCCACGCGCTAACCACGACACCGCCGCTCCACGTATACGTTTAGAGCACACACACACACATAATCGCATTGCTTTCAAACTAAACATGAACATTCGCCAACAAAAAAGAATACTGTGCGGCTATTTTCTCATTGTCCGCAATTGACCCGAGGTTGGTTGCCGAAGTAAGGAGATGATGGTGGTCAAGGAAGAGGAAAGAAATAAAGAGATAAGCAAAGCAAACTAACAGCGGAGAGAGAGAGAAAGAATACGATACAGGTGTGTGTGTGTGTGACAGAGAGAGAGAGAGGGAGCGCGTTTGAAAAGGAGATAGAGTGGAAGGCGAAGGCGAGAGAGAGAGACACTGGCTTGCATTGAATTTCCATCCATCACGATCCAAAGCCAGCAGGCACAAAGCTGCACGGTTACCGTGTGATCCGGCGAATGTGCGACGCACAGGAGGGGTGTTCTAATCTCGTGATTACAGACCCAGGCAATCAATAGCTACGCTCGCTCACATCTCCCCCCCCCTTCCCGACGGACACTGACACCGTGGCCACTCACCCCACCACGTCCACTCCCATCTCACGCAGCAGCAGCAGCGCACATGCTGCAGGAATACGTGCCGGGTTTGGAAGTGTGTGTGTTGTTTCCTCTGCAGGTGAGAACGACGCATTAACTGGGATCTTACGCGATCCCGACAACCCGGCGAACGATCGTGCACGATCAATGACAGCTGGAACGCGCGTGGCAAAAAGTCCTTTGCGATTATCGCCCGAGCGGGCACGGGAGAGCGAACGCATTGCGCGTTGCCACATCCCAGAGTCGAGGCCGTTGTAACCTCAGCGGGGATGTCCCCTCTCGTCGGCTGGCAATAAAACCAAACAAGGAACAAATAAGGCCGCGCGTCGAGTTGAAAACCCATCAACATCACGTGCCAGGAATATGTATTGTCAATTGAATTTCGTTTTAAAAGTGCTTCTGTTTGTCGTCACGCGCGCGTGTGCGTGTTTGTGTGTTTGCGTTTACGCGTGAGTTCAGTGACGGTTACAGCGAGTCGCGCCGCAGTCGACAATCTCAACAGGACACAGGTTCTATTCCAGCTCATGGATAACACCAGTGGCAAACTTGCATCTGAATCCGTCTTGGCAATCCCTGAGGTTGATTCAACCATACATTGAAATCTTCTGCTGTGTGCAAACATCGGCCCTGGGGTGTCAAAGGCGGCCGGGCGTGGTGTTGGCCGCCCACCCCCTCGTGTGCCGTGCCAGCCTTCATAGGTGCTCGCTAACAGCACTTGCCCCAACAGTCTGTTAAGGCTCTATGGGGGATATTTGTTTTTGCATACGCGTATGCGTGTATATTTGCATCATTCCGCGAAAACACTTCTGACTCACTGCATCGCGCGCTTTCAGAAGCGAATTCAGCGGCCGTCTGGAACGCTCTTCCGTCCGATATATATTAAGAACCCACTAGAGCTACGCACTTTTAAATCATCATCTAGCTTTACAAACTCATTTCTTTAGACATGCTTTTTGTGTTCAGCTTTTTTGTCCATCCCCCCCCCGCACTTCAGATTAGCGCAGTTGGCTACATACGGTGCGAAAGAAGTTCAGCCGTGCGTGCAGCGCAGATTTGCGGTGTTCCGCGTGTAGAGGAGCCCCTGGGTGCGGTTGCGTGTCCCGGGGCACGGCGAGTAACTGGCGCACCTTCTTGAAACCCGCGATCGGCACTGGCCACGTGCAGGTCGCTCGCGCGGCTGGAGGAGTCCCACCGCGTCTGTCATCGACGAGAAAACTCAGCCGCAAAACAGAGAGATTCACAACACACGGAGGCCATGGGCTCAAAAAGAACTGCATGTTTGGCCATGTTGTCATCTTAGACTATCGACGTAGTTTCCCGGATTTTCTAAAATATATTAATGTTTTAAGTTGGTGGTCAAAAACGACAAATTGGTCACACGTGCAGTTCATTTTGAGATGGTGGTCTGCGCAAGGCTACATGGGTTGTCAGCGAATGCCCCACTAATCCACTCACTCACTCACTCACCCACCTACTCACCCACCCACTCACTCACCGCACTGCAAGTCACACTTCTCTCTCTCTGCTCGGCTTGGGAATTCCCTCCGTTCGTCTCTCCCCCCGAGTTCTTATAAAATGTTGCTCAATTCGAGAAACGCGTTACGTCTCATATCATTGCAACTTTCACCGCCTTCGGGCCTGTGCTCAGCCAGGCGTGCTAAGACGTCGGCAGTGAGCAGCGACACTTCTCGGCCCGTGCCTCCGAAGGCCTCCGAAGGCCGCCGCGAAGGCTTCCGACCCGGCACGCCTCGGGGCGCGCGTGCCGGGTGGACCGCATTAATGCTGCGGCACGCGCTACGCACCACGTTGATTTAATCACTTCTTTGGAAGTCTTTTAAGGCACCTGGTGAGATAATTAATAATTGGTTTTATGACGGTAATTACTTTTATTTTAACATTAATTCTCCCGGTTCTTGCAACAAAGCGGCGCTAAATAACCTCGGCAGTCAATAACGGAGGGACCATATCGGGGGGGTGGGGGGGGGGTTTCTCTCTCAACAAATTCGAGTAAAATTATCGCGACGCTTGATTTTATTAAAGCGATTGTTTGCGAATGTTCACAAAAGCATCCTCGCGCGCCGCTTGCGAGAAGTACAACAACAGCCGCCCAATTACCGCGATCGGGAATCGCTCATTTGCGATTCGAGTGCCGTCCGTCCGCTTCACGAGGAGTCAGGCCGGCAGGGCGCCGTGGCCCGCGAGTCCACGCGACGCAGAGATGCCGGGCAGTGCTCTTCCTCCAGCGAGCACCCAAGCCTCAAGTTACATTTACTTCGCCAAATTGGCCATGACGCTCGCGCGCAGTAGCCCAGACTTGCGAAGAACATCCCCGTCACCTTTCACCGACTGTCTCATCCAAACGCGGATCGTTCCCGCCCTCTGCCTGCGTGTCACGCCGCGTCTGAGACGGCCGCGATGGAGGCGACTTAAGCCTGTGAAGCCTCAACGCTGCGTCGTTTCCACGACCAACTCAGCAGTGTGCTGGCCCGGATCGTCAGCCGGACTCAAACAGGTTGGGGCCAAGCCCAAACATATTTCTCAATAATCCGAGGTCTAGTATTAAAGCTGGGCAAGTACACTGTATGAAAGTTGAACACAAAACCAGGACCAGATCTCGGTAGATATCAATCCCTGCCACCCGAACCCAAATGCCATTCCAGTAACGGGACTGGTGGCAGCCCGAGTGGGCTGGTGAGTGAGTCGGTGGGTGAGTGAGTGAGTGAGTTGGCCAATTAATAAGTACGTGGATGAGTGAGTAGGTGAGCAAGTGGGTGGGAGAATGTGTGAGCGATTGTGAGGGTTGCCACTGTTTTCCACAGCCTATCACAAATCTGAAATTTAGTGAGATGAAATCGACCACAATGGCCAGTGAGAGTTGGCAACCCTTTTGTTGTGACGGTCCCACTGGGGCTGACCCTGCCCCCAGTGGGCATCGTGAGTCGCCTTGCTCGCTCCCGTGTGTGTCCACGAATTCGTGCAGTTGTCAGCGCGTATCAGTATTTATTTATATATTTATTAACAAAACCGATATTCTGATGTGCGGCTGTGCTAGGGTGTCGCCTTCGGAATCAGTTGTCATACGAGAATCAGAATATGTATCTATACTGGATTAATCCGATTAGCTATAAAGCTATTTTTCACAAATGTCCAGTCGGGGCACGTCAGAACGTCACAACAACAACCAATATAAAAACACGATAGGAGTGCAAAGTATAGGAAAGGTCAATTAAAATATATACAAATGAAACCATTTTTTTTATATTGCCAGGTGAAGCCCATTGAGCTATCAACTTATTTTTTCAGAAGCGACCTGGCCACAAATGATAGTTCAACGAACTGGATCATCACGTGGAATACGTGGCAGCAAAACAATCTAAATGCGTGATGTTGATTCTAAATGTGGAGGGAAATACCAGAGGACCGGGATTTAAACAAATCTACGAGGTCATGGGATGCGTGGCCCGTGCCAAACCTTCGGTCAACTTTGGACGATTCCACTTTAGCTTGGCACAGCGTGATTATACTGCTTCCACAGACTCTCACCCCGAGCCGTGGAGGGCGGAGAAGAGGAGGAGGCGCGGGAGTGGCGCTCTTCCCTGTCGACAGTCCTGGACCAATGGTGGACATTCCACATTCTATGGCAGGGGGCAATCCACCACAGTGTGACCACAACTGGCTTCCTACAAAGTGGGATCGATTGCATCGACCTTACATGGATGACAACAATGATGATGACGACGACGAAGGTGATGCTGCGAATGATGCCCATGCTGATTATGATGATACTGTACTGTAATCACAATCTATAGCGCACCCATTTTATTATACACTAATTATCATCATCATCATACTACGATCCCCTTGGGTCTTTTTTATGCAAATGCGTTGCCAGCAATTATCACCGGCAGTACATTTGCAATGAGGAACGTGGGCGACTTGGCACACCAATTGCAGGCAGCTAGTGACGGCGGTCTGGCCGGCCAGTTGAAACAGATTTGTTGAAAAATCGTGTTTGGTGAACGATGATTGGGCTAACGAGCATGCAACCTCGGGTAACAGTCACGCGCGCTCTGTCCATGAGCTGATTTGAAGTTGGCAACCCCAGTTGCCGAACAAGGGGAGCTGCGATCAGATTTGTTGACATTTGGGAACACATATCCCCTAAATACGAATGCATATTTGCAAGTTCTGCGTATACTTTGTGCCGCACAGGGACAGCTGCCAGTAGGGGTACCCTTGGCAAGCAAGACTGCAGCAGAGCATTGGAATGGTTGACAAGAGATGTGAGGGGCCGTGAAAATGCCAAAGCATTTAAGCATCATCAAAGGGAAAATCCTTAAATCCTTACAGCCATTGCCATGGCAATTTCCCTACGAAGCACGGCCTTTATACAAACAGAACAATCGTGTGGATTGTCACGTTTCCTACACATTATACAAACTGATATCTCAAAATACAGAAGAAGAATAAAAAAAAAACACTTAAAAAAATAGAAAGAAAATTGTACTTCTCTCTACGTGGCTGAATGATTGTGTTAACCACCAGCATTCGCCCCGTTCCCCGACACGGACCGGGCGTGCACAATAAACACAATGGGCCCTCCTGTGAGCCGCGTAAATCACGGAGCGAGTCCCAACTCGCGATGTTCAAAAATGCACCCTTCGCCCCCACCCCTCTCCCCCTTTGGTGGCGAGCAAGGGGCTCGGCAAGTGTCCGCCCCCGCCTCTCGACTCAAGGGCCCTCTCTCGTTTGACCTATTTGCTGTGTGATCGCATTCGCCTCGCCGACCGTCGCAACAACAACAACAACAACAAACAAACAAAACATTCCAACGTTCGTCTCCGCGAGGCTGCCGGGGCAAGCGCTGCTCGTGAGCGCCCTAAGCATGCTGACGAAACGCACGAGGAGGAGGCCCGTGTGGTCATAAACACTCCCAACCCGCCTTTGTTTCCCTCTCCCCTCCCCCAGTGATGATTGTGAAGCAGCACGCCAGGCTAGGACTCGATCTGGAAATCGTTGCTCTTCGTTGGCCACACGAAATCGTCACCGCATTCGGTACTCAATGACGTCTGAGTCGACCTCGACGAGGCCCAGGACCGGTTAAGATATCTGCCACTGATGAAAGCCGCGAACAGGAATCAAACACACCCACTACACTCACGCTCACCACCACCATCATCACCATCACAGGCACGGCCTTCTTCTCTTCTCTCCTGGATCTCGACAGTGGGCGCTTGTGGTCCAGTGGCAGGCCCATCATTCACACCGTCACAACGGCCCTGAAATCAGACACTGAGCCGCTTGTTAAAGCCGCAGCCACGCGGACGGGACCCTGCGAGCCGAGGGAGAGCCTCGACTCGACGTGGAGAAAGTGTTTCACTCGGGGGATGCATTGGAGTATTTTACCAATTCCTTACTTCATGAATTTGTCCATGTGTCTCTGTGCGATCAACCTCTATGTGGGTCTGCCTATTCTATTCTGTGTCTCAATATGTAACTCACTCTCGGTCTGTCGTCTCTGCATCTGAGTGCTATGTGTGTGTGTCTGTGTGGGGAGCGGTAGTGTAGTGGTTAACGCGCTGCGCTACGAACCCAGTGACCCGAGTTCGATTCCCGCCCACGGCCAACATCAGTGGCGATTATCTGAACCTGGTCCTGGGCCTCCCCTAGGTCGACTCAACCTCAAATGAGTACCCGGTGCGGTGTGTAAACATCGCCACTAGGGAGACAAAGGCGGTCGGGCGTGGTGCTGGCCACCCACCCCCTCGTGTACCGACCGTTCCGGCCTTCATAGGTGCTCGCTAACAGCACTTGCCCCTACAGTCTGTTCAGGCTATACGGAGGACCTTTGTCTTTGTTGTGTGCGTGTCTCTCTCTCTCTTCCTCCGTGTGAATGTCGTTGACAGCCCTGGTGCATTCTCGCCCCCCCCCCCCCTCACAGCATTGCGTCCTGGGCAGCAGCACTGATTGCCCACCCCTAAGGCCGTCCTCGATTTGAGTATTCGGGGAAATTGCAGTCTGGAGAAAGAGAGAGAAAAAAGTCTGCTCAGACAGGTCAACAGCAGCATTCGGGCCCTCCTGCCTGTCGCTACCGACACGGGTGACATCGCGCGAGTCATTGATAGCAAGGGGGAAAAGATGACACAGCATGGTATTTGTACATTTTAAAAGATGGCTTCTTTCACGTTGAGAAGGGGCGGCAGTGGTGGGCGCGGGGTCTCTCCGCCTCTGTCTCTGTGCTCATGCGCGTGCTATCGAGAGGGCTGGCTGCCAAATGATTGCGCTGCCTATTCACGGTCGCCCTCCAGGTCGCGTGCCCATTGATTATGCTTCCTATTCATGGTGACGCGCCAGGCCACGTGCCCGTTTATCGCGCTGTCTATTCGTGGCAACTCTCCGGGTGAGGTGTCCATTTATGGCGCCAACTATTGATGGCAAAAACACCTATTCACGGTAACACACTCCACGTGTCCGTGGGTAGGATGCTGCTACCTGCGTTATTTACGGGGCAGTTTCGCCGCAGCGAACACGCGAACAAAGGGAGTCATTGCAACGTCTGTTTTTATGTTGCTGCAGCTAATTATGCAAATATAAAAAAACACGGTGTTTTAATTAGGTCATTATATAACAAAAAATTGCACACATTTTGTTATAATGGCGTTCATTATAATAAGGTTATACTATATTACCTACTTGACTCCAAAATGCAAATGCGTGAACTGTGCAACGCACCCCTGTGACGGAATAAACGACCCATGGCCTTGTTTTAGAACGGATCGCATTGCGCGTGTTGTGCCGGGATATATACATATATATTTGTGCAATCATTGAGTTGCTGGGACATTGCTGAATCGAGCAGAGCATCGATAATCTAATAAACAAGCGGCCAAACAGACAGCCAGATAGACAGATATTAAAACACGTCAGCGCTTAGCTTATGTGGACGAAGCAAAAAAAAACACCCCAAAACACCCAGCGCACCCTCATTATAACCGAGCACAATTTTAACTGTTCCATTAATTTTACGGATGTTGTTAGGAGCATGCAAATGTAATTCCAACGCGCCGCTTGTGAGAGGCTTTTCATTTCGCATGGAACGTTCGCACTGCAGCCACACGCAGGGCCGAGCAGGGAGGGATGTCATCGCATAGGCCGCAGCATTAACCCACAGCCGAGTCGAATTTTTGTTTTATTTTTTGTTTAATTCTGCCAGCCAGACTTGTGCAGAGAACCCGTGGTCTAATCCTGTTTGGGCCGACTACTATTTCGAAGTTACTGAGAAAACCTAATATTAGCCGCTGCGCTCGTTTTCCAAGAAAGCCCGCAGCTTCCAGGAAGGGAGCAGTTGACGCGCGTGCCCAGCCTCGCACGCGGCGGCCGCACGGAGCGCGGCCTCTCCCGAGGCGTCGCGACGCCGCCGGTTCCAGCGTCGCGTTCTGAGGCCCCGCCGGAGTCGGAGCGCGCGCGTGCGACTTGCCGCCGAGAGCCCCCCCCCCCCAATTCCCCGCCCCCCCCCACCAGCCGGCTGTCGCCCCGCTCTGCGCCCTCCCCCCCCACAGACGGCTACGGTCACAGCAACGACGCTGGGACTCAAAGCCCGCCCCTCGATGGACGATGACGATGATGATGACAATGATGACGATGACAATGATGACCCTCCGTCACCACCGCCCGCCCCAACCCCGAGCCTCCTCTATCCTCCCCCCTCCCAGACAGCCCCGCAGCGAGATCCGGCTTGGCCCGCACGGGGTCAGGGAGCCGTCGCACGGGGTCAGGGAGCCACCACGCGGAGCCGTGGCACGCCCCGTGGATTCAGCTGCGATGCGAGTCGCAGCGAATTCGCAGCAGCAAGGATGATGTTTCATTCAAAACATTGAGTGTTCGAAAAAGCCCTGCTTTTTTGCGTTCGGTGTGACCGATGTATCGATGGGTTTTGCCCGTGCCGAGGCACCTGGCTCCGTGCACCATGGCTGGGTTTGTCCGCCACTCGCAGAGAAGCCCTGTGACGATTCAGGAGGTGTCATGGATGCTGTCCTCCAGATGAACACTCATACCCGCACGAGGGCCCACGTCGTTAAGATGGAGTCTTCCTGCCATAATAGTTGGTAACTCAGCAGCATAACAAACCCGATTTGCCGATGAGACCCAGTAGGTCAAAATCGGTCCAGAGTTTGCGTGCTTAAACAAATGCAGCTGCTGGATAACATTGGTCTGGAGAGCCAATAAAGCTGATGATGGATTAAACCCAGTGGTGTTTTTGTCGTATCAACATGTATCGAGACGGAGCAGCGTTGCGCGTACACTTTGCCTGGACTTTGTCGAGGAGGTGACTCCACTTTGGGTATATTTTAAGGCCACGAGCGCGCCGCCGTCAGGCCCGAATGAGTCCCATGTGGGAGACAGTGCGGCCTGCGCTGTGTTCCGCTAACCATTAGCGGCCTCGCCAGGCATGGCTAATTGAGCCCAGGTGAAGCGGGAGGTTTTTTTTTTTACACAGAAAATGCTCTTTTTTACTTCAATTAGTTACAGACTTTTTGTAGCTTTAATTAAAGCTGACTGGAACTGTTGCGGTTTCAGCAAACGTCGGGGGGCGGGGGGGTTCGGTTGAGTTCTCTGTAGCCCCCCCCCCCCCCGTGTATTGAGGCAGCGGCGCCTTGCCTCAACCAGTCCCAGGTCACCGGCCTGAGGTGGCCACCGGCGGTGTTTCTGGACATCGTCTGCCAGCGTGGCCCGTTGTCAATGACCCCTTTGACCCCGCTCCGGCCTCGTGGCCAATGGGCTGGAGCCAGCGGCCTAGAGCAGGGAGTTCGACAACCTGCGGCTCTTTAAAGCACTGCTTCGTGACGCCACACGTCATAGGTGACACGTGTCCATGTACAACAGGACAGCCGCTGTACAAGTAGAGACGAGAATATCTCGGAGGGTCTCGCGGTTGTGCTGAGCGGCTTCATTGCGTTGTCGGTTCGTGCTGCGCGTTGTTCAGCCCCATGTCTCGTATTCACATTTTTTTTACCGAATAAAAAAAATATATCTTCTTGTTATTTTGGTTGCCGATCACTGGGCTCGAGCCAGCGGGCTAGTGGCCGTCACGCAGAGCGAACTGTGAAAGCCGCAGCGTCTGCTGCCACCGCAGACGTAAACCCGTCGGCTAGTTCTTGGGTCGTACCGCGCAATGTTCGGCGTGATGTCCGACACGTGCTGGGCGCTTACCCAGGAACTGAAGTCTGACGACGTTTCGAGAGACTTGGGGCTGAACAACGCGCGGCACGAACCGACAACGCATCGCGGAGCCGCTCAGCACAAATCCTGAAAGGTATCATCGTCCCTACTTTCACAGGGATTCTCCTATTATATATTTACACGTGCAACCTACGATTCGCGTCCACGCATCGGTAATCACTATTGTTTGAGCTCGTACTGGGATTACGTGCGCGGGCTCGCGCTCAGCACGTAAGCGGCGCGTCTCTGTCTGTGCGCACGCACTCTCTTGACAGGTGTCCTCAGCGGTTCTGCGGTGGGAACGCGTGGCCGCGCGTGAACAAGCGCGAACTTTGAGTCATGGGAGGGTGAAGGAGACGCAGATTCACACGTGACACGGCCAGCACTTCACCCAGCCGCTCCGTGTCACCACGACATTCTGCACTGTTGTTCTGGTTGCGTACTCAACTCCTTGAGTGATGATGGGCTACGGATTCTAACTTCACGCCACCTCCCGACTTTGGAGCGTTCCGACCGTGGGGCACAACTCGAGTCGGGCCTCGGCGCCCTCACAAATGGACGAAGTCGCCTGCGGAGGCCCCAGAAAGGCCACGGAGTGGGAAGCTGCAGCGAGCCGAGGAGCTTGCCCCGTGCCCGCTGTGAGTCGCGAGCCAGAGCCACGTCTGAGCGATCAGATGTGAAACTTCACCGCACACTCATGTGTAAATACACACAGACGCTCACACAGGTGCATGCGATTAAGTTGCATGCAACTGATCGCTCGGGTGTGGACTCGCCTGATTTGCACACGCATTTCCAGCTTTCAGCTAGGTTTGAAGCCTGTCCTGACAAGACAATTCACACGCAGTCTTCCCCCTTGCGGTATTGTGAGATCTATTCCTTCTTCTTCCCGTGATGTGTCCAGGAATTGCGCTTCGTTCCCGTGACCTGTGGTGGCTGTGCTGATGCTGCTGCTGGTTCGGGGACGGACCCAACAGCCGCACGGCCCCGCGGCAGCCGCTCAGGTAGTACGGTCCGAGTTCAACCCCAGGATCGGGCCTCTGAGGCTCCCTTGTCCCTAAACCTGAGCGACACGTGCTCACTAGGAGCTCACCCCCCAAAATAAAAATTTACTTATATATCCAGAAGAGCCACACTAAGTCCTATGACTCTTTTTTTATAGGGTCCTGTCACCGCGACATTGGGTTTTTACTTTAAGATACGAGCGGGAGGAAACCGGAGCATCTGGAGAAACCCCACGCATGCGAGGGGGCAACGCGCGATCCCTGCACAGATGAAAACAGATTTCGATGAGCCCACGCGCTCTCCTGCCTTCTCATGGCGAGAAATCACTTGGCACCTCCTCGACGCCCACAGGCAGGGAGTTCAGCGACTCTTGCGTTCGCGCTACGCGCGGAAAATTACAAAGCCAGTCGAGTTTTACTTGCAAGTGTGTAACCTGACCCATCCCTGCGTTCAGCTTGTTAAAAATGTACCTCTTCTTTTTAAAGATCCCACATTTATGGCTAACCGCCAGCCGGGAGGAGGGGGCCCATCCCACACTGCCCCGAGGCCTGTGGGACGTGGAGACGAAGTTCTGTGTCTTGATGCAGACCTGAGCCGATCCCGTGCCAGACCTGGGCCGATCCCGTGCCAGACCTGGGCCAATACCGGGCCAGACCTGGGCCGATCCCTGGCTAGCACCTCCGATCAAATTATTCTGAACGTGCTTGATCTCGTCAAATGTGGGAAGCTGAGCGGAGTTGAGAGTGACATGGTAGCGACGACACAAACAACTGACTTGGTTCTCGCGCCTTCTCTCTCAATGCCCGAACACCTGGACGCCCATCGCTTCAAACAGTCATTGGAACCTCTCCCCCATCTAAATGGAAATATGATGCCGAGCTGTGGATTATTTACAATAACTTCACTTGCAATTACATTTTACATCTATTTTTTGTCAGTTTATATGTTCGTACAATCGTCACCCAATATATGTTTAACGTTTCTGTGACTTCATTGTGATTGTACTATGATCAGTCTAAAACTGATCTGCCAGAGCCAACTTACGCTCCAGGGAATTTATGATTTCACACTGAATTATGTGAGTACAGAAGCTTTATTTATCTATTTATAATGTGATACGGTTGTGTGAGTTCTGCGATCTCTGGCTTTCTAACACAAAAAACCAAACACTCAATAACTTTATCGGCCAAACATCCCAAAGCGGGACACTCCTCGCAAAAAGAGCCTTGAGACTCAGTGATGCCTTCCTGCTTAAATAAAGGAAATTTTTTTGTTAAACTACAATTCATTATCAAACACTGCACTATATCCGTATCGATGCCGTAAACCGGAGGAGGAGCAGAAGACAAAGTGAAAAACAACCGCAAGTTCCGCTGCGATGACGCATCGAGGGAACCAACGGATTGTGGCGCGGATGAACTTTGATTGTTGCTGTTGTTCGCCTGCAGCCGAGTTGCGGTTCGCGCGGAGAGGGGACGGCGCGCACGTGCACGCGCATCTCTGAGTGCGCGCGCGCCAAGCACCGGGGCCGGTCACGCGCGCAGCGCACGACGGTGACGCGCTGACGAGGCGCTCTCTAAACGCGACCGCGTTACGCGGTGACGAGGGAGCTGGTTGGTGATCAAGGAGAGAGGCAGGCGGGTGGGGGGTGGTAGGGGGATTTGTGCAATTCTCTTAAGAACTGTCGTCATCCCACGGGACACGAGTCCATTTGGGAAGGCTCGCAGTTGCCAGTGCATCACCGTGTGCGGGACAATGAGGCCGGCAGACGGCACAGACCTCCTCGGGAATCTCGCTTGAGGAGGTTTTGTTTGTCCACGCTCTGTGCCGCAAGCGATTTAAAACGCCCAGCTTAAAAAAAAGTCGCGTTCACCTCCACGTCAATACCACTGGCACGTGTTACTTTCTCAGAACTAGAAATGAGCCCAAATTCGGCAATGAACGGCAATTCAATGAGATTTGTGTCCGCGCGGCGTGTTGGCGACCAGGATGAGAGCGTCGACGAGCCGCACTCGAGAACCGGGACTTAATCACGGGCGGCTGCTGCAGCCCAGATTCCAAGCCGGGACCTCAGGACGTCGGCTCAGTGTCACCGACGCGCCGTGATCCCCCCTGAGCCGTCTGGCTGCCTCGAGAGGGATTTGTTTAGTGAAGAAGAGAGGCGATTGTCGGAGGCGGCGGTCGTGAACGCGTGAAGCGGGGATAGACGTGAACGCCTCGACGTCAGTGTCTGCCCGCTCACTCTGCCGTGTCCGGGTAGCGCTCACCTCCAGTGATGTTGCCGGACCGAATGTTTGGGAAATTCCACATTCCTATGGTGGGCGTGAGTCCGTGACTCATCCCAAAAGACGGCTTTTTTTTCGAACTCCCCTTAAAAGCGATACTCGTGGTTTAGTTTATTGTCCTTCCCCCGCAACTGCGATTACCACGGTTGGCTTGCGTACGGTGCGAAAGAAGTTCAACACACGTAAACATACACATACGTACAATTGCATTGCCAGCTGAGGCGATGCCTTGTGACCACTCTCAGCACAGCACGGGTGAGCAAGGAGCGGTGGGGGGCACGGGGTGGCGAGAAACGGCCACGGGCAACGGAGACTTGAGACGAATTCTCGCAGCCTCGCGGCTCAGGCCGGGGGGAGGGGGTGAGGGTGGGGGTGGGGTGAGGGGGGTGTGAGGGGGGGGGGCAGCCCCCGAGCTCTGTGCTGCCAGTGGCCCCACTCTGCACGCGGCCTCCCAGGGGCCTGCGTTCACAGTCGCGTCCGGCTCCAGTATCGAGCAAGCTGCCAAGCCAGGCCTTCAGCTGAGCCTCCACTTGGCTCGGCACGCGAACTCACACCCCGCGCGCACGTGTTCCCACTCAGGCCCGAGAGAAGCACGCTGGTGCGCAGCTCAACGTTAGCTCTGTTTCGACGTGCAAGTGTTTTGTTACCAATATCGCCCCAAAACTGTGGACACATCCGGGGACACCACTGGTGTTGCTAAGCCGTGTGGCGATTTTATCGAGATTGGCTCAAGGGGGTTTAGCAGTTTTTTGTTTTGTTTAACAGGCATCGGGTGGATGGATGGACAAAATATTTCTCCAAGCGCAGCAATAATCAGGCTTACAGGGCTCTCCTTGGGTACTAAGAAGGACACAAATCCGTCACCTTGCCGGTTATTCTCAGAAGAGCCCCGCGAATGAAAATTTGGCGGGGAAGTCCAGGCGCAACTCTCACGCACGTGTTGCTGTTGTTGTTGCTGTTGTTGCTGCTGTTGCTGTTGTTGCTGTTGCATCAAGCGGTTAGGGCGCACCGACCTCCCCGCGCGCGATGCTAATAGCGGCGTTAGGTCCCTCGCCCTGGCTCGGCTCTCGTTTAACGCCGCAAATAAACACGGGGGGGGGGGGGTGGTGGGGAGCGCGGTGGGGTGCTCACACAACAACCCGAGGCATCGTCGTGAGCCACACGGGGCGGGCGGTGGACGATTGTTGAGAGAGGACAAGAAACCGGGACGAAAAAAGCCGCACGGGCACAGGGGCGGCTAAATTAAAACGGCTTCCAAGAATAACCCAGTGTGTGTAAAAGTAGGGTTCATGGAAATGTCACTTGTGTATAATATTAAATTAAATTCGGTGGTATAAACAAAGCGTGAAGGGTTTCTTCACCCCCCAATGCATTCTAGCACAAGGCAATGAGCACGCCTCCCTGCTAATGCTAACCACAGGCCGAGCACACGAATGTGCATGCAGCCACCTCGACCTAATTGAGAAATCTGCGGTCAGAGCGAGTCGCACTCTGCAACTGCTGTCGCGATCACCAGACTTCGACATTGGCGCACGCGTACAAAAAAAACAAAGACAAAGATCCCCCGTATAGACTTAACAGACTGTAGGGGCAAGTGCTGTTAGCGAGCACCTATGAAGGCCGGCACGGCACACGAGGGGGTCCGGTGGTCAACACCACGCCCGGCCGCCTTTGTCTCCCTAGTGGCGATGTTTCACACGTCGCACCAGGTACTCGTTTGAGGCTGAGTCGACCTAAGGGAGGCCCAGGTCCGGTGTCAGATAATCGTCACCGGTGTTGGCCGTGAGCGGGAATCAAGCCCGGGTCGCAAGGTTCATAGCGCAGCGCGCTAACCGCTGCACCACCGCTCCATCCAGGTTCCGTTGGCGAGCACCTATCAAGGCGGGTGCACGCGATCCGATCCCATCGCTCCATCTCCGGGGCGACTGCCCTCTCGGCTGCCATCCCTCCCCTGGCCGCCATCGCCTCGGTCCGTCGGTTCATGGTCCCATCGAGTCTTCGTGTTCTGCCCGAGCCCGCTTACTTCCCATGAGCCGCCACTCCGATGTCTCACGCTTGCGCGCGCGCGCTCCGCTCCATGTCTTCCTCTCCCCGTCTCCCAACATGAGTCGCCGCAGGCGTCGCTTCACGGTTCTCTGCGTACTTCTCAACTCCATTGTAGTTGTCAGTGTCCACGTTTCCAGTCCACGGGTCACAGCAGAGGCAATATTCACCGATTGAAAACATTCCCTCTTCCGCTTAACCGACACGTTGCCTTCCATCGGTCGCGGATGCTTCGTGTGCGTTCAGTTTGTTGTCCTTCCCCCGCACCTCCGATGAGCAAGTTTGGCCACGTACGGTGCGAAAGAAGTTCAACATACACACAACAGGATCAGACTCCACTGCCCACACGAAGTTCGATGAGAGGAGTTTGACTGTGAGTGGTGTTGCGGCGCGCTGTGGGAGTCGGGCAGCGGTGATTGATCTCCGTGTGTGAGGAGCACATTGCCGACGCGCACGCCACCACAGTGGCATCATCACTCATGCCAGCTCGCTGGCTGGCTGCTGTTCATGCCCGATAAAACCAAAGGGTGCGTTCATAGAGGCGAGCACAGCCAGGTGCGTAGACACACGATGCGCCATCAACATTCCCCAACCATCAGCACCAACACCAAACCATCAACACCAGCAAACCACTACCACCACCATCAGCACCACCAAACAACCACCACCATCAGCCGTCATCACCATCAATACCTCCAGCATCAATGCATTCGTAAGTCTATTTATTACATACGCGCACGTGAATCTATCTCGATGTGAGTTGGGTAAATCTTTGGCTCTCTATGGAGAAAGAGCATCTGAGCTGTTGGTTCCACGATGCAATAACGGGGGGGGGGGAGGGGGGTGGGGGGAGTGCTCCTGTCTCAGAAACACGACGATCAATATGACGAGATTACTGAGACACACTTTCTTGGTCTTAGCGACACGCCGCTCTGACAAAGATGCGAAGCGTTCGAGGCTGCTGTCTGCCACCGCAGCCTCCTCGCTTCTGCTGGAGGTTGAGCGAGGTGCCGGGGTTCAGGCGTCTGCGCCAGCCAAAGTGAGAACGCGAGCAAATTGCATTCCCGTGGGCTCATTTATTTATTTATTTCGTTCGTTGCTGTTGCTGCACGCGGTGAGGCGCGGTGCGCTTCAATAACGAGCCCGAGTCCACGTCAAGTTGGCGTGACCCGCCCCGGGTTCAAATCAGCGCCGGTATCACTCATCTCCATTTGGGCTGTCCTGAGTTCATCATCATCATCATCATGATTATGATCACCATGATCACCATCATTATCATGATCACCATCATCATGATCACCATCATCATGATCACCATGATCATCATGATTTTCATCATCGGCCATGGCCACCCCAATCTGCTTGTATTTTAGTTTGTTGTCCTTACCCCGCACCTCCGATTAGCACGGTCGGCGATGTACGATGCGATAGAAGTTCAACATCCATACAGCACCTCTCTCACGATCGTGAAACGGCGGTGGAAATTCCACATTCCTACGATGGCGCGGTGGCAGAAATTTCGATATTGCTTTAGCTATCACAGACTGAAACAGTTACCCACGCAATACAATGTGAGTGTATTAACAGATCTGTATGTGGCTTCATCTCAATCCCCCTCCTGGGGATTGACAACGGACTCTGTCTACAGGAAAGCAAACTATACGGATGCCTACCTAAAACCTGACTCCCACCACCATCTATCCCAGAAGAATTTCCTCATCAAAACTCGACACCATTGAGCTCGATGTATTTCCGACCTCGCCAGTGACCTGGAGCACGTACACCAAGCCCTCAACATGAATGAATATTTGGATTGCACGATCCGTAAAGTTATCACCCCAACCGTTGGGAATGAACCATCTGAGGACCTAATCAAAACCATCACCTTGCCATACATAGCAGGGTTCACCAAAAACATTTCCTGAATCATGAGCAAACACAAGATCCAGGTTCGATTTAACACAGTACATAAAATTCGTGATCTGATTCCATCTGTGAAGGACAAGATCCCAGACATGCTGTGTCTGCGGCAGTAGGTACATTGGGGAAACTAAGCGACATGTCTCGGACCGTGTCCGTGAACATAAGGCAGATCTGAAACACGGTAGGACCAATACCTCGGCCGTGGCTGATCATTGTTTAAATGCGGTGTAATGCGGTGGGCTCACACGAAATTGATTTCTCTAAGACGAAGGTAATTTGCAAACCCACTGGCTATCAACAAAGATTCGTTCATGAAGCCATCCCTATATATAGAGACATAGACACAATTTCAACCGAGCAGATGGGTACAAACTCAGCAATCACTGGAAGGACGTTATCAACCAGTTTAAGTCATAACTGGCTGTGATGTTTCCATGTTAGACCTGGCAGCCCTTTCATTGGTGGAAGCCCACCACCAGGACCATCACTGCCCACGACTACCATCACCTCCAGCAGCAACCTCCATCGTCACCAGTGTGATTGTGTAAAGCTAGGTGCAATGATTACCTGGCAGCCCGTTAATTGGTGGAAACCCACCACCAGTGCCAGCGTGGCCCTCTACGAGTACCGCCACTGACATGAACATCAGCTGCCCCGCCCATGCTGACGACACTTGGGCTACGCCCATTTCAAACCTTTATAAACAGTTTGCCTTTAGAGGCTAACCCCCTTTTCCTGATGACGACCGCTCGTGTTGCGATCGAAACGTCGTAGTTTTTTTTTTATTTTCGTTGAACCTATCTACGTGACTTTAATGAAAGACCCAAAGAATATTAACACGCACATCTCAAACCAAAACACTTCCCTCACCCACTTCATCAGTTAATAAACACCCAAAACCAAAACATTCATACACACACGCAGACCGGTTTACCAAACAGAACATTACAGGCATCCACGCACTGAACTGGATATGCAGATCGGCGTGTACACAAGGCGCACAACAACAACAACTGCCATTCGCCACTAAGTGGCGGTGACGTCACCACGACGCTTGTGCCAGGCCATGTGCACCTTGAGGCACTCACGTTGATGACAGCATTGGCAGTAGCCTGCGCGGAGAGCTCCTCCGCCTGAGCAGAGAGCCACTGTTCGTGTGACCTGCACCCAGGGCTACGGGGGATACGCGGGAGGCTGTGTGTGGATATAGTAATTGTCTGCCTCCGAACCCATCTGTTCACATTGGCACGCACGCACACACATACACGCACACACACTCGCACACACATATGCACACACACGCACGCACACACACGCACGCACACACAAGGGCGCCACGGTGGCGAGATATCAACTACCTCGCCTGATATGTAGAAGGTCGTGGGTTCGATCCCGACCCTGACGCCTGCTGTCTATTTGAAGTGTGCATGTTCTCCCCGTGCTCGCGTGGAGTTTTCTCCGGGTCCTTCGATTTTCCCCTCCACATTTATAACCACGCGTTTCGAGTATTTGGCTGCTAGACATTTGCACGTGACAAGCCAACTTGGTTGAGCTATCATTTGTGGCCGGGTCGCTTCTGAACAAGTTCTACATAGCTCAGTGGGCCTTACCTGGTAAAATAAAAAATAGTTTATATAGCTTATAGTTCGTCGCAATGATCAAGTTTGGATTTACAATCACGGAATATTAACGTACTATTGTTGATAACTCGCAACCCTTTGTCTAACTGCTGCTGGTTGAATGGCTGCCCACGCCATATCGGTCACGAATGTTGTTTGACCATACTTCACCAAGCTGGTCACATGTGGGTGCCACCTAGACGGGTCACTCGCCACTGATGTGGGCCGTGGCTGGGAATGTGAATTGGGTCGCTGGCTTTACAGTGCAGTGTGCTGACCACTGCTTCCACTGCTCCACCCACATTAAATAATATAATTGTCTGAACGTGACCGTAACTAAAAACACTGCGCAACTGAGCAGATGCGTGGAAATAATGTGTTAGAAGGCTCTAGGGCAGTTAAGGGAAGGGTATAGCAGAGGTGGGACAAAGTCATTGTTATGCAAGTCCAAGTCGAGTCGCAAGTCATCAAATTCATGACTCGAGTCTGACTCGAGTCCAAGTCACATGACTCGAGTCCACATCTCAGAGGTGGGACAAAGTCATTGTTATGCAAGTCCAAGTCGAGTCGCAAGTCATCAAATTCATGACTCGAGTCTGACTCGAGTCCAAGTCACATGACTCGAGTCCACACCTCTGGGGTATAGTGTGATACATGTGCAAATGAAAGCAATTACTAGATAGTTTAGTGATGAAGAGCAGACAGCGGTGAATTAATAGGAAGGCCATCCACACGCGGAGATGGAGTGACAAAATCATCTCGTGAGCGGGAGCTACGTAGATTTTTTTGCAGGACCATGAGAGATGCCGAGGGCTTGGTGGGGGGGGGGGGGAGTTCATCCAGCAGTGGATCGATCATGGATGTGGTGGCTGTCTGTAACAGACCAGTCCAAGTGCAATGCATTTACACCGTCGAATCTGTACCATCCATCCTTGATATTCAAATAAATATATTTTACCCATTAAGTTGTATACGTACATCACATGTAGTATTGTTATTTTACACTTGTTCATCCCAGTAAAGCCTCAAGACTATTTTCCGGGAGGGTCCTGCGAAGTGGACAATGCCAGCTTCGTGTTATGGTTTGCTTTATCTATGGGAGGAAACCCACGCGGAACAGGAGGAGAGAATCCATAACAGAGGTTTGTTTGAGATCGCGTAAAAAAAGGAGAGAACAAACAAACTGCGCACAGAAAGGCAGCCGAGCCGGGAATCGAACCAAGACGCTTCTTGCTGCTACTGGTACCGCTGTGCAATGCCGTCGCCTCTCATATGAAACGTTCCCATGCAGCATGAGGTTGATAGGAGTTGTCACTCTGCGAGGGTATGGCTATAGTTGTGAGCTTTGCTCAAGGACGTAGCTGTATTTTTATTTAAAAAAAGTGGGAGAGGGAGAGAGAGAAAAACTCCATCAAACGCTGCACCAATCTTTTACCATCACCACGACGGTGTTTCCGCTGAGTCAGACCACTTCGCCGCTTATCTGTTTAGGGTTGCACTGGGTATGGAACGGGCTGGCTGACTCCTGTGACGGTCCCTCTCTGCAGAAGTCATTGCAGCCCTGGCAGGGTTACTCCTGAGGGCAGGTGTCCTTGAGGCCAGCACGGGACACACATTCCCATCTTGACGAATCGGTCGAAATGTGTCACCCTGGTGGCAGGCGAGGGGCACATCGGGCGGGGGGGGGGCCTCGCCAGACGTTTTCTTTGGCCCACCCCTCCCTTCTCTGTTTACAATCCCAGAGAGATGACAGGAGAGATAACGATCTCGATAGATAAGAGCAGAGATATGCACAGGAGATAGAGACGAGTGAGATGAATTTGCCTTTTAAGTTATTCAGCTTGTTATGTTTATTCGAATTTGAATTTAAGCTGATAATTGCTGCACCCACAGAGTTTGCATGAATCCGTGGCCCCTTCGTCTGCTTGGGGCCCTGAACCTTTGCTTGGTTTGCTCGAGCTTAGCGCCACCAAATCACGCCGGCGACTCTGCCCACTGTTGATGATGGAGACGCGTGGATACTTTGTCTTGTTTTCAGAAATGTTTTTTTTTTCAATTGTGTCTCGAGGCACCGCTTTGTCGCGAAATGAACAATCCACTTGGATTTCCCGCGGAGCAGAGACTCACACCGCGCGTGAGAGAACAGCAGCTCGGGGAAGCGGGCATCACGGAAGTACTCCTTAGACCCATTCGAATGACCTTTCCTTATCCGCACACGAGGGGGCGCGCGTTTCACCCCACACCCTTGCAAAGGAGATACATATTTACTGCGCGGCAGTCAACCCCATGTAACATTTATTTTGTTTAAATGCTCAGAGTTGCAATTTCGCCGAAGTCAGACGCACGCGCAAAAACCCGACGACTCCGGCGCATTCTTTTAGCAAACGAGGCGCGCATCACGCACGCCGCGGGGCGTACGCATGGTGGACTTCTTTTGCACCGTACGTAGCCAAACGTGCTAATCGGAGGTGCGGGCGGGGGGGGGGGAGGACAACTAAACTAAACACAACAAATCAGTCCTTAAAATTTTAGTTTTCAATCTCGACTGATGGACAGCCTCTAACGTTGGAAGTGCGGCGAAACAATCTCGAAAACGATCTCGAAAACGATCTTGAAACGATCTTGAAACGATCTCGCCTCCAACGGCCACGTGCGACGCCAAGCCACGGATGTGCGTAAAACATCGCCGCCCCCTTCGCCAGCAAGCACGAGGCGTCATCTGCCACCGTCGACGACGATCAGACTCAGCGGGACCCGTGGCCCTCGACACGTTCGCTCGCTCTCCCTTGCACGCCGGTTCACACACCAGATCCGAATCACAGTGAGTCCGCGTGGTGTGATATTACACACACGCACACGCCTGGTGTTACGCCAAACCTGCACGGCTGTGGGAAGTTGTGAAATCGGATGGCGGCGCAGCTGATTTCTCTCTGCTTGGGCCCGTGGCTCAGAAGGCCAGAGGAGCGCTCGGCACACGAAGCCTCCCCCTTCAAACATTCTCACGCCAACGTGCTCGGAGATCTGCGCGCCTGCAAAAGGGACGCCATCCTCTGTCCGTCGTTCACAATTCACCTGGAAATGTTGTTGGGTTCAGTCTCCAACGCGCCCGTGTGTTCTAAGCAGTAATCGATTGGCACGTGGTGTTTACGTGACACACATTTTGCTGATCGCCTGTGTCGTGTGGTGGCGGGTTTAACGACACATTTTATATATTCTACGCGATATAACCCGGCGAAAAAACAGCATTATCATCGATAATATTGGTCGTGAAAGCATTCGACTACTACTTGTTAAAAATCCTTTATTCAGCCGGAAAAGCCTTGAGGAGTCTGGAACGACTCCTCGCGTCTCAAACGGCGACTGGAGCCCTCTCACCGTCACGCCGCCACCCTCCTGGCTCGGGTGGAACTCGGAGTTCACAAACTCAGCGGCGTCTAAAAGCAGGGCCATGGGATCGAGACTTCGGCATTTCTTCACTCGCCGTCCCGAAAGTTGCCACGGCCACAACGCTGTGGGCTCTCGTGATATTGTCTCTTCCGAGACCAAGGTGCTCTGCAAACCTTCTGGCTACCATCAAAGGTTTGTACACGAAGCCATCCAGATATGCAAACACAAACATAACTTCAACCGTGATGATGGGTACAAACTGAGTAATCATTGGAAATATGTTATTAACCATGTAAAAAAGATTAAACTACACATATTTGTACCATCTTATTTGACAGGTTCTACTTTACCGAGTGTTGACATCCCCAGCGTTTAACAGTACTCTCCTTTTTGTATTTGGATTGTCAGCCAACACCGGTTAAGTCGAGGTGCACCGATTGTTCTCTTATAGCCCCGCCCACCCCCCCAACACGTTCCATTCATTGGCTACCACATTCAGATAAGCCCCTCCCCTCCTCCCCCCCCTTAACTTGTATTTAAGTGCTCGTCTCTTGGAATTTTGCCTCACTTGAGACAGTAAATCGTGCTGTGACGGTCCCACCTGATGACGGAGACTTGTGTTGCCTCCGAAACGTCGTGATTTATTATTTTATTTCTATTATTTTCATTATTTATTTTTTACCTACGTGACTTTACCGAAAAAAACCTAAGAACATGAATCCTTGCAGTCACGAAAGCTTCAAATCTAGGGTGGTGATGCTTGAAGCGCAATGGGAATGGGGTGGTTTGTTCCATGTGGGGTTCATCTTCTTTTTCGACATAAGCAAGAGAATGGTACTGCGAGCAGCGGCTGTTTGTTGTTGACGGGAGTTGTTGTTGTTGTGTTTGTTTTGCCTGAATGAGTGAGCAGGGCGAGGCTGTAATCGTTGCCGTGTCAAGTCACTGGGTGTAATCCGCACGTCTGTCAATGGTGCTCGATCCCTAAGTGTGCTCATGCACACAGACGCACCCAAATATATACACGCACAAATGCATGCCTGCAGATATACATTCAGGCATAAATAAACACAATGGCACGTACACACAAACACAGACCGTATTTACATATACACATGTTATTGCATAAACACATTTCGTTTCTGCACGTTGTACATTCTGTACTTTCACGCATACATGCTCGCACACACATTCCTGCACACAGGCGTGCAATTTATCTATCGCCAAGTGAGAGCTCATCGGCACCGAGGTCTCTTTCGCAAGGGAGCCCTGCCTGGGCCACGAGCAAAACAACGAGCAGGGTGGAAAAACACCAAGCAACACACGATGATTAAACAACAACAACGACACGTCAAGCAAACGTGATCAAGAGAACTGCTTCTCCTCCTTCGCCTCCCTCTCTTCCACCCTCCCTCTCCTCCCTCTCTCCTCCACCCTCTCCCTCTCCTCCACCAACTCCCTCTCCTCCCTCTCTCCTCCACCGTCTCCCTCTCCTCCCTCTCTCCTCCACCCTCTCCCTCTCCTCCACCATCTCCCTCTCCTCCCTCTCTCCTCCACCCTCTCCCTCTCCTCCCTCTCTCCTCCACCCTCTCCCTCTCCTCCACCATCTCCCTCTCCTCCATCTCTCCTCCACCCTCTCCCTCTCCTCCACCATCTCCCTCTCCTCCATCTCTCCTCCACCCTCTCCCTTATTTCCTCCGCCATCCCCTGCACCTTCTGCTCCTCTTATCCCAATTTTCCCTCTCCACCCCCTTCTGCCCCCCCCCTTCACTTTGATCTCCTACATCGTCTCCCGTCCCCTCTCCTCTCTCTGCCCCCCTCCACCCTCTCCAACAACAACAACAGCCGCCATTGGTCACTAAGTAGCGGTGACGTCACCACAGCATTTGTGCCAGGCTAGGTGCACGTTGAAGCCACGTGAAGTGTCGAATACTGGCTGCCGGCAAGGAGGTCACGGGACAGACTCGGGTGTTATGGTGATGACTGACCGGAACGACTGGCAGATGCACCACCTGTGCCCCCATCCTCTCCTTCACCCTCTCCCGTCCCCTCTCCTCCTCCACTGCCCTCTCCTCCACCGATCCTCTCCCCTTCTCTCTCCCCCCATGCCCCCCTCCCCCGGCTAGCTGGCGCTCACACGGACACGCTCCGCTTGAGTCCAAGACTCCCTGCGAGAAGCCTCGTCATGGGTCGCCTCGCGGGCACGGGCGAGGGAGGCTGCAGGGAACGCGGGGAGGGAACGCGGTCGCTGGAATTATAATCAACGTGTCAGCGCTCCTCGTATCGCTCGACAACGTTTGGGATATGTGGAAGGAAGGAAAAAAACCACCCCCACAAGGCGTGTAGCAAGGGGGATATGTATTACCGTATTCTCCGGATTATACAACTCTCGTGAAAGCGATACCCACCGCACGCCTGCGCGATGCGATGCAGCGATCTGCTCAAATGGCCACTGAGTGGGTGTCCGTCTGCTGGAGCACCGCCCTGAGCCAGTGGCGGAGATTCCACGTTATCATGGCAGGCGAGGGTCTATACTCAGAACAACTACTGCTGGATTTACTCCAAAGTGGTACTCGTTTTATCGACCCATGAGGGATGATGGGTTGTGTCATCCCTCGACCAGGATTTAAACTGGGGCCGCTTGAGACGCTCCGGAAAGTCATAAGCACCACACAATTGTGTGAAATGTTAATAGATTAATCTGGCCTCACGCACGCACATGCTGAATGGACTGTAAGACGCACCCCCGACTTATGCTTTGATATACGGGGGGGGGAGGGGGGGCAAAACTGCATCTCATAATCCGGAAGAATTAATCATCAACTGCATCAGAACGTCACCAGGCGCATTGTCCTTCCTCCACGAATGAAACATTAAAGGCACGAGCCACAGTGGTTTCGATTGTGGCCACGTAACCCAAACTGTGGACCGCACAGTGACCCCCTGTGGCCTGCGCTCCCTCAATGGAGGAGGGGAAGGAACAACGAGACGCCGCCGCCGCGAGCTCTCTTGCAGCCCCCTCCTCGTGGCGAGCAGCAGACCTAGACCTTGTCATTGGGCTCCGGGTAATATCGCCTTACGCAAAAAACAGAACGAGGATACAAACTATACAGGATATAGAATAATCGCTTTTTTTGTCATAACCATCATGGAAATTTTTTTCAAATGGAATTGCGACCCCGAATCTTGTCATACCATCGTACATATACATCACGTGGTGTAGTCGCCTTCGTCAATATCCCTGTGACGGACTTAAACCTCTCCGAACCAACAATAATTGGGGGGGGGGAGGGGTGTTTGTGTGGTACGTGTGTGCGGTGTGTGTGTGGTTGTGTGCTTAAGTGTGTATGGGTGTGTCTCAGTGACCAATAACACTTGGGAATATTTGCACCAATCCCGGGCATCCCCTAGGTCGACTTAGCCTTAACGTGCTCCCCGTGCGATGTGTAAAACATCAGCGCTGGGGAAAACAAAGGCGGCCCTGCGTGGTGCTGGCCACCCACCTCCTCGTGTGCCGTGCCGGCCTTCCTAGGAGCTCGTGAACAGCACTTGCCCCAACAGCTACGGGGGAGCTTTGCCTCTGCGCGTGTGTGTGAATACACAACGTCGAGACCGAAACGCACGCAGCCTCCGTGACTTGTGGGGGCTTTGGCATCGTCGAATGCAATCGCCGCGTATGTTCAGCCATGCAGCTACGAACGAGCACACGGATGCACAAAGCGAGAGGGTGGGGGGGGGGTACAAGGCGGCGTGGCGGCAGATGCCCGCTCCCCGTGAGAGCGAAGCCAGACGCTGGAGGTGCGTGACTCGGGCCGCCGTGGCTTGGGCCCCGTGTCCCTCACAGCCACACGGGCCGCGCGTCATCCGTTACCGCTGACAGCCCGGCGGCGCTCGGGGCCAAGAGCACGAGTGGAGGGATGGGGGGAGGGGGCAGGAAACTGGGGGAAGGGAGGCAAAGGGAAGAAACTATCCCCGCTTTAGTTGGAGAGGATTTTCACTGAACGCTGTTTTGTGCTTGCCTGTGCCTTTCTTTGCAACGTTCCATTGCCACGTTGGGGTGCGAGTTCGGAATTCTCTCGTCACCGCGTGCTGCGGAATGCCCCCGTGGAAGGGAACATCGCAGAGAGAGTTCCGAGACAATTGCAAGTGAACTCTTTGACCAGGGCGACCTTCTTAAAGAGCCCATGTAGACTCAAGTCCTTATCTGGTAAACTCCCTCACTCCGACTCTTTCACCCACCCTTGGTCTGCTCTACTTTGCCACGCTCCACACTTTTAAGATGTTTGTCGCATGGCAAAGTTAAACCTAACTGTTTTCACTTTGTACGTCTCAGCGTTTGAATTTGACAGAATTAAGTAAAAACGCCAAACACCATGTAAACAGCCGTTTTCTTTTTTTTTTGTTCGGCTATTGGTGGCCAGGCTGGGACCATCAGACTTGAGAATCTGGCTTCATCATGCACGGCTGAAACCCGGGTTGGAACTCAGGCTCTCAGTCTTGGCGGCTTGGTGCTCTGACCCCCGCGCCACGCGACTACACCCCCCCCCCCCCTGTATTTTCTAAGAGGCGACGAGATGTGAGAGGAAGACAGACAGAACACAAACACACTCGAAGAAGGTTATCAGACAGAGCAATGGCTATTTATTCAGAGGCCAATGAAGACCACACGAGAGAGAGAGAGAGAGACAGGTCTGTTTCATAAAAAAAGAACAGCACAAGAAACAGAAGATCATCGGCATTGGCGCGATGCAAAACTACAACACGCGATTTGAATTTTAAACGCATCAGTACGGAGAGTACGCACACACGCAGAGCAGCACGGTTGTGGCATTAACGAGGCACGGAGTGACGCTGGGCGCTAATGAGCTGAACAGCTGTGCCACGCACAGCGCACGGACCTCGGCGCTAGGACGAGTGAGACAGGAGCCAGGCAGCAAGTCATCACTCGTTCTACGGCATCGCAGGCATCCCTTTAAGCTCACGATGACCAAGGAAAGAGGGACATCATATATATATCTATTAGAGCGATGGCGCCAGACCACGGTGAGTGGAGGTGCTGGGTTGCCCGATGTGTCATTGACATGAGATTGACTCGGTGCTACAGTGAGACAATTGTTCACAATCGTTTACGTGAGTCAATGTGTGTGTGTGTGGTGGCCGGGCGTGGTGCTGGCCACCCACTCCGTCGTGTGCCGTCCCGGCCTTCATAGGAGCTGCTACTCGCTAACAGCACTTGCCCCAAGTCTGTTAAGGCTACACGGGGGATATTTGTCTTTAATCATTGGTTGACGCAGAACGTCACAATCCCATCACCGACCTCGATTCAATTCCTGACATCAGGTGCAAGTTGCATCTGAACTTGTGCTGGACGTACCCTAGGTCAACTCAACATTAAATACAAGCACCCGATTTGGTGTGTATACTTCAGCACTGGGAAGACAAAGGCAGCCGGGCGTGGTGATGGTCACTCCACCACTTGCGTGGGCCACAACGGCCTCAATGAGGGCTCAATAGGTTCACCAGCTCACACAATGTCTGCGATTCTACACCAAGATTCTGCACCATGATTCTACAACATGATTCTGCACCATGATTCTACACCATGATTCTGCACCATGATTCTACACCATGATTCTGCACCATGATTCTACACCATGATTCTGCACCATGATTCTATACCATGATTCTACACCATGATTCTACACCATGATTCTGCACCATGATTCTACACCATGATTCTACACCATGATTCTGCACCATGATTCTACACCAGGATTCTGCACCAGGATTCTGCACCATGATTCTGCACCATGATTCTACACCAGGCATCATTCATGATGGAATTGGTGGTGAGAGGGGGAGCTGGAGGGCGGCTGGGAGAGTATTTTTAATATACATTTATATCAGATGGTGAAAGAGAATTTGCCCTGGGGAAATCCGTAGTTTTTTTAAAGTGGGCATTAGTGCAACAATATCAAACCTTCCCCCAAGTTTGTGTCTCTCGTGAGCTTTTAATGAAAGCGATGCTGGAGACGAGGGGGGGTCGGCGGGGGTCACGCTGCGTGGAGGGAGGGGACGACTCCCCGGCTCCCATCCCGCCCGGTGCCAGACTTCATATTAAAGAAGAAACACACCGCCACCCCCAAGAGACGCTTCAATTATGCACGTGGCCGTCACAGGCCCGGCTACGGCGGACCCCCCGTGTCTGCGGCGGTCCGAGCGGGGAGAGCGCTTCGCAGGATTACCCCACCGCCTCCTCCTCCTCACTCCTCCTCACTCATCCTCACTCCTCCTCCTCCTCACTCCTCCTCACCCTCACTCCTCCTCCTCACTCATCCTCACTCCTCCTCCTCCTCACTCATCCTCACTCCTCCACTCTCGCCGCGAGCGTCCGTCTCGCGCTCCCCGAGGTGTGGGGGACAGAGAGCGCAACGAGATCGGAGGAGCATCGCGGGCAAACCCCTCGGCCTCAGCGAGCACAGATAATCACTCGTCTGCTCAGCAGCAGCAGCAGCAGCTGCTGCTGCTTGTGTTGGTGTCGTCGTGAAGGAAGCCGCTTGGCGACGTATTTCCCGCGATCTATGAAGTATGTCCCTCCACTCGCCTGAGGACATTGCGCGTGAAAACTACACATCCCCCCCAAATCCTCGGCAGCGCAACCCATACCACGCATCTCGCCCTAACCCTTCACCCCAACCCCATCTCGAGACAACTCGGCACAGCTCACCAGCACCAGTGCCCTTCACCCGCTGTGGCTTCCGTGCAAGATTTGCAACGGCCTCCATACAGTGCCTTTACACGCGTCCGTGCGCTTAGCGTGTTGCCACGTCTGACTTGATGTCCGCGTTCAGTCACAAAACTGGAGGCTTCATGAACAGAGCGGCTTACCAGCTTGTTTGTCATGATCATGATGGTTGTTGTTGTTGTTGTCGTGCAGCAGAGTTCACTAACACACCCACACACACACACGAGGCGCAGCGGCCGGCGACAATGCCAGGGTGTTCCGTCTTCGCGGGTCGCCGGCCTTCAACGCCAACCTCCACCGCGCACCACATTGTGTTCCGAAAAGGGCGTTTCTGTCTATTCGTGGCTATTTGTATTTTGCTCCATTTTTCTTGCACGAAAACATGTTGACGTCTTCACGTAAATTCTAGGAATAAAATCGCCGCGCTTGAACCCCGATTTAGCCCCGCGGAGTGGACTCGTGGGATTTTCGGCGAGGGACACGTAGATTAGCGGTGCCTTGCTCGACGCATTGCCATCATCATCATCATCAAGAGCTGTTGTCTATCCACTGCTAGATGAAGCCCCCGATTCCTCTCCCCCCCCCCTCCCTCCCTCACATCGTCGCCATCCAAGCCACTCCTGCACACGAACTCCTCTCATCGCTCCATCTCCACTGCGGTCGCACTCTAGGGCCCGTTGAATTTATTGTAGAAATAAAATAAATGATCGTGAAAGCCGATGCGCTTTTTGTTCGTTCACGCAATGCTCGAGATTTGCAACGACAGAACGCACAAGCGACGATACCTCAAGCAACCGAGGACGTGAAACATAATGAAGGGGAGTGCATCGGCAGCGGTGCGCGAGCACAGCGACTCACTCACCCCATTCTACAAGAACACCGCCTTAGATAAGAACGCTGTTGAATAGTACGTAGGATTACGAACGGTACCCAATATCTATAGATTATACTATGATGATGAACCTCATCACAAGAGAAACATCAGCGCAGTCCCCAAGACAAAAATACAAACACACTTTCTCTATTACTTTATGGTGTTGGTAGACAAAATGACCGCAGTGCAGTTCTTCTGAACTGGTGGTTTGGATAAACGTGTAAAGGCTCTGAGCGATTGTACATCCACAGCACCTCTTTGCGCGTATCGTTAAATACAATCTCTGCAGAGACGTAAGAGAGATCGGCTTGTTATTCTCGGTGTGTTGGAGAAACAAGTCGTACAGTCCAAACTTCATACCGTGACCGGACCTGCTTGAATGGTGACACTTCGTCAGGGCGAGCACACGCGATTCGACTTCAGCCGACGTAGCACACAGAGCGGCGGCGATCACCGACCCCGTGGCGCGCATTGAAGTTCAACCCCCGGGGTAGCGCCACTGAGCTTGGCCGATGGTGAGCGCCGGATCTGGCTGCCTTCCCGCTCCTCCGTCACCGGTCCCTCGCCTCTGAAGCCATGGCGACTGCGCGGTTCGTGACTCGTTTGCAACTTCTTTACGAAGAGTAGAGAAAGTAGAGAGAGTAGAGAGATTAGAGAGAGTAGAGAGTAGAGAGAGAGAGGAGGGCACCAGAATATGTGACTCAGTGGAACAATGTGATCCCGTGCGATTGCCGACTGACACCCTCGTGTTGAAGTGTTGGTGTGGTGGTGTTGGTGTGGTGGTGTTGGTGTGGGTGATGTGGTGTTGGTGTGATGGTGTTGGTGTGGCTGATGTGGTGGTGGTGTTGGTGTTGTGGTGGTGTTGGTGTGGTGGTGTTGGTGTGGTGGTGTTGGTGTGGGTGATGTGGTGTTGGTGTGATGGTGTTGGTGTGGGTGATGTGGTGGTGGTGTTGGTGTTGTGGTGGTGTGGTGGTGTTGGTGTGATGGTGTTGGTGTGGGTGATGTGGTGTTGGTGTTGGTGTGGGTGATGTGGTGGTGGTGTTGGTGTTGTGGTGGTGTGGTGGTGTTGGTGTGATGGTGTTGGTGTGGGTGATGTGGTGGTGTTGGTGTGGTGGTGTTGTGGTGTTGGTGTGGTGGTCTTTGTGATGGTGGTGTTGGTGTGGGTGGTGTTGGTGTGGGTGGTGTTGGTGTGGTGGTGTTGGTGTGGGTGGTGTTGGTGTAGTGGTGTTTGTGTGGTGGTGGTGTTGTTGTGGTGGTGTTGTTGTGGTGTTGTTGTGGTGTTGTTGTGGTGGTGGTGTTGGTGATGTTGGTGTGGTAGTGTTGGTGGTGTTGGTGTGGTGGTGGTGTTGGTGTAGTGGTGTTGTTGTGGTGTTGGTGGTGTTGGTGTTGTGGTGTTGTTGTGGTGGTGTTGGTGTGGTGGTGGTGTTGGTGTGGTGGTGTTGTTGTGGTGTTGTTGTGGTGTTGTTGTGGTGTTGTTGTGGTGGTGGTGTTGGTGATGTTGGTGTGGTAGTGTTGGTGGTGTTGGTGTGGTGGTGGTGTTGGTGTAGTGGTGTTGTTGTGGTGTTGGTGGTGTTGGTGTTGTGGTGTTGTTGTGGTGGTGTTGTGGTGTTGGTGTGGTGGTCTTTGTGAAGGTGGTGTTGGTGTGGGTGGTGTTGGTGTGGGTGGTGTTGGTGTGGTGGTGTTGGTGTGGGTGGTGTTGGTGTAGTGGTGTTTGTGTGGTGGTGTTGTTGTGGTGGTGTTGTTGTGGTGTTGTTGTGGTGTTGTTGTGGTGGTGGTGTTGGTGATGTTGGTGTGGTAGTGTTGGTGGTGTTGGTGTGGTGGTGGTGTTGGTGTAGTGGTGTTGTTGTGGTGTTGGTGGTGTTGGTGTTGTGGTGTTGTTGTGGTGGTGTTGGTGTGGTGGTGGTGTTGGTGTGGTGGTGTTGGTGTTGTGGTGTTGTTGTGGTGGTGTTGTTGTGGTGTTGTGGTGGTGGTGTTGGTGTGGTGAATCGACTCTTGAGTAGCTGCGAGGGTTCACGTGGACGGATCACAAACACCAGCGTCGTTCGTTCCCGTGAATGTCTGGAGGTCATTATCGACCTTTAAGCGATTCTCCTGCCAGATTTTTTTCCGGTTCACAAGACGGTCCCCAAATCATAAATAATCCATTCTCGCGAGCACGATTTGGTGCGCGCGTCATGAGCGTGAGAATTAATTTCGTGTCGCTGAATTGATTCATCGTTACGAGCCGAATAAATGAGCCATCATTCTACCCCATCCCGTGCTGCCACGGAGAGCTCTAACCCTCAAGTCGTTAATTCAGATTTTTAATTCAGGTCAGTTTATGTGTTTGGATGTGGCCGTCAGTCAGTGCCAAATCCTTGGGAATACACAAATTATTTGGCGATGCTGCGCTGGCAGTGATGCACAAGCACAGATAACAACATCAACAACAAACAAACAACGCAACGCATTCATCAATAACACTGTGGCCTTAAAAGGGGCAAAGTATATCATAGGTGACGTTTTCGCTAATGGCCCTTATTCACAGCACACAGAGAGGCCGGTGATGTATCGAGTACACTTGTCAATAAACGGTAATCATGGGGTTGCCCTCAATTCCAGGAGCGAGCGGGTGGCACCTTCCCCTGGAGGGTGGGCAACGTCTCTTTCGGGGCTGTGCTTGACGCTTCAGTGCGGAAGAGACTTTCAAGTGACTTTCAGGAGCGCGCCTAGTGAAGTAACCGCATTGGCTGGCATCGCATGGAAAGGAGCGCAAATCACCACACTGGTGTGGCATCACGGAGCTAGCAACATTCACCTGGGCAGTAAACCCCAACAAGGTTTTTTCGAAACAGGAGGACTTCTCCACAAATCTGGCTGTTGCCTGATGAAGCTAGTTGTAATTAGTGGCGAAACGTCGTACTCAGTTTGTAAATGTTGTGGCTTGGCACTCCAACACACCGGTTAGTGCTGTACTAGCGACGAATTGGCCACGTTCTGTTTACGTGGCAACCCCTTACTAGCTGGCCGTGTCGGGTGGTGGCGGGTTTTAACGACACATTTATATATTTACGCGATCTAACCCCCAAACAAACTTTATTATGGATGATAATGGTCGCGAAAGCCTGCCACGTGTTAAACAACCCCCCAGGAAGCTGGCGCGTGGACTGTCAGGAATAAAAAGGTCTAATGATTGGCCGTTGAAACGTCCGGAGATAACCTTACTGCCGTTGTAGAAGCATCTTCTTTCTGACATTTTTCATTACCTACGATTGCTTAGAGAGTACTTCACTTGTATCGTGGCTTGGGCTTGAAGCATGACCGCATGAACTCTATCGATGTGTCCATCTGCCCGTCTGTTTGGGAGGGAACGGTGGTGCAGCGGTTAGCACACTGTGCCATGAACCCAGCCAGCCGAGTTCGATTCCTGCTCACGACCAATAAAAGTGTCAAATATTTGAACTGGTCCTGGGCCTCCCCGAGGTGGTGCTGGCCACCTACCCCCTTGTGTGCTGCTCCGGCCTTAACAGATGCTCACTAACAGCAATGTCCCCAACAGTCTGTTCAAGGCCATAGAGCGGATCTTTGTAATTATCTTTAAGTAGTGCTCATGGTAACGCTTGGGACGTTGATCCAGGAGCAACATTTTGTCCATGGAGGATGCTGATGGTTTGTGTCCTACAGCTCCCGGACACACAGCCCCGCCAGGCGAGTATCATCTCTGGGAGGGGGGGGGGTTGATTTTGACGCCTGCCCTCGACTAAGTTCCACTCGCTCTTTCTTGCATAGCAGTTTGGGCACGAACACACGCGCACACATAGAAACTAGAATTCACATAGTTGTATTTAAGCTAGTTTTATTTTAGCAGGTAAAGCCCACTGCGCTACATAGCCCTATTTCAGAAGTGACCTGCCCACAAAGGGTAGCTCATAAAAGTAGCTAATCACGTGGACATGTGTAGCAGCCAAATACTCCGAACGCGTGATGTTGATTTCAAATGTGGAGGGAAAAACCGGAGGGCCTGGAGGAAAAAAAACAACGCGACCACGTGGAGAGAGACACGCAAACTCCAAATATACAGGAATCAGTGTCGAGGTCGAACCCACGACCTCCTGCACACCAGGCGAGAGAGACGTTCACTCCGGCGCATCTCTCGCGTCAGCCTCCTCCGTCGCCACAAGCGAAGCGAGGGCACGGGGCGCACGTGGAGAGAGCGAGACGCGGGCGCAGAGAGCCCCGATGCAGGCGACTCGCTGGCAATCGGCTTCACAGGAGCGTCTGCGGCTTTGGCGAATCTCGGGGTGGGGGGACCACCAGGCAGGGCGGTGAGGTCACGTCTCGAGACCAAACCCAGAAAACGAAGGGGGCGCTTTCGTATTTTGGTAAACAATCCGGTCTCAGAGAGAGAGAGCGCGCGCTTAAAAAATTAGGTCAGCCGACCTCGCTTTGTTCCCACCGTTGTATTTATGCGAGTATTTATTTATTTATACCCTTCCCCCCTCGCCGAAAACCCACACCAAATACAACGTAATTAATAAATACATTTAAACGCGCGACTATTGTTTTAAACGGCCGGCCGGCCCCCGTCGAGTCGGCGTGCCTGCACACACAAACACAACAACAACAACAACACAACAACACACACAACAACAACAACAACACTGCGCAGGGAGGAAGATATAATGGCAGGAAGATGCAATGGCAGGAAAGAGGAAAGAGGTGGCACCCGGGAGAAGACTTCGCTGCCGCGATGGAAAAGGCCCCCCTTGGTGCCTCGGTGCACAGAGAAGTGCTCTCGTGAAAAAACTAAAATCGGGCAGCCGCTCCCTGCGAGCGCCCTCATTATGAGGCCTGACCGGGGTCCCGCGGTTCTTCCAGCGCCGCCTCGCTTTAAAAATAATAACAACAATACTACCATTATATACCCTTAGTTCTTTCGGTAAAGTCACGTATAGGTAAAAAATGAAATTAAAATTATTTTATTTTTATTAATTTTTATTTCATTTTTTACCTACGTGACTTTACCGAAAGAACCAAGAGTATGAATCCTTGCAGTCACGAAAGCTTCAAATCTAATACTACCACTACTACTAACAATACCACTACTACTAACAATACCACTACTACTAACAATACCACTACTACTAACAATACCACTACTACTAACAATACCACTACTACTAACAATACCACTACTACTAACAATACCACGACTACCTATGGCGCGCAGCTCGGCGTCAGCAATACTCTCCGCGGAGGGGATTAGGCTCCTTGCAGCTGGCGAAACTCTCAACGTCCCTAACACCCCCCCCCCTGCACACCCAAACACACACACACCAAATACAAAGATCCCCCATATAGCTTCAACAGACTGTTTGAGGCAAGTGCTGTTAGTGCGCACCCATGGAGGAGTGGGTGGTGTGGTCAGCACTACGCCCGCCCGCCGTTGTCTGCTAAAAGGTGCTAATTTATTTCGGGCTGAGTCGACCTAGGGGGGATGCCAATGACAGGGTTCAGATATTCGCCACTGTCATTGGTCACACCAGCACACTCAAAGACACGTCACCAGACCGTGTGCCGTGAGATAGGTTCACTGCCGTATTGTTCACTGCTGTGCTGTTCACTGTTGTGATGTTCAATGTTGTGATGTTCAATGTTGTGATGTTCACTGTTGTGCTGTTCACTGCTGTGCTGTTCACTGTTGTGCTGCTCACTGCCGTGTTGTTCTGAACATCAACTTATTCGCGAGGTGAACAGCGTTCTTCGCCTTTGCACCTAATCTCCGGTAAGAGCCCCGATCGTTACCATCATCAACCGGCTGCAGACAAACATCACGACAAACAGTGTACTTCAGTTTCATGGACTCCCCAATAAAATGTCGACGATTCGTATCTCAATTCCTGCTTGGGGAGTTCACTCTGCCCGTAATCTATCCGTCACTGGTCAACAATGGGCTGTCCCATGGAAATACTTGGCCCCGCCACTTGAACGCGGAATATCCAAAACAGGTTCAGGGCGGTGAACAGATGAGTACCACCTCAACAAACAAAAAAAGCTAATTTGAGTATGGAAATAAGTGACTCTTGCCTGGAATGTCTCTACCGATTGATTCACCCAAGCACCGCAACATCTGCTTGCGGGCTGTGTGCCACGACATGAGCGAGCACGTGCCCGTGCGCCCGCACGGTCACCACATTGCAATGTCGCGTGCACGCGGCTCACTCACGACCAGACGTCCCACCGAGCGAGAAGCAGCTCCCTGCCTCTCTCTGCTGCAGGGACGCCACCGCCTGCTCCCCTCCACTCCGCCGTGGTGACCCCGGTGACATCAAACGCTGCACAGGGTATTTCCAATTGTCTTGTGAGCAAGCGTTTTCAAAAAAATGTTTTACTTCATATAAAATTATTTAAATGAAAGTTTTTTTTTTATTCAAAACACAAGTGGACATGCAAAGGGGAAACAAATGTTCGGGGTCAATTAATTGGGGGTCACGAGACATCTGGAAGCACCCCGTACAGTACTTGGTGGCGATGCTGCTGCTGCTGTGTTGGCATTGATGCAACAAAAACGATCCACACACCCATCAGCACCACTGTAGCCTTGAGGAGAAATAAAATCAGTAGCAACGTTCAGCGCAAATGTCCTCCTTCATAGCACGCAAGCAGAGGACGGAGAGAAGAGAGTTAATAAGGGGTGGAGGCTCGCGCTTAGCACCATGGGGCCTGGTGAGAATAAAAATAGAACATCTTTGAATGACCAGTTTTAAATAGTCCCATGAATAGTTGCCTAAGATTAACTTTTGAGTGACAGACAACCCCGTTAATAATCAAAAGTACTGCTCCTAAATAAATACAAATATTTATTATTAAAAGTCGAATTAGAATGTTGCTCGGCGCAGTGCATTGTGGGAATGTTTGTTTGGGTCACATTGTTCGGGTCACTGGGCACGTGACGATCGAGGCGCTGAATCGATGATTTCGCGTTGAGCTTTGGCCGCCTCATTCCAACAGTCCGAACGTAACACGCGCAGGCAGGGAAATGTCACGGATAACCTTTTGCTGAGGAATCTTGGGTAAAAAATACAAACACTTGGCGAAAGCAGACGTAAAACAGTCGCTCTCGGATCGATGAAGTTGAATACAATTGGCACACTGAGCAAACACAGTTCACATGAAAACAAAACGTGTGCAGTTTCGGGTAAATACAGACATGAATGAGCAAACACAGCAATAAATACTCTTTGGATATATGCTGTAATAAAATATGAATAAATCTGTGTACTATATATGCAAAATATAAATAGAGTATAATAAAATAGATGTGGGCATACAATTTGCATACGTTGCGAACCGTAGATTCTCACACGCGTGATGCAACGCACGCATCACGAGCACAACAATTAATTGGAATCAATCATCGCGTCGTTTACACGACAACGACGAAGACTACGACACGATTCATGGAGGGTCGCCAAACCTCCGACGAGAGAATGAGCCGCTTAAACAGCCGCACATGGCCTCTGTGTCTCCCACTTGAACAGGGCCGCGTTACGCGGGACGCATGTCGCAAGCGTGGCGACATCGTCTCTTGGACGTGCGTTGTCCAAGCCGGCAATCGGCCCCGGCAACATGGGAGGCCCTTGGCTCTGCTGACAACGGCGATCGTACCGGACATGCATTCCGCTTGTGACGGTGGTGGTGGTGACCGCTCTGTGTGTGCTCTGCGATTGACCTCGACCACGACAAATAAGGCCGTGAGTTTACCAAAAAAACCGAACCGCGAAGGGGCTCAGGGCGAGCGTTGTCCGCTCTTGGCGTTGCGGCGGGCATGTTGACCACAACACCAAAGCGGGAATCCGTCTGCCACATTGGCTCAATGAATATGAGAGGCTCACGTGCACTATGAAACCGGTCGATGACTACAAGACAATACAAGCTAGAAACACACGGCGTAATTGTGGAGAGATGACGCGTCAAGTTGTTTCAGAGTTTGGCTCTGTCTGGCGACAGGGCAGATTGGTGAGAGTTCGAGTGATGGACCAAAGTCTGCACAAACCTCTTCACAAAATCGATTTGAGTGGAGCGATAATTTTCCTTGAAATGTATTCCCAACCGCAAAAGTTTCACAAGCGGGGTGAATGAAAGGGGCTGAACTGTTGCGAGTGTGCCGTTTAGTGTAAACTCAACCATTTGTGTAGAAGCAAGGCGGCACAGCTAACCCACAATTAGGGCCCAATTCACGTCCTGGCAAAATGGCCGAAACACATCGCCTTGACGATTTAGCTCATTAACCTTTTACACGTGAAGGGAAAATAAACCAATTTAGTGGAACCTATTTGGATAAACCATTCACGTACAACTTAAATAAAATATTTAATTTCCAATTAAATTCCAACACAGGAAGGTAGTTTGTCATTTCAAAAAATATATATATATTGGTCAAAATGTATGAGCTAACCGATTTATTTTCTTGTCTATGTGAGTGAGTCACATTTTCACCAAAAAAGAAACCACAAGCAATAGTTGCCGGCATGGGAATTGGTCTCTAAACTTGTGTGAATGTCACAAACATACACAGACACACGCAGCACCGCACACACACGAGTTTCTCGTCAATTATAATATTGTTGACAAAGATAGTCATTCCGAAGCCTTGGGGTACTTAGTGCCCATTTTAATTGTATTCTCATGGTTGTCCGGTATTTTCGTTTAAGGTGTTAGGGGTTGGTTAGCAACCCCTCCCGACAGAACTGAGCCCCCCATTTGCCACCTCCAGTTGATGTGAGCGCACCGAGAGGGGAGCCGACTGACCACTGCGACACAACACGCCACAGCTGTCACTCTCGAGCGCCATGGGTTGTTTTGTCAGACACAATCAAACACGAAGACACGAGCAATTACACGAGCACGACATTACGCGAGTGGCTTTACATTATATAATACACAGCGCGATTATGCTGAACGTGTGCCATTGACGAGAAACTCCTGTTTTGACCGTGTCTGCTTGCAGCGAGCACTCTTGCTCTCTTTACAATCGTGCTCTTCACAATGCTCCCCGGAGTTTGCATCGTCGCCTGTGCCTAACCTCGTGCTCGTTTTAATTTAATTAAGACGCACATCCTCACACCGTCAACCCCGGGACCGCAGCCCGGGGAAGTGAGTGCGGACCCACCCTGCACCCCCCCCCCGCCCCCCCCCCCGGCTCGGTCTACAGCAGCTCGTGTCAAGGTCGGGAGCTTGAACCTCGGCACGCTGGCGCGCAGCCAAACCGCACACCACGCACACACTCACACAGCCACATACACACACAAAGACACACACACACAGACACACACACACACAGCCACATACACACACAACCACATACACACACCATGCACACACACAGACACACACACAGCCACATACACACACAGACACACATTCACACAGCCACATACACACACAGCCACATACACATACCATGCACACACACACAGCCACATACACACACAGCCACATACACACACCATGCACACACACACAGACACACACAGCCACATACATACACAGCCACATACACACACCATGCACACACACACACAACCACACACACACACCATGCACACACACACAACCACACACACACAGACACATACACACCATGCACACACACACACAACCACACACACACAGACACACACACACCATGGACACACACCATGCACACACACACCACACACACACAGCCACATACACACACAGACACACACACACCATGCACACACACCATGCACACACACAACCACACACACACCATGCACACACAACCACACACACACACCATGCACACACACACAACCACACACACACAGACACACACACACCATGCACACACACACACCATGCACACAGCCACACACACACCACGCACACACACACACACACCATGCACACAGCCACACACACGCCATGCACACACACACACCATGAACACAGCCACACACACATACACCACACACACACACCATGCACACACACACCATGCACACACGATGCACACACACACCATGCACACGTGTGTGAGTACTGTACCCGCAACCACACACGCACAGAGATTTCGTGACCACCTCTTACAAAGACAAAGATCCTCCGTTTAGCCTTTAGCAGACTGTAGGGGCAAGTGCTGTTAGCGAGTATCACCTATGAAGGCCGGCACGGCACACGAGGGGGTGGGTGGCCAGGACCATGCACGACCGCCTTTGTCTCTCCAGTGGTGATGTTTACACACCGCACCAGGTGACTCATTTGAGGCCCAGGACCGGTTCAGATAGCCGTCGCTGGTGTTGGCAGTGAGCGGGAATTGAAGTCGGGTGACCAGGTTCGTAGCGAAGCGCGTTAAGCGCTACGCTACCGCGGCCCCCACACATACAGACACACACACACATGCGCACACCCAACCACACACAGATTCACATGCCAACACACCCGCACGAAAAGACATAGCCACACACACAGACAGACTCACAAGCACAGGCATGCGTTCAAGCAACCTCAAGTACACACACGCACACATACACACGTACACAACCCCACGCACACATACAAACCAAATGCACACTTGGATGCACATAAAACACAACAAACAAACGCACACACGTGCCCCACACGTGCCTACACACGTGCACACGCATACACACATCCATACGCGCTGATGTATCATCATCACACACGTGCAAAGCGTCTCTCTCACGCACACGGGCAGGCACACACAACCACGTGCACACGTGCACACACAACTACGTGCACACGGGCACACGCAACCACGTGCACACGTGCACACACAACTACGTGCACACGTGCACACGCAACCACGTGCACACAGGCACACACAACTACGTGCACACGTGCACACGCAACCACGTGCACACGGGCACACGCAACCACGTGCACACGTGCACACGCAACCACGTGCACACGTGCACACACAACTACGTGCACACGTGCACACGCAACCACGTGCACACGGGCACACGCAACCACGTGCACACGTGCACACGCAACCACGTGCACACGTGCACACGCAACCACGTGCACACGGGCACACGCAACCACGTGCACACGTGCACACGCAACCACGTGCACACGGGCACACACAACTACGTGCACACGGGCACACGCAACCACGTGCACACAGGCACACACAACTACGTGCACACGGGCACACGCAACCACGTGCACACGGGCACACACAACTACGTGCACACGTGCACACGCAACCACGTGCACACGGGCACACACAACTACGTGCACACGGGCACACGCAACCACGTGCACACAGGCACACACAACTACGTGCACACGGGCACACGCAACCACGTGCACACAGGCACACACAACCACGTGCACACGTGCACACGCAACCACGTGCACACGGGCACACACAACTACGTGCACACGGGCACACGCAACCACGTGCACACAGGCACACACAGACACGTGCACACAGGCACACACAACCACGTGCACACAGGCACACACAACCACGTGCACACGTGCACACACAACTACGTGCACACGGGCACACGCAACCACGTGCACACAGGCACACACAGACACGTCCACACAGGCACACACAGACACGTGCACACAGGCACACACAACCACGTGCACACAGGCACACACAGACACGTGCACACAGGCACACACAACCACGTGCACACAGGCACATACAACAACGTGCACACAGGCACACACAGACACGTGCACACAGACACACACAACCACGTGCACACAGGCACACACAACCACGTGCACACAGGCACACACAGACACGTGCACACAGGCACACACAACCACGTGCACACAGGCACACACAGACACGTGCACACAAGCACACACAACCACGTGCACACAGGCACACACAGACACGTGCACACAGGCACACACAGACACGTGCACACAGGCACACACAGACACGTGCACACAGGCACATACCCGTATAAGACCACTGGCACCACAACAGCACCCTCTCACTCGCACGAAGTGATCGACTGTGAGTTAAATATATTGGAGTGGTAACTGGAGACGTGAAGGGGCATTGCGAATTATATAATAGGATCCGTGACAGCAGCATTCCTGGGTTCATGAGGCAGGGATATCAATGCAGCGCATCTCGTAGGTAACGCTCATCTCCACGTGCCGAAAAGTATTTGTCAAAGGTCCCCGTGTTGCCCACTCAATGTGTTGGGGTAAGTGCGGTTTATCGCGCACCTGTGAGGCCCGGCCCGGCACACCAAGGTGTGGTGTGGCCAGACCGCGCACGCCGCCTGGATCTCCCCCCACGTCTGATCTTCACACAGCGCACCAGTGGCAGTGCTCGTTTGAGGCCATCGACTGACAACAGCCCCCCCCACCTACGCCTGCCACAATCATCTGGCGCAGCAACCGGCTCAGCTCAAACGCCGACAGTCTTCGCTCGACGCCAACATTGCGCCGTACGAAGAAGAAGGGAACGAAGAAGTTTAGGGAGGTCCTGGGCAGTCGCGGTCGGCGTAACCCGAGCGAGGGCACCGGGTTCGTGGCGCAGTCGCATCAACCCCGGCGCGCGCGCGAGATCACGGCGCGTGCGGAGTCTGCGGCTCCCTCCCTCCCTCCTGCCCGGCTCCCTCCCTCCCACCCGGCTCCCTCCCGCCCGGCTCCCTCGATCCCACCCGGCTCCCTCCCGCCGCCCGGCTCCCTCCCTCCTGCCCGGCTCCCTCCCTCCCACCCGGCTCCCTCCCGCCCGGCTCCCTCCCTCCCGCCCGGCTCTCTCCCGCCGCCCGGCTCCCTCCCGTCGCCCGGCTCCCTCCCACCCGGCTCCCTCCCGCCGCCCGGCAGCTTCGCGCGGGAAGAGCGCGGAACGACGCCGGTGGAAGGCGCGTCGCGCAGACACGCGACACGCGGATTCCGCCCGTGCGGCACCCACCGCACTCCTGGACCGCTGCCAGGTTGCCGTGGCAACCAGACGCAGACACAACTACCCCCAATCCTCCAGCACCACCACCCCCCTCCACCCCAAACTCCCTCCGCAACAGCCGCCAGCTCTAACCCCCCACTGCTCAGCATGATGGGACAACTCCCAGCAAGCTTTGCGACAGCCACATCCATCCCCGTGCTGCACGTGATGCCTGCCGCCCGGCGTGGCGCGCGCGTGGTGTGGGTGAGACACGTGGTGTGTGGGTGAGACACGTGGTGTGTGGGTGAGGTGGGTGGTGAGGGTGAGGTGGGTGGTGAGGGTGAGGTGGGTGGTGAGGGTGAGGTGGGTGGTTAGGGTGAGGTGGGTGGTGTGGGTGAGGTGGGTGGTGTGGGTGAGGTGGGTGGTGTGGGTGAGGTGGGTGGTGAGGGTGAGGTGTGTGGTGTGAGTGAGGTGGGTGGTGTGGGTGAGGTGGGTGGTGTGGGTGGTGAGGGTGAGGTGGGTGGTGAGGGTGAGGTGGTGAGGGTGAGGTGGTGAGGGTGAGGTGGCGAGGGCGAGGTGGGTGGTGTGGGTGAGGTGGGTGGTGAGGGTGAGGTGGGTGGTGAGGGTGAGGTGGGTGGTGAGGGTGAGGTGGTGAGGGTGAGGTGGGTGGTGTGGGTGAGGTGGGTGGTAAGGGTGAGGTGGGTGGTGAGGGTGAGGTGGGTGGTGTGGGTGAGGTGGGTGGTGTGGGTGAGGTGGGTGGTAAGGGTGAGGTGGGTGGTGAGGGTGAGGTGGGTGGTGTGGGTGGTGAGGGTGAGGTGGGTGGTGAGGGTGAGGTGGTGAGGGTGAGGTGGTGAGGGTGAGGTGGCGAGGGCGAGGTGGGTGGTGTGGGTGAGGTGGGTGGTGAGGGTGAGGTGGGTGGTGAGGGTGAGGTGGGTGGTGAGGGTGAGGTGGTGAGGGTGAGGTGGGTGGTGTGGGTGAGGTGGGTGGTAAGGGTGAGGTGGGTGGTGAGGGTGAGGTGGGTGGTGTGGGTGAGGTGGGTGGTGTGGGTGAGGTGGGTGGTAAGGGTGAGGTGGGTGGTGAGGGTGAGGTGGGTGGTGTGGGTGAGGTGGGTGGTGAGGGTGAGGTGGTGAGGGTGAGGTGGGTGGTGTGGGTGAGGTGGGTGGTGAGGGTGAGGTGGTGAGGGTGAGGTGGGTGGTGTAGGTGAGGTGGGTGGTGTGGGTGAGGTGGGTGGTGAGGGTGAGGTGGGTGGTGAGGGTGAGGTGGGTGGTGAGGTGGTAAGGGTGAGGTGGGTGGTGAGGGTGAAGTGGGTGGTGAGGGTGAGGTGGGTGGTGAGGGTGAGGTGGGTGGTGAGGGTGAGGTGGTAAGGGTGAGGTGGGTGGTGAGGGTGAGGTGGGTGAGGTGGGTGGTGTGGGTGAGGTGGGTGGTGAGGGTGAGGTGGGTGGTGAGGGTGAAGTGGGTGGTGTGGGTGAGGTGGGTGGTGAGGGTGAGGTGGGTGGTGAGGGTGAGGTGGGTGGTGAGGGTGAGGTGGGTGGTGAGGGTGAGGTGGGTGGTGAGGGTGAGGTAGGTGGTGAGGGTGAGGTGGGTGGTGAGGGCGTGCGCGCTCGTCACGTCCGAGGCAAGTGTAATGCGCCGTGTTGACTTCTTTAGCCATTGCCCGGGGGCCAGGGGGGGGGGGCGTGGTACGCGACGGCTGCTGGAAAGGCGCAAATCATCTCTGGCGGACTACCCAAGCAAAACCCAGCGGCATTTATACAAACACTGTCAAGGATTATGGCAGCAAAATCCACTTTTCTGCGAAAGTCTGAAACTTTACACGAATGATTCTGCGTAAATCCTTTTTTTGTCAATCCACCGCTGGATGAAGGATTCCACAAGTGGTGGTGGTGGTGGTGGTGTTGTTGGTCATGGGAGGTGTTCGACCATACTTCACCACGCTGATCAGCGCAGGTTGGTGAAGTTGGCTCCGGGGAGATCGGGTCACTGGCCACTGATGTTGGCCCTGGCCGGGTACCGAACTCAGACCTCTGAGTTCATTGTGCAGTGCGCTAACCACGATACCAGCAATCGAATATGCCTTCGATAGTAATGTATTATGATGCAATTTTGTTTTGTGTGGAAATTGCTTTTATATTTCTTGTTATTTAGTCTATTAACAATGCCTTTTTTTCTGTACATCACTTTGAATGGCACCATTTGCACGAAAAAGTGCTATCGAAATAAAAATGTGATTGATTCATTGATATCCATATTCTGTATATATACATAATTCAGTATATAGCTATACTATAAGGGTGTATATGTATACAAGCAACAGCATAACCAGCACAAGTAGAAATAGGTCAGCGAACATCAGGCGACGTCCCTTCTTGAGAATGTCTAGAAGAGGCTAAACACGGCACATTGCACATTCGAGCACAGGGGCTGCAGAGAACTCTCCTGAGGGCACAGTAAACCAGAATCATCATCCTGCACACGTGCATGACGTGCACCTCAGGAACCATACTTCCCCTCTGGGCGAAGTTTGAAAGGCGGCTCGCGAATCGGCCAATCACACGGCTCCATTGACTGTATTTGGCCACGCCCTCTTTGACGGAGTGGCCGTGGATGCTGATGATCCCATACAAGTCTGAAACCATGACGCGTTCTGTCACTGCCAGAGCTATTTGAATAGTTACACCTGCGGCTCTTTATAGATCGGCCAGTTGTGTGTAGCCTGGTGGTCAAGGTCAAGAGGTCATCTTTGCCCGATACCGCCGGTGTCCCTGCACCTCCCCATCGCTCAATCACTTCCCCTGAGGCTTGTGAGCTATTGCAAATTTAATTCTGCATGGTGCCTGTGCGGTGTACATATATGTAACCTCAGATGATGTATTATGAAACACGACGACTGCTATGTCGTTCTCTTCTGTTTCCGTGCTGAACCGAGAGCTCTTCGGCTCGACGTCCGACGTTTCACTCCACGCGCTGAGAGCTTCTTCCTCGTTAATTTCCCGAAGAAGCCCCTAGCGCGTGGAGCGAAACGTCGGACACCGTGCCGCCGAACAGCACACAGGTACAGCCCGAATAAATACGACGGAGCTTTCGCGTCATAAAAAAAACTTGCCTGGTTTTTTTTACTCTCAACTCTCAGCCTGCGCACATTTTTTTCCTCTCTCTCTCCAGCTGAAGGGGATTCTCATCAGCTGCAGAGGATGTTGGCTGCCTGAAAAGCGATGGAATCGACTTCGCTGGCAGCTGCCGGAAAGGCGGTTCCACCGCACAAAGCGGGCTCTGTTGCGATCGGCACGGCGCTAAGGGATTGGCCGAGGGCACACCTGTACGATAATCCTCAGGTGTCTCGGCTTACCATCGTCGGCCACTCGCTCTTGGTATTCACAGGTGCCACTGCGACCGAACATAACACAACATATAAATACAAAAGCTCGAGTGAAAAGGGACGCAGAGCCGAGTGGAGAGCGCAGAGCCAGCGCCAGCCGTGGTCAGGGAACCACAGTCAGGAATCCTCAGCCCAGCGTGCTAGGCGCGTGACTCAAAGCCGCGGCCTCCAGGGCCACTGGCTAGCGGCCTAGCGAGATAGCGGCCTCAGTGGCCCAGGGATTGGCCACTGAGGCCGTTAGTGGCCCTGCACGGCCTCGGGTCTCGGCCTCGGGTCTCGGGCTCCAACAATCGGTGGGCTCGGCTCTGCCACCCCCCCCTCCCCCTTTGCTGCTACTGTCCTCAGCTGCAGTGAATCAAAGTACAATAACCTGCAGCTTTTACTTTTTTGTACTTGTGGACCCAGGAAAGCCACACTGAGTCTTTCATGAGGGCCCTGCATTGAGTTGTTGTTTTTTAAAGATGTTTTCAGGCAATTAAGAATGAGTTATGTTTATACCACAAGTGGAAATGAAACCGCCGCACCCAGACAAAACCCATACTTTGCGCGAGGGGGCAACACTCTATTCCCATACAGATGGAAGCAGATTACGAATCATCCACTTGCTGTAGCGCCTTCTCCTGGCCAGCCCGGGTACGGCACCCCTCCGACGCCCCGCGCGAAATGAAGTTTCCCAACATCTGTGCGTGGTCTGCAGGACAAATCTAAACGTGAAGCACCCACACTGCAGACCTCCTTCGCCGCTCAAGCTCCGGCTGAAGACTGTCATCGTCTCCTGCGCCGCCTGTGAACACATCCACCCACTGCCTGGCGCCCTCAGTCCCATCGTCAGGGTGTGCAACTCCATGCAGTCATCTTAACCTCCCCCCCCATTCCCTTCCCCCATGACCTCAGCCTTCACCTTCGTAAACAGAACCCCTATTATGCAATGTCGCATAAAACGCACGTCCTTCTCATACACAGCGTCTTGAGGTCCGCTTGCATTTGGACACTTTATCAACACAAACTGCGTTCTACTGGAATGTTTTGCGATCGGAAAATGTAGTCCGCTGTTTCGGGCAATGGCCATTCTTCAGGGCAGTCTGCTACTTGTTTAGTGGTCTGCAGGAGTTTTATATTCTCGCCATCGCAAAGTATTCAAGAATGAAATACAACTCCTGCGTCGGGTGGCGCGGGTTCGTGCTGCACGGCTCCCCGATGAGTTGTCGTGTTGTGCCACGCGTTGCTCGGCACCTTGTCCGACGTTTCGCTCCACGTGCCAGGAGCTTCGTAAGCAAGTGGACATCATTTCATTGAAGCAGGAACTGAATTTTTGCCGAGGGGCTTCTTCAGAGCAACACGGCAACGTCCGGTGCCAGCGATGGAATAATGAGATGCGTGTTTTTTCCGCTTTCGCACGCCGAAACTAATTTTTCATCATCACCACCACCATCATCGCCGTCGCCGTCACGGTTTGCCCAACCACCTCGCAGCTCAACCAGGACACGTGCCGGGAAAGATCCTGCGGGCCAAGTTCTCACATGGGAACCAAAACCTTTCCACCACTTCCCTCGATTCAGCAACGAATTGCAAACTGCGGCTCAGGCAGTGAATCAATCAATCAAATCACATGTATTTATATCCAGGTGGAGAGTCAATGAGAGACGGGGGGAGGGGGGTGGTCTTGTTTGCGAGAGGTTCACGTGATAACCGCAGCCACTAGAGGCCGCTACATCAACAACAACGTGGAATAGTCAATTCCTGAATTGCGACCCCCGAATTTGTCGGATCACGAGGGGGTGACACTATTGCACGCCGAACAGATGGATGACCTTTATGCAGCCTCATGGACCTGTATTGAACCTTTATTTCAACCCACGTGAGCGTCCCGTCCCTGGAAACTTGAGTGCCTATTTTTCAAGGGGGTGGGGGGGGGTCTGGGTCACTAAAGCAAGGTAGACGGCATCCAAACGTTGCACATCATCAAAGCAAATTAAGCGTAGCCATGCAAAAAATGAAATAAACGCAATTTCTACTATTTCAAAACCGGTACGTTTTTTGTTATATATATTAGTACAATCAATGGGACGCGTTGTTTATTATTTACGTGTTCACCCAAAACGACGTATGGGGCTAAATCAAGTGAAGTGGACGCGTGCGTGGTGCGGCGTGCGACACTCCGGCGGTCGCGCAAGTCGCCTCGAGCCGAGCCAAGGGAGGAGACAGCTCGCAGGCAGCAGCAGGCAGCAGCAGCCACCGCCACAATCACTCCGCTTCATTATCGGGCCTCCTCCAGACTCGGGAAGGGCGCGGTGGGGTGGGCGGCAGGGGCGCTGAAGGGGGTAGGGAGAGCAACCCGGTCAAGGCTCAACTGTCAAAAGGTCAATTCGTCAGCCTTAACCCCCTTTCTCCTCCACAAATCGGCCCAACACAATGGCTGCCACAGCCGTGACCCTCTCGGGCTCGGGTCAAACGGAATTATCAACGTGGGAAAGAAATAAATATACGCCCCGGCAGTCTCTTTTTCTTTCTCCCTTTCTCTTCTTCTGCCGTCTCGCCTCTTTAGGAGCTAATTCTCCGCCGGGAGGCGAGGAGGGCCGTGCTGTAATGGGTGCCTCTCTTTTTTTTTTCGATCAGTGGAAACAAGAAGATGCTCGGTGTAGTCGGCACTTTGCTTCGTTCATCATTTCGTAATTTTTTTTTTTAGAACTTTACTTTATGTAAACCCCCACCTCTCGCTCGCTCTCTCGCTCACTCTCTCGCTCACTCTCCCGCTCTCTCTCGTTCTGCACGCAGCCCTTCTCGCAGTCCAACGGCCTCCGACGGATTGCTCATAATCTGCATGCAGAGCTCCCCGTCATCTGCCACCGAGCACACGGCCTCCTCCATCGCCCACTGCTCCTTGAAGGCCGGCACGCGTGGGTCAGCCGCGCATGGCGGAACTCCAGCCACGCCTCTCTCTCTCCCTCTCTCCCATTTGTTTAAAAAAGAAACCGCTGTCCTAATATCCGGAATGGGAAAGTTTTGTGTGTGTGTGCAGTTATGGTGTGGAACACTTTCCAGCATGCGAGCGTTAAGAGCGATCGATGCTGGAACTGTTCATAGTTGGGGGGGGAGGACAGGTCGCAGGGTTTATTGTCTTCGCTAGCGCCGCTCAATGAGCGCTCGACGGGGCTGCGATCCGTCGCAATGAGCTCGTCGCAATGAGCTCGGCTGTCGCGTGCAAAATAACGAATCGGTTTCATTGCCTCATTATGTAACCCGATGGCCGGTCTGCAGATTGCCGCTTTTTTTTTGTCAACTCAAACCCCAGTTTTGTGATTTCGTAAGACCCAGCCTCCCACAACTCATTACCTATCGGGGCACAGTGCCTCTACCATTGCCGGAGTGGGGCTCTCCTGCCGCAGCGAGGGCGCGCGGCTAACAACCTCCTCAACAATCCTGGCCACTCCTCGGCCCCACAACGGCAACGCGACCGCGTCCCCGCGGTCTTCGTCAGTCAAATCCACTCTAGTCAACAACAACAACAACACCGCTCCACTTACACGCAGCCGGAGCGCCGGCACACGCGCACGGCCGATCGCGCGACCGTGACACGGCCAGAGCAGAGCCGGCAAGTGGAAGACGACGGGAGGGAGACGGGGAGGGAGGGAGGCGGGGAGGGAGAGAGACGAGGAGGCAGACGGGGAGGGAGGCGGGGAGAGAGACGAGGAGGGAGGCGGGGAGGGAGGCGGGGAGGGAGAGAGACGAGGAGGCAGACGGGGAGGGAGACGGGGAGAGAGACGAGGAGGGAGGCGGGGAGGGAGGCGGGGAGGGAGAGAGACGAGGAGGGAGACGGGGAGGGAGGGAGGCGGGAAGGGAGACCGGACTGACTCTGCTGATGAGAGTTTTCTTCATACCATTGGTCTTGAAGACTCGACACGTTGATGGCCTATCACAAATGACACACATGGATTCGACATACCACATACTCTATATCAGCCACGATGTAACCACGACTGGATGAAGGCAACTCGAGCCAGCGACGTCTCTCAACGATCCTGTGACGTGACAATCTATCTAGCAACGACAAGTGAGCGTCCTTTATCACTCCATCTCCCCAATGGACATCCTCTACACCTCTGCAGCACTTCTCCCCTTTGGCTGCCACTCCATCGTTGGCCTTGCCCAGACGTAATCCCTTTCAGCGAAGTGTCCTGCCCAAGCCCACTTATTTCGACTGGTCATATATATACACAACACACGATAAGGCCACTATGAAGACACATTCGGAGCGAGGCCAGCTGTACTCATATTCACAATAGTGTGCTTATATCAGAAGTTGCCCTTTGCCCCAGCCCCTCCCCGCCAGTGCAATGTCAACATGTGTTTGCTTGAATCAGGACAATGCTTTTATGAGGTGTGCTTCTATCCCGCTACTTACAATCAATGTACTTTTTTCATTTCAAAGCCAGACAATGACTTTTTTTGTCAATTTCTCTCGGTGGGTGGGTGGGTGGGGGTTGTGATGCTGCGTGTACCCACAGCAGTGGTGAAAGGCGTCGTGGCCTCTGCGAGAGTCAACAATGCGGGCGGCAGCGGCTCAGGCGCAGGACGCCGCAAAGTCGTCGCGTTCGTGCGCGCGGCGATGCGGCTCGACGGCCTTGGGTTCTTCAAATGTCGCCCCTCACTTTGATTTTCACTTCTTCTTCCTCTTCCTCTTTGGCTCCCACAAAGCCAGAGTCGAGGGCTAAAATGGATCGGCGGATTTTTGTTTGTTTGTTTTGTTATACCTGGAAAAAAACGTTTCCTGGAACTGTAACCTTCTCAATCGCGCGACACGATTTATATTTGCCACGCCGGACGTTTCACAGCATTTGTGTTCTCTTCGTGATCAGCGGTCTCGTTCAAACGGAGAGACGGGCACTTTCCATGGGAATGTGGAATTGACGGAAACGGCTCGGGATGATCGATGGCGACGAGCACCGCCAAATTTGCTCGTTTTCACGGACACTTTGCCCCGCTGATTGTTTCAAGAACGCGTCATGGGTGTGTTTAGTCCGGTGTTATACAGAGCGATCCCGCACGTGCAATTGTAATACTGCTTTCGGGTCATCAACTGAGGTGTCCAGAATGAAGCAGTTGAGCAGTGGATTATTGAATCGATCTGTGCGGAGCTTTGGTTGTTATTCCCTCGCACCCTCACATGCACGGCTCATTCTCTAGGCAATCCAGTCTACTCCCACGTAAAGCAAATCGCTCATTCACGTGTCTGGCCAAACGCCGCAATGCAGGACCCTCGGTCTCTGAAAAATTAATTTGTCGATAGACTCGGTGAGTATTTTTCTGAATAAAAAATGGATCTGTTATTAAAACGTTTTCAAAAGGATCGGGACAGCAGCGATAATTTTTTCCACTAAATGGTGACAATTCCCACCCGCGCCGCCGCTACATTCTTTACGTCTCTCGTTCCTTTAGTTTCATTAAGCTGCGCGATTTAACATCTCGTGCTGGCTAATCGCTGTTGGCACCTCCACGTGTAGAAGACAGCGCGGTGGAAGAGACGATAAATGGGGGGAGGGGAGTGGGGGTGAACGGGGGGGGGGGTCGGCGAATTGCGACTTTTCCGATCGGTTCCGTGCGAGCGGAACGGCGGTGCGCGGCGACCCGCGCGGACACTCGCTCCGCTCTCTGCTCCGCCAGCCTCACGGGAGCGAGGCGAGAGGAAGAGGGAGAGAGAGGGAGGGAGAGAGACAGAGGGAGGGAGGGAGAGAGCGATGACATCACCGGCTAGGCAGGCGTTGATGCGTCGAGCGGATGCTGCCATCGCGGTGGTGGCGATTCTGCGGCGAGCGCTCCGTGGGGCGGACTGCGAGCGAGCGGCCGAGCGATTTCGCCCCCTTCACTCGCGCCGCTGTTTCGTGGTGCGTTCTTATTTTTTGTTTCGCCAAAAAAAAATTGTTACTGGGGTAACAAAAAATATAGCATTGAAAAAATATTTATTTTGTGCGTAGTAGTGGTGTGTATATATATACATCTGATGTTATCTTTATCACCCAAGGAAAATTGGCATACGTTTTTTTTTCTCTGACAGAGAGATATGATTTTCACACAAAGAATTGCGTTTGGAGGTCTGTGAGCAAATGTCTGGATGAATGCACGTGGTAGAGCAGCTGGGATCGCGCGCATCTCACAAGTTTGAGCACACCCGCTCCCCATAGCCCCTTGATGGGTTCTGGGCCTACTTAAGCCTTTGTGACAAGTGGGGACATTCAGAATACAATCTCCTTAGTGCGGTCCAAATATTTCACTGGTATAAATGAAAGATGTATCTGTTCTTCCTTTTTGCCATAGAGAATTCTTGTTTATTATTGAACTGATTATACGCGCGCTTTATCCTGCGATTACATTTCCATTGCCCTGTCATCATCGCGTCACGAGATGACGAAGCTTCCATTCACAACTTCGCAGCTCGCAGTGCAACACCACGTGACAACGACTCCAGAAGTTGATGTTACTGAACTGCTGCTTCCTTCTTATCGAATCACTTATCTACACTTTCATTATGCCCACAAAAGAATGTTCATTGCACATCAAAGCAACATGTTCACGCCTCAAGGCTGCAGTGAATAAAATTAAGTGAAACAATTGAATGTAATGTGCACTCAGTAGGGATCAGGGCGAGAACTTGAACTCGCTTCACTTCAGAACCCAGTTGACGCACCGATCGCTGTGACCCAGATTTAAACCCAAGATCTCAGCGCTGTCGACTCAGAGCCTCAGGCCCAGGCCACCCAAACCGCCTCGTTGTCGTGAGCTTTCTAAAATTGTCGCCAGAAAAAAAATAAAAAAGCCCGAAAACGCAGTTTACGGAATTGTAGGTGGTCGCTGAATGGGGACTCGTCGTGAAGAAATTTCCCCTCACTTGGACCGCCACGGCAACTCTCGTGTCCCACACAGCAGCAGCAGCAGCAGCAGGAGCAGCAGCAGGAGCAGCAGCAGCAGCAGGAGCAGCAGCAGGAGCAGCAGCAGCAGCAGGAGCAGCAGCAGCAGCAGCAGGAACAGCAACAGCAGCAGCAGGAGCAGCAGCAGCAGCAGCAGGACACCGCAGGTCGGCACTCGTCGCCGCGTGGTGGGGGGCAGCCATAGAGGCGCAGCCCTGCAACTCCGTGCTCGGTGAGAGAGGGGTGAGGAGGAGGAGGCGTGGGTGGGTCAAGTGAATGTAACCCGTGGGCCCTCGCCGTAACCAACGACCCCAACCCAACGCTGCTGCTGCTGGTGGCTAAGGTAAAGGCGCAGCCCTGCAATTGCTCGCTCGCGCCACTGCTGGTGGAAGGGAGCTCCCGCCAACCACGAGGGGAGCTCTCGAGACCCAGCCTCTCTCGGGGCTCTCGTCTCGCCCACTCTTCCACGATGGCCAGGACGTCTTGGAAGAGGCAAGAGGACTCACAACGTTACCCTCCCACGCGCGACTGGCCGTACCGATTTCTACTGCTGGGTGGACAGAGGCGGGCGGTGTGGGGGGATGGGGAGGTTAGTTTAAGAAATTCGCTCCGTTGTTTCAACTGCTGCGCCGAGACACGGATTAAAACCGGCGACCTCTGGATCGGAAGTCCAGTGCGCTGCGAACCATTACACCGCACCTCCTAATGGGCACGATTGGCTCCGCGCGGTGCGAAAGAAGTTCACCGTGCCCACAGCACCCGTGGCAGCTTCCTCGTAGCCCTTCTCCCACGCAGTGAAGATCCCACGCGCGCAGTGCAAGAACGCCGCGCGGCCTCGCGAGAACGAGGCCGCCGGCGTGCCGGGAGTTGCGGGCCGAACACGATCGAGACCAGCGCACTGCCAACCATCGCTCCGACAAAGTGGCAACAACGCCGTAGGGCGAGGACGCGGGCGAGAAATGCATTATAACCGCCGCAATAATAGTGCGTGGGTCGTTATTAATGAGAGTGCAATTACAGCCGAGAAGAGATGCAAATGCTGCACACGCAGCTGTAGTCGGGACCCAGCACCCCGTGGGGACTGGGGGGGGGGGGGCGGGGGTCACCTCGGCTGGCCCCAAACACCCCAAATTGGCCAATGATAAATGGGAAAGCCCTGAAGTCTGCAGAGAGCTGTGGGATAAATGCGAGCCTAAATGTGTAACCATTCAAAATATATTAGTGCCATTACACTGTGCCTGAAATTATCAACCTGTGTACAATGTGCTGAGTGTACCTTGGGTGCTTTTCTTTATCCGTCGCGCATTTGTCAACGTGTCTGTGTTGTATACGTGTGTGTGTGTGCGTGAGTGCGTGTGTTAATTAATCATCTGTACAATCTGTATATCTGATTAATCGCATGTCAGGTTTTGACTCGTGGCACTTTTGTCAAGGTGATGCCCTCTAAATTAACAAATGAGGGCTTCCTACGCCACCAAACGCACAAAGAGGTGTTCTCATTATACGCCGCTCTTGTTACCGACTAATTCCTGCCCGGTTGGTAATAGCGTGCGGAATGTTCAAGCACTTTATCTCAAATGGCCGTGAACAACTTGACCGTGTCGTCCGAGACTCTACGGCGGCTTGTGCACTTCCGAGAACGACCGGGCAAAGTGCGACCCGAGGAGACGAATCGATCGACGCTCTCACCGAGATGTCACTGCAGTTCGTGGTCGCCAGACGGATGCCCATCGCATCGTCGTCGTCGTCGTCAACGGTGAAGTGACCCCGAGCGAAACCCCCGCACGTGCGCGACGTGGCGTGCGATCTCTCGTGTCCACGTCAGTGAACACGGACACGTTTGCCTGATTGAGATGTAGAAGTTGAGATTGTGGATTCTGGGTTTTTTTCTTCCCCCCCCCCCCACCGCTCAAAGCGAAACCGTCGCCCTGCTGCGAGAAGCAGTTGCGCGGGCACTCCTCCTCCTCCTCACCTCCACGCGCAGTCCTCGGTCGGGCGGTGGAAATTCCACATTCCTCTATCAAGGGCGCCAGGATCTCCACGTTGATAACCGCGGTTGACTTCACGCAAAGCGGCGCTCAAGTTACTGCGCGGGCTCTCGCGCTCGTGATGCGGAGTTGTCCGCCGTGGGTTCGGGCGTCACGCCGAACGACACGCGAGGAGGGTGGGGGTGGAGGAGGAGGGGGGGGGAGATGAACTTGCGACCTCGTGACACGCGAGTCGTGCGTGCCACACAGCCTCGACCTCGCTCCGTCCGCATATCTCGAGTTCGCATTTGTTAATTTCGGTAGTTTAGATTGCTGTTCAGCTCCTTTATCCCTGCATCCTTCCTCTCATTTTCTCGTTAGCTCGCTGTAACGGCACCAATGGGGGGAGGGGGGTGCTCGACAAAGGGGGCCTTTCTTTCCCAGGGGGGCCCTCCACTCGAGGTGGGGGCACCGGCGGCGCTTCCTCGCGGGTGGTCCAAATCAGCGCGAACGACGTCCCCCCCCCCCTCTCTCTGCGCGCCGGAGAATCTAAACAGCGGCGTCGGCACCTTTGCAGTGGGGGGGGGGGGGGGGGAGCGGGACCCCTGTCTGGTAGCCAGGGGGGAGGGGCCCTGTAGGTAGCCGGGGGGGGACCCCTGTAGGTAGCCAGGGGGGGGCCCTGTAGGTAGCCAGGTTGGCTTGACGCGCAAGGCCGGTCCGTGGCCACAGCCGTGAGAGAAGAGGAAACGACTCATCGGCCTTGTGTTGTGGAGCTGTAGGAAAAACAGGCACTGCAGTCGTGTGTTGTTTTTCTCTCTCCTCCTCCTCCCACCACACCACCCCATCCCCCCCTCTATGTTAAATGTGGTTTGAAAAATAAACCAGCTGTGAACCACGAAATGCTAAATGAAGGGGGCAGGATGGGGCAGGCGAGGCACATGCTGAGTCGGCGGCCTTCCAAAACAGCTATTTTTCTCTGGAGGGGCTCCTATTTAGTTCGCACTCACAAAGGGGGGGAGGAGGCACTCCCAGCGAGAGGAAATAAATATATTAGTGCACGAGCGAGCGAACTAGTGGGGGGGGAGAGAATAAGTATATAAGTAATAAATAAATAAATCGGGCCGGAGCGTCCGAGGGGGGCCCCTCGATTGTCGCCGAGGTGCGCGGCTGTCCGTGAACAGCTCTGCCTGGGACGCGCGGCGCCCTCCAGCATCCACCCCACAACCCCCTTGACGCCGCGCGTGCGTCGTTTCCGAGAGCCTCCGACACCGCCGCCTCCGCGTCTCTCGCCTCTGAGGGCCCACGGCAGAGGTCGTAAACAAGTTCGCGATTGCAGGGCTAAAGCACGCACGCACGCACGATGACACACGCACGCTGACACACGCACGCTGACACACGCACGCACGCTGACACACGCACGCTGACACACACACACACGCACGTACGCTGACACACGCACACACGCACGCACGCTGACACACGCACGCACGCACGCTGACACACGCGCGCGCGCGCGCAAATGAGCACAATACCCAGAGGTTCTTTAGCTAAATAGGAAATGCAATTCCTTTTGTACAAGATGGATGGGGGCACCTTGGCGCTGAGGCTGGACACAAGACCGGCCGGCGGAGCGGAAACGGCGCTGCCCAAAATAAACCCAAGGAACGTTCGCCCCCCACCCCCACGCACCCACCACCACACAGCTCCCGCCCCGACGCCACGGCCGTGTGCCACTCTGCGACCTCCCGCAGGCTACTGGCACAACCCTCGTCGACACAGCGCTGGGTGCGGCGGCGGCGGCGGTGGTGGCGGTGCGCCTATAATCCACAGCTGTGGCAAGCGCTGTTAGCGAGCACCTATTTTACACGGCTGGCACGAGACCACGTAGAGGTGATGTGGCCAGCACCGTGGCTGGCTGGCCGGCCGTGTCTTCCCACTGCTCGTTTTGTCAACGGCATCCAGAGAGGAGAGGGCTCACCTCACCGATATCCGTATGGCATACAATGGAACTCAGATCGCTGATTTTGCAACGCATTGCGTAAGCTGCAGGGATACACACCACTTCCCCGCAAGTGTGCGCACCGCTGCCAGCGTATAGACACACAGGGGCAGTTGAACAATGCGGGCTGACACCGGAGAACAACTCTGAGTGATTGTTGAGACAGCTTGCGCTGGGCCGCTGTTTTGGCCGTCACTCGTTAATTTCCTCTGACACGCATCGATACACGACGGGGCAAGTAACGGTCTCAGCGTCTGGGATTCGAGCGAAACGAGGGACAGCAGAGTTTGTTCGGCGACAGAAATAACAAAAAAGGTTTTTGTTGTTTCTAAACAAACGTTCTCTTACGCAACAAGGGGATCTGTGAGGCTTTCATGGACCAATGCACGAAATACTACAAATATGTGGCGTGAGACTGCCTTGTGTTGTTTTTTTGGATGCTGCTAACTTTGGGGATGCAATTTTTTTTATTTGGGCTGCACATTGGCCATGCAAATGAAGGTTTCCACATATTCAGACGAGGACATCGTATTCGGCAATCCGATTAACGGACTTACCATCAAACCAGCAACTGCGGCTTTGCTATTAAAACATTCTCAGAACATTCCAACCCAAGAAACAACAACAATACACATTCCACGTGCGTGAATTTAGACACAGAAGTCGGAGAAATGTTGCGTCCTTTTTGAAGGGAACGAAATTTTATTTTGTCCGACAGGTGGACACACTAAGAGCAGGGCTGAGCAGGTATGAACCGCTTTACAGAGTGAAACGCAAGGCCATCATCCATAATCCAGCATCGAGTCCTCCCCCACCCCGCACGGCACTTGATAACAAACACAGACTTCACAAAAGCGGAAGAATTCTCGAAGTCTCTGTGGCTGGCAAGGCCACACGCGAGCATAAAGGCATGAAGGCCAAGCATGACTGGGTCTCCAAGACAGCCGTTCACAAAGCGCACTTTCCGTACGGCGCGCTCACGTGTCCTCGCTTTTAATACCCGCGGTGACACATTCTCCCGCGCGGTGTGCTTAGAAGCCCAGAAAAGGGGCAGAGGAATTGCTCCGGGCGTTTGCACGGGAGGCTTCTGGCTACGCTAAGCCCTCGCACAGTAAGACGTTGGCTTTTGTTTTGCTTTCTTAGATGACCTCTCAATCGCCGCTGCGGAGAAGCTGCACGCAGCTGTGAGCCGCGGGAAGGGACGCGCGTTGAAGCCGAGCTGCCGAGCACACGGCTCGCAAAGAGACCTCGCAGCTGAGGTGGACAGGTGGCTTGGAGGTCAGAGTGCCGATCCGGCACCGCTGAGTTCCTGGTTTTGAATCTGGGGTTTCCATCACCCGTTATTAAACTGGGTTCTCAAGGTACAGTGAGGTCACCGGGTCAGCGCGGTCACCGGCACTGACATTTTTTAAAATGTAAGGTAGTTAAAAATCTCATGGTGGAGTGTACGAGATGGTGTGACCCCTACTAGATAAAAGATTATTTGGCCACTTGATCGATATTTTTTCTGGGAGTAGTCCGATGGAACGTCTCGAACGCAGCGTCACACGGCCCTGGAATATTTATGAAACGCTTCTTCGTCCCACGACACGATGCTGAATGCGCAAATTGAAACAAATTGGCAACATGCCATGCCCACAATGAATGTATCGAATCATAATGAAATAATTGATTATTGTCGATGTGTATTGGGTGAAAATATTTAATTCACCTGAACACCGCAGCCACAGGAGGCGCTAAATGCACCACAGTGGCAAAAACATAATCAGTTCTCGAGAATTATGAATTAAAACAAATTGCATATTCACCACAAGTATATGTGGTTAATACAGACATGAATCATGATTCCCTGCAAAGGTTTCAGTTTGGTGTTTTAACATCTTAACACACCTGTTTTATTGCCAGAAATGGGAAAACCCTACCATCATAATTGAATACTGGCAAATGAGGTCTCATGATAGAATGAATGAAATTATGTGGCAATTCATCGAACGGTTAGATGTTCAGTTCCATTGCAGCCCGTCAAACATCACGATTCACCACGAATAACGCCAAAGCGTCTCACCACCAGCAGCGCGAGTCGCTGCGGGCCCCACTGACACGGCACGCGGCTCTCTCGGGCAAGAGGCAATCAAATAAATTGGCTTCAGCGGCTTTAAACGTTCGACGCATCTCCTCCGAACCCTGCGCACTCGGCGGGCCCTCCGTTCGGACGCCCGGCGGAGCGTAGAGACAAACCTGTGGCTTGTTCCACCTTTTTCCCCAATAAGTTTTTTTTGGGTCCTCGCTTATGCTCGCTCCGCGGCGCCCGCTCCACTCCGCGGAACGCCCCGGCCACCTGCGACGCCGCCGCCGCCTTCAGGATATTCCACCTGACCTCGCCCCGACCCTGCCAACGTTGCCGCCCTTGTTCCATAACGCCGGCGATAATTTAATCTCGGGGCTAAAAGGGCACTCTGTTCTACGCGCCCAAGTCGGTCAAGTTGACTTCTTCCGCACACCAACACTGTCGCAGTGTTTTATACCCGCGCGCGCGCGCGCACGTGTGTTACGCCCTGCACGTGGCTACCGACCGAGCCCATGTCGTGCAGTATGTATGTTGAACTTCCTTCGCGCCGTACGTAGCCAACCGTGCTAACCGGAGGTGCGGGGGAAGGACAACAAACTAAACACAAAAGGACTTCTAAGGAAGTGAATTTTCAACGTCATTCTGAGCGCTGGTGGTATGTAACCCTGCGGTGGTAATCGCAGGGGTTGCACGGCGTGGGTCTCCGACCGGCTTTTGTGGTTGTGCCGCTATTGTGCTGTTTCGGCACGACGTCCAACGTTTCGCGCCATGCGCTGCGAGCTTCTTATTCAACTCCCGAAGAAGCTGCCGGAGTGTGGAGCGAAACTTTGGGGCATCAATTCTGAACGGCACGCGGCGCTGACCAAAAACTGCAGATGTTATATGTTTACTGCACAAAAAAACGAATGGAAGCATTTGTAAAAAGTAAAAACAACAACAACAAGACGTGTTCACCTCCACGAGGGTGCCCTGGCTCCCCCTGACAAACTACGACTTGGGCACGATGTCACGTGTGCTTCTGGCAGCGTCTTTGCTGCTGGTCATTGGGAAAAAAACTCCCCCCGAGTCGGTGAGCGCATCTGTTAGGACTTCACCTCTCCAGGACAAGATGCGTCTCTCAGCTCGCAGCGGCAGTGGGGCGACACCCACCCGGGTGAGCGGCCAACAGCCAGTGGTGTAAATTCCACATTCCCATTGCAGGGAGCCAGTCTCTTCACATGGCAACCACCTGCTACAACAAAGCACTCATTTATCCGTAATAAAGGTTTTTTTGGGTTACAATATGTACTCAAATTGTTAATGTTGTGGCGTTACTCTCCAACACGCTGGTGTGCCGAAATAGTAACTAATTGGAACGTTTTGTTTAAGTGACAGACCTTGCTAACTGGCTGTGGTGGGTGGTGGCGGGTTAAGGACACATTTATATTGAAGCGATCGAACCCCAAAAAAACCCTCGATTATGGATAAATATTGGTGGTGAAAGCTGATTACCTGTTTAAGCCCCCATTTGATGACCCTGCAAGCCCCCATTTGATGACCCTGCAAGGATGATGGGGCCGAGTTTACCCCTGACCACGATCCGAACTCAGAAACCTTCGGGTAGCCATTCACGCGCTTTAAACCTCCTGAACACCCACGCAGATGCACAATCATACGAAGGCAACTCCAATTGTGCCACGGAGTTTGCTTTTCTTCACATTGAGATCGTTGATTGATAATTGATGTTGTTTGAAGATCATTGTGGTGACGAGTGGTGGTGTGGATGATGATGACCCGTGACTTTGGGTAATTTTGGCGATGATCGTGGCAAGATGACGTTCATTTCAGTGTCGTCACCAAAGCCACTCCCAGCACCTGAGCGTTTTCCAGACTCCGTGACGATTCTTCGGGCACACCTGTGCTGTCTCCGTGTCTCTGCAACGTCAGCAGCAGCAATACAACTCTCAAAACACAGCACCTGCAACACATTCATCTCACAAAGCCACAGCGGGCATTTACTGCACCCTCAATATTTTACCATCATCATTATTAGTAAATTACGGATATTATTACGATCGTATTACTCATCCTAACTTATAGATAAATTATGTGTAACACCACACATTCATCAACTCTGAATAAATTAAACCCAATTTATGCACCGCATATCATGCTGGATTTAGGCCACTGGTCCTAGCGCTGTAATTTATACGCCGTTAGATTGTACTTTCATCCAATTACCATTATGTATGAAATCTTTGCGGACAAGTTTTGATTCATGACATTTTTATATCATCATTGCGGTAAGCAAATCTTCTCAATATTCAACAAAATCCCCGCGATTTGAGACGACTTCCAAATCGCGCTGCCAGATTATAGCGGTCGGCGCGCAGCTTTGATTCCACGCGTCTCGTGAACATCGCCATGGTGGCGTCGAGTGAAATTGCCTCCACAAATCACCAACAGCGCTCACTCCTCCTCGTTCCTACCCCAAGTTGCTCTGCATTTGGTGGCGAGCTCCACTGTGCCTTGAACCGCTCACGGAGGGGATGGATAAATGCATCCACGCACGCACGCAAGCGTGTGTGAGTGTGCGTCAATTTAGCCCCAGGTTGCGCCCAGTCTTGCCAGACCTAAGCAGATTTTAGTCGTGATAACGCCTTGGATGGGTGCTCAAAAGGCTGCTGTAATAGGCTGTGTTGTGGGTCGCAGAGGGCACTGCAGAAAAAAACATTTGTTGTTCTGCTACCTTTACTAAACCCGCAATGATCAGCGTGGTGAAGTATGGTCAATTATACCTAATGGCACGCAGGACATGGGGAGGCCCTCATCCAGCAGTGCATCGGCAGAACGGAGCGGCACGCGTTCCCGTACATGGTCGGAAACTTGAGTTGGCAATCTTAGCGTATGAGTAAGTGAAGGTCAATAGGTCGTCATTGCCGATAGGTGATTCCAACACACCCATCCCATCGCAACTCAAAACAAGCTGGAAAGTCAGTCTCTTAAAGCAGCCTCCGTTTGGTGAATGCAAGAGATAATACAATGGACTTTGCTCGTACTGAACGAATGCTGCTGAAATTATGCATTCCCACAAGACGGTGAAGCCAGTGGGTTGGGTACAACAACAACAACAATTGCGTGGAAACGTATATGAATGAGGTATATTGTCGGCGTATCTATTTTAGTATTTATATTCTCGACGACGGCGCTCGTCATCGTTTGGCGTTTCCATTTTTTTGTCTGGAGATTTAACCGGGCGTAGAAATGTGCACGCGGAACAACGCAAATGACAACGAACGCACGCGTTCCGCGCTGGGCACGTGCGCACACCCACACGCACACAACTGATGCTCACGCCGCGATCGCACACGTACACAATGCACCGTTATTACAACAACAACCTTCTAGGAAATATGTCATTGCCAAGTTTTTCTAAAGATTGGCAATGCTCAAAGTCCATGCAAGACGGTTGCTGCATCATTTTCTCATTTGAAGGATTTAGCTGCCACATCTGGAACAAGTCTGATTGCCGCTTAGCCGTGTGGACAGCAACTGGGAGGGATGACGGTCAATCAGATCACAGACAGAGATCACGTGAATACCAGAGGTTACGTGCTCTGTGAACCAATCACTGCTCATACAAAAATATAATTGTCTCCAAAGTCGGGTTTTTTGGGCCAGACGGAACTGTGCCACTGTTGTGCTAAGTTGTCACAATTGCCGATGGGGCAATGCGTTGCCTGTAGAGATTGCCTGCAATAATTGCCCTAAGGGCGTGTATCAAGACGTAAGATTGCGTCGCTGTGAGTCGAAGGAGTGTGCCGCAAGGCGCACCTGTTCTCGGACAAGGCCACTCAGTGCCGTTGCCATACCAAGTTGCCATAGTTGCTAATGGAACATGCGTTGCCAGTGATGTCTGCAGGCAACAATTGCACTAAAATTGCCCGCAGTGTGTTATGGCATTTACTGCCAGAAGGGGAAGCATCAGCAGTGGCCATTCAGTGCAGAGCAGCACCATCTGACCTCGCTTGTACCTTCATGGGGTGTCCGCGCACGAAGCCACGAGGTGTCTAAAGAAAATCGAGCTCTGGCTCTGACTTGACGACGCAGCAGCGTATCCCCCCCCCGCCCCCCCGTCTCTCCCTCCGCTCAACCATCCCTGATTCCTCCCCACAATAAATCCAGCTTAAGGCTAGAATATTTAGACGTTGCACAAGCAGATTCTTTTTTTTCTCTTATTGGTGGCAAAACTGTCACGTGAAGTTCACCGAGGCCAATACAGGTGAACTCCTGGTAACAGACATGGTGTTTAAATCGAGCAGCTGCATACGATGTTTCTGTGATTGTGTATTCTCTCTCGCTCTCGCTCAAGCTTAAGCTCGCATTAAAAAAAAAAGCAAACTTGCAAATGTGCGACCTGCCAAGGTTAGATAGGGAAGGTTAGCAAGAGACGGACGCGAGGGGGGCGGTTATTAAACATCCTTTTGAATGATTGCGCTTTTGCTTTGGGAGGTGCCGGTGAGGAAATGTCAGAAGGGACGATCAAGGCGCAGCCATTCCCACGCCGCTCGCCGGCATCAGATTACACGGCTGGTGCCGCGACTAAGAAAGTCGAAGACGAAGAAAATGTTTTAACTTCAAAAAGGAAACAGACTAAAAAGGGGAGAACACACAAGCAGCGCTCAGCTGGCCAGCAAATTCATTCTCTTCATTTTTTTTACCATTATGCAAATATTTTTTAAAAAGCTTTTTTTTCCGACACCGTTTTAACTTTCATGTTTGTGTAAATAAATCGGCCCGTAATCTCAGCGTGAGATGCGAGGAGGGTGCATCCAGAGTCAAGGTCATTGGCAGCTTTGAGCAGGGTACACGTGTGTTGTGAGTGCGTGTTGTGTGTACGTGTTGTGTGTACGCGTGTTGTGTGTACGCGTGGTGTGTACGCGTGGTGTGTGTACGTGTTGTGTGTACGTGTTGTGTGTACGCGTTGTGTGTACGCGTGGTGTGTACGTGTTGTGTGTACGCGTTGTGAGTGTGTACGCGTGGTGAGTGTGTACGTGTTGTGTGTACGCGTTGTGTGTACGCGTGGTGTGTGTACGTGTTGTGTGTACGCGTTGTGAGTGTGTACGCGTGGTGAGTGTGTACGTGTTGTGTGTACGTGTGGTGAGTGTACGTGTTGTGTGTATACGCGCGGTGAGTGTGTACGTGGTGAGTGTGTACGTGTTGTGTGTACGTGTTGTGTGTACGCGTGGTGAGTGTGTACGTGTTGTGTGTACGGGTGGTGAGTGTACGTGTTGTGTGTATACGCGTGGTGAGTGTGTACGCGTGGTGAGTGTGTACGTGGTGAGTGTGTACATGTTGTGTGTACGTGTTGTGTGTACGCGTGGTGAGTGTGCACGTGTTGTGAGTGCGTGTTGTGTGTACGCGTGGTGTGTACGTGTTGTGTGTACGCGTGGTGAGTGTGTACGTGTTGTGTGTACGCGTGGTGTGTGTACGTGTTGTGTGTACGCGTGGTGTGTACGCGTGGTGTGTGTACGTGTTGTGTGTACGCGTGTTGTGTGTACGTGTTGTGTGTACGTGTTGTGTGTACTCGTGGTGAGTGTGTGCGTGTTGTGTGTACGTGTTGTGTGTACGTGTTGTGTGTACGCGTGGTGTGTGTACGTGTTGTGTGTACGTGTTGTGTGTACTCGTGGTGAGTGTGTGCGTGTTGTGTGTACGTGTTGTGTGTACGTGTTGTGTGTACGTGTTGTGTGTACTCGTGTTGTGTGTACGTGTTGTGTGTACGTGTTGTGTGTACGTGTTGTGTGTACTCGTGGTGAGTGTGTGCGTGTTGTGTGTACGTGTTGTGTGTACGTGTTGTGTGTACGTGTTGTGTGTACGCGTGGTGAGTGTACGTGTTGTGTGTACGTGTTGTGTGTACTCGTGGTGAGTGTGTGCGTGTTGTGTGTACGTGTTGTGTGTACGTGTTGTGTGTACGCGTGTTGTGTGTACGTGTTGTGTGTACGTGTTGTGTGTACGCGTGGTGTGTACGTGTTGTGTGTACTCGTGGTGAGTGTGTGCGTGTTGTGTGTACGTGTTGTGTGTACGCGTGTTGTGTGTACGTGTTGTGTGTACGTGTTGTGTGTACGCGTGGTGAGTGTGTGCGTGTTGTGTGTACGTGTTGTGTGTACGCGTGGTGTGTACGTGTTGTGTGTACTCGTGGTGAGTGTGTGCGTGTTGTGTGTACGTGTTGTGTGTACGCGTGTTGTGTGTACGTGTTGTGTGTACGTGTTGTGTGTACGCGTGGTGAGTGTGTGCGTGTTGTGTGTACGTGGTGTGTGTACGTGTTGTGTGTACGCGTGGTGAGTGTGTACGTGTTGTGTGTACGCGTGGCGAGTGCGTACGTGTAGTGTGTGTACGCGTGGTGAGTGTGTCGCTGAGAGGAGCGAGACGAGACGGCGCGTCTCACACAATCCGAGGGCGACCAGGGCGAGGGAGGGGACGCGCTGGGCGCGTCACCATTGTCACCAGGAGGGACGGCTCCCTTCTCGGGCGCGGGGGGCGCCTCTCAATCCCGGCAGTCCCCGAGCAAACGCGCGGATGTAACTGAATTACACCTTCTCTTGCTTGCGATCTTTGCTTATTAAAAAACACGCTCTCCCGATTCGAGCGTATAATTCTTGGCGGTCGTGACAGCCAACAGCCCTGAGGTGTTTCTAAATTAAAGTATTACTGTATGATGAATGAACGGATGTATCCAATATTCATCAAAACAGCCCACTCCACCAAGACGCGAGCGTGCCACGTCGCCGACCATTCGCATCGCCATTCGTTGCGCGGCAACTGCGCTGCGCCGTTGACCACGGACGCGACCCCGCCCCCCCCCCAACCCCCATCCACGGCGATGTGAGACACGGGGAGCGACGGCGCAGACTCGGCCCCATCACCCCGCAGGAGCCTCCCGCGGGGCACGGGACTCGCGCCCCGTGGCTGCCACGGCCAAGAACGACGACTACAAAAACATGCGCCGTCTATTCGAGGGGGGGGGGGGGCAGGGAGCGGGGGGGTCGGCGGGTGGGTCGAGAGGCATCCGCAGGGGGAGGGGAGTGGGGCAGCCCAGGGGCCCAGCCCCCCCCAGCCCCCCCCCCCCCTTTACACACGGGGAATATCTCGCAGAGAAATCCGCCAACGACTTTTTTGCGGCCCGTGTCGGCTCCCTCAACAGCGGGGGGGGGGGGGGTCGTTGTGTAGACTCTGCAAGGGGGGGCTACGGGTGCGGGCAGACAGCCACCGGAGCTCCAGAAACAGAATCGCGGCTGCGCGATGCCATTCGTCGTTGTTGTTGTTTATTTAAAGCGCCGCATGCAGAACATAAATGGGACAGCCCTTTCTCTAGCCACTGCTGGATGAGAGCCTCCCCGTGCCGCGTCAGTCACGGGGGATTGTTCGAGCAAACTTCACCACGCCGGTCAGTGCGGCTTGCTGACGGGGTGGGAGCCCCAGAACTTGTCAGGATGTCTCTCCTCGTCGACATCCGCCGTGGCCGGGATCAGACGGAGGCGGCGCCGGGTTTTCAGCGCAGTCCTCTCGGCGCCCCTCGGCCACCGCACCACCACGCGGCGTCGTGAGAGGCAGGCGTGCTGGACAGACCGCCCCAGGGAGTTCTCTCCCAGCTCTGCCCTTGCTTGAAACGCTCGCCGAGAATCACAGGTGCCCGTTCTAGGGCGGCATTAATAACGTAGACGTGCTGGTGGGGGACACACACAATCTCGACTCCACCCTCCCCCCATCAATTACCCCCCTCCCCCCCAAAAATAAAAAAAAACACAATCAGTCATCCCCCTGTGGGTTCTTTAAACAGCAGCGCCGATTTCAGGTGCAGCGCGTGTGTGTGTTTTACTGCTCGAGAACGCGTCCGCTACCTCCCATCGCCACCTCGATTACGAAAATGGCAACCCCCCCTCCCATCTTGCCCCCCCCTCCTCCTTGGCTTTGCGACTGCCGGCAAAGAAGACCATTAGCGGGCCCGGCAGCCGCTGTCTGGCGTGCGACGCGAGCGCTGACAGCCGTCTGCGGTGCACGAGAGAACGAGCCGCCTCGTCAGCCCCTCGTCAGCGTCGCCAGCCTTGTCACCGCCTCGTCACCGCCTCGTCAGCCCAACAAGAATCACGCCGCCTGCGACCAGATCGGGCACGAACGCGCACGATCTCGCCAGATCGCGGAGGCTGAGCGCGGCTCAGCCCCGGGGTAGCGCTCGGATGAGCCGAACGCCACCAGCAACGCCGCCACCGCCGCGCGTGTAGGACCATAAGCACTGGACAAGCACGGTGAAGAATGGTGAAGCATGGTGAAGTATGGTGAAATATGGTGAAATATTGCTGACAGCCTGGCAAGGTGTGCGGATGCCCTCATCCTGCGGCGGGATGACGGCAAGCGGGGGCGGTAGACGCGGATCGCGAGACGAGCGGCTGCCTCGGGAGACCCGCTGTTGTAGGCTTGGGCTGGGCGGCAGAGGGCAGTGGTAGCAACACCCCTTGTCGTGCCGTACTTCTATGCTCCCACATCCACGCTGCCCGCCTGCGCCATCCCGCACTGACCGGCAAGGTTGCGGCGAAAAAAAAGAAAACGCGCCACGACCTCCAGCGCTGCCGAGAGGCCCTCACCCAGCAGTGGATCGAGCAAGGGAGGCTCGTGTGTGGACGGTGTCGGTCATGCACGCCGCCCGCGCTGTGCCGAGTCTTGGAGGTGCCCTTGGCGTCTGCGTTTCTCGGCAGTCCATTTAGGATCTCCCTCCTCATCATGCGGCATTAAATCGTGAATGTTATCCCTGACGCCGCAGACGCTTTATACTACGGAGCGCGGGGAAAAAAAAAACCCCACCATCTATTGTACTTTACTAATCCACTGGCGATTACACTGATACTTATTGCAAATTAACTCTCGCTCAAGTATCTTACAAAGCAATCGGCCGGCAATTAGGCTCGCAGCTAAGGAGTGGAAAGGGAAGGGAGAAGTGGCCAGAGGTTAGAGGTTGGACGGGAAAAAACGTGGACAGGGTTCTGTTAACTTAGATCTCAGCTTAAACGCCTTGGGCTAAAATTAATTTTTAAACTTTATTCGGCTCGTGACCTCATCACAGGCCTTTGCTCAAGTCGCCCTCCGTCAACGCAGTCTATTTCCCCAGCTCGTAATGGTCACCAAGCCCCCCATTAGACCTATACGTATGCATGTTGAACTTCTTTCGCACCGTACGTAGCCAACCGCGCTAATCTAAACACAGCAACAAGCAGTTCTAAAGAAATTCGTTTTCAATCGAGATTATTCAAAAGTGCATCGCTCCAGTGGCTTCCTAATATCGGAGGCAAGAGCGTTCCAGACGGCCCTGAGGACGCCTGAACGCAAATCAAAGGAATCCGAGGCCAGACGAGGCTCGTGATGGCAGGCTGTTGCTGTCATGGTGCGTGCTGTTGTTGATGCTGCTGCTGCTGTTGTTACAGAAACTATGGGGACCACAGCAAGCCGCTTGCACAGTCGCAATCGGCGAGTGGCAACAGCTGCACTCGCGGTGACATTTAACAGCCGTCGTGTTGTCACGTTTCTTTGTTCCCTGCGAATTCGCGGTTTTGTCGTCGTGCTCTACGGAGGAGGCTGACGGTGACCTAAGCAGCGACTGGTGATGAATCCACGCAGAGCCATCGCACCCGAATCAAGTTGACCTGCGGAGGTGTTGTCGTCCGATGCCGTGGAACGAGGCCTGACACCACGCGCCGCTGACGTTAGCCATGGCCACGGTTTGAAATGGAATGCGCAAACGACTGCGAAGACAAAGATCCCCCGTATAGCCTTCAACAGACAATTGGGGCAAGTGCTGCTCGCGAACACATATTAATGGCGGCACGGCACACGAGGGGGTGGGTAGCCAGCAACACGTCCGGCCGCCTTTGTCTCCCCAGTCCTGATGTTTACACATCGAACGAGGTACTCATTTATGGCCCAGTCAACCTAGGGGAGACCCAGGACCGGTTTAGATATTCGTCACCGATATTGGCTGTGAGTGGGAGTCGAACTCGTGTTGCAGGGCTTGTAAATACGATACGCTCACCACTACGCCACCACTCCCCCCCACACACACACAATAATAACACATACGCCAACGCCATATACTCATTCTCACAGCCACACCCACACGATGCAAATGAGATTAGTTGTAAGCAACCTTTTATGTAAAGTACGTTGCCTGAACATAAAATGTGAAAATTAGAAATGTTGAAAAATGGAGGGAAAGTGCAAGACTGCGCGCTAGGTACCGTCACTGCACTGTTGGCACGAGTTTGTGCACTACCTGCTCATTTATTTAAAACATTTCACAGCTAATGAGAATTTAAGTGACATTTCTTGAATGCATACGAATTAATTTCCCTAGTCCGGCGCGCCCGCATTAACATGGGTGGCACGTATGATGAGCAGAGGCCCCTAAACACACACACGCACACACGCACACGCACACGAACAAATGCACAAGGTAAACGAGCCTGTAATAAAAAATCCATTTCGGCGAATTACCACTGTGCTAAACAGAGGGCCGCTTATGAGAAGGCAGCTGAAAGAGGCGATTGTGTTACACCAAATTCTTGGAAAGAGGCAGGCGGTATGTAGCTAATGTTAATTAATTGTGTTTGTGACTCCCCCATGCGCCTACTCGCGCATGTTGGGCCTGGGATAAAGAACTTTTTTTGGAAGGACGCTGCGCCACTTATAAAAGACAAATTATACAGATGGTACAGTGAACAATTAGGTTAGCTTTAGAATGCTGGCATAAAGGGGGGGGGGGGGTGGTGTGGAAGGACTTTGTAAAGGAGGAGGAGGCGGGTGGGGGAGGGTCTGGGCTCAGGTCAACATTCTTTTTGTCAAGCGCGGCCTTCCGCTCAAAGAAGGGGGATCAGTGGACAGGTCACGTGGGTGTCTGGCTGGCTCACCAGATTCGCACCATTTGTTGTGGATGAAACAGCCACGCGCAAACGCGGCACCGAGTTGATGCAGCTGGCCCCAATTTCCAAAAGCAGCTCCACGAACGGGAGTTTTAGAGTCGTAAAGAGAGGGCTCTTTTGCGTAGTGCAAAGAGAAGAAGAAAAAAAACGCCAGCTAATTTTCAAGTGAAGATTGCTCGGTGCATAAAGCTCGGCGGGTTGTCGAGTCTGTTTTTATATTCACAGGAGCGGAGTCTCATTCAGAGACGGCCAGAAAAAAGAAGTGACCCCTGCTGATGCCCACACCAAGTGCATGTCGCCATCCGTGCCCGCGGCAGGGCGGCCCGCTGCAGAGTCCATCATGAACACGTGGAGTCGAAAGATGTGGGGCCACTCGCCCGATTAGGAATCCATCTAGCTATCTGTGCGAGGCTTTTAGTGCGACCCCATCGTGCGGACGTGTAGTGGGGTTTCCTCCGGGCACTTTGGTTTCCTCCGACAAGCAATACATTCACCACAGGAACTGGGCAAATATCCCAAAGCAGGACCATCGTGAAAACGAGTTGAGACTCAGCGAGGTTTTTGCACCGACCGAATATGCACTGCCTATATATCGCCAACGGTGTTTCATGATCACGTATCGTATCATCAGGGGTGCCACGGTGGCGAGATGATAACTACCTCGCCTGGTATGCAGGAGTTCGTGGGTTCGATCCCGACCCTGAGGATGCTGTATATTTGGACTTTGCCTCTTCTCCCCGTGGTCGCGTGGATTTTTCTCCGGGTCCTCCGGTGTTTCCCCTCCACATTGAGAAGCATGCGCATTAGAGGATTTGGCTGCGATACATTTTCACACGATGATAAGTCACTTCGTTGAGCTATCATTTGTGGCCTGGTCGCGTCTGAAAAATAGCTATATAGCTCAGTGGGCCTGGGCTGGTAAAATAAAAAAAATAGTTTAGCCGTTTATAGTTATCCACCGCTGGATGAAGGATTCACCAAGCCACAGTTACCTCTCAAATACAGTATACCACATAGCATGTCAAGTGTACGTGCAATTACGTTTTAAAGTTGCCCCTGCAAACGCTCGCCGTTTATTTTTCCATCAGCCGCAACTAGAAAATATAATTTGCATCATCGCCCCCCCTACCACATGCGCGCCTCTGGAAGCAAGTCGGGGCACGCGCGCGTTGCCAGCGTGCAATCACGGACGAGAGAGCGCGCGTCCGAGTTGTTAATTCCAGCCACATCTGAATTTCGCACATAAACCCCAATCCGTGGCACCGCCACCCTCGCTCCTCCTCCTCCCCCACCGCCACCACCACCATCACCGCCATCACCACCACCATCATCACCACCATCACCGCTACCACCATCACCACCATCACCGCCACCACCACCATCACCGTCACGATCACCACCATCACCACCACCATCACCGCTACCACCATCACCACCGCCATCATCACCGCCACCATCACCACCACCACCAACATCACCGCCACCACCGCCATCACCGCCACCACCAACATCACCGCCACCATCTCCACCATCATAACCGCCACCACCACCATCACCATCACCACCACCACCAACATCTCCGCCACCATCACCACCACCATCACCGCCGCCACCACCCTCGCGAGCCGGCGAGCGCGGCGCAGAACTGGTCTCCGACACCGCGCAATCCCCACCCACTCCCGCGCTGCCACTCCGGCGTGTTCACGCCACTTTCATTTGCAGTATCTCTCCGCTCTCAGCAGCAGCAGCAGCGACGACGACGACAAAACCCCCTTCACTGAAAATAGCCGCGCCGAGGAAGCGTCGCGTGCGGGAAAGACGCGGTCACGGCGCTGGGCAAAGCCCCAATCTCCAGGCAGCCACGCCAGATGTCCCCCTGCCTTGTCAAGAAAATAAATTACCACGTTCTTATTATTGTTGCTGTCGTCGTTGTTGTTATCGTTTTTGGCCTGCGAACAGATCTCCCTGAAACGCGCCCCAATCGTGTCCGAATCTCGGGGAGCGAATCTAAGCGAGGTTGAACTCTGGTGAGTAACCTGGATGGGTGAGCGAGCGAGCGAGTGAGTGCCAACTCGGCTCTCCAGGAGTTGTGGGCGTGCGGCTACGAGGTTGAACTCTGGTAAGTAAGCTGGATGGGTGAGTGAGCGAGAGGGTGAGTGACAACTCGGCTCTCCAGGAGTTGTGGGCGTGCGGCTACGAGGTTGAACTCTGGTGAGTAAGCTGGATGGGTGAGTGAGCGAGAGGGTGAGTGACAACTCGGCTGGCCACGAGTTGTGGGCGTGCGGCTGCGAGGTTGCGCCAGCGGATGGCGGCGCTGACCGTTAACCCCCCCCACCCCCAGTGCGGGATAAAGCGAGTGCGGGGCCTGTAGCAAATGTTGTTCTAATGGGGCCCTAATAAAAAAAAAACGTAAATATTAAAACACAAACATTTTACTTGCATAGTAAAGTAATTGTATATTTTCATTTGCTACACAGCCAGATAATACGACAAATCGCTAACCTTAAACACCCAGTCGTTCATAAAAGTTGAAGGCGGTCTAGTACTATAGTAATAGAGCAAGTGCAGAATCACTGAACCGGAATTGATAGCGTGAAAGCAAATAGTGCGGTGCCCTTGAAATTGCGGGGCCCGTAGCTACTACATGTGTAGCGACTATATGTGTAGTAGCTACACATGTGTAGTAGCTACTACTACACGTGTAGCTACTACACGTGTAGTAGTAGCTACATATGTAAAAGTAGCTTTTACATGTAGGAGCTACTTCTACATGTATAGTAGCTACTACTACATGTGTAACGACACGTGTAGCTACTTTTGCTACTGGGATCATCCGGCACTGCCCCCCGCCCCCGCTCCACGCGCGGGTTTCTCTGCGTCCTTGGGTCTCCTCCCACACGCAACATGTGACGTCTTTGTTATTATTTACACACATACCCGCTGCACTGTTTACACAGACAACGTCCTCTTCAAGGGGCTGTTCAAACTGTCGGCTTTCCTGTCACGAGCGGAGCACCTATGAGATTTGCTTACGCGCGCAAAGTCCCCGTGTGACCTGCACATCCCCAGGGCAGGCAGGTGCTGTTAGCGAGCACCTGTTCAGGCCCGGATGGCACACGTGAGAAAGAGGTAAACCGACAACTGATGAGGCCACACCGTCCCTCCACGTGCTCGCCTAATCCACACACAGAAACAAGTATATCTGAGTATGTATTACACCATCGGCGACACTGCCTTCATGGAGTGCGCGATTTGAACAGCGTTGGTTCGACACAAGCTGGTTTGACATTCAGCGTCTCATGGGCAGAGTCAGGCTTGCTGGTGGGCTACCACGATACACAAGATCGCTCTCTGTGAGACGTGATCGGCACCACACGCAGCGGGCATGTTCTCCCCAGAACGGGTGTGTTGGTAGAGTGTGACAAGGCGCTCATCTTCTCGGTTCAGTTGATCCAGTCTGTGGAGAACAATTGTCACCTCTGATTGGGCGGCATGGGTGGTGCAGTCGGTTAGACTCGTGCCTCGCAGCAAGAAGCGCCTGGGTTCTATTCCTGACTCGGGCGCCTCTCTGTGTGTGAAGTTTGCGTGTGAAGTTTGTGTGTGAAGTTTGTGTGTGAAGTTTGTGTGTGAAGTTTGTGTGTGAAGTTTGTGTGTGAAGTTTGTGTGTGAAGTTTGTGTGTGAAGTTTGCGTGTTTTTTGTGTGTCTCCCCCTGCTCTGCGTCGATTTCCTCCGGGTTCTGCAGTTCCCTCCCACAGCAGGTAAAAACAACACCAAAGTGACTGGTGCTGGTCAAACACCCACAACGCAGAAACACGGACAGTACCTGCAAATAACTCCATTGGGTTGACTCAGCAGTGGCAACGTCGCCACCTGCCCCCACGACTACAAACAACTTGGCAGGACCCTCCTGAACAAGAGTCCTGCGACTCAGTAAGGCGAACGAGCATCGGTGTAATAATATTAATACATGCAATGCCGTCTAGTTATAGATTGCGCCCTGGCAACTGGGACTGCAACGCTTCTCATATTATACACAAACATATGTACACACACACACAAACATCAATTATTTACGTACACGCCACACACACGCACAGCAAAGACAAAGATCCCCCGTATAGCCTTAACCGACTGTTGGGGCAAGTACTGTAAGCGAGTAGGACCTATGAAGGTGATATGGGTGGTCAGCACCACGCCCGGCCGCCTTTGTGTCCCTAGTGGCGATATTTATACACACCGCACCAGGTACTCCTCTGAGGCCAAGTCGACCTAGGAGAGGCACAAGACTGATTCAGATAATCATCACGAGTCTTCACCGTGAACTGTAATTGAACTCGGGTCGCTGAATGTGGAGCGTTGCACGCTAACCACACCTCCTGGTGCGTCGTGCCGGTTGTCACAGGCGCTCGCTAACGGCACTTGCCCCAAAAGCCTGTGACAGGCTATACGGGGGACCTTTGTCTCTGTGTGTCTCTGTGCCTGCATATGTTACGGAAATGGTCAAAGTGTCTCCATGCTGCAACGATCAATAGGCTGCAAGCATCCCCTCATTTCCATTGCTGTCACTGCGCCTGTGTAAACTCCACATTAACACGGCAGGGCAGAGTTTATCCTCAATTCCAGTCGATATATAATCTGCAGCCCTTTGAATCCACCGCTGGATGAAGGCCTCCCCGTGCGGGTCGAGGGGTTTGTTTGACCATACTTCACCACGCTTGTCAGTGCAGGTTTGGTGAAAGGGGGTGTCACACAGGACCCGTTCAGACATCACGGTGGCCGGGAATAGATCTGCCATCGCCGGCAGCACGCTGCGCTAACCGCGGCGCCACCGCCCAACTGGCCCAACTAGCCTGGCCCCTGGAGAGAGCCCGTACATTTCGTACTCCAGAGTCCAGCCACAAGCCTAACACGCACGCTTAATTGGTCACTTAACGGTCACTTAATTGGTCACGGCCGACGCGTTGCGGCCTCATGGCCGTGAGCAGCGGCAGCGGCAGCCGATCAGAAGATTGCGCCCCTGGGGAGGAGTGGATCCCCCAGCGCCACGCCACCATCGCTTGTTGTTCCCATCAACGCGAAAAAGGAGTGATCACTATAAATCAAATTTCGCATGACATAATAAATGATGACATCAATTACACATTCTTTCATTGCTGCTGCTGCTGCGTTATTTACCAAAGCAACAATTCCCACGGCAGAGGTCACCACGTGTGTGTCTCTCTCTCTTGGGCGAGGCGGTGTTTACGCTCACCAGACAAACTCTGGACTGCGTTGGGGCAGTGGGGACACATTGTTGCTTGGAGGCTGAGTGACAAACACGATTGCTACTGAGCGGGTTTCATCGTCGTCATCATCATCATGTTCATCATGAGTCAGGGTCTGTCCGCTGCCGGTAACTCCGACGCCGTAATCCCACGCGCTCCCGCACGCGAGACAATCTCATCGCTCTCCCTCTCTCTCTCTCCGAGGGCTCCGCAAATTCAGGTGTCACCGGAACCAACGCTCAAGCCCGCTTGCCTTCCAGGATCTGATGAGATCGGGGCGCATTCGCAGCGATTATGATTTGGAACAAAGCGATGCATTTAGCAAACTTAGCCTACGAGAGGTATGCAACTGATGAAGTCCCCTCGGCCTGTGCGTTCGCCCAGGTGTATCTCGCCCAGGTGTATCTCGCCCAGGTGTATCTCGTGCTCTCTCTCTCGCTTGCTAGAAAGCTCTGCGACGCATCTCCATGCCCCCCACCTCCGCGTTAAATGAAGGAAAGCGATGTGGACGGAGCGGTTTGCCCCACTGCACCTGGCCCTGTGCGGTTATTGATCAGTGTTCATAAGCAATTGTGTGCAGTTTGCCCGACACGATTCATTCCACTCAACACCTTTCACCGTTCACTGTCATTCTGGGCGGGTGTGCACGCAGGGACGCCAACGATGATGCGGGTGACCAAAGAAAGGGCCACGTGCACAGGGGAAGGGGGCACGTGCACAGGTGAGGGGGGACAGTGCACAGGTGAAGGGGCACGTGCACAGGTGAAGGGGAACACGTGCACAGGTGAGGGGCCACGTGCACAGGTGAAAGGACAGTGCACAGGTGAAGGGGACAGTGCACAGGTGAAGGGGAACACGTGCAGATGTGAAGGGGAACACGTGCACAGGTGAAGGGGGGACAGTGCACAGGTGAAGGGGACAGTGCACAGGTGAAAGGGGGACAGTGCACAGGTGAAGGGGGGACAGTGCACAGGTGAAAGGGGGACAGTGCACAGGTGAAGGGGGGACAGTGCACAGGTGAAGGGGACAGTGCACAGGTGAAAGGGGGACAGTGCACAGGTGAAGGGGGGACAGTGCACAGGTGAAGGGGGGACAGTGCACAGGTGAAGGGGACAGTGCACAGGTGAAGGGGACAGTGCACAGGTGAAGGAGACACGTGCACAGGTGCTCGGTGGGTCGTCACGTTGCAGGACTGCGAGAGACATCGACGGCGTTGGAAGGCCTTCATCTAGCAGTGGATAGATCATGGTGGCTGAAGATGCGAGTTCACACACCAGCAAGCGGCTACGTCGTCACGCCGCTCGTGCCAGGCTATGTACACGGTGAGGTGACTGCCAAAAACAAACGAAAATAATTCCATAGCATAAAAGAATTGGGTTTCCCCTTTTTTCAGGTAGCAAAACAGGTGTGTTAAGATGTTCAAACACCAAACTGAAACCTTTTGCAAGGAATCATGTCTGCATTAACCACAGAGAGCTGTGGTGATAATACAAACAAAAACATGCTCTGACAGTATATGCATTGTCTTTGAAACTGATTGGTACACACCAGAGACAGCTTTCTTTTGAGCCTCGTCTCAAACGGTGTTAGACCAGAGGACGCCAAAAGGCGAACAGCACAACGACAATGCCACTATCAGGACAATGCGAGCTCGGGGTGAGCAGCGACATCATTTGTCTTTGCAGATCGTCCCCTGACGTGTTACTCGCACGTGCGAGCGTTGAGAAAACCAGAAGTCTAAAAGTCAGCAGAGTAGAGAGCCGTGAGTACACGTGACACCGTGCTGCTGCTGCTGCTGCTGCGATGCAATGACGAACAGCGCACTGGACTTGCATTCCAGAGGCCGCCGGTTCGATCCCAGCCTCCTCCACCACCGCCTCTGACCACTCAGAAGTGTAACCGTGTCCACCGCAATGAAGTCGATCGGCAGGCCTCCAGTGTGGAAGAGGAGGCCAAAGTACCCTTTGGAGGGGCTCCCTCTTGTCGTCTTGTCCTGCCTCTTGGTGTCGCCGCTCGTGGTGACGCGCGGTCGGCATGGGCCCTGTGGTGGAGTGACATCTGCCGGCTGTGCTGTGAGCGGGCAAGTGCAGGGCTGCACCTTTACCTGGCCACAGTATGGCATTGTGGTGCGATGCATCCTATGGAATGTAGATTCTCCGCATGGGCTGAAGAAACTGTTGTGGACAGTGCTGCTTGCGAGCCACCTATGAAGGCCGGCACGGCAGAGTGGCGATGTTGACACATCGTCACTGCTGTTGTCCCTGAGCGGGAATCGAACGCGGCTCGCCAGGTTCGTAGCGCAGCGCACTAACCTCTACACTACCGCTCCGCGTACACACACACACAAGGACGGATCCCCCCCCCACACACACAAACACCCTGCAGCAGCCGAACCCAGTTCAACTGCTTGTTCACGCGCGCGTCCGTAATGCGAGGGGAAAACACGAGCGCACAAACAGCCCGCTTGATGCCGGTGCCAAACTCTTAATTCCGTTACGGAGGCAGTTGGCCGGCAACTGCTGACACACTTTCCATCCATCGCAGCAAAACATTTTTTTTAAAGAAAATTCCTTGGAGCCTGCCAGCGAGCGAGCGGAGTTGCAGCACTGATGGACGCGTGCCAGCCCGGTCCCTCCCAGCAGTCAGCCAGCAACCCCCCCCCCCCGTGACTCCAGCGAAATACATGGCACGCGGAGTCAGCCCATGCATTGGATTTGTGGCATGGAGTTTTTCTTTAATCCGGCACCTCAGTCGGTGGCTACCTCGCTATCAGATCAGTCGCACGTCTCTTGCTAACCGCGAAGTCCCTCCCTTATGCGTGAAGATACGGGGGGGGACACACTCCATTGATGATATCTGCGATAATGTATGTAGAGTATGTATATTCTTGGTTCTTTCGGTAAAGCCACGTAGAAGGGAAATAATAAAATAATAAAAATAAAACATAATCAAAAATAATTTCCCTTCTACGTGACTTTACTGAAAGAACCAAGAATATGAATCCCTGCAGTCACGAAAGCTTTAAATCGAAATGTAGAGTATGTATGTTGCACTTTTTTTGCACCAAAATATCTAATCCGCGCAGTTATCCACGGGTAAAATGTGGATCATCGGATGAATGTGATGCCAATGGTTGTGCTGTGCGACCCCCCCCCACCCACCACCGCTCCCAGAAGAAACAAAACTGCCTCCCACCATGGGAATGTTGAATTGCCGGCACCGATTCAGCCGTGGAGGCGAGCACGACCACACTGCTCGTTTGCCGAGGGAGAGGCTGCGACTTCGATGTTTGTGGGAGGCAGCGATGACCACACCGACGCCCCCTTTCTCCACCCCGCGCTCCCCTCCTCCGTATGAGTCAACGATTTCTCAAAATTCATAGTCACGGTTTGAATCAACGACACGTTGTTTTCTTTTTACGTCCTCTGTATCGTCTCGACTATCTTGTCAGCCTGATATGCACAGTCCCGTTCATTCTGTCTCATTCGTTCCGTCAGTCTTAAGCTAGAATATCATTTGCACAATCCATAGTTGTTTTTTACACTCGGAAGTCAAAGCACGTAGCATGAGCATAATAATATAATTTGTATCGATTAATCGGTGCATGCCTTTTGTCGTTACAATGGTGCATGCTCTACCCATGCACGGATCGATGCCCCCAAAGGAACGACACTGCTCTGCGTGTGTATCCACCTGTCGATTAAAAATTGATGCTTGGGTTGGGCCACGTAAATCCACGTACGGATCGGGCCAAATGTATGTCGTGATACCCTCCGCCACCCGATGAAGCCAAATTCAATTGTCACGTGATGTACAGGCGTTTAACAATGCGCCCGTTATGATTGTTTCAGCTCAGCGGTCCGGCGAAGGACGCATTTCTCAACCGCACAGAGCAATGGGACCACACTGAGCGACTTTTATCTTGAAACTGCACCAAGCATCATCCGCACGAAGCCCAATAAGACAGGACAAAGTGTGCAGGAAGTCGGAATATCGATTGATCTTTGGCACCGTTCCCTTTACGCGGCTTACGCACGGCCGATCGAGCCGTTCACCGGAGCATCGATCAGCTAACCTATCTGATGAGTCCATCGATACATCATCCACCCACTGGATCGATAAATACCGACGGCCTCTCCATTACCGCGTCCGGCTCCCGCTCCGGGACTAACGTCTGCGGCTCGCCAATATTCCTTCCGCAGGTGAACCGTTTTCTTCCCAACCTCCGCACGGCTATTGCGTGAGCCCTGGGTGTTTACGTATCGATAGGCCTCGCGCGGGATCCATGGCCACAGAAGAAGAAAAAAAAACCCGTCAATAGCCTTCGATCGCGTTTGGCATTTTAAAGGAAATGAACGCAAAAGGCAAATATCGGAACGCTCCCTCGAAGAGTCCGCTTCAACTGTGCGACTCAATCTTCCGAAGGTCTGGCGGCGGGGGGGGGGGGTCATCCGCGTGTGGGTTTATTTAGAACTTTCGTGTAGCCGTGCAATTATAAACGGGATGCCCCCGTGGTGTAACGCTTATCTCACTGGACGTTCGATCCAGAACTCGCCTGTTCTATTCAATCTTCCGGCACGGCAGTTACAAAACAGGGACAATGGGTAGTTTTTGTTGTTGTTAATCCACCCACTCCGCCGCACCCTCCACCCGCCTCTGTTCACCCAGTAGTGCAACACGTGTTGAGCACAGTCGGTGTGTTGGGGTAAAGTGTGGGTGCTCACACCGCTCCCAAGACACCTGGACAATGTAGAAGAGGAGGCCAATGTACCCTTTTGGGAGGGGCTCCTAAGAGCTCTCTCATATTGCCTTGCCCGGTCTCTCGGTCTTCTTCTCGACACCCCCCCCAACCCACAGGACGCGCTTTACAATCGCTGCCCCTCACTGCACCTCGAGTGACCACGACACTCGTCTTGCCAGTTGCATCGTGCGGTCCACCATGGTGGGGCCCTGGTGGGTCTCTGGTGGGGCCCTGGTGGGTCCCTGGTGGGGCCCTGGTGGGGCCCTGGTGGGTCCCTGGTGGGGCCCTGGTGGGGCCCTGGTGGGGCCCTGGTGGGTTCCTGGTGGGGCCTTGGTGGGGCCCTGGTAGGGCCCTGGTGCAAGCGATGAAATGGGGGCCCCTCTGCTCGCCTGCCTCTCTTGCAGTCCGGCGTCTGGGCCTCTCCGGCCCTTGGGCCCCGATGCAGTTGCACCGCCTGCGCTCCCCAGTCCACTCCCCCCCACCTCCTCCACCTCCTCCTCCACCTCCTCGTCTTCCCCGTTGCGCTCACTCCTCACCCTCTTCAGTCGCCTTCTCCTCACCCTTGCTTCTAGGAACTAGCGAAATAAAAAACATATTTCTAGAAAACGCTTCCAGGCGGTTTATGTATTTATTTATTTTTAAAAGCCTGATTGTAAAGCAGAGAACACGCACGCCGTGAAGGAAATTGAACAATTGTGATGCTACATGAAAAAGGAAACTTCACAGCCAAACTTCTAAACAGCGTTCACTCAGGAGGCTGGGAGCGCTCCCGTCACAGAGGGGCCGCCCGCTCGTCCTGGGCCGCAGCGTTTCCTGGACGCGCCGTCGCAAACAAAACCCCACGGCGGCACAGACACTCGTCCGGTAGGAACGGTGTCTGTGCCGCCGAAAAGCACCGGACGCATCAAGTTAAATAACGTCAATAGCGATCGGGATGGCATTTATGTACCTACAATGATAACAATCACCCTGGCCGCTGTGGAGGGCAATGTTGGTGCGGGGCGAGTGAGGGGTGTAATGTTTAACTGAAAACCCAACCGCTACTCGCTCGTGGGTGGTCCTGGGTAATGAAAAAGAAAAGTCCCCGTGTTGTCCAGACGCAGCAATAACAACGCCTCGGTCATTTATTAACCCAGGTTTTATTGAAGAACACTACACGGCGTGTTATACTTCACCCCGCTCTCCCCCCTCCCCCCTCTACCAATGGGATGAATTATCAGGATTCATACGATGACCGCATAGGTTTTGCGGATTGTGCGGTCCAGCTGTAGCCCGGCCTCCCATGATGAGCCACGATGACACGCGAAGTCATGACCTCAGGCACTCCATTGACACGTAATCTGTCTCCTAGAATCTGACAGGTGGCTTGGCCGACTCTGACCGGCAGTGCTGTTGGCACAGACCGTAGAACTTCTCTATGCGTCGTATTATTGCTCCCACAGTGAGACATCTGTTCACGGTAACTGCACATAACAAGGAGTCATCGACGGCAAAGTATAAAGAAGACTAATAAAAGTAAAATAAAAATATTTTATTTTATTTTACTTTTATTAATTTACATTTTTTACATACGTGACTTTACCGAAAAAACCTAAGAATATGAATACTTGCAGTCACGAAAGCTTCAAATCTAGAATTATAAAGAAGACACCGAGCGTGTGTTGCATGTCAAGAAGACGTTCCGATTCTTGCACACAGCCTTGCCCAGAGTCACCAACTCGACATTACCGACGTCATCGTGACAGGCAAAGCATTCTGGGATCCCTGTTCATATTGTTCGGGAGCTGCCGTGGTGCATTGCGTAGCACAGTGAACTGGGGGTCACCGGTTCCATTCCACCTCGCGATGCGGCAGTTCAAGCAACGGGCAGGTTTCTCACATCCATGCCTCTGTCCACCCAGCTCTATCAATCGGTATTATACCACCGTTAGTCGATAACCGTGACTACAATGATTTTAATCCGTCAATTGTTTGTGGCCTGCACCACACCCGATTGTTTTTTGGCTATGGAATTGCCTTGAGAGAGAAAATGTCAAATTTGGTTGTGTTTGTGTTATTATTGCGATATATTTTTTATTACTCATAATCAGAGTCATTATTGCCATGTTGTCCCCGTTCTTGTTCTCATTGTGTCCACCCCGCATGGAGGGTGGATACAATGAGAGCAGGGCAGTGCGTAGGGCGGGACTAGGCTAAGTCCTTCCCCAGGTATAACTCGGTCTGTATAGGATTACACCACAGACTTTAATGCCTTGAGCCTATCCCGGGATTATGAACAGATGGAGTTTCATCGCAGACTTTTACAAACACCACTTATCCACCCGCCGCTGCCTCGACCCACTCCGCGGTGAAATGGGTGCACACAGTCGGGACGTGACGATGCGATGATTCGCTGATTCAGATATTAGTTTTTCGAGCTCACTATGTGCCATGCGCCGAATCGCGTGTGCAACGACACGCGCGCGTGTGTGTGTGCGATCTGTGCATCTGTAATGGACATCTCCGCCGGTTAGAAACATTTAGGCTGGCCTGCCTACGATCCATTCTGGGTTTAACCAGGCTGTATTGTGTGAGGAGCTCACAAATCCTTGAAAGATCTGGACAAAGTCCCATGGGTAAGCTCCTCCGGCAGGCAAGGCTGCGTTGGCTGGGCCATGTAGCCCGCATGCCCAGCCACCGCATGCGTAAACAGCTTTTGTTCGGCCGGATGGAGGGGGCTAAACGGGCGCAGCACGGGCTAGAGAAGAGATGGAGTGATGTGGTACAGGAGGACGTGGAGCTGAGTGGACTTGCCGATGACTGGCACCACCGGTGTCAAGATCGGCCTCTGTGGAGGAGGCTCGTGAAGGACGATACTGGGCAGTTGGAGGCAGTCGCCCTCCAACAACAACGGAGGGCGGAGGAGCGATGCTCACAACAACGAGCGGAGTGCCAGGTGGCTAAAGCACAGCAAGTTGGCACAGTAGAGGGCACAGGTGGTGCATCAGCCAGTCATCTCAGTCAGTCGACCCGTGGCACCTGGGTCTGCCCCGTGACCTCCTGCCAGCGGGGGTTCGACACTTCACGTGGCCTCAAGGTGCACATAGCCTGGCACAAGCGTCGTGGTGACGTCACCGCCACTTAGTGGCGAATGGCGGTTGTTGATCTGTGCATACGTGTCCGGTTGGGTGGCTCAACGGATGGGCGAGGCAGCTCGCAACTGGAAGTTCACGAATTCAAACCCTGGTTGGGGGTTGACTCAGCCCATCATCCGTCTGGGTTGATTAAAATAAGTATCACTCTGTAGGGAAGCCACTATTGGCTGGTTGTCCTACAGATAGCCTCGCCTCCGCTATAGGATTGAGGAATTTCCACCGCTGCCTCGGGGCTGTAATGGGAGGTGAGTGCTGCCTCGATGCTCATTTGAGCAGAAAATTACTCAGATTTTTTTTTAAATGGGATCACATGACCTCTCCAGCCACTAGAGGCAACTATATTCACATCAACGGAACGATACAGAGCTGGCTCTTAACTCGGATCATGGCCCTGAATTGTGACAATTCATATAATCGCGAGGAGACGAAATGTTAAACCCACAATGCAGTTACCCAGCTGTTGGTCACCGGTGTCAGACAATTAATCATAACCTCCCAATGCTCCCTTGCATCGGGGCCCATTCCAGTCACCAGGGCCCATACCTCCCCCCCGCCCCGCCTCGTGGCCCCACACCTGGGCTCTCCGGCCCGTACGCAGACTCCGGGGTATCACACTCGTCAGCTACACCTCTGGCTGCGCGTGTGCGCAGGTTATTCGTGCTGAGCGCCTCTCACGCAGGCAACGTGAAGAGCATCACGGGGTGGGGCTTTAGGGAGAGGAGGGGGGTTCTTTGTGAAGCGTCTCGGGACATCTCTGGGCCCTGCGTAGCCGCAGGGCTGCTGCTGGATGCGGGCTACACGGCACGATCATTCGGCTGTAATCTAAGCCACCACTCCCCTCGGGGCACACCACATACAGTGGGAGGAGATGCTCGGCTAAAGTGACTCTCAGCCAGTGGCCTCAGCTATCGAGTGTGTCGGCGGTGCAACTGCATCGGGGCCCACGGGACGGAAGGACCTCAGGTGCGGACTTGGAAGAGGAGGATGGGGGGCAGACGGGGGGTGGGGGAGCTATTTAATTCCCCTACCGACCCTCATCACCGAATGTGACTCCGGACTGACCTCTGTAGCGTGCTACCTTGAGGAAGTTGATTGGACACCAGTCTTTTTTTTGGGTTTGTTTTCAAATCGTTCACGCAAAGCACCGAGCCATGTGCCAATTCCACATTTCTATGGCGGGGTGGCGCGTCTCTCCACAGGACGACCACCGCTGACTTCCCAACGTTGGTCACTCATCGGACCACCCCCCCCCAACCCCAGACCCGGGTGTGAACTCGCAACCTTCCAACTGCGAGACACTTTCTCACCGGCAGAGCCACCACGACCGTGTAATCATTAATCGACGCTGTTACGCGACATCGACCGCGTGGTTAAAAAAATGACGTCGTTTGTTGCAAAAATAAAAAAAATTTGTTGCCCGTGTTTGTGAAAGGAGATTATTTACGAGACAGATTAGGAGAATCAGACGTCTGTTAAACGGTAATCTGCTCGCAGAGTTCGGGTCTGGGAATGGCTTCGCAATGCACGGGAGTCGCCGCCGTGCCCGTGGTGGGACTGACAGGCCGCCCGAGTGCGGTAACCACCGGGGGTGCACGTGGAGTGACCCCCAGGCTGCGCGTGGCCGCTCACGTCACAATAGCCCCCCCCCCCGCCACCCCCAGGTGCTGTGTTGGTTCCATCGCTGTACATTTCACCAATCTGGTGTTGAGCTTTTTTAAATCGACCGTGGATAATTCCGAGTTCGATTCTCGCTCACGGCCAACACCGATGACCATCATCTGAACCGGTCCTGGGGCCTCCTCTAGGTCGACTCAGCCCCAAATAAGTATCTGGTGCGGTGTGTAAACATCGTCACGAGGGAGACAAAGGCGGCCGGGCGTGTTTTTTGGCCACCCACCCCCTCGTGGCGTCGTTCCGGCCTTCATAGGTGCTTCTCGCTAACAGCACTTACCCCAACAGCCTCTTGAGGCTATACGGGAGATCTTTGTCTTTCTATTCGTAGGGGAGGTGGGGGTGGGAACAGAAGCTAATTGGTCAAAAGTGCGAGGAGGATGAGCGGCAACTTGCGGGGGGCACCCAGTGGTCACCCAGTGGCAGTAGTCACCCAGTGGTCACTCAGTGGTGGTGGTCACTCAGTGGCAGTAGTCACCCAGTGGTCACCCAGTAGTCACCCAGTGACAGTGGTCACCCATCAGTAACGCACAGAGCAGAGGCGCGCCGTGACCTTCAGCGCCAGCGCGCGTTCCCACGGGGGTCGGAGCGACGCGTGGATTACCGCGCAGTCATCGTTGCGATTCTCGCACGAAAGCTTCGCCGAGTCTCAGGGCCTCGTTTTCGGGAGGGTTCTGCCAGCTGTTTACATCACGGGGGGGGTGGAGGGGGACGACGTCGCCACCGCCGCTGCTTCTGTGTGATCCCAATCGAGTCATTTTGCAGGTAATTTCAGTACGGGGCTGTTTGGGCCAATGCCGGTTACATTGTGTGGTTTATTTTCGCTATGGAAGGAAACTGAAAAAAAACCCATTGTGGAACAGGGGGGGGGGGGTCATAACAACTCCACAAAGGCGTCCGGGCCTGGGAATCTAACGCAGGTGCCTCTTGTTGTGAGTGAGGCGTGTTGCACCACTGCACCAACTCACGCATTGACGATTCGTCCACGTGGTATGTAAATGGCATCACGACCGCCTCTTCAGCCACGAGCTATAACCAGGAACATGTTAAAACAAGCCGATTGATCCTTGCGTCGAATCGTGACCGCGACTCGTGACAATCCCCACACATCCCCACTCGGCTGCACAAGCGGCCGACTGCGGAGATCCCCCCCAGGACGCGAGCAGCAGCACACAACCGGCTCGGACCATCAACACGACCACAGGGAGCTTGGGAGGCGAGGGGAAGGGGAAGAAAGAGACACACACGGACAAAGATCCCCCGTATAGCCTTAACAGACTGTAGGGGCAAGTGCTGTTAGCGAGCACCTATGAAGGCCGGAACGGTACACGAGGGGGTGGGTGGCCAGCACCACGCCCGACCGCCTTTGTCTCCCCAGTGGCGATGTTTACACACCGCACCAGGTACTCATTTAAGGCTGAGTCGACCTAGGGAAGGCCCAGGACCGGTTCAGATAATCGTCACTGGGTGTTTGCCGTGAGCGGGAATCGAACCCGGGTCAACATGTTCATAGTGCAGCATAGCGCTAACCGCTACACTACCACTCCCCACACACACAGACACACACACAGACACGCACACAGACACGCACACACAGACAGACACACAGACACGCACACAGACACGCACACAGACACACACATAGACAGACACACAGACACGCACACAGACAGACACACAGACACACACACACACACAGACAGACACACAGACACGCACGCGCGCAACAGTTACTGTGACGAGAAAGAGCAGGGAGAGATGAGACTCCAACAATGGATGTCTTCTCATCCAAAGAATCAAAAGTTTGCAAGGGCCGCCGCATTCGTTGCAGCCTCATCTTCCCGCGGCTCTTTCGCCGAAATGGTTCGCACCTCTCCGTCGCGGCAGGAGCGGTGGCGGTGGTGACAGCGGTTGTGGTGGTGGTTCTGGTTGTGGTGGTGGTTGTTGTGGTGGTGCTGGTTGTGGTGGTGGTTGTGGTGCTGGTTGTGGTGCTGGTTGTGGTGGTGGTTGTGGTGGTGCTGGTTGTGGTTGTGGTGGTGGTTGTGGTTGTTGTAGTGGTGCTGGTTGTGGTGGTGGTGCTGGTTGTGGTGCTGGTTGTGGTGGTGGTTGTGGTGCTGGTTGTGGTTGTGGTGGTGCTGGTTGTGGTGGTTGTGGTGGTGGCAGCGCCGCTCGTGCCTCGCTCGAGGGCGGGCGAGCGGCGCAGACAGCGGCGCTCTCGTCTCGAGCCGGCGGCGGCGGCGTGCGAGACAGGCAGGTAAACAAAGCGGCGAGCGAGAGAGAGAGAGATCTCAGCACAGCATGTCACCATAAATCCAAATCTATTTTGTTTGGGTCATTTTTCCTAGAAATGCGGTGCGCGCGTGTACACACGCACACGCGCGCGCGCCCGGTCGTCAGCCGACTTACGAAATCCTTCACAAAACACGGTGATTTCCTTGTCCAAAGAATCTAAAGTTGTTGTTTTTCCCTCGCTCTCTCTCTTTTCTCCTGCAAGGCTTGTCGCCAAAGTGCCACTGGGATGGAAGGCAGGAGGCGCAGCGCAGCATGATCTGGCCACTTTAAAAGACACGGGGACAAAGCCAGCAAAGCAGCAAATGCCACCTCAATGTCGTGCGAGCAAGCCAGCCCACACAGAGCCGAGAGAGAGAGAGGCAGCAGAGAAGCCCTGAGCGCAGTGCCCGGCACCAGAATCAGAACGTCTATTTTAGACGGCAGGAGGAATCCGATAAGCCTTGAAGCTCTTTGTTGCACAGACGTTCGGTATGGGCAGGTCAGCAGGGGGAGTGGGTGGGAAGTAACTGTAGGGAGAACCAAAAAAAACCTGTGCCGAGCGTGGAACGAGCGTGGAACGAGCGCGGAAAAACAGAAAGCGTCTCGCCGTGGCGAGTCGGGCCAGCCCACGGAGGCAGCGGCAGTCAAAACATCGCGGCAGCTGCCGCCGGGGGAGGGGTGGGGCCCTGCGAGGAGGGGTCATGGCCAGGCATTGTTGCTTGCAACGGAGGAACCGGGGCGATGGGCCGGGTGGGTTGAGAGGGGGGGGGTGAGGGGGAGGGGGTTGAGGGGGAGGGGGGTAAAGAGGGTGGGGGGGTGCAGGCGAGACGGTTGCGGAACGCAGCGAAAGGTTAAATGGTAACCGCATTTAGAACCCCCCCGCCCGCCCCCCCGAGTTTTTTTTCTTCTTCTCAAGCCTAGAAAGCAGACGCGGTAGAAGAGGGCTGCGGTGCCACGCCACGCAAAATGTCTGTCTCGAAATCCAACCCGAGGACGCGTTTCGCGGCTGCGTGCGTGCACGTGTGCCTACCACACCCCCCCCACCGCCCGCCGCCTTCTTCCATTTAAAATCGGGCAAAGCTCCACAGAACGAGTCCCGGGATGAATGCGCAGGAGCCACCAGCCCGAGATGTCTGCCCGAGATGGTGGCGGTGGCGGTGGGCGGCGGTGGTCGTCGTGACAAAGGCGCGTGTCGCGTTCACGCCCGCGCCAGCGCGCAGCGGCTCGGGACACACGGAGTCCGTGGCGGGTAGAGGGTGGGGGTGGGCTCGGTGCTGGGGAAGGGCACGGAGTTGTGGTGGGGGAGGGAGGGTGCTCAGTGATGGGGGCAGCTCGTGGTGGTGGTGGTGGGGGTCTCGTTGCCAGTCGGGCTGCAGGAGAAGCAGCCGCAGCAGCTGTCCGCGCCGCTCTCGGCTGGAAACAGTGCAGCCAATGAGATCGCTGCCAGCCCGGGGCCCAGCGACCAATGGGTGACGAGTTGTGAAGGGGGCTTCTGTAACTCCACGGGCACCCGCACCGCCCCCCCCAACCTCCCCCACCGCCCCCTCCCCCAACCTCCCGCAATCTCCACGGTCTCAGACTCGTCCCCTCAATCCTCGTTCTCTTCCCACTTACATCCCCCCCTCCTCCTCCTCCTACTCCCGCCCCTCGCGTTCAGCTCCCCCCTCTCCCCCTCCCCTCGCTCGCTGGCAGACCGACAAGGGGACACAACACGGGGGGGGGGGGGTGAATGGGGGGGGGGTCTTTGCAGTGGTTGTGAATAATAATGATGATAAGCCATAGAGGCTTATGCACTTTCGCGTTTTTTTACGTGCAAATTACTGGGCTATGCTGCATTACCCAAGCCTGTAATCATCGCGTTTGTGGAAAAGCGAGTGTGCAGGGTGAAAATGCAGTTCTCTCCCATACGTCCCCCCCCCGCGTCCCATCTTGTCCACAAACCCCCTTAACTTGTGAAATGGTAAAATTAACACGCTCACAGAGCCGTCCGCCCCACATGCACGTTGTGTCTGTGTGCGTGTGTACAGCGTGCACACACACAGACACAACGCACGTGCAACTATTGACACAATAGATAAAGATCACCCGTATAGCCGTTAGCGAGTAGCACCCATGACGGCCGGTACGCAACACGAGGGGGGTGGGTGGCCAGCACCACGCCCGGCCGCCTTTGTCTCCCCAGCGGCGATGTATGCACATCGCAGCAGGTACTACTCATTTGAGGCTGAGTCGACTTAGGAGGAGCCCAGGCCCGATTCAAGTATTCGCCTCCGTTATTGGTCGCGAACGGGAATAAAACTCTGGGCTCGCCGAGTTCGCAGCTCAGTGTGCACACACACACACACATGTACACACACAACTCGATTAACACACACACACATGTACACCACGCAACTCGATTAACACACACACACATGTACACACACACACATGTACAACACGCAACTCGATTAACACACACACACATACACATGTACACCACGCAACTCGATTAACACACACACATACACATGTACACCACGCAACTCGATTAACACACACACATGTACACACACACACACATTTACACCACGCAACTCGATTAACACACACGCACATGTACACACATACACATGTACACCACGCAACTCGATTAACACACACACGTACAACACGCAACTCGATTAACACACACACATACACATGTACACCACGCAACTCGATTAACACACACACATATACAACACGCAACTCGATTAACACACACACATACACATGTACACCACGCAACTCGATTAACACACACACATATACAACACGCAACTCGATGAACACACACACATATACAACACACAACTCGATGAACACACACACACATATACAACACGCAACTCGATTAACACACACACACGCAACCTTGTGTACACACGCGCGCACACAGAGGAGGGCTTCTTGAAAGAACTTTCACGACTCGCCTCGCGGACTTTTAACGGCGCACAAAAAAGCAAACACAAAGGGCAGGAGATTAACCCCCCAAACTCCCCCCCCACCCCACCCCCATGTGATGCCTTGTTCCATGGCAGCGGTGTCACAGTGGAATGTCAGCTGAGGGCCCTCGCCACACCAACCAACCACCACGCGGCACGACCTCCCGGCGCGCCACCTGGAGACAATGGGGGCGGACTTTCCTCAATCCCAAACCCCCCCCCGCATCTCTCCACTCGGCTGGGGAAACACACGGCACTGTACACCACCCGTGGCGTGCGGCGGACGGTGAAGAGTTTGTACTGCCCCTTCGTTTCAAGACGCCTTGGCCAGCGTGCAATGGAAGAAGAGCGTTGGCTCTCGATAGCTACCCCACGTGGTTGGCGGGGGGCTCCGTTCCGCCAGCAGTGGCGCGAGCGAGCACTTGCAGCGCTGCGCCTTCACCTTAGCCAGCAGCAGCAGGAGCAGCAGGAGCAGCGTTGGGTTGGGGTCGTTGGTTACGCCAGGACCCACGGGTTCCATTCACTTCACCCACCCACGCCTCCTCCTCCTCACCCCTCTCTCACCAACGGTCTCACCGCAGCGCACAGTCTGCTGCTGCTACTGCTGCAGCAGCTGCTGCTGCTGCTGCTGCAGCAGCAGCAGCAGCATTTAGAACGGCTCATTATGCGCACCTCAATTAATACCACGGGACCGTGGGAATGTGAATGAGGCGCAGTACTTTGTAAATGATTTAGCGCATTGTCCGGTTAATTTTGCATCGTTAATGCGGGCGGAGCGACATCTCGCCCGTTCGAGCGGCGAACCCCCACCACCACCTCGGCACTCGTCAATAACACCGTGGCCTTAACATGAGACGGACATAGCAGGCGACGTTCCGGGCAATGGCCCTTCATACTACGACTACGAGGCTATCGTGCGCCACTGAGATCAAATGCCAGGAGTGGACGCTCGCAGAGCTGCCCGTCCGGGTCCGGCTCCACGGCGAGCGGCGGGGGTCACGATTCCCGTGTCCATCGGCGGCTCCGAGGCCGTGGCCGAGATCCCTCATTGGAGGGGGACCACTCAGGCTGACCACAACGTGTTACCTAATTTAACCCTCGGAAGTATGATGGGCCTTATGATTGGGAGTTAAGCGCCCTCGAATGCAGCAACCACGTGATCAGATACTCTTTATTTCCCTGTCTTGGAATAATCATTGTGATAGCAACCTTTATTCGGAGTCTCAAGATGCCTTTTCAAGAGGCTCCTGCCTTGGGACGATTGGCCACTTCTATTATTCTGTTTGTGGTGGGGGCAGAAAACCTGCACGCATGAGCGCGTAACACCCAAAGCCCGCCACAGATGGATTCAAGAATCCGTTACTGGACTGCCTTTCTTTTTACGCCGCATCCACAACCCACATCACCTTTCATTCCCAGACGGGCTGTAGTCCAAATGCTTACAGCAGGCTCATGGCTGCTTAGCTTCTGAGGTTTTACACGTTCAGGGCGATTTGGTAATAGGCTGTGTAACACTTGCGATGGTGTTCGCGGTGCCCAGGAGGCAGAGGTGTGGACTCGAGTCATGTGACTTGGACTCGAGTCAGACTCGAGTCATGAATTTGATGACTTGCGACTCGACTTGGACTTGCATAACAATGACTTTGTCCCACCTATGAGATGTGGACTCGAGTCATGTGACTTGGACTCGAGTCAGACTCGAGTCATGAATTTGATGACTTGCGACTCGACTTGGACTTGCATAACAATGACTTTGTCCCACCTATGAGATGTGGACTCGAGTCATGTGACTTGGACTCGAGTCAGACTCGAGTCATGAATTTGATGACTTGCGACTCGACTTGGACTTGCATAACAATGACTTTGTCCCACCTATGAGATGTGGACTCGAGTCATGTGACTTGGACTCGAGTCAGACTCGAGTCATGAATTTGATGACTTGCGACTCGACTTGGACTTGCATAACAATGACTTTGTCCCACCTCTGCCAGGAGGTGCGAGACACTGAACATCTCACACCGAGCAAGCGACGTCCTTCATAAGCACCCTCTCACAGAGTGAGCACGCGCTCCCAATTACATCTGCCAGGTTAAGTAAAGGGCACCAACGTGAATTCATTAATTTATCTATAAAAAGTGAAGCCCTTTCTTAATGCACGGGCTTATCGGCTTGTATTCGATGAAGACGTCAGCCGAGTATTTCACCAAATGGGTTCACCTTCGCAAATTCCCAGTGCCAGCAATGGAATGGGAATAAGTGAGGCGCACTTCTGGGTGTCGGGTTAATGCCTCGTCCGGCCTGTCTACAGAGTAACGTGTCGCTTGATACAAATCACGCCCGAGGTAGGTTAATTAATCGGCTGTTTACCAGACACAAGTCTTCACCTCATCAATCAACTTTGATTCACTCGTAATTAAGTCGGGCCCCGTGTGCTGTTTATTGTTTAGCGATGCTTAGCAGATCATTCCCCCGCTCGGCACGTGTTGTTGTTGTTGTTGTTCGGAGGAGCGAGCGAGCGGAGCGAAGCGGATCCGAGATCGCTCGCTCGTTCGCTCTCGTGCCACGCTGCCAGACATCCGCCGCTTCGCTCCGTGACGAATTCTGCTTTGGAACTCGGGGTCCTTGGATAAACACGCGACGCGGCACCCACAGACAGAACCTGCTCGGCCACATTCAACCTGCAGTGTAACGTCGCGTCACATCATACACACACACGTGTGTGTGTGTGATTGCAGGGACACAACACACACACACGTGTATATCCCTGCATTCGACATTTATCCTTGTCTGTTTACACATTAGTACAATAGTCACCCCCCTATACCTGTTTAATGTTTCATTAGGTTAATCGTAATTGTATACGATGGTCAGTCTAAAAATAAAATGCCCCAGCCGGCTGAGGCTACAGGGAATGTATTGATCCGTGTTTGGGTTGGGCTACGTGGTGGGAGTTTTATGCCAAAATCCACGTCATTAACCCTCCACTACCCCGACAAGATCGCTACGCTTACGAATGCGTGATTTAAAGTGTATTGTTCAAAATTGTATTAATGATATATCATGTTTGTAAGCGTGATCATCTTGTCGGAGTGGTGGAGGGTTAACGTCAAACATGTTTTGCATAAAACTCCCACCACGTGGCCAGACCCAAACACAAACATGGACTGTCACAATGGGTGTTACCCGCTCTGGCAATAATAACACAGTCGTGTTAAGATGTTAAAACACCAAACAGAAACCTTTTGCAAGGAATCATGCCTGCATCAACCAAATGTACATGCCCGTAGTATGTGTTAGACCAACACTGTTTGAGACGAGGCTCTAAAGAAAGCCGTCTCTGGTGTGGACCAATTCGTTTCAAATACAAGGCAATATATACTACACGAGCATGTTTTTGTTTGCATGTTCAACACAAGTATATGTGGTTGATGCAGACATGATTCCTTGCAAAAGGTTTGTGTTTGGTGTTTTAACAGCTTAACACAACTGTTTTACTGCCAGAAACGGTAACCCCTTATTCTAAGATTTTGATACTGGCAAGGGAGGTCCCCATGATGCAGTTACTCACACGTATGGACCATCGCGTTGTCTAGACAACCCGCGTTTTAAAGGCATGTATTATTTAACATCGATTTATGTTCCTGAAATATTTACATGTCCCACGTTCACACGGTTGTTTCTACTCGAATTTATACCCGCTTCTTTTTCTTTGGCGTGCTTTAGTTAAATGTACAGCACTGATTCTAGATTTGAAGCTTTCGTGACTGCAAGGAATCATCTTCTTAGGTTTTTTCGGTAAAGTCACGTAGAAAGTAAAATGAAATAAAAACAAAAATCACGACGTTTCGGAGGCAACACAAGTCTCCGTCATCAATCCGGCTGTGACGGTCCCACTTGATGACGGAGACTTGTGTTGCCTCCGAAACGTCGTGATTTTTGTTTTTATTTTATTTTACTTTCTACGTGACTTTACCGAAAAAACCTAAGAAGATGTACAGCACTGCTTTGGTCGTTTTGGTGAGGCCCCGGTCACTCTTGCAAATTAGACTCATCCTGGTCTGTTGAGTTCTCCCCCCCACTCACCCCGGCTAAACAAATAAACTTGAACTTCACCCACACTGCGCTCAGCTCCCACGGCGCAACACCAAGCACTTCGCTTGCTCCATCCGTCCTTCCTTCCTCTCACCGCTTTGACGTTGCAGCTTCCTCCCATCGTCGTTTCTTCTCGAGTTCCTGTAACCTTTCTCAATTCAGAGCCTCGTCTGCGTGTTCTGCCTTCCGTGTCCTCACTTGCCGCCTTCTGAACTCCCTCCCATCCTCTGCTTTCATTCCTGACTTCATATGACTTCGCTCCATTCAAGACACTTGGTGGTGATCACCTGAGAACACCACTATCGCCGCTCTACGTTTCTGGCCACTTTGCGTCATGGCGAGATGTTAACTACCTCGCCTGGTATACAGGAGGTCGTGGGTTTGATCTCGACACTGACGCGTGTATAATTGGAGTTTGCATCTTTCTCTCTCTCCCCGTGGTGGTGTGAATTTTTCTCCAGGTCCTCCGGGTTTCCCCTCCATATTTCGAAACATGCGTTTCGAAACTTTGGCTGCTATACATGTCCACACGAAAAGCCACTTGGGTGAGCTAACATTTGTGGCCAGGTCGTTCATGAAAAAGATCTGGACAGCTCAGTGGGCCTTGCCTGGTAAAAAAAAATGTAAATAATCATTCTAGATTTCAAGTTTTCGTGACTGCAAGGGTCCATACTCTTTTGTTTTTTTCGGTAAAGTCACGTAGGTAAAAAAAAGAAAATAAATTAAATCACGACGTTTCGGAGGCAACACAAGCTTCCGTCTTCAGGTGGAACCATCACAGCAAAATTGCTTCACTTGATACAGCAACTTTGCTGTGACAGTTCCACCTGAAGACAGAAGCTTGTGTTGCCTCCGAAATGTCGTGATTTAATGTATTTCCCTTTTTTTACCTACGTGACTTTACCGAAAAAACCAAAGAGTATGGTAAATAATAGTTTCGTCATAGGCCTTGGGGCCTGTGGCTCAACAACCGCAATACAACAAAACGATGTTCATCTTGGATCTAAACCCCCACTTGGTCGATGTTATTATTCAGTGTGTGCATGCGCGCCTGTTAGCCGGACTGTCAACCGGCAGTCCGCTTCCGACACATTCACACATTCTGCGATGATGTTAAAAACCGCCGCTGTTTAAATTAAAACAAAAAATAATTCCACACCAGCTGACAAATTAAAACGCTGAAAAATGATTGCAAATTTCGGCGCAGAGATATACGAGTTTAATTTAAACCCGGTCACACACACGGAAAATCAAAGCAAATATATATTTTGCGTTCGCATTGTTGATTGCAAGCGCAGCTTGTGTCTGACAATTCTCATTTTTAAATTAAAACAGTTGTGGCTTGGGAAGCATAATTAAGGAGAAATGTCACTCCAAAAGAAAATTCATATTTAAGATGTTGCCGAGTTCAATCCTATCAAACCGTCAGCCGCTCCTTCATCAGTCTACGCCTCTCAGTAAAAAAAGAGATGACGCTTCGTTCTTCATAAACATAGACCTCGCTTCTCAAAAGCCGCGTTGGCTGCTCCGGCACGAGCTTCGCTTACGAGCTGTAGGTAAACAGAGCTGCCAGCTCAAGTCGAAATTCAACTCGCCCTCAAGTTATTTTATCGCTTCCGCCCACCTCAAAGCGCGAGGCTACCAGGCGAAGTTAATTCGCTCACAGCCACAGTAATCCGCAACTCCCGTGGGTGGCACAGCTGCTGATGAACAGGCAATCGAGTGTGTCGGGACACAACCCCTGACTGCTAAAAAAGTGAGCTTTAGAGAGTTCTCTAGGCACGGTCATATTGTGTAGGTGTAACGTACACCGCAAGGGTGGAGACCTCACGAGACAGACGAGTGGCGACACACGCACATGACACCCACCACAGCCGCCCAACAAACATATTTAGTTGAATGGGCCCTGAAATTCGAAAACGTCTCGAGAATTACGTTTCGGTTGGGAGTGGCATTCCTGCTCAACCCTCATTGTCCCAGGAGCGGTTTCACTGGCCGCACCTGGTCACACAGATTGCCTACCAGGCCACATCGATTACCTACCTGGTCACAACGATTACCTACCAGGCCACATCGATTACCTACCTGGTCATTACGATTACCTACCAGGCCACATCGATTACCTACCTGGTCACAACGATTACCTACCAGGCCACATCGATTACCTACCTGGTCACAACGATTACCTACCAGGCCACATCGATTACCTACCTGGTCACAACGATTACCTACCAGGCCACATCGATTACCTACCTGGTCACAACGATTACCTACCAGGCCACATCGATTACCTACCTGGTCACAACGATTACCTACCAGGCCACATCGATTACCTACCTGGTCACAACGATTACCTACCAGGCCACATCGATTACCTACCTGGTCACAACGATTACCTACCAGGCCACATCGATTACCTACCTGGTCACAACGATTACCTACCAGGCCACATCGATTACCTACCTGGTCACAACGATTACCTACCAGGCCACATCGATTACCTACCTGGTCACAACGATTACCTACCAGGCCACATCGATTACCTACCTGGTCACAACGATTACCTACCAGGCCACATCGATTACCTACCAGGCCACACCTGGCTTTCTAGGCCACCCCGATTACCTACCATCATCCTTCTGGGGTCAGTCAAATGAGCATCACTTTGCGTTAAATTAAGTGCTCGTACGGATATACTCTGCCCTGCCACAGGAATGCGGAATTCCCACCGCTCGCAGAGGACCACCAGAGGAGATGAGCACCGCCCGGTCGCCGACTCTGGCTCGGACCTTTGTCGGTTGTTGTCGTTGCTCGGCTGGCCAAACGCTCTTCCGTGAGCAATCTCAAGCGGCGTTCCTGGCAGCAGCAGCAGCAGCAACAACAACAGATACAGCGCACGGCTGCTGAAATATTAAAACTCCAAACGAGCGGACACCACGAACACCGCACAGCACCGAGTCAACCTTGGCATTAGCGTTTTTTCGCTAAATTATGAAACACAGGCTGCCAAGTCCAACACGCGCGCAACACGCACACTCGAGGGGTCAAACAACGGACGGTGTTGTCCTACCGGTCTCCCTCAGAAGTGTTTGTGACGTAAAGTGCTGCTCGTTTGTCAAATCGACTACGGGATGATATAGCATCCCCCATGCCGTGCGAGTCGCGTCGGTTCTTTTGGCCATACTTCACCACTGCGGGTTGGTGAAGGCCATGGCAACCCTGGACCAGGTTGGGGATGCGACTCCCCACCAAGTTGCGATTTTAGAGCCCAGCCAAGGCCAGGAATTTAACTCGGGTCATTGGGTTCACGGGCGCGGTGACCGCGGTAATCACCGTGTCACCGCTGCCCCTTCTTCAGAAGTGTTGAAATGCTCGTCAAGTTTAGTTTGCGTGTTTTTGTTGTTGTTGTTGTTGCAAATCGATGTAACACAAATATATTCGGGTGCAACATTTTATAAAAAACGGGGCATCCTGGATGCACATCATGAAGGAAGCAGAGTCATTGGTAATAAACATCCTGCAGAAGCGAAATTAAGACAACTTACAGGCCAAGCTCAACAAGAGTTGAACAAATTCATGTCAGACGTTCCCCCTCCCCCAACCACCCACGTCGTTGCTTGACGACCGCTTCGCGTGCTCGGAGCGAGCTCACAACGATTTGTCGCGGCGACTCACGCCGAAAATGGGAAATCTCAAAAGTTGTGAAGTCTTCCACCTCGCCCGGCACCTCCAAGGCGCTCGCACGCAATCAGCTCTCAGGCGGCGAGCGGCCTGATAATGGGGGTCCCGTGACACGCGAGGGGGGCGGCTGGGCCACGGACCCCACCGACCTCACAGACCTCACCTCCCTCACCTCCCTCACCGTCTTCACAGTCATCACCGACCTCACCTTCCTCTCCTCACCAACCCCAACGACCCCACCCGTCGCTTCCAGCATCCCTCCATGGCCAAGCCTCGAAGTCAATTTCCCAAACCGTGGTCGTTCCACCACGGCGCCTCCACCGTGACCCGGCTCTGGGTGTGCAACACGGAAGCGCAGAGGAGGTTTGCGATGGAAACAAAACAAGGTAAAAGCGCAGCCCTGCAACTGCCGTTGCTCTCCTCTGCTGGTCTACTCGTCCACGTTGACCAGACGTGTTGCGAGAGGTGGGCCTGCTGATCGACTGTGGTGTAGAAGATGTTAGTACTGCTGCTGGGTGGACAGTGGTGGTGCGGCCGTGGGTGGGAGTGAGCGGTTTGAGAAACTTGCACCATTTGTTTACAGCTGGCGCGCCCCCGGGGGGGCATTGAATCAGTGCCCTCTTGGATTGAACATGCAGCAGCGCCGAGCAATGTATGTATGTATGCTGAACCTCTTTCGCACCGTACATAGCCAACCGTCCTTCAATCGGAGGTGCGGGGGAGGCCACCAAACTAAAACACAACCCTAACCCTAACCCTCCTCCTCGCAGCACGGGCGCAGCAACTCGCACGCCACCATCGTCTCGACGCCGGGACCATTTAGACTGCGAGTGCCGGTGCTGAGGAAGAGCCACCAACTCACTCTGCGCGGTGCCGCGCGCGCTCCTCCTCCTGCTGCTGCTGCTCCTGCTGCTCCTGCTGCTGCTCCTGCTGCTCCTGCTGCTGCGCTCGCGAGCCGCAGCCTGCAGGGAGCAGCACCGCTCACCGGGCGCGACGCGTGGGGGTGCCCCCCCCCCGCCCCCTTCTACGGGGGGCTGTGGGGGGGGGCAGCAGCCTCAGCAGGAGGAGCAGGGGGAGCAGGGGAGGGGCCGTGCCATTGGCTTGAGCCCTGCTCCCCTCCGACCCGCGAGCGGCTGCTGACTCTCCACAGGGACGATGCCGACGACGACGAACCAGACCGAGGTGGTGGCGGTGGTGACGACTCGTCGCGTTGCGGTGTTGATGAGAACTATTGATTTCAAAGTCGCCGTGGAAGTTTAGAATGGAAACCGATCATCCTGCTCGAAGGCTGTGTTTTTGTTGCAACCGTTATAAAATAAACAAACGAAACGGTACGGGGTGGGGGGTAAGACAAATCTACATTTTGACCGCTTAGGAAGCAAAGTGTCTGCTTGAAAACTCCATGGGTGGCGGTGGTCGAGTGGGAAAGACGCCGGCGAACCGGGTTCTCAAGTCCAGCGAGTTGATGATGGTCGGCCCGTCACCGACACACAACACCCGTAAAATTAAATACAATGTTGTTGCTTGAATTCCATCCACGAGGATTAAAATCGTCAATTTGACCGAGAAGCGACGAACGACTCGTAGCGGCGGGTGAAGGGGAGAGCGAGGCCGACTGAAGCGACCCCCACGCACGGGGGGGGGGGGGGTGCGCTACGTCGCCCTCCGGGGCCTTCGTCTCCGACGCAAGGTGACGCGACAACGCCCTCCATGAGAGTTACCAACGGAAACGTCTCCCCCCCTCCCCGCCACATGACAAATAGCGGTCACAACACATCGATGAAATTATTAAACTGAATCATGTATGGCCCTTTGTCAATCCGCTGCCGGATGAAGGCATGCCACACCACGTGGCGAGCTGGTGATGAGTTCGACCGTGCGTCACCAATCCAGGCGGCGCGTGTCTCGGTGCAGGGGCAACCGAGAACGGGCGCGGACATCACTCGCCACTGACGGTCGCCACGTCCGCGAATCAATGAGGTCGGCCGGCTCGCGCGACAAGCCACCCACCACCGTGGCACACACACACACACACCCAGCTGGGATGTCATCGGCAACACGTGCACAGAGAGAGGCCCGAGGCAGAGAGAGGAGCACGCGGTTGGGTCCGACACAGGCAGCAGCGCACGACCCTGCGCCAGAGCGGCGTGTCGCGGATACCTGGTGTAGTAGCGGCGTGTCGCGGCTACCTGGTGTAGTAGCGGCGTGCACGGCAGCGTGCGCGAGGCGAGGTAAACCCGGACTCGCCACCCGTGAAGGCCTCGCCACGCGGTGGCGAGTCTCGCCAAACGTTACTCTCAGGGCGTCATCCTACTGCCGCCACCACCACCACAGCCGCCTCCGCATACCTGGGCGAGCAAGGACAGCTAATGGGCGCCGGCGCGGCGTCGCTAATAACGGCACGCGATGGCGCGCTGCGAGAATTGCTCATTGCTCACTGTGACCGCGATCCCCTGGTCCCGCGGTCACAGCGCAACAAGTAGCGTGACGACAGCGGTTTGGCAGCGCGTTCACGTGTTTTTGTATCGAACATGTTTCTCCCGTGAACTGTATAACGCTCGCACCGCGTTGGATAGCGTGGCCTGCAATTACCGTGATACATGGAGCGGGAATCCTGGCACGGATGATTCACCAACGCAGATGGCCGAACTGGACGCCACGTGTATGGGACCGTCTCTATCGCTCTCGCTCGCTCTCTCCTCAAGTCCTCTACTCAATGGAAAGTCCATGGCTGAAGTTCCCCGCCGAGCCCTCCAAAGCCCCCAGAGTCCCACCCCGTCAGCAGGCGCCACACTCGGGTTCTCGAGCTGTGAATAGTGAAGGACGGTTCATGTGGCTTCCTCTCGCTTTCCCCGGGCGTGTGATTGTCAGGGACAACATCGCACAGTTGCAGTTTGACATCACGCCCACAAAAGAATCCCTGCCCCGAACTTCTCTGCGGCTCCTTGCCGTGCTACACCACGACACCGCGGCACTTGCTACGTGCCACGTGGATAAGAGAATATAAACAAAACCAAGCCCGGGCGAGTTTCATATGAAACGGGTTTAACAAACCGATCGTTTCACGCGAAAATTAATCCGTCGCAACGAGGGGACAGCCAATTCACCGCACCGACGGCTCTGCCACTTTCCCACAACGGAGTCACGAAGCCACTTGCGCTCCAGGCCTCGGCGGCGCTTCAATACAACAAAGGTCACCCGGATAGCCCGTAACAGACCGTTGGGGCAAGTGCTGTTAGCGAGCACCTATGAAGGCCGGAACTCAACACGAATGGGGTGGGTGGCCAGCACCACGCCCGGCCGCCTTTGCCTCCCCGAGTGTCGATATATTACACATCGCACCAGGTACTCGTTTGAGGCAGAGTCGACCTAGGGGAGGCCCAGAACCGATTTAAATATTCTCTACTTAAAGGAATAAACTGAGGTCGGCGGGTTAGCAGCGCAGTGCGGTAACCACTGCGCCACCGCCCCCACATTACCCACGGTACCCTGGCATTATGCTAATCAACGAATGTTCAAAGCGGCGGCGATCCGCGCGTTATTTGATATTTTTCTCCAGCGTAGAGGACGGGGCCAACCCCCGCCTCCACAGCCAGCCCCTCCCCCCTCCACTTCTCGAGCCAACTCCCCCGGCAAGCCGAGCCGAGCCAAGCCGCCCCACAGGCCTCAGGCGTCACGGCGGGCGTGGGGCCACGGGCCGGTGCGCTGCAGAGGCGGCCGCGCCGCTGTCGTACGCGAACGCCACGGGTGCCTTTTTTGTTTGCAGCACACGCGGACACAAGGACGCTCCAGTGGCCTCTCTCCTCACTCGCTCGCGCTCTCGGTCTCTCTCCGGCAAACACCAGCGCCCGAGACTCTCCAACAACGAGCGAGCACTCGCAAGAAATTCGAGATGAACGTCAAAAAAAGGGGGTCCACAGCAGGAGAGGCAGTGGGTCGAGAGCGATGCCCCGGGGCCATCGTTTGTATGGCCACTGGGAACTTCTGTGGCCCAATTCTGGTCCAGGCACAGCGCCAGGGCCCGGGTCTGCGTGCCTCACGACCCACGCGGCTCCGTGGGTTCAGCCCCTTCCACTCCTCTTCCTCTCTACCGCCCGTGTCTGGAGTCGAGAAATTATCCTCGAAATTGTTCGGTTTTGGCAGCTTTTAACGCGGGCACGGGTTAAGAAAACATTGTTCCCAAACTCCTTCCTTGTTGACCACCCCTTGGTGCAGATTTACACGATTACCGATATTTTTCCATGTATAACGCGAATCAGGCTGCCACACCGCACGCACTTGATAGGCTGTTAACCACGCACAGCTGCGTAGAGGGTAAACACGAGGACTTTGAGAGCCCGGGTTAGAGGCCCTTCAATTATAATCCGTCGCTTTAGTCATTTCCCACCGTGTTGTTTTTGACGCAAGTTGCGGCGCGGACGTTTGGCGACCGCGTGACCTCTCGGCGTGCGCTTCGCACTCCCACGCCCGTCGTGACCGGTCCAGGGGTCGGCCCCGCGCTAGAGGGGCATGGCACGGGTGGCTGGAGTCGCGCAAACCGCACGGCAAAGATGTGGACCGCTGCAACACCGCTGCTCGCTGCCATCGTTCGCCGGCAGCGTTTCGGATATTCGTCGGATGTGTTGCCCGAGTCTCTGGGCGTCTATGTGGGGCGCTCGCTAGCAGCACTTGCCCCAACAGTCTGTCAAGGCTATACGGGGGGTGGTGGTGTCTTTGTCTATGTGGGGAGCAGCAGAGTAGCGGTTAGCGCGCTGTGCTGTGAATTCCCGCTCACGACCAGCAACATAGGAATATCTGAACTGGTCCTGGGCTTCCCCTAGGTCGACTCAGCCTCAAATTAGTATCTGGTGCGGTGTGCATACATCGCCACTAAGGAAACAAAGGCGACCGGGCGTAGTGGTGGCCACCGACCTCCTCGTGTGCCGTGCAGGCCTTCATTAGGTGTTTACCAACGGCACTTGCCCAGAAAATATTCCCAGGCTATATGGGTGATCTTTGTCTATGCTAGTCGATGGTCTATATCCACGATGTGGTTCCATCAGTCACCGACGGCGTCTTGGATATTCACCAGGCTACTCCTGACCCTACCCACTGGCTCGCTCACCAATCTCGACGTGAACGCGCGCACAACACACACGCACACTGCTTGCCAACGACTCCCCCACATCACAAAAGAGGAATGCGAATCAACGAATCTTCAAAGTAAACGCCGGGTGCCGAGCTCACTCGGGACCAGTTCAGCCGAGGATCGGTGTCACAGAAACATCGACTGACGACTCCAGGTCAGTGGGACCTGTTCGCCAGCCCAGTTCTCGGTGGACTGGTGGGTTTCGTGGCTCCACGGAGACGGCCCCGCGAGAGCCACACGGGGGCTTTGGAAGGAGGAGGCTCGAGTTTGCACTGCAAGGGAGGTCGGACCGACCGAGGGGGGCACACACAACAAAGCCGTCGCCGCTTTATTCGCGAGCCCAGTCCGATGGTCTCTCTGGACCTGTTTGTACCACCACGGTTGACAATGATGGAGAGGTCCCTCTTAAGCGGTGCCAGGGTGTGTGCACCCCACACACGGTCACATTTCATTGATGCCCAAGTAGCAGCCCCCCCGCCCCACCACCCACGACGCCCACAAAGACAAAGATCACCCGTGTAGTCTTTAACAGACTACTGGGACAAGTGTTCTTTGCGAAAACCTGTGAAGGCCGTCACGGCACACGAGGGATTGAGTGACCGGCACCACGCCCGGCCGCCTGTGTCTCCATTGTGGCAATATTTACACACTGCACCAGGTACTCATTTGAGGCCGAGTCGGCCTAGAGGAAGCCCACGACCGGTTCAGATAATCGTCACTGGTATTGGCCATGAGCAGGAATCGAACTCAGGCGCTCACCACTACACCACCACACACACACACGAACACATCACAACCCCCGTATCTCCCACTTCTTCCTTTCAAATCGTGGCAATGCCTCCTCCTTCTTCGCAGCCCTGACAAGATGCGCAATGTTGATTCATCTGTAACAAAACAAAATCTGCAACCAATTTGCATCGTTTAGCAGATATTTTTTTTTTCCGTGAGCACTCTCACTTCAGTGCTTCAAGCATTCATAATTATAGCAATTAACCCGCTGTGTTGTCCAAGCCAGTCCATTGCGGGAAGCACGAAAAATTGGTTTAGAATTTTACACGGATACACTGACTATAACGTAATCGCAGTTTTTTTCTTATAAATATATCTTTTTTTTTTACAATTTCACGGACTCTTTATGGAATGGAATGCCGGGAGTAACCCTATGAAGCAAAACCATCCACACTGTCAAGGCCTGGCAACATCATTTCCATATCACTTGGGTGGACCCTTTACTCGAGAGAGAGAGAGAGAAAACCCCAACACACAATTCCCTTGGCGCTTCGAGAAGACAGCGGCGGTTCCTCCGTAGCTGCGGCCCCTCGCGCCAGGCGCCGCTCGCAGCGACCCGTCTGTGCTGCTCAGCGGGGGTCAAAGGTGAAGCGAAACTCCTGCCTAGCTCGTCGGTTCACAGCCCTTGTGCGCATTCCAACCACCTCGTCGCCATGAGCCATGCGCCCGATGAACCGCGTGCGACTTGGGGGGGGCAGTCTACAGTCGTCAGCCTGGCGGGCGGGGGGAGCATGGCCACTGCGGGGTTGGGAATGTGGAATTGCCACCACTGGCTCATTGCCACCGTTAGCGCAAATGAGCGACACCCCGACGTGCAGAATCACAATATGTATTTATACTGGGAGGAATCAAAGCTCATTTTTCACACATGTCCAGTAGTTTTTGTTGAAGGAACCCGATTCAAGAGCTTCTTAGCTCACAGGGTACTTCAAAATAAACTGAACTGAAGAGTTTCACAGATGTCCGGTTCAGTTCAGCGAAGCGTGACGACGCTCTCCTGTTCTCCGCCTCTCGACAGTCCTCGTTGCAGACAACCTCGTCGTCCACCTCGTTGTCCACTTCGTCGTCTGATGAAGTATCTCTGTGACGAAAGCCTTTTAGCCCGAGCACAGCGCAGGGTAAAGGTGCAGCCCTGCAAATCCCTGACGCAACGCCACTGCTGCCAGAAGGGATTGAACCGAATAACCGATGCTGTCGTGTTTCACGCTTCCCCCGCCCGTCCCCCCTTTTACTGGAGGCACGGGCAGCACCACCACAGCGGTGGATGGCCGGAGGGGCAAAAGATGCGGGGTTAAAGTGGAGGTATCGACTCCCCACTTGGAATACTGGGGCCGGGGTGGAGGGGGCGGGCGGGGGCAACGAGACTTTAATTCCGCGTTACTACGAACTCCAACTTCTCATTGTGAAAAATCTATCGCACTTTGAAGCTGTAATGACTTATAGAGAGCACGTGGGTGGAATCCAGTCGCTCGGTCGAGAGCCACCGTAGGCGAGGAGGGGGGGGGGGTTAAACAAAGCGTTCTCTTACGTAGCCCGAGACGGGGATTCAACGGCGTGTCCGCCGTGTTAAAGGACGGAGCCGCCACGCGCTGAGCCGAGGCACGTGGGACCTTTGGGAGGCACGGCCACTGCTGCCACGATTGCCACATCTCCTCTTCCTCCTCCTCTTCCTCCTTCTTCTGCCAGAGCAGATGGGAGTCCCATCGCCTCTCCGCGCACATCACCACCAGCGCAGGACAATCTCCCTCGGGAGTATCAGTACCAATTTCGGTGGCAAATATATCGCCGATACGGGTCCACGTATGGCTTAGCTTCTTCTTTCGTGTGGCTGATGATGTCGATGCAGAGCAACAGCTACAATTTGACAGTCAGGTGGTCAAGCCAGACAGCCGCGTCAGAAGCCGCGGAGTGCATCGCTGGCACGTCTCCTTCGTATTTGAGGATCGGACATCACGTCGTTACGTGCCGTATGGTTTGTTACAGATGACCAGTCGCACACATGGCTAAAGTGGATTACGTGATCTCCTCCTCCCGTACGGCGGGTGGCAGACGTAAGCCTCTGGCTGCGAGAGCGGCGACGCGCTTTGCAAATGGATCTCTGGGCTCTTGAGCCATTCGCCCACGCTGGCTGCGAGCTGGTGAATGGCTCCGTCGCTGCCGTTCGATTCTCTTGAAGGGCGAGGCCGCGGCTGGCCCTGTCCGCTCCACTGTCCCGCTCCGCAGGAGGAACTGTCGTCACGTGATCCAAGCCATCAACGGAAAACAAATCCACGACGATCTTTGCCTTTTAGTGGCGACCCAGAGGGGTTGGCACAACTCAAGTGTTGCCGTCTCAGGGTGGGGGCTACCAAAGAGAGGGCATCCGTGGTCTGGGTCCCGCCGACTTCGTGTAGGAGGGGAGCGGCGACGGCGGCGGCGGCGCACCGCCTCTCCCGCAGCGGTGGAACGCGTCGGCAGCCCCATCGATTGCGGCGAGAAGAAAAAATGACGGAATAAAAAGTCTGAGCTGGTACAGAGAAAGCGAGGTCCGTACGGTATTTGGCGCCGGCGTCCGTGGAGGATTGCGCGGGCCTCGAGCGAAAATGAGAGCTCACCGTGCGCGGGGCTTTGCCGGCGACGCGACGGCGAGGTGACATCGGGAATACCGCGGCGTTCCTAATAAACTCGCGGAGATTTTCCCCAACACGAGTTTGTCGGGAGAACAAAGACGGCGTCGTTTACATAAATTTACACCTTCCCGGAAATTCACCGGGGTTGGGGCGCATTGCTGCGGCACTTTAGACGGACGGAGGTGGCAATTCTACGCGACGGAAGGCAGCCTAACAATTAGGGCACAGTTGACGCATAGCGGTTGTACAGAGAGTGACGTCGCAGGATCGTGAAGAGGTGGTGGGGGCGCCTAGGGGAGGCCTTCGTCCAGCAGTGGATCGACCACGGCCAACGACAAACTTTGTGCCCACGGGTACCCACGTGTCGATTTCGGGTCAAAACGAAGACTTGGGATTCAGCTGCGGGTGGGGTCAATGTCACCGCGGTCCACTCGCGGGTCACGCGCTCGGAAACCACCACCAAACTAAATGTGTCCCTTAATTGGCCATGCACGACACTTAGAGAGACACAAATAAACCACAGCATCATCCAAGCAAAGACTGATGTTACTGGAAAAAGGTATCTGTAGGGTCAGATTGGATCGGTTCGGGTCACGGGGTCGGGTCGGTCCGTGGGTCAGAAAGCTGGACCCGTGTTCGACTCTCCTGGGCGCCCCTAGACAGTGGAAGGGATCTAAGCACACGGAGAGCGTGCGCGTTCGGAGGGGGTGCGAACCGAGTGCCAGCGATCGCCTGTGGCCTACAGGTCCGGTTCGAACCGTGCCCGCGATAGCCACCCACGACGCGCATCCCTCGGTGCCCGAGCCATCGCTCGCGTGTCTGTGAGTGTCGCTCACCGGCTCCGTCTCTCTCTCTCTCTGCGCGTTACTTCTCCCAACGATCTGCGCATTCTAACATTGTTGTTGCCATCGACGTTGCTGACCCAGGAGCGGACGCGCAAATGCCGTTCATTCAATTGAGGGCAGCCAGTCCCCTGCGATCGCGTTCACTTTTTCCAAAGCCGAGTATAAAGGACGCTTACATGCTTATCCGACACCATGGGGGGTGGGGGGGGACATCAGTGGCTCCCGACGCGACGGTCCCGGTCCGCCAGCGGCTCCTCTGATTAAGCACCGTGGGGCCGAGCGCCGCGCCGTCCGCGAATCGTGAACGCGCAAAACCCATCGCTCGCTTTTGAATCCCGCTGTTTACAAACATTCTTCATTTTCACACGCATTCAAATCCCGAGAACGCCACGAGAATACATTACGAAATCCTCAACCGTCAGCCAAAAAAGCCGATATATATATTTTTTTAAACATCAGAAATGTGTTGAATTTTCTCCTTCATCGGCACAATTTGCACATTCTCATTCAGGAAATTAATCGAGATGAGATTTTCTTTTTCCACGCCGACACGAGGCTAGTAATAATCAGAAGAGTTCAGAGGTTCAAAACGGCCGATTCAGGCAACTGGAGGCCACTGGCAAAGTGCCAGCCTCGCCAGCCAATCTACGGCCGTGGCATCTGAAAGACGCAATCATGCCTAGAAACCAGCAGCAGCAGGAGCAGCAGACGCAACGCACATTTAGCGGAAGCAATATCGCGGCGTAAACAAACAACTAAATCCGAGTGCATCTCGCAAACGACAGAAATGCTTTTCGCGATAAAAAAAAAACCCCTTGATTATTCTACGCAGCTTGTCCAGCGATGCCGCCTCACCGTCGCGGTGGCTGCGCCATCGTCAAGAGCGTCTCTCCCCCCGGCCCGCCTGGTCACTCCAGCCGCCTTGGAGCAACCGCTGCATAAAAAATAAACCACGCCAGCTCTATTCGCGAAATATTTGTCATTTTCAATACGTTTTAATTGTGCCATATTTTAGCCGGATCGGATTTTTTTTTTAATAACCGCTGTTTAAATTTTCATAAACCTCTCCCACCGCATTGGCGTCCTGCGTGCCACCCCTCTCGTGTAATTACACGGATTAAGCAGCTGTCGGGTTGCTACCGATGTCTGTCGCCGCGCTACAATAACGCACGCGGCCGCTTCGAGCAAATTACGGCAAAGTCCCGCCTCTGACGAGGAGTCTCTTCTATGCGCGCCATCCTCGCAGCTGTCATCGCGACCCACGAAATCAATCTGCGCTCGAACTCTGATCAGACTCGATTATTTCCCACGCGTGTTCGGCGATTCATTGGACGCTGCAAAAAAAGTGGCGGCGGTGTAGCGGTCAGCGCATCGAGAAGTTGCGATCCAGACGCCACCAAGTTCGATTCCACCTCCAGGTCGCGGCAGCTGAAACAACGAGGGCGGATTCCCTAAACCGGCAACGCTCTCCGCCTTGCAGGATACGATGGGGTCACCACAGTTGGTCGATCGGCAAGTCCACGTCGGTGGGGGGTAAAGTGTGGACACTCCAAACTCTTCCATCCCACCTGGTTAGCATGGAATAGTTAGGCCCACCTTCCACTGGATGGGGCTCACTCAGGTGGAGGCGCTTCCCCAGCAGCGGCGTGAGCGAGCATTTGCAGGGCTGCGCCTTTAACTTCGTTTATTCAGCTATTAACGCCGTGTGCTGTACCATGGTGTATATACTCTATACATCCCTACACCGTAGCTCGGGTCTCCTTCGACAGAGAGACCCCGCTGGTGCTAGGGAGAGACCCGCTATGCTAAAGGTTACAAACAAATGCGTCAAGTTTTTTTCTTCGCAGCACGCTATTTTTCCTCTGGCGTCATTTTACGCAACATACACAATGCGTATCACGAGCAGCATCTGACTCGGCACGTCTTTCCAAGAAATGCTCTCCCTCCCTCTCGCTCTCTGTCCACAAAGCGACATTCTCACCGCAACACAATGCAGCGAACAGCCGACAAATAAAAACATTCATAGCAGATGGGTTTTTTGCAATGCGCACCTACAGATAACAAAATCAATATGGAGTTTCCATTCAAGAGAGCGAGTGGGGATGGTGCCCGTCTCTCGCCTATAGCCCTGAGCCATTGGTGGAAATTCCACATTCCCGTGGCGGGGTTGGAGTCCATCCGCAGGACAATTACTTGACTTTCCACCAAATGGGTGCAGATAATTTACTCTCAAAGGAGCGTGTTCACAAGAGTGCACCCTCTCTGCATGGAAGCCTCGCCGAGTCTCACATCTCTTAGTTGTGTGCGGGTTCTGGCATGGAGAAGCTCGGCCAATCCCATCGATGAGTGCCACATGGGGGCATGTGGGAAGAATCAGAGAGATCCCGGAGAAAACACACACACACGGGGGGGGGGGGGGGGACACTCTAAGCTCCGCACAGATGAATTACAGGATGAGTGGACCCCTCCAACCAGGGGTTCAACTCGCGCGAGTTAAATTGCAATGCACGTGGCTCCAACTCCTGCATGGCATTGCGCATCCGACCATGGACGACGTTTGCAGCGGCAGCCTTAAGAATAACAGTGATTATTTTGTAATTGCTCCCCAAGTCAAAGGAGCGTTGGGCAATGCTCACAGCAATTATTGGGCCCAAGGCAAAAATAAACAATTCCACATTACTGTGGCAGGCAACAGTCTATCCACGATAACCACTGTGGGCCTCTCACGAGGTGGTACACGATACTTATTTTATTGACGTCAATAAAAGAATGTCCCCCGACCGACGTATGCCACTCGACATTTACGACTTGGTGATTTCTGTTTGCGCGATATTTTAGATTTCCCACGTGACGCAGTTGTGTTTGCTCCCATTTCTATTTGCCTCATTGCTGTATTCCATTTTATTCGCTTTGCCTTTGTGTCCTCTTAGCTAGCCAGGGCCACACTCTTGAAAAGGACAGCCCCCTATCCTGGCTTGTGCAGACTGTTTGGCAAATACTATTATAGGTTGGACAGGAGACACGCAGAAGACGAGAAGACTCGGTTAAACGAAATATACTCGCATACTTGAAAGTGCAACGAAGGACTGATTTCAACACTCCACGCGGCCACGACCCAAACGCCACAAAGCAACGCCTCGCAAACCAGGGAGCAATTTCTGCCACCGCCTAATTTGAAATCTCCGCAACCCCGATGGCGTATTCAGGGGCGTCCACACACAGCGCGGACTCCCATCGTCAAACAGGAACAGTGCTTTTCACCCAACGCGCCCAATTTAAAAAGTGCTCGAGCAAGCCGCGGAGGAGTCGTGACGGTGGTTTCGGGGAACCGCTTGGCAATCCAGCGGACCCCCACCCCGCAATCCGCGATCCGCGGACGCCGTCTGAACGACGCTCGCGAGCGGCTCTCCGCCGTGTGTCGGCGTCGGCGCTCGGTCCTCCGTTAGCGCTAATAGTTCGAGTTGCGTGAATACGCTCCGCGCAGTCCTCGGGCGGTTAAATCAATGTATTATTAACTGGCCGCGAAATAATACAAAATGTATTAATAAAGCTTCAGTGGAATACCAAAACAGTAACGCGGTTGAATAATTAATGCGACCCTAAAATAAGTGCGGCTCGCTCCATTGTGAATATTCACAGCTGCCCGTCGCGCATTCATATGCAAATATCCCGTATATATTACTAGCGTGTATATATATACACGGCACGCTACATACAAAGACGAGCATCATCCATATAGCCTCAACAGACTGTTGGGGCGAGTGCTGTTAGCGAGCACCTATGAAGCCCGGCATGGCGCGCGAGGTGGCCAGAACCACGCACGACCTCCTTTGTTTCCCCAATACCGATGTGGTCACACCGCGCTAGGTACACGTTTTAGGCAGAGACGACCTAGGGGAGGCCCAGGACCTGTTCAGATATTTGTCACCCATGTGAGCTGGGTGGCTAGGTGGCTGGTTAATTGGCTCGGCTCGTTGTGTTGCTCAATGGTCAAGCGGATGGCTGTTTGGCTCTTCAACTGGGCGGCCGAGTGGATGACTATTCTGCGTGGCTTGTGTGCGCTTGGCTGGCCGGCTGGCTATTGCGTGGCTGAGTGAATGATTAACCGTGTGGCTGGGTGGATCGGTGCGTGGCTGGTGAGATGGCTGGTTTGCGCGCTGAGCACTTGAGTAGCAGGTTTGGTTCGGTGACTGTTGGGCGGGTGTCTGCTTTGCCAAGAGTCTGTGTGGCTGGGTGGTTGGCTGCCTGAAGTGGGGCGGCAGAGTAAGATGGCTAGCCAGTTAGATATCTGATTGATTGGTTGCCTAGCTGACTGGATAACTAAGTGACTGGTTGGTTTGGTAGCTGTCTGTATGACTGAGTAAGCGGCTGTCTGACTGGGTAGGTGTCTCGCAGGGTAGCTGGCCGAATAGATAGCTGGCTGGGTAGATGTCTATCGGGCTGGCTGGCTGCATGGGTAATTGAGTGGCTTTGTTAGTCGGGAATGTTTATGGGTGCTACGGGCAAACTGCCAAACCCAGCAGGGAAGTGGGCCAGGTTTCACCCACAACCACAAACGACCATCCGCTCCAAGCGCGCCGCATACAGCAACACGGGAGCCCAGGGCACTGGGTTAACCCTTCGAGTACAACGCCTCGTGGTCCCTGGCACAAGGAACGCGGCACCCCGAGATGCGCAACTTCACGTGGACACAAAATGAGAGTTCGTCAGCGTTTGTTCGTAGACACGCGCGACGATTCGAGAAAGCATGCCACGTGGTGTGATGTGGCCAGTACCACGGCAGGCTCGCTCGTGCCGATGTTTACACACTCCTTGAGGCTCGGTGGACTTGAGAGAGGGCCCATAACCCATGCAGCTTTCCCTTGCAGCTGGTTGCTGGGTTTGTTACACAGCGCGCTAACCACTGCACCACTACTCTCCATACATCACGAAACTCGTGCGATCCAGCACCACGGTCCAGGGCCACGTCCATCTTCCTCCTCGCTACCTCCTCGCCACCTCTCTCCACCGCGACGTCCCAGCAGCTCCCTCCTCCACTCGACAGTCTCTGGCCTCCTCCATTCTCCAAGGACCCACCGCTCCACCATTGGTGGGCGCTCCTTTAGCCCCCACCCTCATCCTATGGAACTCTCGCCCCAGGCAACTCCGCCTGCCCCCCCCCTCTGTCTCAAGTCTCTCATCAGCGGCTTCCCCTTCACCCCGTTGCCGTCGCCCCTCCCGCACCGCTCCCTTTCGCTCCCTCCCTCGCTCTGTAACTCCACACTCCGAGACGTGCGTTACGTTAATGGCGCGGTGAATGAAAGCAGCTGCTGCTGCCGCTGCTGCTGTTGTTGTTGAACTCCTCTGAGACAGGACTCGAACCCAGACACGCCAGGAGGTGTCGCGAGTGAAGTAACGAGCGGCCTCGCGCCGGCCCTCGGCCACGGAGGGCGAGGATGCACCTCGAGGGGGAGGAGTTGGAGGAGTTGGAGGAGTAAAAATCTGTTGCATAACCCGAGCGATAAGGAGCAGGAGGCTTTCGTGAGGTCACGCCCGAAAAACACCAAGAAAAAAACCCAACAGATAAAAACAAACGCAGGATAACAGCGGCGGTGCAACGTGGGTGGGTGGAGAGGCCCCGGTGGAGCCAGGGAAGTCGTCTCGGTGCTGCCCTCGTTTAACGCGAAAACGAAAACACTGAGACTATTTTTTTTATTTTGCCAGGTAAGGCGCACTGAGTTGTGTAGCTCTTCTTTCAGAAGCGACGTGGCCATCGCAAATGGTAGCTCAACAAAGTGGCTTATCATCACGTGGAGATGTATAGCAGCCAAATACTCCCAATGCACGTGGAGTCTTTACTGTACGAGGGAACAAGCGGAGGTCCCGGAGCTAAATCCACGCGACCCCGGGGAGAGCGACAGACACAAACTGCAACTACGCAACAGGCGTCAGGGGTCGGGATAGAACCCACGACCTCCTGCACACCCGACGAGGTAGTTAACATCTCCTGAGAGACTTAAAGCTTTCGTGACTGCAGGGATTCATCTTCTTGGTTCTTTCGGTAAAGTCACGTAGAAGGGAAGTAATAAAGTAATAAAAAGAAAACATAATAAAATAATTATTTATAAATCAAACTCTGTATTCTCGACAGACCTGTTCTTCACCTGAGGACGGCTGCTTGCGTTGTGGCCGAAACGTCGTGAGAATTATTTTATTATGTTTTATTTTAATCATTTTATTACTTCCCTTCTACGTGACTTTACCGAAAGAACCAAGAAGATGATCTCCTGAGAGAGCCCGGAGCCAGCGCTGCCGGCATCCAGAGCGCGGCTCTCTGGCGCCCGTGGTCGCTTCTGCGTTTGCGAGTGGAGCGAGTCGTGGATGGTCTCAGCCCGGTCACCAGCGACCCTTCGACATGAACAAACAGTTATTTATTTATATTTGCCGAGTAACATAATATCGCTCAATTCTAGCTCTGCGACTTTAAAGTTCCAGCATTGCCGACACTCGACACGCGCACCCTTTGGCGTTCGTGTCCGTGCCGTGCAGCTGACAGGCAGTGCCAGGTAGTAAAGTTAAAGGCGGAGCCCTGCAATGTCTCGCTCGCACCGCTGCTGCGGGTTGGAAAAGTTGGGAGTACCCACACACTTCACCCTGGCGCATGTGACCTGACCATCAACCAAACCGCCGCGAATCCATTCACACCGCTGCACGGTGGAGAGACGCGATGGAGTGCGTGTTTAAGAAACTTGCACCATCGTTTCAAATGCCGCGCCGGGAAATGGAATCGAACCGTCGTGGCTCTCAGTGGGCAGCGAGCGGGCGGTCGTACGCTTGCTTGATCAGAATCAGAGTCTTTACGGAGACCGGAGCGTGAATCCGATGATCCGTGAAGCTCTTTAACACAGATGTCCAGTAAGCGGCGGGTCAGAAAGTTCCAACAACAAACAAAACAAAAACCCAACTTCGCCGCAACGAGCGTCAAACACGCGCCCACAAGCAGCGGCGTGCTACACTCCACGCGGCACCAGCACAGAGATATGATTGCACAAAGCTCACATTCCAGGCATCTGTAGTTATCATCGCACAGCAATTTCACCCCCCCCGCCCCCAGGTGATTCTTTTTCGCACTCTCTTTCTCTCGCTGGGTAGTTCAATCCGAATAATCAACAAGCACGTGTCGGCTTTAGGACTAATGTGTCTAGAGAGAGAGAGCGCGAGAGATGTTACAAAGCAGGGAAGGGATGCGGGTAAAGTTGCCGCAGCCTTGAGTGTCAAGATTTACGAACACATCCGTGCTGAGCTTGGGTCTCCAGTGGGCGGTGGTCGACCCTGGGGTCAGAACAGGCACCGCGCCTGCGAGCGGGGCTTTGGCGATGGGCGCAGCAGCCGTGCCACTGCCACGGTGCGTCAGAGGAAATCCAACCTCCCCTTTGATGGCGATCGTTTTGAAACAAAACAAAAAGACGGGGAGGGGGGGGGACCTCCGAAAGATGAAAACTCCTCAGCGAGGAACGCCGCGCCGACAGCGACAGAGAGGCGAGATGTGAAGAAAAAAATATCGCGCGATTCAATATGGAGAGGATTTCCAGAGAGCGGTTCGGGCAAGGCCTTGGCCCCTGCGGTACGCGAATCCTCGAGCTCGGCGCAGAGAGACAGACAGACAGAGAGACAGACAGAGAGACAGACAGAGAGACAGACAGACAGAGAGAAAGACAGAGACAGACAGACAGAGAGAGACAGAGAGACAGACAGAGAGAGACACAGAGAGAGACAGAGAGAGACAGACACAGAGTGAGACACAGAGAGAGACAGACAGACAGAGACAGACAGAGAGACAGAGAGAGACAAAGACAGACAGAGAGACAGAGAGACAGATAGAGAGAGACAGAGACAGACAGAGAGACAGTCAGAGACAGACAGACAGAGACAGAGAGACAAAGACAGACAGACAGAGAGACAGACAGAGAAAGACACACAGAGAAAGACAGAAAGAGACACAGAGAGAGACAGACACAGAGTGAGACACAGAAAGAGACAGAGAGACAGACAGAGAGAGACAGACAAACAGAGACAGAGAGACAGCGAAGGCGCATGTTGCTCGACTCTCGTTACTCATCGTGGACGACTTCTGCCCAATTGCACGAGCCTTTTGGAAGGATTTGATAATTTAATGTATGAAGCCTCGAGGAAACTGATGTTTCGTTACATATAAAAGTTGTTTTAATTCCCCATCACACCCCCCACCCACGACCCCAATTATGTTGCAATTGCGATACCGCTGGTCACGGTGCGCGATGACGACTTTCACAAACCTGCAGCTCGCAGTGCGTCACGCTTGTGTCTGCGGACTACCCCGCAAAGTGCCACTTCTGAATGTGTCTCAACAGGCCTCTTCAGCCACATTGAGGGCACGCAATGTAATGCCCTGCAAAGTGGTTGCAAACTGAAATGTTTCCGTCTCAGAGTTAGAATGTAACCGAAGTATGTGAATAAGCACCTTGAAATTATTTGCTTTGTATCGTCCGTCGTGGTTGCGCCGAGACCAACCAGGCTCCTCACGTGCCAAGCGCACCACTGCATCTCCTCAATGGACGTTCCTCCATTCATTATTTCTCTCGACCATCAACCATCCCCTCCGTTGCAGGTGCCGTCTCTTGCCCAAGCCCTCTTACTTCTCAACAGCTCCTAAGTCAGTGGACAACATCCACCGTTGAGAACTATCGCATCATCCCATGTATGATGATCTGGCCAGAATACACATTTTGTCATCACCATCATCACCACGATGATGAATAAGATAAATGTCCACTAACAATCACCATCATAATTATCGTTATCGTTGTCATCTTCACCATCTTCGTGCATAGCCCAGACACCATAGTGCAGCACGGCACAAAAGCACGCGGCTCCCTCCCTCCCCACCATTAACCTCGTTCAGAAAAAAAACACACTAAAAAATGTGTTTAATATCAGAATTTTATGAAATTATAATTGCGGTCCATTACCACGAGGTCCTTTCATGCGGTGCTCATACATTTTTCTCAATAGATACATTTACATTTCTCAATAGATACATCTCAATAGATACATTTACCAGTCCAAGCAATTCATTAGACCGATTCTGATTCTCATTCATTAGACACATTATCTCCATATCTATGACCCTGCAGTTCTAGGAGAGTGGGGGCGGGTGGGGGTGATGCAGGAAATTGAAAACACAAGTGGAGCGATTACATAAGCGTGTAATCGCTCGCTAAACAATCACCTTCTCTACAATCGCGTCGCTAATTCATGCGGTGTTTTTTTTACCTAATAATTTGTTCAAGAACGCAAAGCACGCTTGACGACGTGGCAAGGGTGGAGTGGCGAGGAATTTGGGAGGCTGGGTAGTGCAGAGGGATCATGCCGTGTCGCAGCACCGAGCGTGCACTGCCCACGAGGGCCTGGGTTCGAGTCTGGGTTTCTGCCGGCAGTGATTGAACCGGGCTGTGTCCAGTGCAGCGAGTTTATGTTCTCAGCCCGGTCACCAATGGCTGGACCAAACTCACCCCCCACCCGCCCATTACATATACATTTGGATTTTCAACTTAAAATAGCACCACATTCCACCTCTGACATTTAAATATTCCGTTTGACATGAACACGCTGTGAAGGCTACAGCCCCAAGGCGTGCCTCGAGTGCGGGTGAAGAGGCCCGTGACCTGGGAAGTCGTTTCGGGACGTGATTTTCCGGTGCTCTTCCCTGGACACAGGGTGGTGCACTGTTCGCTGCGAGAGTTCCGAGGAGAAACCTCTTCGACACGTGTGTCAATTGTCAACCGCCTGCCTGCCAGTTCACGTCTGAACCAGCAGTGAGTAGAGCGAGCCGCTCCCACGGCTGGGTAACCCAGGTTCACGCTTTGTGAGATGCTGCCAAGTGAATTTAATTGCACGCGACACCTGCACGCGAAGTCTGCGTTGGATGAAGCACAATCCGATCAAGCAAATCCATCAATTGTGTGGGGGGGTGGGGTGAATGACGCAGACACGTGTGCACATACCACACGATGGTACGCACGCATTAGGCTCACAAGTAAACCTGTGCACTTGCAGTATCGTGTGAGTGCACTAATAATCACCACCAGCCATGCTCAATCCACTGCTGGACGAAGCCCCCCCCCCCACCCCAAAGCGCTATCCTGCGATGGAACGATTAGCATAACACACTTTTGTACAGAAATATTTTTTGCTACGAACTGCGTTGTCCCAATTCAAATAATGCAAACGGGGGGGTGGGGGGCACCGTGGAGAGTCGTGCTCACGACGTTTTGCTTCAAGAAGTCGTCTCGCTTTGCCCCCCCCCCATCCCCCTTGACGGACGCACGCAAAGCTTTGCCGGGCACAGCAGTAGGGGCCTGTAGCGCCCATGCGGTCGTTTCAAAACAACAACAAAATCAGGACATCAGCGCTTCCACGTGTTCGGTTTGGCCGTTGTTAGCGCCAGGGACGATCATGGGAGTGGGTGCAGACCCGGCCTCGTTGTCGCGTTTGTTTCGTAGCGGATGATGGAGGAGGGCTGCGACGCTGCCCAGCATTAAAACTCACACGCTCCTAATAAAACACATTGCGCAAACCATAAATGAGACTGTCAGAATTAATAATAAAGGCGCACTAAATTATTTACCAATGTTGCCCGCACAAGAATTGCGTTTGGTTTTGCTGTTCGCCGTCATCCGCAGATTGAATAATTTCGTCTCGCTGGCAACTCACGCGATGGCGCGCGACGACTCACGGCCGCGTAGGAATCCTTCTGAACATCAAAACGCTCATTTAAAAAAGGGCTGGTAGCTTAAAAGAATACACGTGTTACAATCCCTCCAATGCATCCGTTACGCTATTTACCGGGTACTGATATCAGATCGCGTTTGCACGGGGACTCACACGCGCTCCCGAATGTGTGAACGCGACGTGTGAACGTTACCGACGCGCAACTCGGCACGATGGCTCGCAGCATTGCCGCCAGCTGACACCAGCAGCGGCTGGGCAAGTCTGGCGCACGCCATCGTACAACCATCTTCACTCTCACACACCCCTACACACCCACAGCTCCAACACACTCCAACACACCTCAACACCCCCACAGCTCCAACACACCCCAACACCCCCACAGCTCCAACACCCCCACAGCTCCAACACACTCCAACACCCCCACAGCTCTAAAACACCCACAGCTCCAACACACTCCAACACCCCCACAGCTCCAACACACCCACAGCTCCAACACCCCCACAGCTCCAACACACCCACAGCTCCAACACACTCCAACACCCCCACAGCTCTAACACACCCACAGCTCCAACACACCCACAGCTCCAACACACTCCAACACCCCCACAGTTCTAACACACCCACAGCTCCAACACACCCCAACACCCCCACAGCTCCAACACACCCACAGCTCCAACACACTCCAACACCCCCACAGCCCCAACACACCCACAGCTCCAACACACCCCAACACCCCCATAGCTCCAACACCCCCACAACTCCAACACACCCACAGCTCCAACACACCCCACAGCTCCAACACACCCACAGCTCCAACACACTCCAACACCCCCACAGCTCCAACACACCCACAGCTCCAACACACCCCAACACCCCCACAGCTCCAACACACCCACAGGTCCAACACACTCCAACACCCCCACAGTCCCAACACACCCACAGCTCCAACACACCCCAACACCCCCACAGCTCCAACACCCCCACAACTCCAACACACCCACAGCTCCAACACACCCCACAGCTCCAACACACCCACAGCTCCAACACACTCCAACACCCCCACAGCTCCAACACACCCACAGCTCCAACACACCCACAGCTCCAACACACCCACAGCTCCAACACACCCACAGCTCCAACACACTCCAACACCCCCACAGCTCCAACACACCCACAGCTCCAACACACCCACAGCTCCAACACACCCACAGCTCCAACACACTCCAACACCCCCACAGCTCCAACACACCCACAGCTCCAACACACCCACAGCTCCAACATACCCACAGCTCCAACACACCCACAGCTCCAACACACTCCAACACCCCCACAGCTCCAACACACCCACAGCTCCAACACACTCCAACAACCCCACAGTTCTAACACACCCACAGCTCCAACACACTCCAACACCCCCACAGCTCCAACACACCCACAGCTCCAACACACCCCAACACCCCCACAGCTCCAACACCCCCACAACTCCAACACACCCACAGCTCCAACACACTCCAACACCCCCACAGCTCCAACACACCCACAGCTCCAACACACCCCAACACCCCCACAGCTCCAACACACCCACAGCTCCAACACACCCCAACACCCCCACAGCTCCAACACACCCCAACACCCCCACAGCTCCAACACACCCACAGCTCCAACACACCCCAACACCTCCACAGCTCCAACACCCCCACAACTCCAACACACCCATAGCTCCAACACACTCCAACACCCCCACAGCTCTAACACACCCACAACTCCAACACACTCCAACACCCCCACAGCTCCAACACACCCCAACACCCCCACAGCTCCAACACACCCACAGCTCCAACACACCCACAACTCCAACACACCCACAGCTCCAACACACCCACAACTCCAACACACTCCAACAACCCCACAGCTCCAACACACCCACAACTCCAACACACTCCAACACCCCCACAGCTCCAACACACCCACAACTCCAACACACCCACAGCTCCAACACACCCACAGCTCCAACACACCCCAACACCCCCACAGCTCCAACACACCCACAGCTCCAACACACTCCAACACACCCCAACACACCCACAGCTCCAACACACCCACAGCTCCAACACACCCACAGCTCCAACACACCCACAGCTCCAACACACTCCAACACCCCCACAGCTCCAACACACCCACAGCTCCAACACACTCCAACACCCCCACAGCTCCAACACCCCCACAACTCCAACACATCCATAGCTCCAACACACTCCAACACCCCCACAGCTCCAACACACCCACAGCTCCAACACACCCCAACACCCCCACAGCTCCAACACCCCCACAACTCCAACACACCCATAGCTCCAACACACTCCAACACACCCACAGCTCCAACACACCCACAGCTCCAACACACCCCAACACCCCCACAGCTCCAACACACCCATAGCTCCAACACCCCCACAACTCCAACACACCCATAGCTCCAACACACTCCAACACCCCCACAGCTCCAACACACCCCAACACCCCCACAGCTCCAACACACCCACAACTCCAACACACCCACAGCTCCAACACACCCACAACTCCAACACACTCCAACACCCCCACAGCTCCAACACACCCACAACTCCAACACACTCCAACACCCCCACAGCTCCAACACACCCACAACTCCAACACACCCACAGCTCCAACACACCCCAACACCCCCACAGCTCCAACACACCCACAGCTCCAACACACCCACAACTCCAACACACTCCAACACACCCCAACACACCCACAGCTCCAACACACCCACAGCTCCAACACACTCCAACACCTCCATAAGCCAACACGCCCCCCCACCAACAACCCTCCCATTGCCCCAAGATCCCCCCAACACCCCCATTGCCCCAACACTCCCTAACAACCGTCCCATAGCCCCAACAACACCCCACAGCCCCCCAACAGCATCCAAAAACACCTCCCACAACCCCCCGATGTCGTATTGGCGACCCAGATCCCCCTTGCAAATGAGACTCCTCGTGCTCTCTGGAGCTCTCAGCTAGTGAAACAGAACAACTTCGACTGGACGAGAGACCACGCGACTCCTCTAAACGCCGTGCGCCGTGACCCCGACCCCCACAGCTCCCCTCGCGTTCACGCAACACCGAGGCGCTCCCTCGCCGCCGCACGAACAGCACCCAGCGGCGTGGCTGTCGGGGAGTGTGCAGGGGGCCCAACCGCACCGCGCCAGAGGGGTGCAGGCCGGCCCGGGCATCCCCCAAGTCTATTGGATTCCCTGGCACCGGTGGGGGGGGGGGGGTGCCAGCCACCACGCCACGCGCCAACCCCACCCGACATCGACACCGAGCCGGGCTCAAGCGCAGAGAGCCACTCTGCTGCCACTGCCGCTGCTGCTGTCCCTGCCAGGGGGGGGGGGGGGGTAACGAGCGATCGCCGCCAGCTGTGGGTCTGTAGCGCCGTCTCCTCTACGCCGGAGGCACGCGGCAGGGGCTGCGTGGCGAGCGGGCCGAACTCACGATCCAATCGCGCTCCTCCAGCGTGGTCACCACCGCACGGGAAGGGGCAGCGGCTACAACAGCCATCGGCACCTCGATCCAGGGGATCAACGATCGAGAAGGGCGACCGATGGGGGGGGGCGATCGAGGGGATGATCGATCGAGAAAGGGCGACCGATGGGGGGGGGGTGCGGACGATCGAGGCCGCCCGATACAAGGGCGTTTAAACTTCCCCGTCGTCGTCGACCCAATTTCACCATCTCGCTCCGCGGACGCCGCTCCCGTTTTCTTCCCCGAGACGACGACAATTCACGACGCCGCGGAATGAATGGAAGCAGCAGCAGCAGCCGCGGCCGCCTCATCACGCCGAGCAGGGGACACACAAAGAGCGTGCGGGACGCCGCTCGCTTCGAACGCGCTGCGCCTGCAAACCGGCGGGCACGGAATTGGCAACGACAGCGCCACGCTTTGTATATAGTTGTATATATATATTTATATAAATACAAGTCCGTCAGCGTGGGGGTTGCCGGGGTTCAGCGCGGCAGAAGCCGAGCCCTGACACAATTCCAACCCCCCCAGCCCCACCACCCGTGCCCGACAGCAGCCCCGGCGAATGCGCTCAGGCCGCGTCTAAACGAGCGAGCAGCGAGCGCTCAGCGAGAGCCACGTGGGAGCCACGTGGGAGCCGCACGCGCCCAGCGGCTGCGTGGAGACCCCGAACGGGTCGCGGGGCCCCCCTCCTCCGAGCCGGGGCTCGCGTGAGCCCGTTAATTACCGAGGGCCCCCCCCCCCCATCAACCGCGTGCCCGTCAGAGGAGGGCACGCGGAACGACACGCGCTCATTTGGCGGGTAGTGGGGGGTGGCGGGCTTCACTCAACAAGTGGGAAACGAAACTTTAACAAGAAGTATGAAAGCCGAGTCGGAATGAGTCGCGGCGCGATGCGCTGTCGTCTGCCCTGCAATTGTGCCCCGACTCTCGCCCAGTGCGTACGAGAAGAGGCTGCGGCGCCCCATTGTTTAATTGTCGATATTAAAAAACGATCGACAATGTATTGCCTCTAAGATTTAGCAGGGGGTGGTCGAGTCTTGAGCAGCGGGGGCTCGCGCCATCCCCCCCCATTCCCCCCGTGGTTGCGCCGCCCGTGTCGTGTCGCGCGCTGGAGCGTCGTGGTGGTGCCAACTGCGCCGCTGGATTGTTACGGACATCGGCCGTGCCACGTGCGGCGCGTTTTCATTGGCAAGCCCGCCGCTCACCTGGTAATGCGACTCCTTATCTCTTCTCGCTACCCACATCCGAGGCGATTGAGCCAGCCCTGCTCGCTCCGGTCCCAGACGGCCCAAGCAGGTTTGCGTCACGTTGGCACGACTCGCGGAGGGAGAGGTGGTCATCTCTGTGGAGCCCGCACTGCCAAGGCACGCCGAGTCCTCCGTGGTGGGACACCGTGGGAATATGCGCGACTCTGTGGAGGAGGCTCCACGCGCGCTGGGTGGGTGGCAGGGGGACGGCTCGACGGGCCGGTTCTGGGCCCGCGCATCACCACAACAAGGCCACTCAGCATTGCCAAAACTTAGCACCGCGTTTATCGAATCTTATAGAAAATAATGATCGTGGGAAATACAATCATTCACAAAGTAATGATGTTAGTGGTCACCATCATCATCAGCCATGATCGATCCACTGCTGGATGAACCCCCGCCCCCTCAAATCCGTAGCCATCTCCGATGGTCACGGCATGGAGTGACATATTAAAATCACTGTTATTGGGCCCACTAGGTCATACGCAAAACAAAGAAAAAATCTGGATGAACTGGAATTGGCAAAAAACCCGTGGCCAACCATTCCCAACTGCCGCCCGTCTCGAGCGTGACTGGAAACAGCGCCCGTGACACTAAACATAATGTGAACGGCTTCAACCCAGGTCACCCGCAACGCGCCCAGGCGAGATCTCTCAAGCAGAGTCGCACTGCGCTCGGTCGGTACGTGGACCGGGCCGCACGCCCGCGCCCACAAAGTGCCCCCCACCCCACCCCCCCGCACTCTTCTATCCCCCCCCCCTCCGTATTCCTCGGAGGCGAGTGCCTCCGCGCGCCGATTTAAGCAGCTGGAGGCGGCGGAGAGAAGGGCACGGCGCGATTTTATCGTCAGTGGGGGAGCTCCTCAATCTACACGAGAATCGACGCGAAGCAGGAGGGGGGGGGGGGCGGCCGTGTGGTCTGGGCTTTGTCTCTGACAAAGACTGCACACCCGAGACGGGGGCGTCCCGCGTTCTCCGTCATTTACGTGCCCATTCATCCATCGGTGGAAAGCCCAGCCGGGTCTCGATAATGTCCTGGGAGGTTCCTGAATTTGGCAGGTGTTTTGACCAGTCCCTTTAAAAAGAAGAAACTCCTTTGCACCGAGTGAAGACATTGAAAAGGCGTATGCCATCGCAGGAACGTGAGAGGTGGTGGTGGTGGTGGCTTGCGCAGGCTTTCATCTAGCGGTGGATTGCCCGTGGATGACGATCGCAATGAAGGTGCGCGTCGATGCCGTCTCAACGCTTCCCGGGAAAGTGACGTTCAGACGCGGAACTTTACTGAACAAAAAAATCGGGATTTTACAATCGCCGTGAAGCGTTGCGAAATGCCCTGCGCTATCGTCGCACAGCGGTGATGGGCGTAGGGGACAGCGAATTACGGGGGCCAACACACATGAGAGATAACACCCCACAGGGAAAATAGTCCTCGCCGAAAAATCACCACGGCGATGCTGCTGCTGCTACCACGTGCTTGAGTCCAGAGTTCGCGTAATCTTAGAATGAAGTTTGCGTTCGTGACAGAATAAAAAAATAAAACAACCTCACAACATTTCGGAAATGATTTATTAATATTATCAATCGATGGTTTATCAATATTATTCATCAATGATGTGATTACGGCGCAAGCAGTGCGTGCTCTCCTGGGTAAATAACTGACGTTATTGGTATTTATGTATTATGGGTAAACAAAGGTATCTAATGAAAATGTTTTATGTATCATCGATATATGCTGAGGCTTATGCACAATTAACCCAGAATGCAGCGTAATACAAGACCGAGACCGACAACATCGTAATAACTAGAAAGTTAATTCAACGTATACCCATTAGGAGGGATAAAAACTGATCAATGCGGCCGTTTAGAAGGACAGCCACGCCGCGGAGACGCAGACGTCCGATTTCCTCGCTTGAAGTCTGAAATTAAATACACATCTGAGCCGAATAATGGTACATAGCATTGTTTTTAATTTCCCCAAGACTAGCGAGCCCTACACGATTTAAGCAATTCAATCACATCGGAGTGGACGATGTCCTAGAGCAGTACTCATACTGGGTCTCTGGACCTGGAAGTGGGCGTTTGGTTCCTGATCACGGTGAGTGGGCAACCCCCCCTCCCCCTTCAGCCAACCAGCACGGACCGGTGTGGTGAAGTATGGTCAAACGACCCAATGGCTGAGGCCTCGGTCCATTCATATAAAAAAAAACTGCCGAACATTTATATTCAAATTAACATATCAATCCACAATATCGCATTCAAATATGTTTTGGCTGCTGATGAACCTCACCACTGCTAACAATGAACGTGTTCCAGGAATAAATGCGGTATTTAATATATAAAGTTATCACGGCTAATGAGTGTAGTTGCGACGTGGTGGTTCGACGACCAGAGTTCGATTCACGGCCACGTGGGACGCACCAGCGGCAACTCCCCCCCCCCCCACCACTTCATTCAGACAGTAATAACCAGCATGGTGAAGTATGGTTACAAAAAAAAAACGTGACTGACAGGGGGTGGGGGGGGAGGGCTTCATCCAACAGCCGATAGACAAAGGGGTCTAAGTAATCTATCATCGTGATTAATGGGAGGTGTATAATACGGACTTTAATATATGTCCACCACGCGCAGTGCCAAGCAACCCACGACATTGTGCATGGGTAGACTTCTGGTTTCACCTCTTCCATTAGCCACCAATATTGAGTTGTGCTGTCACATGCTATGAGAAATGGTAGTCCTGGTGTGCAGCAATCCATAGCAAGTCATGTTGAGAAATGGCACAATTGGTTGACCAATCCACAAAGTTGGTGGAACAGATTGAATTGCTGTTCGCCCGGTGTTTCAGTCTCCGAAACGCGGAGAGAGGGGGAAGGAAAAAAACCCAAACCTCCAACAACGCCTTCGCTCCATTCGAATGTTGAGCATCGGCGAGACGGGAGGCGGCACACACGTGGTCCGTGGAAGCGTGCTGGGCTTTCTAACACGGGAAGCCAAGGGAAACACGGGGGCAGCCTAACATTCATTATGAAAATCTCCGCGCGCGATCGGCTTTTTAAAATGAAACGTTAAAACCAAAAACTAAAGAAAGTTCTCGGGGCTGCTCCACGAGGGCACGCGGGGACAGGGAGGCACCGACTCACCCCGGAGCATTCTCTCCAGAATGGGGGAATTGAAAGGCACCGCGGTGGCTAGGAGATGTTAACTACCTCGCCCGGTATACAGGAGGTCGTAGGTTCGATCCAGACCCCTGCCGCCTGTATATTTGGAGTTTGCACGTTCTCCCCGTGGTCGCGTAGATTTTTCTCCAGGTCCTCCGGTTTTTTCTCCATCCCCATTTCGAATCAACGTACATTTAGAGCATTTGGCTGCTATACATGTCCTCACGATGAGCCACTTCGTTGAGCTATCAATTATGGCCAGGTCGCTTCTGAAAAAGAACTATAGCTCAGCGAGTCTTACCTGCAAAAAATAAAAATAGTTTAGATGTTTTCTTCCGATCGCACTCCATTGCCGATCAAAGGGTGCTGTACAACAATGCATCAGATTCAAATCGCACCAAATTGCTAACCACCGCGCGCTGTCGCCACCCGGATTTGATTCCCTGCCACGGTGCTGCATCGACAGGTTCGGCCAATTCCATTGACGATTCGTTTGGCTTCGTCGGGAAAGGAAACTATTGAGCCTGGAGAAAACTCAGGCGGCATACACACACGGGGGTGGCAGCACCCAGCACGACCGTCACGTGCACACCACGCACCCACCCGTACACACATCAAATCTGCACATGTGGGAAGCCAAGCAGATTGGAGCCTGGTGAGCGTGAGATGCGAGACTGTCTGGCTTTGCCGCAAGCTCGTCAGGAGAGGGCAGTACAACAGCGAATTCTTAAATCTATCCGTGACGAGCATCATTCATCAAATCGTGCCCGCAATAAACCAAACACTCGGTAATGGAATTGGCCAAACATTGCAATGCAGGATCCTCCTCAAGAACATAGCCTCGAGATTCTTAAATAACTATAAAAGGCTTCACTCAGGATAGTTCTAGAAGCCGCGATTGGTAGAGAACCGATCGTAGGTTATTCGAGTTCGTAGCGGCCAGCAAGTGTTTGGGGCCCATCCTGCAGAAAAAATGAGCGATTCTTAAAAGAGGCGTCCGTCTCTTCAACCCTGTGTTTGTCTCTCGCGAGTATAGGGGGGGGGAAATCCAATCCGCCCCCCATGATCCTCTGGACCACGTTTAAACGAAGAGAACAAACACTGCAAGTCCATCCAGAATTCGCAGAAATTTGCTCCGACGCGAAATCTTTCCCTCAACGAAGACCCCCCATCGCGCGTGAGCTAAAGATTCAGAGAAAGATTTCAATGTCCGGCTATTTCTTTTTTAATGATTTAAAACCACCCACCCCCTCCCTTCTCCCCCATCCCCCAAAAACACCGACACGCACTTCAAATGAAAAGGATTGCATGCAGGAATTTAAATGCGACGGGTTTAGAGAAAGAGACTGCAGAAAAGTAACGCAAACATAGCCTTCTTCAAACGCGCCTAATCCCTGCCCCAGCGAGAGCGAGCGAGCGCGCGCGCGGGAAGAGAGGGATGGGGAATAGACATCTACCGCAGCGCTCTTCAAACGGATCCCACCTGGGGGGCAGCACGTAGGAGCGGCCCTCTTTGATTTGGAACCGATTTCTGAAAATGTCGGTCCCCGCGTAGCAGCAACCTCCGAACGTACGGCAGGGAGCCGCGAGGGCTTTGAGACGTGAGCATTTTTTTCGGGGTTCCAGCAAAAAAACCCAGCCCCCATGGTCAAATTTACAAACTCGTTGCTTCCGTGCGTAAAACTGGGACCAATTAGGTGAGAGGGAGCGCTCTTGGCAACACACCCATCTGCTAATCCAGCAGTATACACACAAACCTGATTCTGCCGATGAAACACGAAGTGCTGAAACCGGACAAGGATTGCTCCTATTAAGTCAATGCTGCCACGTGTTCTTTTTTTTTTACGTCGAGAGATGAATGTGAGAAGGAGGCGTTACACGTCTGCCTATTTGTTTCGTTAAAACATTTTCTCCAGCGACGCTCAGTGATTATGGTGTCATATTGTCGGGAGCTGCGAGGCGTTTTTGACAATTTGACCAAACAAATAAACCGCGTCCCACAATTGCACTGTGAAGGTTGGGCAGGAATGCCGCCAAACGAAGACGCAGCCATGTCTGCGTACCAATAACATTGGTCGAGTGGGTCTGAAAATAAACCTCACCGCCAACTCAAAGGCAAACTCAAACTAATGCCGAGCTCGTGTTAACCCTTCGAAGGTTTAAGCTGTCAATCCACCGCTGGATGACGTTTGCCCACTCCAACGTGAGGCATGGGAGTTGTTTGACCATACTTCACCACAAATTAGTAGAGGAGGGCACATGACTGGTTCAGAGATTGCACACCACTCGTGCTCGCCATGCCTGGGAGTCAAACTCAGGTGGCCAGGGTCATCGCACAGTGCCCGAGTCACTGCACCTCCACTCCCATCTCCAGCAGCACCCAACAACAAATCATTTACTGGTGGTCGCCGAACTCCCTCTTGCTCGACACCTGGGAGCTGCCGTGGAGAATAAAGCCCCGAACATGTGGCCTCATCGATCATCACGTGGACCCAGCGGTGGATGATGGACCTCGCAGCGCACCCGCGGGGAGCACGAGATGGGAAATCTGGTGGTTTCATCGACAGCTGGAGAGCACCGACGACGCTGAATGATTAGGAGACGTAACGATTCACTACCCTCCCCCCCGCGCACGAGAGAGAGAGAGAGGAGTCTGTGGAATTCTCACGGCTCGCAATCGGTGCTTCGCGGACTCGCCATTTTCCTTCTCGCGTCGCTACTTTCGGGTGCGTTCTAACCCGATGGCGTCACGTGTGTAGAATCCGTAGCGGCGTAATCAGAAATAGAATGGTGAATTGTCGCTTGTGTTCTGTTGTTGTTGTTGTTACCCCATCACGGCTCTGGGCGCGTATCGCATTGCGGAGCGTGAGAATCGATTCAACCGACGTAGCTCACGTGGCTCACCGAGCCAGTACCGTCACTGAAACTGCTACCACCTCCCCTCTCCAGCCTCCATCACCCCCCCCCCCCCGCCACTCACTCTAAACTACGCGGTACAAACACATGAACGAAGGAGCGAAGGAGCGAATGAATCGGTCACCCATCTGCGCCCGAGCGGACGTCACCCAGCCCTTTGCGACGTCAACTTCACGGGGCATGCAGCAGCCTCTGCGCACAGCCGTGCATCGGTGCAGACGAGGCTCTCCCAGCACGCTCTGCCACGCTCCCGCGACTTGTGTGCATGCCACACGTGCGGAGTGCATGCCCGCAGTGCCAAAGCAACCGCGGACTGGCATCTCCACGAACGTGGATTGATGGACTTTTACAATCGCCATCTGTTCCCTCTCAATGGGTCTGCTGTGATAAACTGCAGTCGGAGGCGAGGAAATTTGAGTGCAAATGATTTTGATCGCCGTTATAAATCATCTCGTCCGAAACGTTGCATTTCTTTCACGTTGAGTCATTTTTTTTTTGCACCACCGTCAATAGTTGTGATTTGTGACAATTTGAAGAGTTATGGCAATCATTGGGGTGGAGAGGCCTTCATCCGGCAGCGGATTGACACAAGTGGTTTGCATTCGTTGTTATCATTGTCAAATTTATTACAATTTTTTCCACTTAATTGTCTTGCTGTACAATCGCTTGGCATCCTTGAGTTTGCGTCGGTAGCCCAGGTGTCTCCCTTGAGAGAGAGACAGAGAGGTGTCATTTCAATGAGCTCTCGCACGGATTAAAATAAAGGATGTGACCGACTCGGTAGCAGTTGCTATCCACCGCCCCCCTCCCTCCAAAATTCATATTCTATGCCTCCTAAATTAAATATCCATCACGGACCCCCCATGGATAGTTGCTTCTACCACTCTCAATTCAAAATCGATCCCACACACCTGCTCACAGCCATTGCGAATTAGCGCTTGACGAGCGCTTTAATTTCATTCACGTAAAGTGAGCGCAGTGCAAGCCTCCTCGCTCACTGCCGCCGTTATGAGAGAGCAGCACATCAGCCACATCATTAAATACCTCCACTGGCCCCAGATCCAGTCCCGGCTCAACGCCGAGATTGACCCAATCATCGTCAAGCTCCCCCATGGACTGCCCATCCTGCATACCTCCCCTCTAACCTCACGACTCCCCTCCACGCACTCCGCTACCTCTCCCCACTCATCTCCCTACTCCTCCTCACCTGCACGTTTCCTCCTCTCCCAAATCCCCGTACGACCGTGGCTTGTTCGCTGGGAGCTCACCCCCTTCCCCAGCCGTCCGTGCTGTCGAATCATTGTCCCTAGTTCAAGTTAAAACCCGAGACGTTTCCGTCTTCCTTTGTTCCCATGACGATCTCCCATCTATCTGCGCCTGTGGTTGTTATTAACCCTTCACTGCAGCCGTGCCCCCCTTGGGTTCTCAATAATTAAAGCAAGTACACTGTTAATACATACTCAGAGTTTGATGAAACAGAGTAGTTGTAACTTAAATGCCCGTGCTTAACTTGTCTTCCGATTCAAGATTTGAAGCTTTCGTGACTGCAAGGATTCATACTCTTAGTTCTTTCGGTAAAGTCACGTAGGTAAAAAATGAAAAATAAAAAAATAAAAAAAAATAAAAACAATAAAATCACGACGTTTCGGAGGCAACACAAGCTTCCGTCTTCAGGTGAAACTGTCACAGCAAAATATCTGTATCAAGTGAAGAGAAGACCCAAGAGGTAGGACCTTATATCGTGGTTAAGGGGGGAGGAGCCAGGAAGGGCCGCGGGGGAGGAGGAGTTGTGAAGTGGTCATGTACTGCTTTTTCTTACCTTAAACAAATCTGCCCACGTCTCGCACCCGCAGAAAGGGCATCTCGCACCCAAGGGGGTGCGGGTTGCGCGCGTGCACCCCGAGTCAAGAACCACCGATCTATGGGATGCCTCAAGTTGGCGTAGAGTTGTACAACTCCCTGCTGCGTGTCACCGGTTCCATGCGACACCCATGTTGCGCTTTTGGCAGCGCGACTCGAGGACGCAGTTACATTTAGACAGCCACATTAGCACACGCGGTGTCGTACTGCATCGGCCGTTTTGCGTCATTAGCCAGCAATTACGCTTCGTGTCGAGTCTGTTATCCTTCTCCCCGCGCCTCCAAACCAGCACGGTTGCCTGCGCACGGTAAGCGGAGAGAAGTTCGCCATCACACGCGGCCGCCTCCAAGCGGGACCTGGCGTCACCGCCTCACTCGGCAAGCCTCTTCGTCAAGTCGAGAGGACGTCGCCTCGTCACTGCCACGCGCCGTTGTCGCGAACGCTGCACGCGAGAGGCACGGCAGCGATGGCGGAGAAACAACCAAGGAGCAAAACGCGCGTTGGAGAAAAAATCAACCATCCGACGAGGGGATGGCACGGACGGAATGAGTTCCGTGTGCAGGTACTAGAAGCATCATCACCATCATCATCATCATACTCTTTGGTTCTTTCGGTAAAGTCACGTAGGTAGAAGAAGAATAATAGATCACGACGTTTCGATCGCTGCACAAGCAATCGTCATCAGGTGGGACAACCACAGCAAGAAAACAACTGCCGAAGCATGGATTCCTGCAGTCACGAACGCTTCCAATCAACATCATCATCATCATGATTAGACTTTGCATGATCCTGAGAGATTGTGACAAGTTTGGGCATGCCCCTCATCCAGCAGTGGATTGACCAGGGTCGATGGTGTGACTATGAACCTCGACCCGAGTTGGTATACACGGGACGCGGTATTCGTCAAGCAGAGGCAACCACGTGTTGGCCGAAGAAAACCGATCCTTCGATTAATAATCTATTGTCGCACGTGTACAGAATCATTGGTTTCGAATCGTTCAGTTTGTACCTCATCAGCCACTAGTGGCCGCTAAATTCAGTCGAACGCAAACAACAAACAGAGACATTGATTCTTGTAGTTTCAACAACACGCCAACCACGTGCACTCCGCGTACGAACAGCTAAGCGCTAAGCATTGTTATGCAAAACCAGTAGTTCCTGTAGCACTGAATTGTCGTGATCTCGTGTTAAGTCCCCATCGAAACAATAGGAGCAATTGTGGCTGACGGGCAGCAGGGAGACGAGCCGACTGTGGACAGAGTCATCGTAAACAACAAGAAACCCCATCACCACAGTCACGCGTTTCTGTTGTGATGGGGTTTCTTGTTGTTTACGAACAACAAAAACTTCACAAAGTATGTTTTTTCATGCCGGCACTCAAGATGGGCAGTTCACGGGCTCACACGGCGGATCCCTCTGTTCGACAAAGCGTTGTCGTTTGGATATTCGATCATTCACGTACACATTGTACAGATGTCCTTCCACACAAACAGCTCCTGCTCGCGAACATTGTTGAAATGTAGGCGTCCTGTCTGTCTATCGAGTTAAAGTCTTATTTATCGAGTTAAAGTCCTCTCTATCGAGTTAAAGTCATGTCCATCGAGTTAAAGTTCTGTCCATCGAGTTAAAGTCAAATCTATTGAGTTAAATTCCTGTTTATCGAGTTAAAGTTCTGTCTATCGAGTTAAAGTCCTGTCTATCGAATTAAAGTCCTCTCTATCGAGTTAAAGTCCTGTCTATCGAGTTAAAGTCCTCTCTATCGAATTAAAATCCTCTCTATCGAGTTAAACAGTTCTGTCTATCGAATTAACGTCCTGTCCATCGAGTTAAAGTCCTGTCCATCGAGTTAAAGTCCTGTCTATCGAGTTAAAGTCCTATCTATCGAGTTAAACAGTTCTGTCTACCGAGTTAACCGCACATCCTGTCTATCGTGTCGAGTTAACACGTTTAGGATACAGTAGAGGAGTATTCGGTCAAATTAAGCCACAGGTGACAGATTGTCCAATCAGAGACGGCTACAAGAATCACGACGCGACAACAAACAACGCGACGCGTTAGCTGCAGGCCACGACCGCGGCAGCATTGCGACGTCGTGAAGTGAACGAAAAGGCGCCCATTGAACTCACCAGTGTTTGGTGAGACGATGGTAGCGATGATGCACATGGACGGTATAAACACACAGACACACAGGCTGGCTACAGGGTAGGAATAACGGGGAAAAGCACGCACACACACACACACCTCGCCGTGATCCTCATTAAATCTCAACTTCTTTATGCAACCGGTACACGTGGTCAAACAAAGCGCTACGCGTACGTGACAATCTTATTGTTCGAAAGGAATATGCAGCATCACGGCGGCTAGCTCGACGTTGAGAAAAGCTAGGAGGCATCATCATCATTATTACTACACGTGTCGGATTTTGTGAACAAGCGAGTTTTATATTGGACACCCGGCCAGAGCTCACGGGAGATCTGGGTAAGACGGCGAGAGCAGGCAGGTGATGTAGGTGAGCACACGTTACGGGTTCGTGAAGCTTATCGCGCCATACGCAATAACACCACAAGAAGAAGTAATACTTGTCATCCGTTTACGATTTCAAAACAACAAGCATGTAATTGATCACTTATTTGCGATTTAAAACGCCGCTCCCACGCAGTATGTCGCAACTCACACTCGTCACTGTCCTCACCTACAGTATACACACACACACAGTGATAGGCGACGTTTCGTGCGATCACCCTTCTCCATGGCGCACAAATTACGGATTTACTCTGCGTCATGTGCACGTTTTGCTTCAATGGTGTCACAACAAGCAGCAGCAGCAGCAGTGCCATCGCCACAGCTCGGGGTATGTACAGCGCCCTGCTAGGCTGTGTGAGGAGCTGTGCCTCGGATAATAGCATCTACTCAAAAGACCGCGAACCCGTTCCACAATAGGATATCAGCAGCAGCAGCAGCATGATCATCATCATCAGCAGGATTTCATCAACATCACACCGAACATCGCACATCACGACCATCTCTCGGAAAACGAACGCCTCCCGTCCTTATCTTGTCGTACCAATTGATCAATAAGGGCGACATTCGAAGTTAAGGCTCGTGAACAGCGAGCGAAGACGCCCTCTCATTGTGACGCATCTCAATAACCCCGAACAAGTACGCGCGCTCCTCCTCCTCCACCACCTCCTCCTCCTCCACCACCTCCACCTCGTCGTCTTCTCAAATTAGCCATCATCGATTCGACGGTGACGCAAATCAAACTCCCGCATTGCGCGTACGCATCCGCACGTCGTCGTCGTTGCCCGCCTCTGCAGAACAATAACCCCTCGCGCGGAGCGCAACTCGGCGGGAAAGGCGGGAGGAGGGATCGTTGGCCGCAAACTTCCCGTCGCCGCGACTTCTACGGCGGAGAGGCACCGTCGCCCACAGCCACTAAACTTGAACTTACCGCCGTCTCTCAACAGTTGCCGAACTCTCTCGAAGCGCACCACACACAACAGGGCCACACGAACTCGACTCATCCGGCGAAGCAAAAGGGGCATGACGAAGACGACGACGACGACGATGCAAACACTCGCAACAAAACCACCACCACGATCATCATCAACAACAACATCAACAACAACATCAACAACAACATCAACAACAACATCAACAACAACATCACAGCGCTGGACTGCTACTCACCGACACCCGCGCGCAGAACAAAGAGAGGGAGCGGCCGAAAGCGCCGCGCGTCACTCGCGCACGCCTCGCCAAATCGTTACGCGATCTTGTGCCGAGCCCCGCACGGACAACCCCAAGTTCACTCGAAGAAAGCCACAAAGGGAGGGGAGGGTGGGGAGGGTTGGGGGAGGAGGGGGGAGGAGGGGGAGGAGGGGGGAGGAGGGGGGGAGGAGGGGGGAGTTTGCTCACTCGGACCTGCGGCTCGCCCGCACGCGACACGCACGGCGATCGCAGCAACATCACTCTCACTCACTCACTCTCACTCACTCACTCTCACTCACTCTCTCATTCTCACTCACTCTCTCACTCTCACACTCTCACTCTCACTCACTCACTCTCACTCACTCACTCACTCTCTCACTCTCACACTCTCACTCACTCACTCACACTCACTCACTCTCACTCACTCACACTCACTCACTCTCACTCTCTCACTCACTCACTCTCACACTCTCTCTCACTCACTCTCTCACTCTCTCACTCTCACACTCTCTCACTTACTCTTTCACTCACTCACTCACTCTGTCACTCACTCACTCTCACACTCTCTCACACTCACTCACTCTCACTCACTCACTCACTCTCTCACTCTCTCACTCTCACACTCTCTCACTTACTCTCTCACTCACTCACTCTCACTCACTCTCTCATTCTCACTCACTCACTCTCACTCTCTCATTCTCACTCACTCTCACTCACTCTCTCATTCTCACTCACTCACTCTCACTCTCTCATTCTCACTCACTCACTATCTCTCACTCACTCTCTCACTCTCTCACTCTCACACTCTCTCACTTACTCTCTCACTCACTCACTCACTCTCACACTCTCTCTCACTCACTCTCTCACACTCACTCACTCTCACTCACTCACTCACTTTCTCACTCTCACACTCTCTCACTTACTCTCTCACTCACTCTGTCACTCACTCACTCTCACTCACTCACTCTCACTCACTCACTCTTTCACTCACTCACTCTCTCACTCACTCACTATCTCACTGACTCTCTCACTCTCTCACTCACTCACTAACTCACTCACTCACTCTCTCACTCACACTCTCACTCACTCACTCTCTCACTCACTCACTCACTCTGTCACTCACTCACTCTGTCACTCACTCACTCACTCTGTCACTCACTCACTCTGTCACTCACTCACTCACTCACTCACTCTCTCACTCACACTCTCACTCACTCACTCTCTCACTCACTCACTCACTCTGTCACTCACTCACTCCCTCACTCACTCACTTTGTCTCTCTTTCACTCACTCACTCTCTCACTCTCACTCACTATCACTCTCTCACTCACTTTCTCACTCACTCACTCACTCACTCTCTCACTCACTCACTCACTCACTCTCACTCACTCTCTCACTCTCTCACTCACTCACTCTCTCACTCACTCACTCACTCACTAACTCACTCACTCACTCTCACTCACTCACTAACTCACTCACTCTCTCTCACTCACTCACTCTCTCACTTACTCACTCACTCACTCTCTCACTCACTCACTCACTCTCTCACTCACTCTGTCACTCACTCACTCCCTCACTTACTCACTCTGTCACTCACTCACTCACTCTCACACTCACTCTCTCACTCTCTCACTCACTCTCACACTCTCTCACTCTCTCACTCTCACACTCTCTCACTCGCTCGCCCCCCACCCCTCACCACCCCCGTCGGACCGATCTCCAGAGAGAACAACACCAGTGGGATGGAGCTGGGGGGTGAGGTGGGGGGGGTTGAGGTGAGGGGGTGGGGGAAGGAAGGGAGAAATGGGGAGGAGGGAGAAATGGGGGGGGGTGGGGGAAGTAAGAAAACGCAACCGCGAAATTAGTCGAACCGAATGGCGGTGGTCGTCGCGACGCTTAATTGGAGGGGGGTGGAAAAGGGTGGACGGGGGGGGCGGACGGGGGGGGGGGGCGGACGGGGGGGGGGGGGTGAACGGGGGGTGAGTGGGCGGGGGGACAGGGGGGGAGTGAATGGGGAGTGGACGGGGGAGAGTGGAAGTGGAGTGGAGGGGGGGTGGACGGGGGGGGGAATGGAGAGGGGGTAGAAGGGGGGGGGGTGGACAGGGGGGGGTGGACGTGTTCGTGGGGTGAGGTGCGGCCGCGTGAACGCGCGGCCCCCACCGCGTTCAGCAGCGCGGCGCGCACCGACATCCGGAACTCGGTCCGGAATGACTTTGGCACCCCCCATTTCCACCTAATTGTGTTCTCGTTGTAGCCGATATTCCTATCACCCTGTTGATAGGATTTCAACAACATGTGGTGCAATACAATAGGAATAGTATTGATCGGTAGGCGTTCGTGTGTACTCTCGTGGTAGTTCCTTACGCCGAAGATGCCAACTCCAAGCCCGTGTTAGCAGCGTTCTGGGACTTGGCGAGTGCACAAGCGAGTCTGGGTGTGGATTCCACGAATTGCGAATGAGCTGCCTGCGTGGCTTGTCGCGTTGTGCTGCTTCATGCAGACAAACTTGTTTAGAATCGTCGCTCTCCTCTCTTGCGGCACGCGGAACAGGCCCACACACGGTGCTTGTCTTTAACTACATGACAATCAGCGCTCGCTGTGTCGCGTGACAGTTGTTTACCAAATTTGTGTGTTGAGAAGATGTGATTGATGCTGCAGCTGCGTTGGCAGTGGTGCACCAATAACAACGAAAACAACTCAACGCATACAACAACAACCTTCTCCTTCATAGGGAAACTACATACAGTAATAAGCGACATTTCAAACAAGGGCCCTTCATGCGCTGCGAAGGTCCATTGCCCGAAACGTCGCATATGATGTGTGTTGCCTTTTTGTTTGTACACGTACGTGTGTGTGCTTGGATAACGCCACCCAACAGGGATTTCCACGACTCCACTCCTCGCACGCCCATGCTCCTCACCAGGTATCACTCCGTTTGAATGAAGCCGGTGCTCGCCGCACGCGCCTGATGATTGGTAGACACGCCTCACGTGTGTGTACGTGTGCGGGGAGCGGCAGCTGCAGTGGTTAGCGCACTGTTCGAGTCCTAATAACGAACAATATCAGTGACGAATATCTGAACCCGTCCTAGGCCTCCCCTAGGTCGACTCAGCCTTAAATTAGTACCGTGTGCGATGTGTAAACATCGCCACTAGCGAGACGCAGGCGACCGGTCGTGGTGCTGGCCACCCAACAGCAACGCGTGTGCCTTGCCGGCCTTCATAGGTGCTCGCGAACAGCACTTGCCCCAAAAGTCTGTTCAGGCTATTCGGGTA